>NW_017728931.1:26754715-26865075 GCF_001723895.1 Crocodylus porosus | reverse complement strand
CCCCACGCACACAATTTAGCTTCAGTAGCCAGAGTGGATTCTGAATTTACTCCATATATTTCCAGGCTTGGGATACAGATATCTCTGCTGATGTTGACAGCTTGTGTTTTCTCTTTTAGATAATTTCTCCTGAGCTTAGAATTCCATATCCTGGTCATGTGTTTTTCTTGCATTAAGGTAAATGTTCTTGTGCACTGCTGCCTATATTAAAGGGTTTCCCATTGAAATAACTAGGACTAACTATATGACTAAAGCCATTTATGGGAATACAGATTTCAGGATCTCAGCTTTTTTACACCATCCACCACTGAAAGGGAATCACCTCTGCAGCAGGACGGGGCAGCTGCTAAACAGCTCAGTACAATGCTATGCAGTGGTTTAGAAGCAGAAGTATAAACAAGAATATGAGATTTTTGTGGAAACATGCGTTTGAAGTAAAAGCTAACTTTGACGTGCTGTCTTCTAGAAGCTAAATCTTGGAACTCAGAGTCTGTCTGCCTAAATATATCAACATTTCAGTTAAGCCATGGAACAGCAGTTATGAACAAGACCCAAGTGAGTGAATTTTCTTTTTGTCAGATACAAATAAGCCCATGGTAAATGTGCCACTTTTGGTGTCCCTTCAAGTTTAGCCACTTCACAAAGGCCCTTGTTTTTCATTATGGTTTGAAATGAATTAGCTAACCATTGAAAAAATATGGCTGTTGATTGTCAGTGGAAAAATAATGCGGTATCAGCTTTTTGATATAAAAGGGTTATACTACTGTATGTGGTAACATTGATTTTTTTACAGTTTATTTTAAAAAACTCTGCAGAGTTGAATTCAAGGTGACAAAAAGTTGTTTTCAGCTGTGATTTGAAATGAGATAAAGAGTCAATGAGTTATGCAGATACAGGAAGACAGGTACACAGATGGCAGAAACTGCAAAGGAGAGTCCTTCACAGGCAGAATTAGACGGGGTGCATCGACATGGTCACACCCCTCCTTTGGCTCTGCCCCTCATAACCAATGAGGTGTCAGAGCTCACAGGCATGTCATCAGAACTCCTGCTGGGAGCTCTGCATGTGTTGGGAGCTCTATACGCTCACCAGTGCAGGGTCTACCCCGAATCCTTGCTTTCAAGCAACTCTGGAGCAAGCATCTCTAGAACCTGCTCTTCTCCTCCCTGTATTCAGAAGCAGGTGATAGTGAGGGATGAGTGGCAATGGGAGTGAAGCTCATTGTCTGCTTTCAGAGCCCAGGGGCTGTGTGCCACTGATAGCCCTCTTTTTCCCCCTGGTGCTGAATTTGCAGGCAGGGGGGAGCTGGGAGGGAGGAGAGTGAACAGTAGGAGGCTCCAGAGCTGAAAGCAGGGACTCCAGGCAGACCCTTTGCCAGTGAATTCCTAATGCTCCCAGCATGTGCAGAGCTGCCAGCAGGAGTTCTTCTGACATGCTGGTGAGGCCAGAGAGCTCCCTGTGGGGAGGGGCTGTGGCATATACACAATGAGCTCTCTTCACTGCACATGTACTGTACAGCTGAAGACAGTTGTGGCTGCCAACTCATCAGTGTGATCCTGAATCTGCTTGTGGACTCCCTCACTTGTGGCTAGATTGAGTAGAGGAGGCAGGTGTTAAATGATGGGAAAGGAATGAAGTAAATTAAAGTTCTAAGATGTAGGCAAGGGTAATCCACAGACATGAGAAAAAAAGTTAGTTTTGTGCTCCTGGTATTTGTCCCATGGGGAGATGCATGTTCCTGCTCATGGGGACGTGCCGGTAGAGTTTAAAACTGGCCTAGCTATCACCTACTCTTTCTTTCCCATAACTTCCTATATAGAGACTGAGTAGGGAAAAGGTACATGAGAAGAGGCTGAATTTGCCTAACTCATACATGTTAGGCCTCTCATTTTCCTTAGCAAACAGGTTGTGCCAGTTTGGGGCTGATGTAAATTATGGGGGATAGCCTGTAGACTCCTCCAACCAGAGTTGGGGGTGGACCTGGTGCCTAGAATCATCTGTTTGATTCCCTGATCACCACTGCTTTCTATTGTATTCTGGGTACCTGGACACAGCCAGAAGTCCTGTCTTCATATTGACTTTATATTACAATAGTGTTGGCTGTGGTTGGTCACCACAGGATGGAATTAACCATATAAGCTTTTGCTTTTGTTTGCTTTTCTTGACGCCTCATTTTTTGTATTAACATATCATTTAGAACTTCTGTACATTCAAATTGCATGAGTCAGGCCCTACAAATCATTGTTCTAAAAATTATAGGTTATTCTAAAAATAAAAAAATTGGAAATATTCTTATTTGTTCGTTTTTATGGGGTTTATTTGTGGGGGAGTTGCTTGGGTTTGTTTGTTTTTGTTTTTTGAGCCTCTAGGATAAACTGAAGGTGTTTCCAAGCTTTTCTGTTCAACAATGAGGGGCTAGCAGCTCAATTTCTTTAAAGTGTAGGCTGAGATTCTTGCATAGTCACACATGCGTAGTCACAGAATTCAAGAAACTGAAGTAAAATATATATTGCAAGCCTCATGATAACACTGTGAGGGTTGTCCATACATAATATGTGAAAGCAAACACCTTTGCTTGTCCTAAAAAAAAAAAAAAAAAGGCTTCCATGGATTGCTGGAATCTTAAAGTAATTTTCCAAAAGGGGCTTCAAAAAGACTTCCGAAAAAGAAGTCTGCCAGGTAAGCATTATGAAATCATTCATCATGGTCTACATCTGCTATCATTGTTTTTTTGTTTGTCTGTTTGTATGTTTGTTTGTTTTTTTTAAAGTATAATTATGTTTCATTGCAGAGGGAAATCATGACTTCAAAAAATTTAGTATTTATAATAGATCTTCTGCAAGGGAGAGGGGGTCTTAGCAAGCTCTGGTGTCTGTACGAAAACAAGAAAATGGGGAATTGTTCAGTATTATTTTGTGAGGCAGAACAAATAGGTAGAACAATGGCTATACTCAAGTGTAGCCCTGGCCTGTCTTTCATTTTTCTTACTGTCCCTTCTACTGCAGGCAAGTAAGTTAGTCTCAGGGTTGAAGTTCCATATTTAAAGCTTAGCTTTTGCTCTTCTTATTGTTCTAGCACCAAGGAAAAGAAGTATCTACAGCAATTGGTTATTGTACTTGAAGTTATTTGTTTTCTGAGTTTTTGACATGAACAATTTTCAAATATTGTTCTTATATTTTGTAGCTGGCACTGTGGGGGTGCATCTCCACATGCACTTTAATGCACAGTAGCATATTCTGCTGCACATTAGAGCATCATGGCAAAGACCGTGCTAATATGCTAATGCTCACTAGAATTGGTCTACTGCTCATTAAGCATCACTAAACAAGTGTGTGCTTTCACTACTGCATTTTAGGGAAGCCTAATGCAAATTTAGTAGAACCTCACATTGGAGGTACTAAATGCGGACTACCAAAAGCACATTAATAAATGTGTAGACGCAGCCAGTTTGAAGGGCTTAAAACTAAAGAATTTACATTCCTTGTAATTCAGATGTGATGTGTCAGTGGCCACGTCTACACAAGTCACTGACTGTGCAGTAGTTCATTACTACTGTGCAGTAGCTTGTTATTGCTGCACAATAGTATTGCGTGGCATGAAGCATAGTGCAACACTACTGTGCAATAGTAACAAGCTACTGCACAGCCAGCATTACCAAAAAGCCATTTAGGGATGCTACTGTGCAGTAAATCTGGTTACTGCCCAGTCATTTAGTACTTGTGTATGCAAGTCAGCATCTTGTGTAGATGTGGCCAATGTAACAGAAACAGAAATGTGTTTAGTATGTGACTTTCTGTTTCTCCGGCTAGGGTTCGTTCCTTAACTATTGGCTGCACATTAAGGAATGCGTGTGAGAGAACAAAAGTGAGAGAGAGAAGGAAAAAGGAGCTCTGCTAAGAATGTGAACAGTAATTTAATTCAAATTTTAAAGCTAGTGGGAGGTGGGGTTGAGAACATTATGTAGTAGGAATTAGGAGAATTTACTAACTACACGTTCACCCTGAAACATCTAATAAGATAAGGTGACAGCAGGTGAGTGATCAGCAGTTTGGGTAGGTGGGTTTAATGCTTCTATTGAAGAGAAAAGGGCTCAGGCTACACATTCAGAAGTAGATCTGAACTTCTCTCTAGGTTCTTGAGTGTTTATGGAGTTCTGGTTCAGTCTACTCTACAGGTAGGAAGCCGCTGAACATCCCAGACTGTTGGAATATTTGAACCTAGGTTTTTTGTTCATGCCAATCTGTGGTGTTTAGGGTAAGCATGAAGCAGTGATCAGAAACTATAGGACAATGAAAATGCATGTGCAATCAAATTGGGGCTCATGGACAGAGGTGATATCTTTTATTAGCCCAACAATATTTTTGCAAAAAAAAAAATCTTTAATTGCAAGCTTTTGTGCAAAAACACCCTTCATCAGGCATCAGAAAAAAATTGTAAAAGTTCTCCTGGGTAGAAATGAAAGTTCATATTTCATAGGATTTCACAGAGGAGTCAATAGATGGAAAAACCAACTGCTGCCCAAAAGGGTTTTTTTACAGTGATCATAATAGAGTGGGGGTAGGGGTAGGTTCATGATAAAACTTTCTTGTGATGTTTCTGTACATTGTCCATAGAAGTCAAAGTTAAATCTCCCCGTTTTAGAAAATGATTCACTTTTAGAAATGCTTCCTACAACAATACAGACCTTTTGCAAGAAACTGACATGTTTCTGTATTGCTGTTGCTAGGCATTAAGGGTTCTGGTACAGAAGGGACCAATCTGTACCTTCTTGGCTGGGGCAAGAAGGCTGCATGGCAAATTGACCTTCTCAGGGGCAAGATCCACAGCAGGGAGTAACAGGGATGTTCAAGAAAGGAGTGACAGCAGCCTAACACTTACCTACCTTTCTCTGCCTCGTTCTCTATGCTTCAGCCCCTTCTGAAGTTGCTGTATGGCTGAAGCAGCTCTTGCCCTTTTTAAATGGGCCAGGAGGGGCCATGACTAGATTCTTTCCTGCCTTTCTTCCTGATAAACCTTTATATTCTCTCCCTAATTTCTTGAGATATGGCTTTGGTAAGGGGCAGTTTCTTCCCTGTGGCTAAAACTCAGTCAAGGTTCTATCTTCAGGACAGTATAACTCATAAAATTCATACTCTGGACCCTGCATTAAGATATAGGCAATTCTGCAGAGCGTTCAATCTGTCTTTTTCCCCCCTCCCTCCCTCCCCCCCCAGTACCATTCCCTGGGGCAGCCATAGGTGGCTGCACAATGACAGGGCTAGCAGTACTTGGCCTTTTCTAAGAAAAACTCTCCCCCCCCTTCAAAATAAGGATCTGCCTTTGCAGCTGCATGGGCAAGGAAAGCCAGGGTGCTTCCATGGGGCAACAGCTACAAAGGCTGCTTTCTGCTGGATAGTGTCCTTATTCCTTAATTGTGAGTAATAATGAAGGTTTTGTCATATTTTAAAAAGAGAAAAAGAAAGAGAGAAACCAAAAGGAGAAGAGATTGGGAATAGTTGGGATTATCGCTGTGCTGTCTCTCAGGTCCAGTGACAACACGACTACAATGGGCAGCTTTCAGAACTGCATATGGTCTTCCTTCCGAGGGAGTTGATTAAGCGACTCCGGATGAAATTGAAATCCTGTGATTTGACCTTTGTCTGGCCTGGGAGGGCTGCAATTCGCATAACAATTTCCTTTTGTTCTTTGTTTGGAGTTATTAATCCAACATGAGCCTCGAATTAATCAGGGGTAGTGCGTTGTTACATTTCTAATTCACAGCTCCACTGCTTGTGTCTTTTTTAATTAAGGCCGAATGATAGCAGGCCTTAGCCCCTGATTGCAACACTTACTAACCACACATTGAGGGATGAAGAGGCTAAATAGGCAGAATGAGATTACTTCAAGGTTTCACTTAATTGTTTTCTTCCTTTAAGTAAAGAGCATTGAATGAACATGGTTAATTCCAGGCTGTGGTTGGGGGGAGGAAGTGTGTCTGTGGGGGTGGGTCTTTTGGGTTGGGGGAGGCTTGTACAGTAGCAGTGAATACTGAGCTCTATAATGGCTTTAGGTTTTGTAAAACTGAAACTCTTGGTTATTGATATAAACCATTCCTCCTACATGGGGGAATGTGGGAAGGGGGGGGGGAAGGGCATAGGTGGAGGAAGAAGGGAAGAGTCAGAGACTGTTAAACTTCATTTGGTTTCATGGACTTGCTTGTATAATGCTTGACCTTTGTTTATATAGTTTTTTGTTGTTGTCAGTTGTAAAGTGTTCAAAGATGGAAAACACAAGAAAACAGAGTTAAGAGAAGCTGCTAAGGACAGACAAATGCTAGTCTCTCTAAAGCTTTGCAACAGAAATAATGATAAAACAAGTGGCTGTTTATGTCATACACCAGGTTTTTTCAATGAAGGATGTTTGAGAATTATTTCAAAAGCTGTTCGTAATTTTGTCATACTTGGAAGTGTTCAGAGCCACCGAACCACAGGTGCTATTCCAAAGGAATAGTGTAGATGATCTTAATTAGATTTTTTCTGTGTAACTTTTTCTTCCTGTCAGCCACTCAATGCTTTGGAAAATAGAAGTACTAAACAAAACATGCAGTCTTGCAACCCTTACTCACACAAGTAGTTCCGTTGACTTCACATAAGGATTATTCCATATGAGTAAAAGTTATCAGTCCCAATATTTGTGCTCCATATGCAGAATAGATTGGATACGAACCTTATAAGAAAAGGTTAATATTTATGGTCACAATTTGGCAGTTGCTGCAAATGCAGAAATCTGTCTGATTTCAGTGTACAATGTGTGTTTGCAGTACATAATCTAACCCAGGAGTTGCTAGGAATTATGTTTTCCTGTGTTTTTCATCCGTGCAAAGGGGTGAGACAGGGGAAAGTACTTGTATGAAATAGTTATTTTTTCTGTGCAAAAAGTGCAAGTCAGTGTTGATCACACAAGCATTTACAGAAGCAGAACTAACATTCCAGCCCTACTATATGAATATAGTATTGCTTTTCTGAATCCTGAATGTGCTTGGCCGTTTCATGCAGGATTATCTAAGAATGCAATGATAAAACCTCTAGATAGGTTAAGTGAAAGAAGGGTATAAACTCCAAAGGAGAAAGTGCTAAAGGTAAAAGCTTATTTCTGTCATTAGAAATCTAGTTGTAAACTGAGTCTGCTTTCTCAGCTATGCTGAGAAACATTAGCTCTCATGCAAGAGCATATTTGGGTATAAATAAAATATAGAATAATCTTGGGGCAGCTGTGTAAGCAGAGGGCTTCTGTTGGGTTCTTCTGTCCAAAATAGAGCACAGTGTATTCATCTTGCATGTGGCCTGATCCTGCAAGGTGCCAATTGTCTCCTGTTCACAAAGGCAGGAACTGTTGACATTGCCACTGAAGTCAGTGTCCTTTAAAAGGGTGCTTAGCCTTTGTTGATTAGACATTGGGGCAGGGGGAGGGGACCTTACTTGTAAGTCTGATAGTATTCCTCAGTCAGATAATTTTGACCTCTTGGGATCAGACTCTAATGTCTTTATGTTGGATATTGTCCAACTCTACAAGGCTAAGTACAGACAATCAAAAAGCCCAAGGCTGAATTGATCAGTCTTTGCAGGTTAGTCTAAAATGCACAGATTAAATTGAAACAGTAGTGAACAGACAATTCTATTTAATTTAGGAAATGCAGCCACATGCCTGCAGTGGCTCAGGCCAGAAGCCGGGTGGTGCTACAGTACAGCTCTCTGGCTGTGTGTTGACGTTCTCTTCCTGCTGCTCCCAAGGTCTCTGGAATTTGCAGTCCAGAATGACAGCAGCAGGACTCTGAAGGATTGCTCATCACTTTCTCTTCCTGCTTCCAGGTGCTTCTGGGATTTGTAGTCCACAGTTGCAGCCAGTAGTCAGTTTGAGCAGGGGAAGGGGGTGTTTAACCCTCCACCCTGACCCTAGACCCCAGCTAGGAGTTCCTGGGGGGGCAGGGAGGTGGGGAGTCTCTCCACCCCGACCTTGCAGACTGGGCTGCATCCCCAGCCAGGGCTGCCCACTCCCACCCCTTTGTCAGCCAGCCCTGATGGCTTCAGCTAGGGAGCAGAGGGGTGGGGCTAGCCTTGCTCTCTGGAGCAGACAGCACAGCCCCACCCTGGAAGGTATGCTGGGGAACTGTGATTTAACTTGAACCAGGAAGAGGTCTGGGACAGAGGTTTCATAAACCGGTTTGACCCAAGTCAGTTAAATCTAATACTGTATTCAACCAGATTTATCCTAAACCATTTTCAGCCATTTTGAAACTGGTTTATGTGCACTGAGCTTCTACTCTATTACGGGTTTAATGTTTCTAATCACTTAAACCAGTTTATGTGTAACTTCTGTCCCTAGCCCGGGTGGTCTCACTGAATCAAACTGAATGTGGACTGAGAAATACTCAGTGGGTACATCTACATGTGTTATTAGCATGGAGCAATAAACTCCCAGGCACAGTGTTTACACATGGACCTAGCACTGCAGCATGTTAAACTAGGGCAGCATAGCCCTGGCTGGCAGGTGGCCTGAGGAGTCTGCCTGCCAGCACAGAGCTGCTCTGCCCTGGCTCAACATGCTGCAGAGGGACTGGCTGAGGCACAAGAATGCTACAGTGCAGGGCTAGTTGGCAGACAGCCCCAGCAGTGTAGCACCCTCATGGCCTAGCCAGCCCCAGTCACCATCTACACTTGTATTGTGGTGGAGTAATTAACTCTGCTGTAGAACGGTATTTGTGTTAGGTAGTACTATCCTATCACAGAGCTAATTAGTTTACTCTGGACTAATAGCACTGCACTTGTAGATGGTGAGGATTTACTGCAGAGCTAATTAGTCATCTCCACAGTAAAGCACATGTATAGATGCCCCCACTGTGAATAAGCATGTCAATTATTTTTTATTTTCCTCTTCTGTGTTTCTAAATTAGTTGTCCCCTGCCTTGTGGGTAACAATGTTGCTCATGTCTGATATTACTCATGAACATGAGAACTTAAAAAACTGAGGTTGACAGGGAGAACAAAATGGATGTTGTTTTCATAGCATGTTGTTCAGCATTGCTGACCATGAGCCAGTGACTTGGGCGGGGGGGAGAGAACCCACTGTTCTTTAAAATTTTGCTTTTATTCACCTCTTTTTTTTCCTGGAAATTTGTGCAAAATGGAGAACACTTGTTCAACAAGTGTTGGGATTTGAATCTCCATTGAATTCTTTCTTTGCCCTGTAAATCTGTTTCTTTTAATTATTCTTTTAAGGTTCCTTTGTTGATGTAGATTTTTATTTTAAGGAGTCATAGTACATTGCCAAAAGGGTCTCAAATTGAATGGTAGCTCCAAGTAGTTTATTGTCTGAGATATTTTGGATAAGATTATTAAGAACTAATGGTGTGTGTAAGATCTTATGGCTCTTTTTGTAAGAATAAGATCTGATTGAGTATTCTTTCCCAAAGTTCCCTTTCCTTCTTGTTCTTGTTCAGCTAGGTTGTTTCATTTCTGCATTAAACTGTGGTCTTTTACCTCACATTTGGCTGTTTCTCTGCATGTTTTCTATGCAGTTTAAGTGCTTTGAGATCCTTTGGGATGAAAGGAGCTATATAAACATATGAAAATATACATATGAGAATATGCTATTTCTACAATAATTATTTGGACAGTTTTATCCCATTGGTAAACAGCCTCTCTGAAGCATTTCATTTTGTCCTTTTTGCAGTTTGCAATGGCTTGCTGTCTCTATGACATGTCATTTCTGATTCCTTTTAATTACTTTGTGAAGGGAGTTAGGCTTCTTGCCATACTCAGGAGCCAAAGGACTGGGGGGTTAATGCTTTTCCTGTCCATGCCCAACATGTTTTTAGTCTGCAGTTATTTATGGGGCAGTCCATTAGTCAATAGTTCTCCAGTACACACAGCTGTAATGTTCACAATTACTAGTCCACAAATAAATAAGGGGCTACTTTTGTTGTTTCTGCTGTTGTCATTCTTTGACGACTTTAGACAATCTGTTGCCATTTATGAAACATTTCTGTTGAGATCAAACATGTCATTGGATTGCTTGGGCTTTTGTTGTTGTTGTTTAGTTTTATTTTACCCTCTGCTGTAATCTGGATTCACACAGGGAACCCTGCAATGTGCTCCTCATGTCAACGGTGACAAATTGTCCCCATGCGGCAAAATGTCAAATCTCCGCTGGAGAACGTCAGCCAGGCTGCTCACCCGAAATGCATGTAGGTGATGATGTTACCTATTACCTATCATGAAATCAGTGACAACTTGGCCCTGGCCTATTATTTCTTGTGTTCTCTCTTCTTTTGGACATAAGGTAGAGATTACTATTAATGGTTCTTTTAGTTTCTAAGAGCTCCTCCCCCTGTGCCTTCTCACTGTGATTCTCCCCCTCCCTTTTCCCTGTTGAATGGTAGTCTTTGATGTCACACAAGAGAATACTGTTGGCTAACAGTCTGGAGGCAGCTTCATTTGAGCTAACCACCACATGAAAACAAATGCGATCCATCATATTTCATTAACTAGCTGCCCCCTGTTCGGGTGCCCTTTTTTGATGTCAGAGCGCATCCTGACAGAAATCAGAAAGATATGTGTGATTAAGACCAGTAATAATACTTATTGCATTGTATTGTAAATTACCTTTCTGGGCCCTGCTACTTTATCAGCCCCACTGGCTTTGGCTCGGGTACATTTTTGACTACTCTGTATATACAGTGTATTAGCGCAATGGAGATCATTATGTGGCCTGTATTTGAGTCATTTTTATTTAAGATGCCAAACAATAAGCTGTTGATTGGGGGAACAAGAGGCGAACAATAATGTTCTGTGTCACATAATACACCACCATTTTCCAGCTTTGCTTTAGAAGGGCCCTCTTTATTGTTTTTGTATAAAAATGGTTCTTAGGAGGAGGAATATTTTGCTGAGGTATGTCATTATTTTGCAAATTTCTATTATCTCATCATGTTGTCTTCATTGTAAATTGCAGCTAATTAGGAACCTAGTTAGAGCCCCAGCTTTGAGGCTGGCTTTTTTGTGAAAAGAGCCCACCGATTACCGCACTACAAGAGAGGAAGGGAGAGAAAAAGGAGATTAATCTGGTTACCTAGGCGACACTCGCTTCCATCTGCGAGGAACAATACATTTTTGTTTCCTTGGCTCAGTTCAGATCTGTTTTGTTTAGGGGAAAAAAAGAGAGAGAGTGAGCGAGAGAGAAAGGGAGAGAGAGAGAGAGAGGGGGAGAGAGAGAGAGAGAACGTAGCCCCACAACAATGCTGAATTCCGTCTAGCCCCGGCTTACCGGCTTCGATTCCTCTGCAAGTTCGGGGTCTCAGGGGAATGGGAAGATGAAAGAGATAAGCTCCAAAGTTGTCAAAGGTCATGACCTTGCCACACAAAGCCAGCAGTTTTACTTCTAAATCCCCTTCTCCCGAAAAGCACTTAATGAAATAATATACTGTGCTTCTCAACACCCCATAGTCTTTATTAAGCAGCAAGGCCCCCGAGATTGTGAATTTAAGGAGTCATTTAAAACTTCTGACTAAACAGTGACTGACTTGAAGCTTCTCTGGTAGATGGGCTGTCTTTCTGTGCAAGTGAAACAACTTCCCCTCCACCCAATGTCTCCTATAAGCAGCAGAGTACCTTCCTGACACACGCTTTGTGACTTCGTTCACATAAAAGGTGGAGATCTGTAAATGCAGGACAGGCTGATGTCTTTTAAAAAAATTTCCTTCAGTTACCTTCACAAGGTCATGGTTTGAAAGAGAAAGTAACCTGCGTGTTTCCTGTCATGCATCAAACTATTAAGTCTTTTTGTGCCTATAGCACACGATAGACAACGTAGCCACATTATTTGCTTCTTATTATATAGCTTGCTAGAGAAAGGGCTGAGGTAATAACCAGAGTTGATAGAGCCTGGCTAAAAGCTCAGAAAGGCTCAGGAGCTCTTGAACTGAATTGGCTAAATCCACAGTCTTTTGATAAGCATAATGCTTTCTCCAGGTGTTATGTCATCATGTATAATGTCTTGCTATCTGGTAGCGTTATGGATGATGACATAAAGTCACAAAAATCTCGAAGTTACCGATTTTAGCTTATCTGAGCTTTTCAAACCTCAGTTGCACTGATAAAATCAGAACAAATATCAGGTTAACAACCCTAAAACTGAAGTACTGTTCTTGTTTTCCTTCCTCCAGCCAAGCTTTTAAAGGCTGTTTCATTAAGGGCATTGGGCTTTCTTTTTAACAGGGAATGAATGACGGTCAAAAAAATTCAAAATATAAATATGTAGGTAGGATGAATGAATGCTTCAGTCTCATTTAGTGTGCATGTTTGTGTGCAGAAGAGCATCCGTGACTGTGGAGTTAAAGCATGGGACTAGGAGGCAGGAGATCCATATTCTATAACTGTTTATTTCCAAAGACTTCCTGCATGACCTTGGCCACTTAGCCTATCTGTGCCTCAGTTTCCTGATCTATAAAATGGGAATTATAATATAACACTATCTCAAAGGACGTTCTGAAGTTCAGTTTATTAATAAATGGTTTGTAAAGAGTATGAGATCCTTATGGAAGGTATCTATCTAAGTGTAAAACATGCATCTAAACCTCCCCTAATCTCTTTTAATAGATACCTTGCTGACTATCTGAGCAAGGAACAACTTATTCAGAAGAAATTCAGTTAGCATTTAAACTTTCCTTAAAACAAAACAAGAGCTGTTTTTCAGAAGTTCAAATGTAAACTACCAAGCTTCTCATAGACAGTAAGTTCATTGCTATTATTGTGCAAGTTTTGAAGAGCATGCCCTGGTAATTTTGCCCCAGGAAGAGATTGTAGGTAGATTCATTTAAAATGTGCAAACATGGATGTGTATGTGTGTGTGTGTTTGTATGTATGTATATATGGGAACATCTACATGTCACCATATGGTGAGGTTGCTATGCCACCATGCTGTAGAATTTCCAAAAGGAAGTCCTAAAGCATGGCAACGTATAGATGCACTCAAGGGCTTTAGTACTTGGGAAGTACAATGCAGTACAAACAATTACTGCACCCTGCATGGAGCACAAGGTTAAATTTTGCCACTAGATCAGCTTAGCAGCATGCTATACCTGGGGAGCACATCAGGGCAACATGTAGACCTGCCGTGTGTGTGTGTGTGGGGCGGGGGGGTTACATTTTAAAATCAATCTACCTATAATTGCTTCCAGAGATTGTAGGGACCAATATTAGGTACTATGTGAGGAAAAGATTTGGGGAAGGTAGTTCGTGGGTAAAGACTGTCTATGCTTTGGAGAACAAAGACATTGTATGTTTATTTTTAATAACAATATATTGGATAGTGTCTTCCATCTTAAAGAAATCGCAAACAATTTGCTAAATATATGTGCAAGAATGTCTTCACCCACTTTGGAGAGGATCCGAAGGGTTTTTCACAATCCACTGCTGTGCTACCTAACAAATTAGAGCAAGATGGGAATCCATGTCCACTTTGAACCATGTTGCAATTTGGCTTTAGGATTTACAATGCCTACTCTTATGGAAGATCCCTTGGGATGTTGATTGAGTGGTCAAGGCCACAGTTTTATATCTTGTTTAAAAGATGGCAGGTTATGTGCCATGCGGAGAGACTACAACAAACTAAACAAAGCCTTGGCATTGAGAACAAGGAAGCAGATTTGCTCCTACTGGGAGATACTGCTTAGGCTGCCTGTCATGGAAGAAGGACCTCCAGCTAGGAATTGTCAAGGAGCTGGAAATGAAGAAGAAGCAGACGTCAATTAAGTGACTGGTGGGGGAAAGTGTTAAACTTTCCAGTTAGAGAAGAAAAGATTTAGTTTGGGCAGTCCTGGGACTAACTCCCAGGAAGAGATTCTAAACCTATCTCCAAGGGGAAGGACAGCGTTGCTGGCTTCTGAAATGTGCTGAGAGGGAGCATTAGGGAGGTTCTGTAAGTTTGAGTAAGAAAAGACTATTATGTGCTTCAATCCTGTTAGAATGGGAGGACCATTTCCTGGGAATTATATTCCATTGTCCTGATAACAAGGAACTCTAATTCTGCTGAAGTATGGGCTTAGCTTCATTTCATTGTCCTGAAATGAAGGACTTAGGTTATTCCTTGGCAGAGATCTGACAAAAGCCCTGAATTGTCTTCTGTCCTGACACCAGAATGCACTGTTGCTATAGCCCAGTCTGGAAGGCTTTTTTATTATATACTTATATAGATCCAATTGACATAAGAGACTACTTAGTGCCCCAACCAGCTGGTGTTTTTGAGACACTGAACATGACGAATTGCAATGCAACCGCCTACGCTTAGGCAGCAGCGCCAAGAAAATAGTGCCATCTGATATATAATATTAAGGCAATGGACAAGGACTAATTTATGGAAAGGTGTGCCACAAACTGTACTTCCTGGACTACTTGGTGTTTATTCAGGACAAACTCTGATTTAAGTACTAATCAGTACAACCCTGATTAGCTAAATATGATAAAATATCACCTCCAGTGGGGTGTTACTGCTTCATCCTTATCCTGATATGAATATCTTATATTGCCATTATTTTGCATTATGGTTTGGTACTACCATGGGAAATTGGACGGTAAGAGAGTGCTGTGTCACTCCTAATGGGTATGTCTCAACTGCAGTAGGGTTTCCAAGCTTTTTGATTGGTGGGATTGTGAACCAAAGATCTTGAAACTCAACATGGAAAAATTTTAATTGATGTTCCAATGTCTTTGGAAGTAGCTGCTAACTGTCTATAACAATCCTGAATCAAGACTCCCAAATGTTGAATTGTTACCAGTTTTGGTCCTTTCCCTGCTTTAGTTGTCTCATCATGAGTTACTCATCAAGAATAAATGCCTGTCTTGATAGTAGGCAAGGTTCTTTGCGTGAATCTGATATCTTTTATTAGACCGACTTAAATAGTTGGAAAACAATTATTATTAAGCTTTCGGGTTCAAAAACCCTTTGTCAGGCTAAGGAAGTTTCAGCAGTTGGTGTGTGCTTTTCCTGGATGAAAACTAAAGAAGCCAGAGGCTTCTGTATGTATGCATACAGGACAGGTAGTCAGTGAAAATGTAGATTGAGGAGTCAGTGGGTGAGAGACAGGCGGGGGGCGGGGAAGAGAGGAAAGGGGAATGAATAGTGGGGAGGTACCTAGGGAGTCAGATGTCGGGCAGGTTATAATGTGTCATAAATCCAATGTCTATATTTAGTCCATGATTTTTAGTATCCAGGAGGTTGATGAAGTGGAGTTCATAGGCTCGTCTTTGGGAAGTGTTTTGTAAGTTTCCTTTGAGTCCTAAGTGGGAGGGGTGGGGGAGTGCCTCCCCCTTCACCGTATGAGTCTCCTTGGCTTGCTGGCTCCATTCTCTCTCTCTCTTTTCTGCACCCAGCCACACTGACAGCTGCAGCCGGGAGCAGTGGCTCATAGCCACATGTTGTCTGTGGCACCAGAAACTGGGGGTGGGGAGGAGGGGAGCAGAGCCCCCCACCATGCAGAACCATCCTGGCATCCCTGGCCCCAAGCCAGGAAGCTGGGTTGGGGACCACATGGCGAGGGGCTGCACTCCTACCCTCCCTGCCTCTGTTTCCCAGCACGGTAACCAGGCACATGGCCCCAGCCACGGCCCCACCAGACTCAAACCAGCATAGCTAGCAGGGCCTACATGGTTGGGGGGTGGAGGAGGGTGGCCTCCATTTCACCCACCCCTGCCCTTCCCCTCCTAGCTCCTGCTGATAACTGATCTAAGGCACTTACAAAAAGCTGCAAAAAGTGTGAACCTGCCTTGGGCTTTTGAGGCCTCTATACTTAGCCATACTTAGTTCATCTTTTTATTTTCTATTATAATAAAAAATAAAATCTTACTACAAGAAGTGTGTGGGCTGGAGGACATAAATGGGCCCCCTACCTTGACTGAGACTTTAGATCAGATGAGCATAGAGCTAATGGACAACTTCCTTTTTGCCTCTGTATGCAGTTGCAAATGATTTTTCTCCACACACACTCCATCTGCTATTAGCTGTCTGGCAAATACAGCATAAAACACCTGTGTGCCAGATATGCACCAGCTGCGTGCGTGCCTTTGGCTGATCCCCTTCTAGAACATAACACTTGTCAGCGGCTTGACTGAGGGTGAATCTGTGAAAGGGAATCGAGGAAAGCAACTGCAGCACAATTAGGAAGCAAAGCTCTTTTAATTCTTTTTTTTTTTACTTTATTTCTCTCCACTGTTTTCTGGAGTCATAACGAGAGGAGCCTTCCTCTTCTACATCACCTTAGTTTATGTTCACATGGGAAACAGTTCTTAGAATCTCAAAGTTTAATGATCTTCCTGAAGATAAAAGCAGCACTTGTCACTTGAGGTTTCTGAGGGCTGATCTTGGCACATGTACACTCTGTGGGACTGATTTTTCCTTTCTACTCCAGGCCCTTTATAATGCTCCAGAGGTTTAAAAGGCCTTCAAAAACAGCCCCTGGAGAAATATTCTTCAGACAAGGGGGTTCCCCGGGTAGTATAATGTCAATGGAACAACCCTATACTGTCCCCACAAATGAAAATCTTCTGTATTGGAGTTTGAGAGAATCCGACAGATACATTCTCTATTGTATTCATGAAAGATACATTAGAGAGCCTTTTGGCCCTGCAGGCTGGATGAGTAGTGCAAGTGGGAGGCTGAGCACCACTGCTTTAAAGGGACTTCAGTACCTTTATTGGCTAGTTAGTAGATATAGTCCCTTTTATCACTTCATAGACTTAAATCCAAATATAGCTATCTCCAAACAGTCAAAAATCACAAATCAGCTTCCAAAACATTAGCTTTGCTTAATATTTATGGCTTTTCCAAAAATAATGCATTTAACATTTTTTCTTTACTTTCTGGTTCCTGAGCCTTTAGCGTGCACTCAAGTCACACTTTCTAGCTTTTCCCCATGAGTGCTAGAAACTCATTTTTAATAAAAGCAGAAAAGGTGATGTTGTTACCTGATTCTAGGAGCTATAGCTTTGTGAAAAAACTACTAAACATCACAAGACATGATAAAGTGATGGGTGAACCTTAAAGGGTTCAGAGATTCTGATTCGTTTGGAAGAACCCTAATGTTTGGATGAGCATCTTCACAATTCTGTTAGGCTGAGTTTACAAAATTGATTTGGAAACTTCACCAAAACAGGCATTCCTATGAGTATATTATACCACCCTCATATTGTTTACACTCTCTCTCTCTCATAAATAGGAGGAGGGTAATGGGAAGACAAACTTCATTTTTAGGGAAGCATAACAAACTCAAAAACAACAAGAAGTAGTAGTAATAAAAGAAGTGCTTCACAGTGGATGGTTTTGAAGTGCTCTCTTCAGTCCCCTCCCAAAAAGTGTTTCCCACAGAGCAAGTTTAAAGAGCCGCTGTCCAGCTGTAAGTTATGTTTCTGTCACAAAATGTCACACTTGCACTTCACCTAGAATGCCTATACCCAAAACAAGTTTTAAAAAGTTAGCTGGAAGAATTTTTTTTCCTGTTTCTTGCCATTTATGTATCTGGTGTGTGTGTCAACTCTGTATATAATCAGGTTCAGTCTTCACCTGTGGTGTTACAGCCTGATCTTCAAACACTTAGACATATGCCTAACTTTATGAAAGTCAGGAGTTTGCAGGACTACAATGGTAGTTAGTATCATTCTGGCTGAAAATAAATCTTACAAACAACAAGATGAAAGGAAAAATCTTTTAATAAAAGGCTTTAAAAGAATTAAACATATTTAAGATGTACAGTATTTAATGGACATTCCATTTGACACTAGATTTTAGAAATATAGTCAGTAACTGGACAACATGCCTTAATTGAAATAAGAGTTTGGTGAAGTTTTCTCAGCAGGGATCCTGGTTTTTTCTGTTTAAAAATTCCAAATTCTCTGATTAAAACGGAAAAAAATTCCAAAGTTCTTTGATTAAAAAACCCAAAACCCACATTTGGATGTGGATGTGCCACCCCCGCCACTTCATTGTGGTGCTGAGCAACCCTGATATGCTAGTGCCTTGTCCCTGCCCATGCTGTTGCCCCTAACTCTCAAGCCACAGCCTCCCCAACCCTGCCAGTGCCCCTCATTCCCAACCCTTAGCCCCCTGGCCCTGCTGGTGCCCTCAATATTGGCCCACAGCCCCCTGGCCTGCCAGTGCCCCTCATTCCCAATCCATAGCCCCCAGTTCTCAGCTCTGCTGGTGCTCTTCACTCCCAACCTGCAGGCCCATCACTACTAGGGCCCCTCACTCCTGACCTGCAGTCCCCAGTACCCCAGCCCTGCCAGAGGAGGCCCCCAGCTGCCAAGGCTACCAGACCCAGTAGTTGCATTCTGCCTGCTCTGTGCTCTGGGGCCAAGCTACTGATGGCCAGAAGTGCCTGAGCTCTGGTTGCTATGTGCAGGAGGTGGTGGTTGATCCAGCCAGAGTGAAGCCCAGAGTCCAGTCCTCCTACCCCTCACAGGCAGCATGGCCCGAGCAAAGCCCATAGGAGTGGGGGCAGAGGAGGATGTGGGCTGCCCTCTGGGGGTCTGTGGCTACCAACCCTGTTGCCCTCCCTCTGGGGGCCTTGGCGACTCAGTGGGTAGGACGTGATGTGGGAGGATAGAGCAGGGTGGGGAGGCTTGGTGCTGCTGCCACTGCTACTAGGAGCCAGCGCCAACTACACTGTTGAAGTGAGGAGGGTCCTGCCTGCCTAGCGGCAGTGGGGATAACGGTGGCGCAGAGTTGTGTCCCCCTCTTCCTGCTGCTGTTGGGCAGGCTGGGGGCGCCTTACCTTGATGGTGTGACTGGCATAGGACTCCCAGCAACGGTGACAGCAATGCCAAGCCTCCCTGCCCTGCTCCATCCTCCCGTGCTGGGTCTCACCCACTAGGCCATGGAGCCCCCAGGGGGAGGGCAGCAGGGCAGGAAGACCTGAGCCCCACAGCAGGCAGCAAGCATCTCCCCCACCCCACACACAAATCTGGGTGACACGTGGTCCCCCCATCCCCTGCCACTGCATCACCTCTGGTGCTCAGCCCCCCTCTGGGAGTGTGCGCGGTCATGGGGAGCCAGCCCCCTGCATATGAGCTGTCTGTGGCTCCATCCCACTCCCCTAGCTGGGCCCCACAGCACCACCCCAGCTGGGCAGTGTCCTCAGCCCCAGCCACCAATCCTGCCCCACTCCTTCCCTCACTGTGGCTACCTGAATTTGCCCTTCCCATGTTACCTATGCCCCTCGTAGATTTACCTGCAGGCAGCTGGGGGAGCTGCTCTCCACTGCTGCATGGCTGCATTGCTGTCCACATGCCTGTGGCATCCCCTGTGTCCTGCTGTCTCCAGTCCCAAGTAGCCCATTGTAGGCTGGAACTCTGCCAGCCTGCAAGAGGAAACCTGCATTTCCCTGCAGTTTTGCCCTTTTAAAGAAGAAAATCCAAGTTTTTCTGCATATTTCCACAACAAATCTGGATTCCTGGTTCTCATTCATTGGCCCTGTTCAATCTGTTCCTTCATATTCTTCTTCAGACTTTCAGTCTGGAACTTTCAACTTATTGATTACCGATAATGAAAGAATTAAGCAAAACAAATTGGAGATACAGAGGGATTGAAAATCTTCAAAACCTTAAGGTCAGAATTTTAAACATAAAAAAAGAAGAGTTAATTAACCTGGCTGGCTTTTTCAGTCCTCTACACTTTGAAAGAATGTCTGTGTATACTATTGCATAATTTCCCCAAATGTAAGGATGTTACATATCAGCTGACCTATGCCTTTGTTCTATTAGCTTAGTATCTCTGTACATTACATAGCATTGTACATACTTTCTGAACGGCTCTTTCTGCCACCTCAGGTATACTTCAGCCCTTTTAGGACATTCTTCCTTTAGAAAGTGCTTTGTACTAGGTAAATGTTTCAGCAGCTAGAAGTCTCTGGCCAGCAAATCAATAAAACTTGCTGTGAATCTGCACATTTTCTGTTGCATTCAACTTTTATGTATCCAGCCTGAAGATGATTAAGTTTTAAAAAGTTTGGAGGACTTGACTGTAAGCATTGTTGACAGTTTCAGGAATCATTGGGCAGCTTGACATAATGTTATTCATGATGAAAGAGCTGTCAGCACAGATCAAGAGTGGTACCAGAGAAAAAACATGAAGCTAAGTTTTCAGCATTGGATGTGGGGATTTAGCCATGTGACTTCTGCCAATAATGGGAGTTCTGCTTTTAAATCCCTTGGCACCATAATGCAAAAACAAAAAATAATAATGCTAAAACTGTGCCCTATAGTATAGCTTGACATGTATTTTTATTGGCTGCTATTTAGACATTGAGGATCATCATCTCTGAGTAGCAGCCCGGGTCCCAGTTTCCTTCAGGAGCTGCTAGGGAGTAGGAGAGCAAGTGAGATTAGATTGATGAAGCCAAAAGACATTATCAATGTGTCTGCCTTCTCTCTCTCTCTCTCCCCCCACCCCTGCCCCCACCCATCTTCCTTTTGAGCAGGAGCAAATACATCCCTCTTCCAACCAAATCTCCATCTTTATTCAGAGCTATCAAATATATGTCTCTATAATGAGACTCATCAGTCTGGATTTTGTTTTTAAAACAGTATAGTCACCTAGAGTATACAGAGTCATGTTAATCATTTTTACATTGATAGGATGTATTTGAAAAGATGTGTGTCTGCAACCCCATCTAATTATTATTGTCCACCTTTCCCTTGGTGTGCTTCTGATCCCTCTCACCCAGGGTGAATTATACCTTTCCCAAGCCTTATGAATGGAGTCAGTACTCATCAAGAATGGCACTGGCCGTAAAGAGCATAGAAATGAGAATCCCCCACCTCTGTGTTCACTCCTTTCTGCCTATTCCTCTGTTTCTCTCAAAGTAAGTTGAAGCAAATATCAATAAAACCATTCAAGGAAGATGGTTTGTTCCTTCTCTGCCCTCCTGGTGCCAATATGCATCACAGAGACTGAAGCCAATTACTATAATGCAGCTCACCTTTTCTGGGCGTAATTCTGCTCTCCCCTCTTTCAGGGGCATGTAGCAAGCATCTAGGGAGTGGAAGAGAATGGCAAAAATTAATGGGCCTAGGTAAGTTGACTCCAAGGGGAAAGGTGGTAACAGAATCTTTAGTCTACAGTGTGTGAAGATGCTTACAAGACGCTGGTAATTATATTCACATATAGTTCTCAAAAAGTGCAGGAATCTTGAGAGTTACCCTGTGGGAGCCCATTTCACCTCACAATTGTCTAGAAATAAGGAAGCCAAAAAAACACAGCAACACAAATGTAAAACCAATAATGCCTCCCCCCCCAATTCAGAACTGAAGGGCACTGTCTTTAAACTAGGGCTTGCTACTGTTATGAAACTGAAACTTACTTGTCTGGCTGTGAAACTCAGTAGTAAACAGAGCCCCATACAAAAACCCAATCCTAGATATGCTTCAATTCCCGCTGTACTAGAACATGTCATTTCTGAGGATAGGAGTATGTCTTCCTCCATGTTTGGAAAGTGTTGCAAATACTTTGAGTTCTACCATTGTATAGATCAGGGGTTGTCAATCAGGTGTATGCATACCCCAGGGGTATTTGAGAAGGTTCGAGGGGCTCCGCACAGGTGGGCAGGGACAGAGCACCGCCATGCACTATCCCGCGCAGGCACCGCCAATCCAACCAGAGGTGGGGTGGGGGGAAGTTCTCACATGGCGACTGTCACTGCTCCACATTTGTCCATGCACCAGCCCCCTCCTCCCCCCCTCCCACACACTCCACATCTGGCCACTGGGGCTACACTGATCCAAAAAGGTTGAAAACCCCTGGTATGACCAATTGAATTCAGATTCATTAATAACTAATAAATCTTTGCTATCCAAATGATTTAATGGCTTTTTCTTTAAGTTTTCTTGCTCATTAGATTTTGTGGCAACTCCATGAGGAAAAAAAAGGGGGAAACTTAAAGTTCTAAGCTATAAAAAAGTAGTGATGAAAAAAGGTTTGCATGCTTCTACTGAAAGGTGTTTCACCTAAGTTCTAAACAATAGCCTCAATCTACTGTCTCTGCTTCTGTTTGAAATATTGTTAGCTATTGTGTACATACAAAAGAATGTTCATACTTTGAAAGACATTTTGTAAAGCCATAGTTTCTAGGATAAAAATTCCTCCCAGCTGTGGTAGAATTAACAATTAATTGTGGCTTGGTGGATTTATTTGGGACTCTGGAAATAAGGGCAACTTTCACGCTACTATTGTTGAAGTTGCCTTAGCTCTTCCTATTATATTTCCTATTTTCACAAGGTTGTCTTGACTGCAAAAGCTTCCTCTGATATGACCCTTATCATGTAAAATTTCAGCCTGTGAGCACACATTTTCTTTCACAGGTTTTAAAAAAATCAATCCCACTGTTTTTTCTCTGTTATAGTAATTACTAGTCTCAGAAGCTTCTTTACTATGTCTTTATAAGTTAAAAATGTTGTTTTTCCGTTTAAAGAAATTTCTTGAGGTCTTTGGCTCTTCTCTACCTGCCAGTTGCCTTTTTTCTTTGTATGCGAGTCTAATGGATATGTGCAATAGGGGCTCAGTCATTAAGTATGCCGTGTTAAGCACACGTTCATGTGTTTTGTTTGCATCAGGAGTCACTTTGAGAAGTAAACCCTAAGAAGAATTATGTAATCTGAATAGAGCAAAAAAATTCATGGTCAAAATTCCTAGTAATATCATGGATGTGGTGGGACCCAAAGTAAGTTAATCATCTTGTTTGTGTTCCTGTTTATTTCATAGGGCATGAGGATATTTCCATATCTGACAGGGTTGTCCTTTGGCTAATTAATGAATATTTAAAAGTTCCCTGTGATCTTGCAAAGAAACACCAAGCCCAAATACAAAATGTTATCATATGCAAAGTCTACCTAAATTGAACTTCCTATGAAATTTTGGTTTGTAAATTGCATACTGCACATACACAGTAAAGTTTTTTTTATAAACTTATTAATACTCAAGCATGTTAACATAGGATCTGTGCTCCATGCTGTAAATTGGTATGACACTCAAGTCAATTATGACTAGAATTATTTTATCAAATATTTTGCAATCTAAAAGTTGTATTAATAATAACCTAAAGGATTATTTGCAACTCTACCCATTTTGGTGTCCTTTGGAGTAGTTCCAGTCTATAAGACAAATGTATTATATAAGGTATTGTATCATAGAGCTAAACAAAAATATTTTTTTAAAAATAGAAAGGAAAGAAACTCTTTGTCCTTAAATGTTATGTCAACTCTCTATGGCATGTTATGCTAGGGACAGAGGAGTTTGCGTTGAAGTACCTGCTTTTTTTCAATCTCTCTGCTTGTTGTAGATATCGTTTTGTGCCTGGTTTGGTTGGCATAAGCTCACTTTCACCATTACATTGCAGAAGAAAACAGGATCATAGGAAAGTAGAGCTGGAGGGTACCTCACAAGGTCATCTAATCCAGCCCTCTGCTCAAGCCAAGGGTCTGTGTAAACTGCTTTTGAAAAACTTCAGAGATAGAGATTCTTTAGTTGTTTTAGGTTGAGTTTTGACCACCCTCAGAGTCAAAAAGTTCCTTCTAATCTCCAACCTACATTTCCCCTGCTTCAGCTTAAGGCTATTGCTCCTAGTCCTGTTCCTTATGGCTGCAGTGGGGGTGCCTACATGTTCATTAATGCACAGTGCCTATTGCACATTAAATTTAGTACTTGGAAAAGGAAGTACTAAATAAATGTGCAGTAGAATGCCACACTGCACATTAATTAATGTTGACAGTTAATGTGCATTAAACTAATAGGGAGGAAAGGTGGAGGTGTGCTGCTCTGCGTCAAAGAGCAATTTGCATCCTCATCGAGCAGCACTGGGTCAGAGGAGGGGCAGACTGAAGTGGTCTGGATTTGATTACAAGGGGGTTGTGGGAAAAGGGACTTAACAGTGGGGTTCTACTACAGACCACCCAACCAGGGGGAAGAACTTGACTGGGAATTCTCAGGTCAGCTCACAGCGGCAGTTAGGTCAAAGGATGTGGTGGTCATCATGGGTGACCTAAACTATCCGGACATCTGCTGGGAAGAGCAGTCAGCCAGGTCTGACTGCTCATGTAGGTTCCTACTCATGTTATAGGACCTCCATCTAACCTAGGAGGTGCACAGTCCCACCAGGGGAAATGCATTGTTAGGCCTGATCTAGGCAATGACCTGGTGAGGGGGCTGCGGGTGATGGGCCACCTGGGAGACAGTGATCATCGCTTGCTGGAATTCACCATCCAGCGCAGGGTGGCAAAGGCCTGCAGCAAGACAGTAACCCTGGACTTCAGGAGGGTTGATTTCAATGAGGTAAGGAGATTAGCCGGGGAGAGACTGAGGTCCCGGAGGGGAGGGGAGTCGGGAGTCCAAGAAGAGTGGTCATTCCTTAAAGAGACAATCCTCTAAGCTCAAAAGGTGAAAATCCCAACAAGGGCCAAAGGGAGCAAGAGTGCTCAAAAGCCACCTTGGCTAACAAAAAGCATGCAGGAATGTCTCGGGGAACTGTACTTCCATTGCTTGGGATTGTAGGGGGACTGTTAGGAATGCCAAGGTGAAGATGGAACTGGGACTAGTAACCCAGATCAAGGACAATAAGAAGTCCTTTTTTAAATACATAGGGTGTAAAAAGAAGGTTCTGGGTAATATAGGGCCTCTGAAAGACACGCTAGGAAGTCTGGTGGTTGCACCAGACATCAAAGCTAACTTATTTAACAAGTTCTTTGCCTCCATTTTTCTAAGCAGGGACCAGCTCGTCCCCCCATCATAATCTCTGATGGTCCCAGGGGAGGTGCAGCCAGGCCCAGGGTCAGAGTGGACCTAGTCAGGGACCTCCCGGTGGGACTGGGCCTGTCCAAATCATCAGGTCCTGATGATCTCCACCCCAGAGTGCTGAGGGAATTAGCAGAGGTCATTGTGGGTCCCCTGGCACAGCTTTATGAGCACTCGTGGTGCTCTGGCGAGATGCCAGTGGATGGGAAGAGGGCAAGTGTGGTCCCCATTTTCAAAAAAGGGAGGAGAGAGGACCCAGGAAAATGTAGGCCTGTTAGTCTTACCTTGGTCCTGGGGAAGCTCTTCGAGAAAATTATCCAGGAGCACATCTGTGAGGGACCAGCAGGGGAGTGTATGCTTAGGGGCAACCAACATGGGTTCATCAGAGGCAGGTCCCATCAGACCAACCTGGTGGCCTTCTGTGATCAGGTCACTAAATCCTTGGATGCAGGTGTTGCAGTGGACGTAGTCTTTCTGGACTTTAGAAAAGCCTTGGACACTGTCTCTCACCCCATTCTCATTAAAAAATTAGGCGAGTGTGGTGTTAATCCCTACACGGTCAGATGGGTTGCTAATTGGCTGAAGGGCCACACCCAGAGAGTGGTGGTGGAAGGGTCTTTTTCTACCTGGAGGGATGTGGGCTGTGGGGTTCCCCAGGGCTCAGTCCTTGGGCCCACACTGTTCAACATCTTCATCAGCGACTTGGACAAGGGGGTGAATAGCACCTTGTTCAAATTCACAGATGACACTAAGATGTTGGGGGAGGTGGGCACGCTAGAAGGGAGGGATAAGCTGCAATGTGATCTGGACAGGTTACAGGGGTGGGCAGATGAGAATAGGATGGTTTCAACACTGACAAGTACAAGGTGTTGCATCTGGGGAGGAAGAACCAGCAGCACACGTACAGGCTGGGGAACTGCCCTCTTACCAGCAGAGAGGCAGACAAGGATCTTGGAGTTATTATTGACTCAAAGATGAACATGGGCCACCAATGTGAGTATACTCAGTAAGGCTAACTGCACATTGTCATCCACAGATGCATCACGAGCAGGTCCAAAGGGGTGATCCTCCTCCTCTATGTGACCTTGGTCAGGCCCCAGTTGGAGTACTGCGTCCACTTCTGGGTGCTGCACTTCAGGAGGGATGTGGACAACATGGAGAGGGTCCAGAGGAGGGCCACTCGCATGGTCAGGGGGCAGCAGGGCAGGCCCTATGAGGAGAGGCTGTGGGATCAGAACCTGTTCAGCCTCCACAAGAGGAGGCTGAGAGGGGATCTGGTGGCTGTCTGTAAACTGGTCAAGGGAGACCAGCAGGCAATGGGAGAGTCCTTGTTCCCCTGAACACTACTGGGAGTAACAAGAAACAATGGCCATAAGCTGACAGAGAGCAGACTCAGGCTAGATATCAGGAGGCACTACTTCACAGTCAGGGCAGCTAGGATCTGAAACCAACTTCCAAGGGAAGTGGTGCTCTCCCCTACCTTGGGGGTCTTTAAGAGGAGGCTACATAGACACCTTGCCAGGATCGTCTGACCCCAGCATTCTTTCCTGCCTGTGGCAGGGGGTCGGACTTGATGATCTGCTCTGGTCCCTTCCAACCCTAATAACTATGAAACTATAATACTACTGTGCATTAGCCTAATCACACGATTCTTGCCATGACGCTGTAATGTGCAGCCAATCATTCTATTGCATATTAAGCGTTTCATCTAGATGCATCCAGAAAAAGGCCTATCTCCACCCTCTCTGTATTTGTTCTTCAGGAATTTGAAGACATATCAGATGCCCTTCTCAGTCTTCTGTTCTCCAGACTAAATAACTCTAGCTCTTTCAGCTTTTCTTCATAAGTCTTGCATCCCAGGCCAGTGATCATTTTGTTGCTCTGCACTGGACTCTTTCCAAACTGTTCACTATAATACCTAGGTCTTTCTGTTCAGTACTGTAGCCTAGCCAGTCATTCCCCAGTCTGTATTTGTGCATGTGGTTATTCCATCCCAAGTGAAGGAGTTGACACTTGTCCTTGCTGAATCTCATCTGGTTGATTGTGGGCCATTTCTACAGTCTATTCAGGTCATTCTGGTTCCTAGCCCTGGTCTCCCAAGTATCTGCAGCTCCATCCAACTTGATGTCATTTATAAATTTACTAACTCAATCCCATCAACCAAATCATTAATGAAGATGTTGAACAATACTGGACCCAGGGCAGATACTTGGGAAACCCTCTTCTTACCTTCTCCCAGCTAGATATTGAGCCATTGAGAACTACTTGCTTAGTATGATCATCCAACCAGTTATATATCCATCTTTCAGCTAGTCTGTATTTCTTTTGCTTGTTCATGAAAATGTTGAGAGAGACAGAGTCAAAATCCTTGCCAAAGTATATAATATCCCCTATCCACAGAGCCTGTAATCTGATCATTGAAGGAAATTGGGTTGATCATGCATGATGTGCTCTTGGTGAATCCATGCTTGCTGATTCTGATTACCTTGTTCTCCTGCAGGGGCTTCACAATGGATTTGTTGAAGACCTGCTCCATCTTTCCACGTACTGAGGTCAGCCTGGCTGGTCAGTAGTTCCCTGAATCTTTCTTTTTCCCTTTCTTAAAGATGGGCACTCTTTTTGCTATTTTCCAGTCATCTAGCACCTCACCTAACCTCCATGAGTTCTCCAAGAGGATTTCCAATCTCTCTGAAACTACCTCAGTGAATTCCATCAGTACCCAAGGGTGCATCGCAACCCACCCAAATGACTTGAAAGCATCTAGCTTCCCTAAGTAATGCCTAACCTGTTCTGCCATTACTTTAGGCTATTTGTCTCTTTATATCTTTGCTGCCAACTACAGTCATCATCTGGTAGCTGCCCCTATTTGTGAAAATCAAAGTGAAAAAGGCTTTAAATACTTCCACCTTTTCTGCATCATCTGTAACTAGACAGACTTCCACATTCATTAAGTGACCTATGGTTTTTCTGGTTCTTTCTCTTACTGTAAACATATTTGTGCAATCTTTTGTTATTGCCTTTTATGCCCTTTGCCAGTTGCATTTCAAATTGGGCCTTCCTAATTTTCTCCCTGCGTACTCATATGGTAATCTTATATTCTTCCCTAGTACTATGACCAATGGTTACACTTTATATGATATTCCATTTTGAGTTTTGACTTATTCAAAAGAATGCAGTACTTCCCATTCTTCTGTTACTTTGAAATAGCTTTCTTCAGTTTTTTAAGAGAGCCTTCTTAGAGTACAGCCAGCCTATCTGGACTCCTTTTCCTCTCATGCTTGCCTCTGAAGGGATCCTGCTCATTGGTTTCCTGAGTTTGCTCAGATCTGCTTTTCTGAGATCCTTTGTCCTTATTCTGCTTCTCTCCTTCCTTCCTCTCCTTAGCATCCTGAACTCAATCATTTTATGGTCTGTGTTACCCAAGTTACCTTTCACCTTCACATTCTCAACCAAGTCCTCCCTGTTTGTGAGCAATGGAGGTGATTTACCCTATCTAATGCATCATTCATGACTCTTGGGGCATGGTGTTTAACTCTAGACATTCAGTAATCAAGATAAATTTTCACAATGTGCAAAATACTGAGACGTGTCTCCAAATGACATATGTTTGTATTATGATCCTGTTAGCCCTCTGTACTTCAATTTTACTTTGATTGGTGGTTAGGACATAGGATGGGGTGGGCAAAATAGGCCTGCAGGCCAGATTCAGCCTACCAACTGACTGTATCTGGCCCATGGTGCTCTGAATGGGGCTGAGCCCTGCCTGCTTCAACCCAAGGCAGCCTGCACTGTGCTCCTTCCAGCCCAAACCCTAGCCCTAGCTCTGATCAGTGCACACAGCTTTCCAGTAGGCCTGTGCAAAACAGCACCATTTTGTTATGACTTCTTTTTTGCCATTTTGAAGGGACAGTGTTTCATTCCAAGTTCCATTTAATTTCAAAAGCGCTGTTCTGTTTTGTTTCGTCAAAACTGTTTTGCTGTTTTTGATGCTCTTTCGACATTTCCCCCATAGGCTATAATGGGGAAGCATGAAGCTGCCCATAACTTTGTCAATTTTTGTCAGATTTGGAGGAAAACAACAGAGGTGGTAGCCTCTTCTGGGAGCATGAAGTCTGCCAAGTTTCAAGGAGATAGGTGGAGGGGTTTCTGGGAAACTGCACCTCAAGCTGCTGACAAGCAAAACTCATGGCGTGTGTGTGTGTGTGTGAGTGCATGTGTTAAGGTGTGCCCTCACTGGCACTGAGGCCTCTATACAACATGGTCATGTGACCTAATGAGGTCTCCTTCTCCCCTACAGCCTGAGTTTGGTCCACCACTTCAAATAATAACAGGTAAAATACTAACTTAGTGAGGAGCAGCACAGTAGCACCAGCAACATCTCAGGCAGCCAAACTGTGACAGAGCCTTTATTTCCTATCCTGCAGGAGCTTTTTCTCCAGCGTGCGTGTTAAGGCCCACTCTCACCGTGTCCTTCCTCCCTCCTCCCCATGCCCCCTCCCCTTATTTTCTGTTTCCCTGCAGGCAAGCCCAGCTTCAGCTTCACAACTCAAAATGTTTTGAAACTTTCAAAATGTTTCAACTGTCCTCGTTTTGTTTTGAGGCTATTTCAAAGCCCTTCTTTTCATTTTGATTTTGCTGTTTCAAGCTTGAAATGAGTCGAAACAGCATCAAAATAAAACAGCTGGCAAAATTTTGCACAGTCCTACTTCCCAGTGGGGCTGCTTCTGTTGTGGCTGCAGCTGCCACGGTACTGTTCAGCTCCCCTCACTTCCAGTGGCTCCTCCTCCCCCTCTTCCTGCCCCTACTTCACCATTCTGAGCAGCAGGTAATGCAGGGAAGCCATGGGGACATGTGCCTGGCACCATACACCCAGCCAGGCGGCGGAGAAGCTGCAGCTGGGTTGCTCCTGCCCCAGCACACAGGGCTCCAGCTCCCAGCCACCTTCCATGCATTCCACCCTCCCATTGTAATGATCAGCCAATTGTGGGCATCTGAGCAGGTGGAACACAGCCAGGAGCTGGAGCTACAGCAGTAGCTCCATGTTCTGGGGCGGGAGCCAACCAACTGCGGCTTCCTCCCTGCCTCACTGGGCAGCATGCATCCTCAAGGATTCCCTGTGTTACCTGTGCTGCACCACCCAAGTGAGCTCTGCTTCACACACCCCCTGCCCCCACTCCAGCTGGGTCCTAGGACCTAGTACATGGGCAGCCCACCTCCACACAGCCCACACCCCATCATGCATCCACCCACACACCCCATACCAACCCCCCCACACCTACACATGCCCCCCACACCCACTCTTCCACACCCACACGCCTATGCTCCCCCCCAACACACACCTACACATTCCCCACACACATACCCCACCCCCATGAACAATAAAGTCTTTATTTTGAGCTATTATACAATCGCTTCTATATACATTACTCAAAAGGTCATGAATCAGGACAAATTATTTTCTGAAATAAAATTAAAATATGAGTTAGTAAATGTCTGATTTTTAGTATATGATTTGTTTTTTATCTAAAATTTGTTAAAATGATACCTTCTGAAAGATTTTGTGTGTGGCCCTCAACAGCTGACAAAAACCTGTTAAGTGGCCCTTCAGCTGAAATATTTTTCCACCCCTGGCATAGGAGGAGAGACCCCTTATGTATATCGTGACAGGTCATCCTTACAGGGAACATTTTCTGTAGGCTTCTCTCTTTTCCAGCTGTGCTTTTGTAAATAATGAATTATTTGTGTTTGGGATGGGATATTTGGGGCTCAGTGTGGTGCTCTTAAAGGAGATTCTGTGTGGTCAGACCATTTGCAGTTATTTCTCTGGGACTACAAACTTTATCAGAAAAGAGATAATGACCTATTTCCTTTATGACCACACAACTGCCTGAATAAGCTGCATGTAATATTTGTAACTTGAACAGCAGGATCTTTGAAAAGGGCTCTTTCTGGTACCTGTAAGTCTTAATGAATTAAGTAAAATGTTCTTCCCCCTTGCCCCACTCCCATACACATACTTTAACTTTTAGTCTTTTTGCCAGTTACCATCCCATAACCATCGGATATTGACTTGAACCTAAGAGCACCTAGATTAAGCACTGGCTGAAAAGTTTGGAGTAATGTCCATAAATATTCGACTTTACAAACTCTGTATTTTCTCTCTCTTTCTGTTTTCCTCTCCCCATTCATATGCATTTGTGTGTTTGCAAAGAATTCATTTGAAGTATGCTTCTCCTCAAACCTGCATGTATCCAACTAATTGGGTGATTGTTATACTCTAGGTAAGGGGAAAATATACAAATAAGACTAGTTTTTACAAATCAGTTCACACTGGTGCACATGAAATATAGCCCCCAAAAGGACTGCATCTTCAAGCACTAGGGACTTCTCAGAGGAAAATGTACTGACAGATCTCAGGTCAGTACCATAATCATCCCTCACAAAGATTGATTCTGAACATACTGTAGGTAATAGATATATTTTCGTTCTCTTGGGATTTATGTCACTTTGTGGTCCAATTGTTCTAGACATTTTGTCCATCAAACTAGAAGCATCTATACAGAGCAGTAAAATAACAGCTTGTCTCCTTAGATCAAACAAACAAACAAAAATGTTTTCTGATCATTCAGCCTTTTCCATATCCATAACATTTTAAAAAATATTGCTGCAGCTTTTATTGGTCAGAGTTGGCTCCCAGAGATCTTCATGACTAGAAATGAAGACAATTGTATTTCAGTGTATTATTCTGAAGGTGGCATTTATAAAATGATGGCAGTTTTTGATCACTCTCCTCTACCCCCTCCTGATTAGTACAGTTCTGCAAAGGTTGATCATTTAAAATAAATTGCTGTGTGAATCTAATATTGTGGCAAAGAGACGATCCCTGAAAGGCATGCTCTAAACCAGAACTGCTCAGAAAAAGGAAGGCCTACAGCAAATGGTGCTCATGAATGGCTTCAGACTCTCTTGACTTCGGATCCGTTAGGGAAGAGTCAATCATGCCAGACAGTTGAGTGGCAGCAGGAGATATATGTTTATATATGAATTTTCAGAATAAAGAAACTAGAATGTTGGGGCTCTCTGATGAAGTTAGTCATTCCAATACCAACCTATCTTCCCTTCCTCCCTTCCTATCTACCTGCTTGCTATTTTTCTGTTTTCTGTTTCTTTCTACCTGCCTTTATCCTTTATTTCTCTCCATCCTGTACTTTTGCCTTCTGTCTTTCTTCATCTTATTTTCTTTAAATCTTCCCTATTTTCTCTAAGATTTAACTTTTTTTGTTATTTAGCCAGCAAAAGGATGCTTCTAGTGTTGAAACCTTCTCTGGCTCTGGGGGTCACTGGATCTGGCCCTTAGAGGTATCTAGGAGAATCACTTGGTATGCTGACATACAAAGATGAAGTTGTCATGATGGCAATTTGGAGCACTGTCTGATTTGACAGCATTTACTTTTCTTGCAGTTTCTGTTGAAAAGAAAAACACTGCATCTAGGGAGTAAATCTACCACTTGTAGCTTGGACTTGGTGCACTTAAACAAATGCTTTAGTTTAAAGATAGATATTGAAATAGCTACTGCCATCATACCAGAAGACACATAATTGATCCAAAGTAATTTTCCCCAGATTTTTTAAGCTTTGGTCATAGTGTAGGCGATTCTTGCTTGCTTCTCCCCCTTCCCACCCTCCCCAAAAGGGTGGAAAAATTCTTTATTTTTCTTGTTGATAGAAGGATTCCCCAGCTGAAGACTTTCTGAATCAGAGAGATGTAGTTATGTATTCAATACATGTAAAATCAGCAGTATTTAAAAATGTTTTTGTCTTGTTTAAAAGAAATGATTTTTCTACTTGGGCCAGCTAATGCATTGTGATCAGGGAGCCAGAAATCCTCCATTTATTCAAAGAACTGTTTAACCAGTTTACAGGCTTCACTAAGTTGAGCCCTCAATGCTCCAAATGCATTAAGGCAGACTCTTTACAGGAACAAGTGGATGGTGCTCAAGCCCATTCATTCCTTGACCACTCTGCTTAGGCTATAAGGAAGGGTGCTGGTCTATCCAAGGTTTTGCAGGTAGTTACCTGTGTACTAAATAAGAGTACTACTGAAATCACCAATCAGCACTATCAGCCTGCAACATAGGTCACCCTGGGCTATGAAATTTACTGATCCATGAATATTACTTATTTTGTTTTCCACCCTGTCTTCTCTCTTTACGATGGCTGATGACTCAAGAATACAGCCTTGCAATTCAAGGTTTTGTTCTTTAATGAAAGGCCAGTGTTTTTCTTCCTCTGATTTATGTTTTAAAATAATAAGAATAATTTGAATGGAAGAATGCCTTTGCAAAATCAGCTGTCAACCTATAATGCCAAGGTGGTTTTAAAAATTTAATATATATATTCTGCAAAGCCATTTGTTTGAGGCCTCAGAAAGTATGAACTGCAAATAACACCTACATATTTGATGTATTACTAAAGTAGAAAAAAACTGTAAGGGACAAATTATGCCCTTATACATGTAGGCAATTACAAGTGAAGTCAGATATAGTCAGTCAGATATGCAACTCAAAGTGAGGGTAGACTAAGGTCATAACCAATAGAACTTGACGTGTTTACCTTGTGGCAAATTTCTCATTGACAAATCAGTGATTAGAGTGATTTGAACAGTCCTTCTCATTTTGAAATCAAAGACTGGATTATGATACCCTTTTGGTGAGTAGTATTTCTATTTGATATTGATATCAGCAGAATAGCTTTTAGTAAAAGGTATAATTCAGGATCTGACAACGATTTGCCTTTTGTGACTGGATAATTCCCCAGAAAAACAGATATCACCTCAACACAAGCTTACTAGAGAGTCACACACTATACCTATTTCCCTACTTCTTTTTTCCACACATTGGTTCATTAAATGTTACCACGTGCTAAGTTCTGACCTGACCAAAGCACCCCTACTGGGTTAAAAAGGTATTTCTACTTCCTAACGGTTGTAACTCTCTCTCTGGTTACAATCTTCACATAATGCTTTTGGAACGTAATGTTCTTAATTTGTTATGTTTTATAACTAAACCACCGTGTACCAGCTACTGACCTGCCATCAATCAATTCAAATGCCTCAGTGCCCTTTCCATTCATTTGTGTTTTCTCTCTGTGTGCTGAGAATTAGATTTAAAGCAATGTGCCAATGATTAAACAATTCCTCTCTCCTATCTCTTACATACCAATAATTTGAAAAAGAAAAAGCAGCTTTTCTGTTGTGTCTTCAACTGTAGCTTTGTGTCTAATGCATGATAACAAAGTGGTATCTGCTTTCAAAAAACTGTAATACAAGCGGCCTTTTCAGTTCCACTTTGGGACCTCTAACCATTATAAAACAAAGAGACCAATTTACTGCAGCTTTTGATAACGTCATTTTCAGTCACCTTTTAATTAATAAACATGAAAAGCCTGAAACTGGACAGATCGTCTGAACTAACAATGGTGGCAATGTGAGCTCATTTTAAAAGATCGTTTTAGTGAAGGTGGGCATTTGCTGTTTAGGGAAAGTCTTGGGTGACAAGCTACCAATTAACAACAGCAGAGAAATATTTTTGGATTAAGAATACAAGTGATATTACACAAGTGATATTACACGATCCTTCATGCAAGTATCTATCTATACAAAAACTATGTAGAAGGTGAAAGTCACTGTGCTTTCCCCACAGAGGGGATGAATTCTTCTAGTCAGTGTTTTGGCTGTAGGCCTAAAACATGGCCCCTTTTTGATTTCTCTCCCTTTCTGTACACTCTAATAATGGACACTGCTTCTACAGAAGACTCACTCCGGAGGCAGTGGCATAATATCTGCTCTGAGGCCCCAGAACATTGTATGCATAAGTCTTTGAATGCTGTTCCAAATAAATAAAGATCTAGAGGGACTAAGAGTTATTTAATGGACTCAAATCCATCTGTTCCTTATTACTTCTGGGTCCCATAGCAGCACAGCTTCTTCTGGGCCCGTTGCTCCTCGGGTTCCTTGGCCTGCTGGTGCTCTACAAGTGCCCATCCCTAAACAGGGGGGTTTGACTTTACCTGATGTGGCCCAAAGAAACTGCTTCCATCTCCAATGCCCATAACATGATTTCTGTCATGTATCCATGTGAACCTGGCTAGGCAAGGAGAGGTCAATGCCTCCTTTCCTATAGCACTTCTGGTTCTCCAGGCATGTCTTCTGTGATCCCTGACCAGACTGATGTCCTACTAGTTCTGCACCTGGAGGATGACTCTGGCTTCCTACCTATGGGTTGTATAACATACAAAATGAGTAAAATTGAGAAGTAATAAAATAAAAGCATTTTCACTTCAGTTTGCCTGCTTATGAAGAGCCGATGATCAACAATGGTAATTGTAACATCAAAAGCTGATTACAATTATCAAGGAATATTGTCTATCAGCAATGATTGTATTCTCAGAGAGGTTTTTTTTTCCTCCCCTGAATGCCAATTTATTATTGATTAATCAATCTCTTGTTATGTGCCGAAAGCTGGCATGTTAACATTTGTGCATACCTTAGAAGAGATGGGGAAAAACATACATGAGAAAAAATGCTTTGAGAGTATCCTTGTTTGTTTGTTTATATTTCATTATAGCAAGTTTTACTGTATGTAACATGTAATGTAATGCTCCGGTTTACCAAAAAAGCCCTCAGAACTCGTGTATGGCTGGATTAATAGTCACCAGAATAATAATTCCTACAGCATGGAAGTCCACCAAAATAAAAAGACAATTAAAAGAACCCCAGGAAAAAATGGAAACAAAAACAAACAAAGTCTTGGACCAGGAGCAAATCTGGGCACTGAATAAACCTGCTTTCCAAAAAATCAAATGAGCACTTTCAGGTCTAAGCACCTGTTATGGAAAATGCCTTCCTAAACACCAACTTTCATTTATTTATTTATTTATTTAAAATCAACAGACTGCTTAAATTTAGAGATCTCCACTATTGACAGCTATGGCTGCCTATACTCATGCTTAGGCATGGGCAGGGGGGTGTTTTAATTAGAGTGGTTCCTGGAGAGCCACTCTAATTAAAACACCTTGCCATCACATGTATTAAACCCCCTCACAAAGCAACAACTAGCTCTTTGTTTACACCCAAAAGCTTGCAAAGAGCAATTTTCCAGTGATTTAGCTGGTCTAATAAAAAAATATCACATTTACCCAAAGAACCTTGTCTGCAAAATGGCAGTGGGATGCTTTAGCTAAACCTCATTTGATGAGGTTTAGCTGAAGGCCCCTCATGCTCATTTTAAAACATGTGAGGCTTAATACACATGATGCAAGACAATGCTGGAGCATTCTAATTAGAACAAAGAGTAGACTTGATTAATCGAGTCTGTTCCATCGTGTTTGAATTACAGTGTAAACCAGCACATGTATAGGCAGTGTTTGAGCGTACTGCTTTGGAAGAGTCAGTCTCTCAACTACCAAACCATTTTAGACTCTACAGACCAAAGGTCTCCACCTGGAAATTTAATAGAAACTAATTGAGATGATGGACCAGAATGTAACATGCTCTGCATGAAGCTCAGTTTACAAAGTAGACCAGCCACATTCTGTGGTAACTGTGGTCTATACAAGGGCTCAGGGATTGGGGTGGGGGAACATTAATTAGAGTGGTTCCTGGAAAGCTGCTTAATTTAAATGGTTCACCATCACATGTAATAAGCCCCCATACATTTTTAAATGGTCGCAGGATGCTTTATCTAAAGTTCATTCAATGAGGTTTAGATAAAGTTCCTCTGTAGCCATTTTAAAAAACATGCAGGGGGTTAGTGCACATAACAGTGATGTAAGCTCCTAAAGACCTTTGAGGGCCTGGACCAAAGTCTTTAAGTGACAAAGAGTCTCCTTTCAGTGTCTTCCCAAAGGATACCATAGTCCTGATATGAAAGAAAAGGTCAGTGTCTTCTCTTACCTGTCAAGGATGGAAATAAAATATGACTTCATTTTGGGAGACCTCAAGGGATTTGATTTTGTGGAGACTTCTACTGCTCCTCGACTTCTACTGCAGTAGGGGTGCCCAGTATTCCACAGTATCAGATTTAAATTGCTTTTACCACTGTTCCAGGAACAGGAATTGATTTACCCATTAATGAAATGCACCAGTTAAGACATCACTGTGCAGCTTAGTAGAAGAACTGAAAGAAAATCCTATGTCACGTTGAAGCTGTTGGGGCATTTGAAATCTGTAGCGGAATTATACTTTGACTCTTGCGGGGGAGTCTGCAAAAAAAATTGGGCTGCCCATCATGTTGCCCTAATAAAATCAGAGACCCTCCCAGGTTATGATTTTCAAATCTTATAGGGGGGTTCTCATCTGTTGGGGGGGGCAGCCTCCCTAAATTCCCCCGTAATTTGAACCCTGTCTGTAGCAACCTGGCCTTTCCTTCGTGATCTCCCATCCTAGTACCACTTTCACCCACACCTGCTTTGCTTGAGATTTTGCAAGAATACATCCCAAAGTAATACATCTGCAAGCATCTTTCTTGAACTGTAAAAGAATGAGCACTTAATACATATGCAGAAAGGAAAATATTCTTATCTCATTAACAGACTTTCTTTAAGCTTGCTAAGATTAGAATACTTAGTTATTTCAAATTGGTAAAACATGCATTCATTATAAACATGATTATAATGATAACTTTGTAGATAATAATCAATTATTTAAATATGAATTATTTTCGTACATTAGAGTCATGTTTTCAACTATAATCACCTCGGGTGTTCAATTCATCCCTCCTTTACAGCACCCCTGGCTGTGTGGAGCATTAACTATTTGCTGCCAGAAAAAGAAAGAAGAAACTAGCACGTCAAGAAACAAAATTTCCTGCTCTGGCTGAAAACTTTGATGTGTGCTTTGGTCTTTCATAAGATAAAAACGGGGAGGGAGAGAGGAAACCCATTCACCTGACCAGTTTTACCCTCAATATTTTTCTCTCTTATTTTTAAAAAGAGCTTGCAAAAATGCTTTGGGGACCATGCATGTGCTCAGAGTAAATCAATAACTGATGCCTTTGCTGTTTGCAAGTACATGCAATCATCCATTTTTAATAAGAATTCTGAGAAGATTAGCACCCTGCAACAAGAGCTTCATTTACACTGTTGCAAGGCTTAACAGCACAATAAACTCTCCTACCCTGCATACAGTCCGTAACTCTAGATGACAGTTTAACTAAGTTCCTTGCCTGTCTTCATGGTGTGTAGAAGATCTACCTTGAAATATTAGCTCTCTTGAGCATGTGCAACATGCTAAACATTTGTAGAGTGGACTGCTCACAATGCTTATGTGCAGCCAGTGGAATTTAATCCCTTTTATTCCTTGCTTTGAGTATTGTCAGTTGTTTCCCTGTTTTTCACTAGTCTCTGATATGGCTGGCACATATGCAGCAGATTACATCTAAAAATCTCTAAGTACTTTCAAGCATTATCTTGAAGAGTTGTAACAAAGCTAATGTGTTGAGTATGTAATAATACAACAGTATAACCATTTTATCAGTGGGTTACCTGAAGCATTGTGAAGCTAAGTGACGTGGTGGTAACTTGTAAAATCAGTGGTAGAAACGGGGGACAGAATTCATGAGTCTGGAATATCACCCCTCTGTTTTTATGACTAGACACAGTGAAATATACTGAAGAGACTGCAGTGCTGTGGAGGGGCAGATAAATGTGATTTATTTGCTTGCAGGGATTACTGACATCTTTACTTCATGAGTACTTGTTAGTGGATCTGCATCTTTCACTGTATAATCTGAACTTTTAAAGTAGTTATGGTAGCTATACAGATATATGGTAGATAGACATCCATTAACATAAAACACGCGTGTAGCACCGGGGTGCTCAACCTGCGACCCACAGTGCTGTGTCATCTGGCCCATGGGGCTTCCCATGGGTCTGGAATTTTGGCAGTGGGGAAGTTGTGGCATTGCTCCCCTTCTGCCAAATCTCCAGATCTGTGGGGAGCCCCAGGTCCTGTAAACTGGATTAGATGCCCAATCCCAACAAGTAGGGCTAGGGGACACTGGACCCCAGGGCCCAAACCTAGAATTTGGGAAGTGGGCCTGGGCAGCATCTCATCCCCATTACCAATGGGGGGTGGTAGAGGGTGGTACCAGGCCCCCAGGGTCCAATCCCAGAACATGGGGGCAGGAGGGGACAGTTCTGGGCCCCTGGCACCCAATCCTGGTGTTCAGGGGATGGAAAAGGGAAGCTTCTGCTTAGGGAATACATTTGTGATTTCTTAGAGCTACTCAGATGGTTTTTATGGCAAGCCTAGTTTTGTTTGTTTGTTTGTATTGTGAGAGAAAAAGTACTTTTAATGTGTAATTTAGTGCTTAAAATATCTTGTTTACCAAGTTGATAGGAAAATATAAACTTCTAACAAAGTATAACAAATAAGGTGGCACAGATGGTTACACCTGAGAGAAAGGGGATGAAAATGAGAAGAGGAAAATTTAGACTGAAAAATCAGTAATACTTTTCGGTGATATGGGGTATCTTTTAAAAAAAATCCTTAATGACTTAGTAGATGGTGATTTTTGAAAATAGGACTTTGGGTGGTAACTAGCTCTGAGGTGCCTTAGAAAATGTTACCTGTGATTTACTTGCAAAAGAGGCTGAGCTAAATGGAGGAGGCCTTCATGGCAGTGGTCATCAACATTTTTAGACTCAAAGCACCTTTCCTTTGACTTCAGATATCTCTCTGTAGCTTTTTTCAGTTGAACAGCACCCATTTAAAAAAACTAAATTATTTATTACAGAACTTAATAAGTGGGGCAGTGTCCAGGAAGGGACTTATCTCCTCACACCTTTTGGAACTCTTCAAATATGCCATGGCATCCCAGGCTGCCCCAGCACCCTAGTTGATAATTATTGCTCAGCAGCAGATCCAGGATTTGACAAAAGGAGTGTGAAAGCAGCCACCAAAGTTTCAGTGATGGCTGCACCCCTGCTCCCAGCCTCCTCCTCCCTAGCCCACTGGAGGAGAAAACTACAGCAGGAGCCTCTGGGAACTTTTTAAAGTTCCCGAAGCAGATAAGCATCCCCCTTTTCCCCTGCATGCTCAGAGGCACATCCCCTCCTCCAGTTGCTGCTGCTTTCTCTGCTCTCCCAGGGGTGGGGGAAGCTTTAGAACTGGTCCTGACTGCTTGAGCCAGGCTGTGTGGGGGCTGTATTTAGCTGGGAACAGCGGCAGCAGCTCTGGGCTGGGGGTTGGTTCTCCCACACTACCCAGTCTCCTCAGGAGCAGGTAGGAAGCCACTATCACTATGACTGCCCTTTGTGACCATACCACCCAGCTGGAGTGGGCTGGTGCAGCTCTGAAGATTCCCCTTCCCCAGGACAGCAGGGAAAGCAGCCATGGCAGATGGGGAAGGTAGGAGAGGGGAGGAGATGTGCCTTTGCGCAAAGAGGGGATGGAGATCCCTCCCCTCTTCTACTTTTAGAGACCTTTTTAAAGACCCCAGAGGCTCCAGCAGCACAGTCTAGTCCAAAAGCAGAGGTGCAGGCTCACCACCGCACCCGCTCTGGATCCGGCCTTGTCACTGCCCTATGGGTAACATCAAACTGGAAGCTCTTTATAAACAGCTCTTTACTGTCAGGGTGATGGAGTGACTGACTGAATTTTCTCTTCTATCTCCATTTTTCCAAGAAAATCAACCCAGTGAAAAATAGTACAACAAGCAGTTGACTATCATATCATGGAATCATAGAATCAATGAGTCGGAAGGGACCTAGACAGATCATCTAGTCCGACCCCCTGCCATGAGCAGGAAGGAGCTCTGGGGGTGGCAGGGGTCATAAGACCCTAGCCAGGTGCCTATCCAGTCTCCTCTTGAAGATCTCCAGGGAAGGTGAGAGCACCACCTCTCTGGGAAGCCTATTCCAGGCTCTGGCACTCTTAACTAATGCGTATTAAAATAGGCTCACAATGGAGGGCACTTAATGCGCATGCAGGGAGCTTGCTCTGATGCACTGGAAATCCAGCATATCAGAGCAGACTCATTTAATTGAGTCTGTTTATACATATAAATTGATGCATTTTGGCAGCCTTACACATCCCATGCATCAGTGTGCCTCCACACTGTGAATTAAAACATATTCGATGTGATTTAGTTCAAAGCGCATTGCCATCATTTTCTCAGTGCAGAGGCATGCTGCACCACTGATACATGTGCTCCCAATGCATGGCTTGCTAATTAAAAGCACCTAGCACCACATCAGGAACACATGTAAAAAAGCCAGAGGTACTAGATTTAATGTGCATTACCTAAAGCACATTAATGAACATGTAGACGTGCCCTCTATGCAACTTCTTTACCTAGTCTATAAAGCTGCATATCTGCCTTGCTGCTTCTATTTGGTCCTTGGTTAAGACTATTAGAATTGGTGTCCATTGTGGGATATAGATGTCTAAGGTGTATGTATTTATGCTATAAACTGGACTAACATCAATATGAAGGTACAATATAAAGCCTTTTTTGCTTTGCACAACACAGTCAGACTTTCTAATGTTGTTTCATTTGCAGAACTAGGTTCAACCTCAGTTACCTGCATAAATCCATGGAAGACAGTGAAGAAAATGAAGTTGCACAGCTGTTGCAAGGGCAAAATATGAGAGCCTAGGTGTTGATTCATGAGCTGCAACATAAACAGTTTGACTTTATGAACCTAGTTTGAATTTTTGGTACTGGCAATTTGAAAAGAACATTTTTATCTGTCAACCTACTAAGCCCCATACTGAGTGATCAAGACACTATAAATTTGGGATTACATAAAACCGTTTTCAGAGGTTACTTTTCAGAATAGAAATTACCTTTAACAATGAATTATCTATATGCAGCCTAAATTAAAGGAGCTCTTACTAAAAATAAGCCAGGCAGAATAAAATAAGATTCAGTTTATGCTTTTATCTACCCTTTGAATAGATCTGTTTCAGATCTAGTGTAGCCTCTAAAAGTCAGGTTTTGAGAGATCTTTAGTTTATTTTGGAAAGTCTTTCAAAAGAGGTTCATATAAGGAAGAAAAATATTGGAACATGCATCCCAACTGATTTTTCCCCCATTTTGTTCATCTTATTCACAATACTGGATATTTTGCATCCTTTTAAAACATAATCTCCAACTAACCTAATCCAAATACCACACCAACCACTGTACCAAGTACAATGGCCCCTAGTGTTAGTCTGATCTCTTTAGGACAGTCATAAATCCAGAAGAATAGAAACAAAATATGAGAAAACACTGAGTTTTCCTCAAGTGGATGTTCATTGCACTTCCTGGTCATCCAGTAAGTAGTATTCCATCCTTTCCACCCTCTCTGCCTTCTTAGTAACAACAGATTTATGAGAGGACTCCAGGGAAAGTCACATAATATAGCCCCATTGAGATCCACCTCATCATCTGTCCTTGCCTCTTGGTTTCCACAAATCCTTGCTTTCTTTTCAAAGAAATCAATAATTTTAGCAGTATTTCAAGCAGAATAAAGTCTTTAGATGAGAAAAACTTGGAAATCCAGGCAACTGTTTCAACAAAGGAAGATTTCTTATTCTTTGTCAGCTTTCTCAGATATTCTGACCATTCAGAGTGACATACATAGTAGTTTATATTTTGAAAGTGCTGTAAAATGTTAGCTAGTTGCTTTCCCTTGAGAGTCTCACAAAAAAGGTTTTAGCTTTGTGTAACATTTGGAAAACTGAGATAGAAAACTATTAAGTGATTTGCCCAAAGGCTTCTCAGCAGCAAGGCCAGAACTAGAACTGAAACTGAGAGGATCTTAGCTCACAGTTTCTTGCTCAAACCATTAGACAACAGTGGGTGCATCTACACATTCATTAATGAGTAGTAGTTACTGCACATTTAGTTTAGTACTTGCTTAAAGAAGTACTAAGTAAATGTGCAGTAACTACAGTTACTGTGTAGTAGCACTGGCACAGTTTATTTTGTGACGTTTACTAGTCAGTAGCCTAATAACACTGCGCAATAGTGTATTAGCACAGGTTTTGACCAGCGTGTTACTGCACAGCGTTCTTAGGTTCCTGCACAGTAAGTATCTCATATAGATGTGCCCATTGTCTGTCATCAGTGAGGAACTCTAATTTTAGCTTTAATGTTCTGTCCATTGTGTAAGTAAAATCACAAAAGGGTTAACTTTATGTACAACTTTTCTCAGAAACTGCTAGGCAAAGAGTCTTGTCTTTAGAGCATATTCAGCAGGGAGAGTATTCTGATGTTAAAATAATATGTAGCTCATGCACAGGCCTCCTGTCTTATGTTTGCCTGGTTGTGCATAGTGTTTTATTCTACTGAGAGAATTGTGAGAGGAGCCTTGAATATTCCTGGTGTACTTTTTATCCATCAACCTCATATAATTTGACATTAAGGCTTAATAAAATTGGCACTCAGAAAATATGAATTACTTGAAGGAGGTATCTGAATTTTTGGAAATAATGATTCTCAAAACCTCTGCTCAGCTGGTGCCTAATTATAAATGTACCTAAATTCTGTAGTTTTTGACATTTCTGTAGGCATGGGAAGTGCTGCTGTTGCACTCACCAAGAAGTGCCTCAGTCTTGACAGGATTCAGTGCCTGTCTCACTCCTGAGTCCCTTCAGGATCCCCAGGCTGGATGTTTTTCTGCGTGTCTCCTTAAGGAAATTGTTCCAGAAGATCTTCCAAGAGCATGCCCACAGTATCAGTGCTGCACAAAATGTAGTGGCAGCCACTACTTTGTTTTGTACACTAGCACAGGAGTTAGAGCATTTGCCTGTGATGTAACTTCAATCCATCCTCTGCCTGACATGAGTCAAACTAGCATCTCCTGCTGTTTCAGGTAGTGTCTCAAACATCAGACTGCAGCCTATTATGGAGGATGGGGCACTCTCTCTATCCCTCCACTTTGCAGTAAAGATTTAAAAGTTTATTGGGCCAGGTTGAAAAAAAATAACTCTCTAAGCTTATGATTAGGGTACTCACCTGAGAGTCAGAGAAGTAAAAAACAGTTGAAGCAGGGACTTGGAACCCATCATTCTTGCCTCTTAGGTGAGTCCCTAAACACCGAATTAGGCTTCCTGTACACATTACATTTATATTATGATTAACATGTTAATTGCACCATAAATGGCAAGGGTGCTACACATGCACCCATAAAATGATAAAACAACCATAAAAGTGTTTGTATAATGTAGAGAGGCAAGGATTTCTTAGGGTGATATCTTTTATTGAACTAACTATGTAGCTGGAATAAAGTTAGACCAGTTTTTGAATACAAACCATTCTTTAATATGGCTAGTTTGTGTGGCACCTTAAATTAGATGTATAGCAGGTTGAGGCCGGCGCCAACAATCAGCTGATTGTCAGCTCCAGCCACAGACTGCACCAAGATTGGTTTAAGACCCCAGTGCAATCCATGGCAGGAGCTGACAGTCAGTTGATTGTTGGCCCCATCTCTGGACCTGCACATCCAGCTTTCAGCTTGGTGGCACAGGGGGAGCCTGGGATGATGATCATGTTGGGCACCCTCCTGAGAAATGGGACATGATTTTGAGTTCCCTCAGATAGATGAAGAAACTGAACCCAGGTTTCCTGAGTGTTTTAACTGCTGAAGGATTGGATAATTGTGTGAGTCATATAACCACTTCCTTCTCTGTTTCCTGTATTTAAGAAGAAAAATGTAGTCCCTGCTCTGCTTGGGGGAAAAAAGGGCTTAGCTGTCTACCTTCAGGAGAGAGTTCCAGGCTACATATCCCAGTTGGTGTCTTTTTGGTTTTGTACCTTGAGAGCTATGCAGCTGAGCTAAATAATCTGTCCTCCTTATTTTTTCAGTAACACAGTTCCATCCTCTCTCTTTTGGCTTGTATCACATCTATTTAAAGACCAACATTTTGCAAGTAATATCCCTCAATGTCTAATTCATTGTTATGGACCCACCTAGTGACGACTTTATGGATTATTTTCTTCATGTATATATACACACATACAGTTCATTCGTATCTTTGATTTTTGTTTGGCTTTTATTATTAGTGGTAGTATTTGTAGTAGTAGTGTTGATGTTGTCATTAATATTGTTTTTATATTTCAGTGCTTGAAACTCATCAATAGCCAAATCAAGTATTTTTGTGAATAATTTTTTTAATCAAGTATTTACTTGCAAAATGCAATACCAATCTTAAACAGTTCCATGGAATTAAGGGATAAGTACTGTATATGTAGTAAAGTCATATTAAGGAAAAGCATCTTTTTATAAGCTACATATAGTATGACTATCATTTGGATATATAAAAAACTTAAAGTAATCAGTAAAAAATAATGAAGATGGTTTGGGGGGAAGAAAATCATTAACTGTCTATCAAATCCCTAAGGATGTCTTTTATATTTCCCTATATTAGATATTCTATATTCTGTAAACCACCTGAAAATAATATGTGGCTACAGGAAAACTACCAAGAAGTTGTGACTAACTGACCAATGCTTTTAATCAACATTTCATTTTCATTTAGAATGCAGTAACTAAGTTATTTATGCTACTTCTGATATAGATCCCCTTCCATATCAATATTGACCTAGTAAGCACTTTACCTGAAAGCCTTTCCTGCCTATTGTTCCATATTTTTGATATACAAATAGTCTCCTGCTTTCTCATGCATAGTCACTGTAAACCTTAACATATGCATCCTTAGCGTTGCTGTATTAGGATATGTACAGGTGTTACATTTAGATCAGCTTTGTCAGGGTTAGATTGATGCCCAATTGTATGGGCATGCAGAGGGCTTAAATCACCCCAAAAATGGCATGCTTGATCTAAGTTAGTTCATCTGAATAGGCGTACTAACTTAAACCAAGGTCAGGCTAACCAGAGCTAATAAAAAGTTAACTCAATCCCTGGCACGTGTACATGTTCACAGCACAGCCCCAAGGCTGGGAAAGCCCAACCACTTGCCTCATCCGGAGGGCTGCAGTATTCCCATTCGCCTGCCCCTGACTGAGCTATTTTTAGCCTCCCAAACCTCTTCTCATCTGGGCACCCCCCCAACATGGTAGCCCCCCGATCCTGCCAAGCCCTCCAGTTGACCCTACCCTGATCCTGACTGCTGCTCCTGCCACCCTGAGTTACTTACACCAGCCTCCCTGCATGGCTCCCAGGAGCAGTGAATGGCTGGACATACTGCTCCTGCTGGTGGTGACCTCCTGAACACACCTGCTCCCAGTGTAGGTGGTTTAATGCCTTCTAGACCTACACTGGGTATAGCAAACAGTTGTTCTCACCCTTACTAACTGTCTATTATATCATAATGCCATGAGATATAGATTTGATGCACATTAACCCTTAAATTACAGTACTCAGCATTATGTTAGATGTAGTAGAGGAGTTCAGATAATAAGCAAAAGGACATAAGAAAGAAGATATTGGGTCAGACCACAGGTCCATCTAACCCAGTATCCTGTATCTCAGAGTGGCAGAGAGTGAATACTGAAGCAAAGAGTATTTATGTAGGGCCTAACCAGAATGTTCTGTCCCCTACTTCTTTTCCCTTCCAGCTTCCAGAATTCAGAGGGCTAGGAAGCCCTAATTTGTAGACTGAGCCTCAAAGATTGTATTTAATCCCCACTGATAGACCTATCCCACATGAATGTTTCCAGTCCTCTTTGGAATCTGGTTAAATTATCAAGATTTACAACAGTGCTTCCCAGTCTTTTCCTCATCATGACTCCATTTCCTCAGCATGGCCCCTCACTCCCAACCCACAGCCCCCTCCCTTCCAGGTACCCCTCACTTCCCACCCTGCTGGAGGGGGGCCCCAGCTGCTATAGCTATGGGACCAGGACCAAGTTCCACAGCCCCTTGATTCCTCCAGCAGTGCCCGACCCCCAGGGAGGCGGTGGCTGCTGCAGCTGGAACAGAGAGCAGAGCCTGGCTCCTCCCCCCCACCCCAACTCCCTGCAGGCAGCACCTGCTGAAGTGGTGTCCATGGGTAAGGGAGGATGCAGCCTGCCCACTGCAGGCTTTGGGCTCCCCGCTGTGCTTCCCTTCCCTGGTGGACTCTGTGGCCCAGTGAGTGGGACCAGGCACACGAGGGCAGAAAGGCTTGGTGCTGCTGTTGGGAACCCCACCCTGGCCATGCTGCTGTGGTAAGATGCCTCCTGCCTGGCTGGCGGCATCAGCACTGATGGTGCATAATTGTTCCCCCACTACTGCTGGGTGGGCAGGGGGTTTCTTGCCATGGTAACATGGCTGGCGTGGGGCTCTTGGCAGTGGCATCAGGCTTCCCTGACCCACTGTGGAGGCCCTAGGGGGAGGGCACCACCTGTGGCTCCAACCTCTCCTCCAGACAGGCCCCACATTTTTGCCCAGCTCCGGTCCCAAGCCCCATGCACTGGCCTAGCAGGGCAGCAACCCCAGCTTCAGCTGTGCTCCACTCCCTCCCTCACCATGGTGGGCCTCAATCTGCCCTCTCCCCCACAGACTTACCTGGAGGGAGCTGTGAGAGCTGCTCTCCACTCTGCTCGTTGCCCCATGAATGTGGGCGTGGGCACATGCGCATGGCACCTCCTGCCTGATTGTCTTCCTCTTGCTCCCCCCAGCCCCAGGCAGCCCCTTGCAGGCCAGAACTTTGCTAGCCTGCAAGGGAAATTCACCCTTTCTCACTTTTTTCTCCTTTAAAGGAGAAAATTTGTGATTGTCTTTGCGAAGCCAGAGAGGTGATACTCCCCCTCTATGCGACTTTGGTCAGGCCGCAGTTGGAGTACTGTGTCCAGTACTGGGCACTGCACTTCAAAAGGGATGTGGCCAGCCTGGAGAGGGTTCAGAGAAGGGCTACCCACTTGATGAGAGGGCAGCAGGACAGGCCCTACGAGGAGGGACTGAGGGACCTGAACGTGTTCAGTCTCAGCAAGAGGAGGCTGATGGGGGGACCTGGTGGTTGCCTACAAACTCATCAGGGGAGATCAACAGTAAATAGGTAGAGCCCTTTTCTCCCCAGCACCACCTGGGGTGACAAGGAACAATGGTAATAAGCTGATGGAGAACAGGTTTAGGTTAGAGATCAGAAGGGGATATTTTACAGTTAAGGTGGCCAAAATCTGGAGCCAGCTTCCCACAGAAGTGGTCCTCACCCCTACCTTGGGCAAATTCAAGAGGAGGTTGGATGATCACCTGTCTGGGGTCTTGTGAACCCTGCATTCATTCTTGCCTGTGGCAGGGGGTCAGGCTAGATGATCTGTTCAGGTCCCTCCTGACCCTAGCTATTATAAAACCCATTTTTTTATCATTGCGATCCCAAATGGATCATTACCTCAAGGTTGGGAACCACGGCTTTACAATATCTTGTGGCAATGAGTCCACAAATTAATTGTGTGCTATGTGAAAAAAAGAATTGTAGTTTATCTAAAACATTTTTCTAATAATTTCATAATATGGCCTGTAGTTTTAATACTGTAAGCAATTGTAAATAGTAAATCCCTATTTACTTTTACCATGCCGGTCATTATTTTATAAAACTTTGTCATATCCCCTTCTGCTCTCTTTTCTCTGAGCTGAAGACTCCCAGCCTATTTGGTCTTTTCTCATACAGAAGCTTCTCCATACTTCTGATCATCCTTTTTGTCCTTCTCTGTACCTTTTTCAGTACCCCTATCCTTTTAGAATGGGGGATGAGGACCAACAATGCATGCAGTCTTCAACGTGTGGGTATATCATGAATTTAAAGGGTGGTATGAGGTTTTGTTTTCCATTTCCTTCTTAATTATTAATCTGGTTTTCATCTAAAATTCAAATCACATAAAAAACATTTTGTGGTTTTAAAAATGGGAATAAAGGGTCACTAAACGTAAGAAAAAAGGCCTTCATTTTTGGACTGGCTAGGTTTATATGTGAAAGTACCAGAATACAGCAGTATAGGGTGTTTGCATGTATTTTCCACATATAAAAATAGCACAGGCTTTTACAGTAATCATTGAAAACTCTGCAATATCACTCATGTAAACTGAAATTATTTGGACCATTGCTGATGAATATTATATTGCTTCCTTATGGGCTAGCTCAACCAGCAACAGACTATCTAAACTCTTGTTTGATAACTTAATCTCACAGAACCTCAAGACCAAGTGTCTGATACTGCGAGTTGTACAGCACTGTCTACAGCAGGTAACTGATGATTCAGTGTTGATTTGGAGAATCAGTGATTTGGACACAGACACAGCTTTAAATGCTTTTTCTACATACCTTGAGTTACCAGGCGTGGTTAGTGAATGCTGCAATGCTGGGGTTCATAGAGCATCCCACAGGAGTGGGGGGGGGCCCTCCACGTGCTTGGCCGTGAACCCAGAAGTGAACTGAAAATGGATCGACCACAGAAGGACCCCAGGTGTCCCTCCCCCGTGCCAGGAAGCACCAGTTGCCAAGCCGGGGGGGGCACCGAGGGGCTCTCCAGTGCGCTTCTGATCCACTTTCAGGTCTACTGCTGAGTGCACTGGGGAGCTCCCTGCACTCCTGTGGGACATTCCATGTGCCTCAGCATCACAGCATTCACAAGCCACCTGCTACCTAGAGGTATGTAGGAAAAATATTTAAAGCTGTGTCTATGGCCAAATCTCCAAATCTTTCTGAATTGATTCAGAAGGTTCTAATTTGATTCAGAGAGATTAAATTGTTCTCTGATTCAATTTGGATTCAGAGAGATTTGGCTACCAAATCCAGACTCAGGCAAGCCCCAGTTTACAGACCTCACAGACTCAGACAAGCCCCAGTTTAATAGACTGGAGGGACAAAATTAAGCTATAGCATAAACTTATTGTCTTCAGAGGGCTTACACGTGGGATGTACTTGACTCCAAATTGTTTGAAAACTGGGCTTATATGGTCCAATATAAATCATTAGAGGAGGAAACAAGCTATAGGTTAGAATTATGTGAATTTAAACTCCAGTATCTCATGAATAGAAACACATAAGAGACCTATATAATCTAATAGCATGATTTTCAGAGAATCAGTTGGTCTGCTTGAATCCCAAGGAGTAAATTCAGCTATTTATAAATGGGTTGTATGTACTCAAGTTTCATAAACTGTTTTCTTATCTCTCTGTGTTGGAAGACAGTCTAGAGAATGAAAATTAGCAGTAAAGAGAGCAATTAAAGAGGATAAGGACACTGCATAAAAGCTAAATGTTTACTTCCCCATAGCAGATTTCGTGGTGCTATACCTATTCATTTCAGGTAATAAAAATGTTTTTCTCTCAAAGGATGAGGTATCAGAAAAAGAGATGCTAAAACAAGTTGATAAACTGAAGAGTAGCTTGTCTCTAAGGACAGATGGTACACACCAAAAATGTGATCTAGCAAATTAAAGATGAATTTGCCTGAGCTGCTTACATAAATATACAGACCTTTATGTAATACAGTGGTCTCCAACCTTTTTAAGGAGGAGATCACCTTTGGCATTTAAAAACAACCCAAGATCTACCATGTGCTGCCTCCCCTGCCCTCCGAGTAGCTAAGTCTGTGAGGAGGGAAAGGGTGGGGGGGCAGATCAAGGCAGAGGGAGAAAAAAATTATTTGGGGGTGCACATCCCCAGCAGGTAAGTCCTACTCAACTCACCCCTGCTCCTGCCTCTGTGGCACTATCCCTCACTGTGGGGGCCTCAATCTAGCCCCTGCCCCTTCCCTCCCCCATGGACTGACCTGCTGCGTTTTGGCATGTGCATGCATGCACTCAGGCTCTCAGTACCCCACCCCAGCCTCAGATTGACTCCAAGAGGCTCTGAGAACTACCAGTGGAGATCCACTGGTTGGTGATCACTGATTTAATATCAGCTACCTAGCTGTAGGATGAAAGAGCAGCAAATTTTGTTATGGTCTTTGAAAAGCCAGTAGGTTGGTCTTTGGAAATAGACCATCAAACTACAGTACCAGGTAAATTGGATTAAAAAATAATCAAAATAAAATTAGAATATGTGTATATAAATATGATATTATTGGTAGTAAAGAAAAATTATGACTATTTATAATTCTTTGAGCATGTTGAAAAATAGTAAAGAAGAACAATTAAACATAATTTATTTTGGCCTGGGGGCGGGGGGAACATTTAATAAGGCTTTTGCAACAGGATAGTAAGAAAAAAGCAGTGGAATGTAAGGTCAAATATTTTTAAGGATTAAAAACTGCAAATAGAATAGAAAAAATTAAGAAAATGGTTGGTTTTTAATAGGAAAACATGTTAAGAAGGGGTACACTGAAGTTCTGTGTGGCAGGTATTTAATGTGTATGTAAGTGAACTAAAAATGGAGGTGAAGAGTGACATAACAAAATTAACAGTAGAGACAAAATTATTTAGGTCACTCTGACTAAGGAACTTCAGAAGACCTAACCAACTAGGAGAGTGGGAAGTTCAAAAGAAATGAAACCCACTCTGGATATGGGAGTGTACATTCTATGCAAGAAGTACAATAAGAGCATGTTCTGCTATTTACTACATGAAACCAAATGTAAAATTTGTAAAATTTGCAGTGATCCACAGGGAGCAGAACAAGAAGCAGGCTCAAATCTCTAGTTACTGCTACTAAGTTTCTTCTACAGATTTTTTTCTTTACCCTGCCTTTCAAAAACAAGGTATTCTGCAGCATGTTGTAGGCAAGAAAATATGGTATAAACAGTCAGTGAAAAAAAACTTGGTTTCCTTGTCACAAAACAACTGTAGTGGTGAAAAACAAATGTAATGTTGATTTGTTAAAAGAGGTCATGCTGCCTCTAAATTTATGTAGCAGAAATAGGAGGTCAAAAACAGAGAATGTCAATTATTAGAGGCATGGAGAGACTACAATATGCAGAAAGAGCCAAGAAACTGAAATTGTTCAGTGAAGATGAATAACATTGTATTTTCTTTCTTTTCATACCACATATCCTCAAGGAAGGCATGCATCTTGTTTTTAGAAGACAGAATGTAGAAAAAAAAAGACTTCTTCAGAATCATGGCTTGGCTTTTCCATGGAGAAGCGGTGACATTTTGTAATAGGTCTGAAGTCTCGTAGTTGCTGTCAAGAACTGTTCAGCAGCATGCTCCAAGTCAATATTGGCTAGATCATCTTTCCATATTAGGAACCCACAGAGAAATGTGTGGAGGGCTACAAAAATCCTTATTTTTTCAAATGGATTACAAAGACTAGGAGAACGCTTTGCCACTTTGATGGTATTTGTTGGAAAATGAATGTCATTTGTGGCATCCTCATCTGTGAAAACTTTAATAGATATTAAACTGGCTTTCTGTTAGGGAAGAGATGTGGCCTAGGGAAAATGATTTATAGGCTCGATCAAATGGAGTTAGATGCTTAAATTTCCTTAAACACATGCTATTGTTCCTTTAAAAGAATATGAGCATCTCTGAGTCCTAGTGCCATTCTTCTGTATACTGCCTGTTAATTTTAACATACAGAGAATGAATTTCTTTATTTATTGGCTAGGGGTCATTAAAAATGCTCTTGGTAAATTATGGACAGCATATTGTGTGAATCAAAATATTTAGGTTGCTTGTGAGGTTCGGTCGTTGGCATCGTGTCACTAATTACTTTTACACAACCTGAAATAATAACAAAAGGAAAATGCATCAACAAAGAAAGAAAGGAGAGAGAAATCTAACTTTAAACAAAATCAGAAATAGAAAGTGTCTTTTCTTTATAGGAAAAAGTAGGTGACTGAATGCTCAGTCTGGATTAAGTACAAACCTCTATGGCAAGAGATAGTCAAATGCTTTTGCCTTAGATCCAGTAAAAAGTAGGAAAAGTATTACATTATTTCAGATGAACATTTTTTAGAAATTATCATGTGTTTCAGTCTCAGTGGGCTATGAATAGGTATCTCAATCCTGGCAATGATTTTTGTTGGCCATGCTTCAACACATCTTTCTTGATTCACCTGTGTTCTTATGTACTTTAAATCCACCCTCAAAGCCCTATGGTGTGACCATCATCCTTCAGGTTGAGAGGTGATGAGCTTAAACTGTGAAAGGAGACAGTCAGCCTTGCTCCTGTATTGGCAGAAGAGAGGCCTCAGGTATTCTGAGCATGATTCGCCATTTTCCTGTAGTTGGAATAATAGTATTTTAAATCCACTTTCCACAAGATATGACGCAGTTCTCCCTGAGGACCTCAGCATACTACCTCAGCAGTGTTCTGAATCTGTATGTAATGGGAGGTAAACCAACACAAAATAAATGAAAACTATAAGCTTCCAGTTTGTGGTGATATAAGGTGTTGATGAGATCTATGAAAAGAATGGGTAGAAATCCCCATTCAGAAGAGCCTTAGATTTTTGAAAACCTCTCTTTCTGTATTTGGCTACTGTTAAACACACAGAGGATCAAACCTTAATTCCATCATTCCAAGGGAAGTTTTACTGTTGACTTCAGCAAACCCAGGATTAGCCATTTGGTTTGCTTTTACCCAATACTAAAATATTACCTAGAAGAATCTACCAATATAATTAAAAAAAAAAGGTGGGTGATCTGCTTACATTATACATTATGCTTTTGTAATTTTATAAAGGAAACAATATTTTACCTAGCTATTGATGGTTTCTTTTAATGATCAAAGTGCAAAATAGGAAAATATTTAATGCCTCTCATTTTATTGACGCATGTTAAATGTCCATAATTCACTTTTGTAGTATTGCTTCGTTTACCTTTGTCTTCCCAGTGAAATATGTAGCATGTAACATGTAGTAAAGCATTGGTTGTATTGGTTATTTTCATCATATGCACCAAACTGTGCATATAATATACTGGGCATACAATTGATTACTGTGTGGCATAGTGGGGAGGGAATATATTCACTAAATAATTTGTTTCTTAATTCACATGTTTATACTACTAAGGACACCAATATATGAAGTAGGATATTAATATATACAGTTTACAAAAACATGCTCTTTAGCTTCTTTGTTTTATTGAAAAAGAAATAGCCTTGATTGTCAATTTAAGAAGTTCTTATAGTGATACAATAAAATTATACAATATAGTTATGTCTGCATATAGTTATAAAGGCAGGATGAAAAGCAATAAAGAACTTAGTATTACATGAACATATGAGAAAGCTGACTTGAAATCAAGGTCCTGTATTTGGGCATTCAAAATTCTGGTTTTAATACTCAGCTGTGCTGTAGACTTCTTGTATACACTTGACCAAGTCACTTCATTGTTTTACAGTACAGGTGTGCAAAGCAGGCCCTATTTGATTCAGATTTGGATTTGGCCAGAATCAGGGACAGTGATTCAATTGGTTGATTCGGATCACTGTCCCTGACTCAATTTGGCCAAATCAGAATCTGAAGATTAGATCCTGATTGTGTCCAAATCGCTGATTCTCCTAGAGACAGCTTTAAACGTTTTTTCTACGTACCTCAAGTTACCAGGCACGGCATGTGAGTGTTGTGATGTTGGGGTGCATGAAGCGTTCCGCAGGACTGGAGGGGGTCCCTCCACATGCTCGGCAGTGAACCCGGAAGTGGACCAGAAGTGCATCGGCCACAGGGGGAGCCCGGCTGTGTCCCCAGACCCAGGAGGCACCAGTTGCCAAACCAGGGGGCTCCCCAGTGCACTCCCTCGGAGACCCGGAAGTGGACCGGAAGTGCTTCTGGTCCACTTTCAGGTCTGCTGCCAAGCATGCTGGGGAGCCCCCTGTGCCTCTGTGGGACAATCCATGTGCCCCAGCATTGCAGCATTCATAAGCCACCTGCTACCTGGAGGTATGTAGAAAAAACACTTAAAGGTGTGTCTGTGTCCAAATCTCTGAATCTTTCCAGATCTCTCCGAATCAATTTGGAGGGTTCTGATTCAATTCAGAGCGATTAAACAGTCCTCTGATTCGATTCTGATTCAGAGATTTGGCCACCAAATTGGTCTGAATCTCCGCTGAATTGAATTAGGGACCAAAGCTTTGCACAGCTCTATTTAACAGGTGTATAACTGGTACTTTACAGGTATTTACAGATGCTTCCCTTTTTTTTTTTTTTTGGTTCTCAGTCTGTACTGCCTATCTAAAGTAGTGATTCTAAATCAGGGTGCCCCAGCACCTGGGGCGGGGCCTTGAGTTCCTTTCAAGAGAGCTGTGAGGTGCTATGTAATGTAAGCACTTTTAAGCGTGCAAACATGATTTGCAATATAAATGCAGAGATTTCAAATGGGAATCCATAGTGTTAAAACTATTCTGATCTATTGGTCTGGGACAGAAGTTCCATAAACCAATTTGTCCTCAATCAGTTAAGTCTGATACTACATTCAACCAGGTTTATCTTAAGCCAGTTTTGTCCATTTTGAAACTGGTTTATGTGCACTGAACTTCTGTTACAGGTTTTAACCAATTTCTGATCACTTTGTTTCAGTTTCTGAACCAGTTATGTGTAACTTCTGTCCCTAGCCATTGTGGTCCTTCTGAGTTCTTTGCAACAGGTGCTCTTTCATTAAAGGACTGATTAACTACTGTTTTACATTTTGTGAAGACATTTATGCCAGTGCAAACGATGTGTAAAACATAGTTCTCTTCTAGAAGTATTTTACATCTAGTTTGTACTGAATTTTCATTAGCGTAAATGAGTGTGCCAGGCAATAATGAATCAGATCATGTGTGCTTGTACATTATCTTGGCCTCAATCTTGGTTAGGAAGAAGTGGTCTATAACATAACTGTAGACAAGTACTAAATAAATTATACAATCTCTTAAATTCAGTGACTTTTGGGGTGGAAAGTGGCAGGCAGCAGATGCACAGCTCTGGGATCTGGGAATTTTGATAAAAGGACACCAGAGTAGCTTTCGCTATCATGGCAGATGACGTGTAAGATTTAATAACTTCTCAAAGGTGTATTGGATAGAATGTAGAGCCAGGTTGCACAGCTAATGAAAAATCATGTCTAGAAAGTTTAGCCACGTGCTTTATGACATTCAGTAAATTCTGAATTCTAGTTTTGGGTAAAAATTCAGAGTTCTTCTTTTTAATGTGGTGTCCCTTTTTCCTTAATCAGAATTTCCTGGGTGGTATGCTGCTCTGCAAAAATGTGACATAATTGTCTGGCGAGTTGGCTTCCTTTTTATAACTAGTACCAAATTAGATAATTTTCTTTGTTTTAAAGGAAATTCAAAAAAAGGAATTTTTAAAGGAAATTGAAAAATTGTAAACAGAATAGTAATTTTAGTCCCACAGACATTCTTCCAGTCTCACATTTTGCTCCACTCTATGCAGTATTTGGTTTCTCCAGTATTACATGTCATAGCATTTAGATATTTTCAAAAAACATAAATTTATTATATTTCTAAGAGTTAACTTCTTCTGACACACATACTTAATTCCAGCTAATGGTAATGGCAGTTAGGCATGCACTTTGAAGGCAAAACTCTGTTCCTAAATATATGATTCCAACTGTATTATAACTAAACATTTCCATCCTCCAAATTAAGCACTCACTATTTGCAGGATATTCTCTGTAGAAAATATGTCAGCCTTCATTATCTTTTCACTCCTCCCAACTTCCTCCCCAAAAAATCTGGATACAAATGATAAAGATCCGAAGTTAAAACTGTCGTGGTTTAGTGTATGAGCCTAAAAAAAAAAATCTATTTATGCTTCTTATGGTTTTTCATATTCCCTTTGAGAATTTTCCAGTAGATAATTCAGTGGAATATGTTACATTTCCTTGGACTTTGTATGTCTCTATTACACCTAGCAGTAGAAACAACAAAAATGAAAAGCATACTTTTTCAGCAGTTCCTTCATTTACAGTATTGCCGTATCTGCCAGAAACACTGAGCTGAAGTGTTATCATTTGACAATTTTAAGATCATTTTTGTTGAGTTTAAGGGTTTTTCTTTCTGTCACTACTCTTGTGTAAAATATGTGAGCAGCATAAATACAACGTATACTCACAGCTTATGAGTGTTAGGGTTATTATAATTAGAACCGTGCAAGCAGCTCATTTGTTCATCTGCTCTTGAACTGAAAAATCATAAAAAGTTCAGTTTAGATCTGACTGCATTTAGAATGTTTTGGGGACATTTCCGATTGCAATAGCTCTTTCCTTGCCCTTCCTCCCTGAAAATGTGTTTTGTTCAACATGAAACATTCTGTTTGACCAGAAAAAAATCCATTTTAGTCACTTGTAAGAAAAGCAAAGGAAAAGAAGGTTTACATTCATAGAACGGCTGGTAAGGGAGCTGCCTACCCTCCTGTTACCCAGTAACTCTGGGCTTAGAGCACTCACCTGGGAGCTGGAAACCCAGGCTCAGTTACCTTTTCTGCCTAAGAGAGAACTGGAATCTACATCTTTCCCCTTCTAGGAAACTGCCCTAATTAGCCAAGCTAGAGAATCATTCTCACTTATTTGCACTCAATTATTATATAAGTATTATAGGCAAAGTAGAAAAGTTCCAAGGAGAAGGCCTGAGGGAGACCCTTTCCAGAATACCCTACAGTCTGTGGCAGTGGTTCTCAACCTTTTTTTGTACCAGGACCATCAATGGCCAGTCCTGACCCAATAATTAGTTTAAATAGAAAACAGACCCCCGAACCTGCTTGTGCCCCTCTCTCCCTAGCCCTACAGCCCCCAACTCCCTAGCCCTGCTGGTGCCCACTCATGATCCCCTACCCCAAGCCCAAGTCCCGCCCCCCAGTGTGTGGGGCAGGGTGTGTGTGTGTGAGATGGGGGACACCTACTCCCCAGTTTTGTGTACCCACAGAGGGCATAAGGCTGCAGCAAGTAGGACCCAGTGCAGGAGGGCAGAACGGGTTGCAAGATTTGTTGCTGCTGCTGCCACCAGTGGAACCAACCCTCATGTCAGCTGTGCTGGGGGAGGGAGTAATGTATGGCAGGGGAGGGACTGCCCTCGCTCTCTCCACCAGCTGCTTGTGTACCGGGCTGTGGCGCTACCCTGCTCCTATAGCCTGGCCACCACCACCACCACCACTCTCCTTAGGCTGCCTGCGCTGCCCACCATCCCACCTCCCCTCTGGGGTAGAGCCACAGCCTGGGGGGAGTCGCAGTGGTGGTTGGGCCATGGTGGCAAGGTAGAACTGTAGCCTGACTTATGAGCAGCTGACAGTGGGAGGAGGTGGGGGCAGCACGGCTGCCCCACCCCCATCTGTTACTCCTCATACTACTGGCAGCACAGCTGATGCAGGGGTGTCCGAGTGCACAGCAGCAATGAGTGTTGCTGACCCACTCTGCCCTCCCATGCTGGGTCCTGCATACTGGGCCACAGAGGTGGCTCCTGCCAATGCTGCTCCAGCTGGTCTGCAGCTCCATGCCCACTGTGGGTGCACAAATTTGGAGCGGCATGTACCCCCTCATGCCTCCCGAACATCTCACCTATGCCCCCCACCCCATAGACTTACCTGCAGGAATCTTTGGGAGCTGCTGTCATGTTGCCTGGCTGCCATATGCATGTGTGCATGTGCACATGCACAGGGCGTTTCCTACCTAATTGCCATCCTCCTGATCCCCTCTCAGCCCCAAGCAGCCCCTTGCAGGCTGGAACTGTGCCAGCCTGCAAGGGAAAACCTGTGGTTTCCCACATTTTCCTGTTTTAAAGGAGCACATTTTTAAAGTTTGCTTCCAGTCCCTTTTGTATATTCTTGCAATGCACTTTTGGGTTGTGACCCACGGGTTGAGAAACACTGGTCTAGGGGTTAGCACACTTATGCAATAGGTGGGAAACCTTGTTTGAAATCTTTGCTGAGCGTACCCCTCCTCTTGGGACCATTTCACTTTTAACAAAATCCTTTAGAAATCAGAGGCAGGGGTAAAGTTATAACAACTAACACTCTCACCTGGGAGATGGTATACCTGGGTTCCCTTTATTTATGGATACAAAGTGATTAAGTAATGATCATTAAGGTATCTTTTTGGGAGGCAGGGCATTCCCCTTAGATTTCGGACTGAACTTAGATCTGCCACTTCATAGCTGATGGCTGTAATTTACAGTCTGTTGGAAAAAGTGTGCGGGTTTATTTGCCTGGATTTGTAAATTGTTTGGAAGAACACCTCTTTTTTGGTGAATTTACTGTTCATGGTGGGGGAGGGGGTCACTTAGTACTACATATTATACATGTATTTTCTTAACTAAACTGAGAAAGGGATTTTGCATTTGATATACAATTTCTTATTTCTCAATCATTGTTCATCTGTCTTTATTATCCATTCTCCCACTTTCCATTGACATATGTAGTCCTTGTTTCATCTTCTGCATCTCCTAATGGCTCCTGAGATATGAAGGCTTAAAACTGTGACAGCATGATTTGTAGGAAAGATGTTTCAGTTAATTTTCAGAGGTTTCTCAAATTAATTATTTAGAATTTTTTCTCTCCCTCTTGTGGTTGCAGTTTGGCATATGGTGCTTAACCTGGTTTGACAGGTGGAGGGATGAGAAAAAAGCAGTAGACTTGTTTATGCTCTTTTTGAACCCAGCTCCTTTTCATTTTATGGAGCCAGAAGGGGGAGCTCAATGAACCAAGGGAAATTAAAGTAATATAGAGCAGAAGCTGAATGAGGCCATGGGGAAGAAGTTCAGCAAAGTGGAGAAATGTATTCCTAGTAAAAGGAAAACTAGAAGGGAAAGCTACAACGGGAGATAAAGAATAGGTAACGTGCCTGGTAAGTCAGAGGCATTCAAAAGATGGTCTCCAGCTTCATTTACTTTCCCTTTTCCAATTCTCCTAATGACCAGGCCTTTCTCAAGGATACCAACTCACTTTTTCCTCCTCTGGCTCTTTGGCTGTTCAGGTCAACACAGCATGAGCAGGTCTGGAAGGAGCTGAGGAGAAAAAGGACAGGAAGAGAGGTAGCTGGAGCAACCAAATCCAGTCAAAATTATAGAGCATTCCTTAAGTAGCACAGGTCTCTTTATGGCTGCTTCTATAGCCGCTCCTACTGGCTGAAGTTTCTGGTTGGCTCCTTTGTGTAATTTTTTACTCTAGTTACATAGCAGGAGGAGGGAAGATAACATATAGGTCGTATCATCCTCAGAGTTGACTATCATTATTCTAGGTCCTGGGAGAGGTACTGAGAAGAATGCATGGAGAAAAATGACTTGGCCTCCTTTACCTGCACACTTCTTCCAGTGCAGCAATCCCTGTTTGGCTGCTTCTGTATCAGCTCTTACCTGTTAAAGCCTCTGCAGAATTTCCCCAGTACCACATGGTGCCGGGGGGGAAGTAAGATTCAGGGAAGGAACCAAGTAGAGCCAAAAAGAAGTCAAGGACCATATAAAAAGAGACTGCTCAAATTTGGTCTTTTTATTTTTAGTGTAGAATAACTTTTTAACAATTTTAATAAAGCAATTGATTTAAAAGTGGTAAGTCTTGAAATGTATAGGTGGGTAAGAGGAAAAATGTGTTGTTTTTTTTAAATAAAAGAGTTGGCTTGGAAGCAGTTTTTTTTAGAGGAGGCACACTTCTCTAATTGTTATAAGGGAAAACGGGAGTTTAGGAGTCATGGTTCCTCAGGTTATGAGATACTACCATTGACCATGTGAGCTTGGGTGAATTATTTAACCTTTCTTTAACCTAGAGGATGGTAGTAACCTGTGTTCATCTGAAGTTAGGCAAAAGGCAGGAGGGTATGGCAGCTTATAGACCATCTTGTTCAGAGTCATGACCATTCATGTAGCCTACTTCATCAGCAAAGTCCACTTGACAAAGTAGATTATAGCCTATGCAAGCTCATGCCTCTCTGAACAAGTTAGTCTATAAAGTAGAAGAGGCTGTCTGACTTTCTTTACCTTGTTTTTCTTAAGGGCAAACTCAGATATCCTTCCAAAGTAGCTCATGACTCCACACAGAGACCAGCTGATTTCAGTGGGGTCCCCTGTGGAGTAGGGTACTATTCAATACAAGTAAGGGTTTTGGAAGCAGGGTAATTACACATATTTACTGCAGAGGGGTAATGTGAGACTTAAAGTGGTTGGAGACCCTTAGATGAAAGGCAAAATGTTTGGGGTTATTTTTTTTTTCATTTGCTGTTGCCCCTCCTTTAATGCTTGTTTCATTGTTATCTGAAAAGGATAAGCTATTAATAACAAACAAGCAAACACCAAAAATCTTTGTACATATTAACTAGATTTGTCAGTTTCTTGTGAAGGAACCATCGTGGAAAATATCATCTGCCAGGGGCTACTGAAGGAAACCAGTTTACCCTGCCCCATAGAGAAGAGCTTTTAGATTTACTTCATGCCAGGAGCTGACAGATTCTCTGTGACTCTGCTCTGAATGCTACTGTATGAAGCAGATTGGAGATAATCTTAGTTGAAACACTCCTCTATACTGTAATGAAGGTGCATTTGCAAAGTTAGTGACAGGGCCCCCCCAATTAATGGAGTAATGCTCATTCAGAATGATGTGTGTAACTCAAAAAATAGTTTAACTACTTGTGACTAACACACCCATCTCATCATCTTGCTGATAAAACCATAATTCTATGCTGTTCTGTATGCTCTGAGATTCTGTGCATGTGTATATACAGTTTTACATTGGACTTTTCAAGTGTATATAAGTAAGTTTCTAAAAAGGGGTATAGTGTCTAGATTTCAGTTAAAATTTTGAGTCCTTCTTTTCTGATTGCCTAAAAAACAATCTGCGTGAAAATGTTGAAGTTGTATAGCATGCGTGCACACATTTGTGTACATCTAAAAAAGTAAACTTGCTCTCTGCATGTCGCCAGAGGCGGGTGGGTGAGGGCAATGGACCTCATCAAACTGCATTAGGGTCAAAACCTTGTGGTTTTTAAAGGCCCTTAATGTTGTCCAGCTGCAAGAAAAGAAAAGCGGGGGGAAGGGGAAAAAGAACAGGGGCTGGGAGAAAAAGAAAAGTAATAGGGAACTAAGAGGAAAAGCTGGAAGGAATAGAGAATGGAATAGAGGTGTGCATGTCTGTGTGTGTGTGTCTGAGTATGTAAGAGCAAGGAGACTGACTTTTTATTTTTTTAAAGTGAGTTCAGTGCCAGCCTGGACATTGGCCGTGCAGACTATTGAGCCATTGTCTGCTCCATTTCCAGAATAGCCCCTAGTTAATCACTTCGGCTTTGAAGGGAATTTCCTCGTGGAATTCTCTACTGAAAAATCTAATCAACTGACCTGCCCTCTCGACAATAGAAGGCTTCCCCCCCCTTTCCCTTATTGGGGCGGGCTCTGTAATGTAGCCTTTGTGCAGAATGAACCCTCCCAGTAGGAGTGGATAGCTGGTCTCTCTCTCTCCCTCTCTGTCTCTGCGTTTGTATGATGTGGAGAATTCACACTGTCTTCTATGTGTGTGAATGTGTGTGTGTGCTTTCCTATTTGACCAGATGCTGCATTGCACTGGCCAGTCCCTGTCTCTGCATGTGTGTATGTGTAAGTGTGTGTGTGCGTGCGCCTCTGTCATTTCATGTCAAAGGTCCATTACCTGATTACCTTCCTCGTCTGCCAGATTTTTATCTAGATAATTGGAACTGCTATGGAGGCTGTGTTCTGCCAGCCAGCTTAGATTCTCTAAAACCATAGTTTGTCCACCTTGTTATCTGTGGCTGTCTGGGCAAAGGAAATTAAAGAGATCCACAGCTAAGGGAGTCCTTTAACTCGCTCGGAGAAGGGGAGTGGGGTGTGTGGGGGGGGAGATTAAAACAACCCCTAGAGGACAGACTTTTTGTTGTGGTGGTGTGTGTGCGTTTGTGTGTGCGCGCGCTGTTTTGGCATGTGGATACCTTTTCCCCTCCACACAGCAGGGCTGTTTGATGGAGTTTGGAGCTGAGGAAACTTTGGTTTTGTTGCCAGGACGGTTTGCAGCACTTTGTGGAAAGCAAGAGCTAACAGTGAGACCGACAGAGTGAGTGACAAGTTGTTTACAGGTTTCCTTGAAGGGGCCTCTGCTATATTTCAATCTGTCAAAGTTGCTTTTCTTCCCTCAGAACAATGCCTGATTGTTGTGGTTTGGGTTTTTTGTGTGTGTGTTTGTTTTTTGTTTTTTTTTTTTTCCCCTTGCAATGGGAGAGAAAGGGAGAGAGAGAGAGAGAGAGAGAGAGAGAGAGTTGGGGCGGGGGGGCACAAAAAATCTGTGAGCATAAATGCCTTTGCTAACATTTTTATATATCTGATCTTTTCTTCCCTGTTTCCAACTCAGAGAGAGTTGATAAGTGCTTCAGTTTAATCAGGCTGCTCTTGTTCTATCTTCTTTCTTCGCTGATCTTGCTCAGTCAGAGGGGCTTTGCTCCTGGTTTACAGGTTTAGGTGGGTTGTTTGGGGGTTTTCTGCTTGTGCTGTGGGTTTGGTTTTGTTTTTCAAACATGAAATGAGTTGACTTTTCACATTTTGTGGTGGCTGGAGGACAGAATTAAAAGGAAAGGACAGGCACCCTGAGGTTGTCTAGTGCTTTGCAGCCGCAGCAGGCTGCTCCGCGGTGGGGGGAGCTTTATAAACAGTGTCTACTGCTAAGTGTGCTACCCCTTTAAGAGACTGGTCAAGGAGTCCTAGCTCAGAGAGAGAGAGAGAGAAAGAGAGAGAGAGAGAAAATCAATCGGTTTAGAAGGTTTGGACTCACTTGACAGGTTCAGTTGGAGGCGATCATAGGTGGCTGCTGTGACAAAGGGAAATTGTGCTTTTCCAGCATGCTAACTGACCCTGATTTACCTCAGGAGTTTGAAAGGTGAGTCGAGTTTCTGTCGCTATTATTTATTTAAATATGTGTGTGCCTGTCCCCGAGTGTGTGCGTGTGCATGTGTGTGTGCATAGGCACATCTAGAGAGAGAGAGATTTTACATAGGACACGTATAATATATACACACAACTCTCCCTTTTGCAGCTGGCTCTGGAGCAGTGGGGAGATGCTCCCCCAAAAGACTGCCCGATGGAGAAGCTTTACCTTTGCTATTCAGATTACATGTCAGTGAGCTGGATCATTTTGTTGCTGTTGTTTCTGCCTGAACTGGATTGCAGGAATCTGGAAAGTCCTTTAAATCTGCTTCACCAGTGATGCTTTTCTGGTGTTGTTTAGCTTTGTTTAGCTCCCTAGTGCGGATCTTAATGAACACTATCATGATCTCTCTGTCTCTGTCTCTCCCTCTCTCTCTCTTTCTCTCTCTCTCTCACACACACACACACAATCTCTCTTCTCTTATCTGAATTAGTCTACTAAAATATGGGAGGCAGTATTTGATGCAGAATGCCTTCAAGTTTAGCATCTCTCTGTCTTAAAGGAGTGATTTCTAGGGTGACATTAGATGTCTAGCAGTGGGTGAAATGGTGGGTTTAACTTCCAGTTTGATCCTTCAGTAAAACTTTGGGAGGCAGTCTGTAAAGCACATGACCTTTTGTTGATCTAACGCAAGTGATTATTTTTAGTCAAGTTAACATCACAGCACTCTGTCAAGAGAACATCCTTTAAGTTGCCCAAAAAGTGCAACTCCTGATTTGAAGTTTTAGCCAGCACCTCCCTCACTGCATGTCAAAAGCTGAATTTTGATTTATGACTTATTTATTTTCCTCTTGTTAAAGAGGGGGGCTTGTATGTTTGCAGTGAAGTTTTTGCTATCACTGGCAATGGTTTTTAACCTCCTACAGCTCAGTGCTTATTTCACATAAATCTGGCTTTTCTAAAATATGTTTGGAAGCTTTCTATCATACATTTGTACACTTATCCATTGAAGTTTCAGCACCAATTCCCTCTAGCAGCTTAATTTTTAAATATTATAAATAGCCTCATGTTTTGCTCTATAATAAAGAATTCAAACTTTTCATTTCTAAGTGGTAAATAAAAGAATGCCAAGATGCACGTTACTTAGGCTTTTTTTCATTTTCATGAAAGCTACCTTCTGTATAAACATTTGGTTGTATCTGACTATGCAATGGAAGCTAGGTGCTAGACCAGCTGGTTAAAAATATGCTAAGTCAAGCTGTTCATCTCTCAAAACTATGAATTTGATAGTAAAGGCAGAGAAAAGAAAGCAAGATGAAAACATTTTAAGTGGGCAGAGAAACACACATTCAGTGAAAGGACAAGAAAAAATTCTGGGATCAAAAGAAAGGAGAAAAATAAAATTAGGGAGGAAATTCAGAAAAGCAAGAACTATTTTAACACTTTGTGTTGTCTTTTGTGGCTAAAACACTTTGTTACCAGAAAGCGGCACTGGCATTGCTAAACTGCTCCAAAGGTTTCATTTAATTCAATTAATTTTCCAACTCTACTTAAAATACTTGGCATTTTTCTTTAGTTCTTATTATTGCAATAGAAGAGTAAAGATTGTTTTTGCTCATGTACTGTATTAAGTTATCAAAAACAGTACCTGGAGTAACTGTTACTGTTAGTGGTGATGAACCCAAAGCTAATACAAAAATAACTGACTTAATACAGTCAGTAATTAAATGCGTTTCTTTTACTTTACTAAGATTATACATAGAGATTTGTAAGCAAACTGTTAGAATGTTTTTGAACTTTGAAATGAATGGAATAAGTATAAAGTCTGTTATACCAAATGCATTCCTTTTATTTCTGTGTTGATAGAGTTTTTCTTTTTTTTTCCTGAAGAGTTTTTTAAAGAATTCTTTTTCAATATTGAACCAAACTTTTTCCATGGTAACAAAACTAAGTATTTTTTTTTCAAAGCAGACATTTCATTTTCAGAGCTCAGAGATCTGCTCTTGTAAATGTTCTAGTTAAATAATCAATAAGCTGCTGTTCTTTGTGCTATGCAGATATCAAAGGATAAGGATAGGAAGCAATAAAATATAGACCTCACAACACATGATTTTTTTCTACCATTTTTCCTGTGCAGTTGCAATTGGTAATATAAACCAATATCTCTGTTAATTATTACCATTTGTTTACACGGTGTGCATGTGTTTGGCTATACTTACACACGCACGCGCGCGCACACATGCACAGAGCAGGTACTGTCTATATACTATACATATATTAATTAAGACTGGCATAAGGACACATACAGTTAACTTGCATATCTAAGTTATAAATGCATCACACAGAAGAGGTTGTTCTTGCACTGTTACGTTCACATCAAGCACAGTTCTTTGAGTGTGTTTTCTCTAGTCATCGAGGTCTCACCTGTCACATCCACGTTATCAGTTTCAGTTTTGTTATTAATATGCACCAGCGCTTTTAAAACTGGCTAGTGAATTACAAAGAGGTAAAAAATTAACGTATAGAAGTGTCTGCCGTGAAGGTCTCATGGTGTGTGTAGGTTCTGCGGAAGAGTTATTCTTCTTTCCCTGTCACCCTCTCCATAAGCAGAAATGTTCATGTAACATAGTACCCCAATCACTGTGAGCAATTTAGAAACTTTGGGTCACCCCAACTTTCTAAAGATTCAATGAGTTTGAATGAAGGAAACTTCTCTTGTTTATCTGTGTTCATTATCATGGACAGTTGCGCTACACATTTGGAAAGAAAATGGCCCACAGTGTCAGATGAATAAACAATCATTAATTCATTCAGCAGCAGTAGTAACTTGAATTAGGTTTTGTGAATTATCCCATATGATTTATTAATAGTTCCAGAACTGTGAGGTTTTTTGGTCTCTACTGAAAAGTTACTTGCACCTCTTTATTCCTGTTTGTGAATTGAATGGATGAAAGGATCATGAGAAAATACAAACTGAAGATAGGGACCCTGAAATTATGTGGAGAAATTATAACTGCAATCGGTTTAGTCTCTGTTTATTAGGGAATAAATGATAGCTGGGTTGTACTTTGTGATGTTCAGATAGAATAATCCCAAATTTTTAAGGAAAGGAAGGAAAAATCAGGAATGATTAAATATATTTAATTAAATACAAAACATAAACCCACAATAGAAAGAAAGTTGAACTTCCTAGAGAATCACTAGTGTAGCCAGAACTATTGCTAACAGTGCTGAATTTTACAGAATGATTAAGAGCTCAAAAATACCCAACATAAAGTTTTAATGTCTTAATAAAATCTAGTAAATGAAAAATAGATAAAGTGACTGCTTAACAATGTCCCTAGTGTATGGGATGTTCTTAAACCTAAATTAATTACTGCATATTTACATTTCTCTGTAGACTCTGAGAGTGGCTAAACTAAGCATCACGACAGAGTGACATCTTTTTTTACTTGTAGCTCCAAGGTAAAGAAGTATGTGGTGTGTGTTTGTTGAAGGAGGAAGGGTAGGTTAATGTTTCCTAAGAAAAAGGGAAGAGCTAGAAAAGACAAAAGGTGGAGCGATTGGGGGCGGGGGGGAGGGATGTGAAAGAAGTTTAACATTTAAAATCACTCATTCTGCGCACTCTTTAGAAATGACAAGAGCAGCTAGACATTTTATAGAAAGGAAATGCTCAGCGGTGTAAAGTAAGTCTCTGCTGGGAGAGGAAAAAAACTACTTATTTGGTGTGCTGCACAAGTCATTTCAGACTCCCACTGAATTTATTTTGGGGTTGTACCAACACTGTCAAATGGAGAAATCATTTTCCTAAAAGGAAACTTTGCGTATTTCAAAGTGCTTTATTTAGCTAAAGTTATCCTGAAAGATTTCACTTATGCTGGCTTTGCTGGCATTTTATGTGAAAAAAACCCCACATTTTTATCAATGGGCTTACTAAGAATGATGTCCTCTTAAAATCTACCTGTAGAAAGGGTTGGGGGGAGGGAGGGAGGAAGAGCAATTTTGAACTTGGGTTGGATGTCATTTACATTTCACTGACTTGTTTTCCAGAAATGATTTTCCTGCTTACATGCTCTTGGGGGTGGATGAAAAATTTAGCACAATCCCAGTGGAAAGTTTCAGCTAGTAATATTTTGCCCCAGCAAAATTTGGCACCCTTGTATTTCTCTCTGACATGACTGAAGGAATAATACATTTCCAGAGTTTCTTTAATGGACTTTGCTGATTTCATTTGTTGTGTTTATGCTTTAGAGGGAAGAAGCTGACTGTTACAGATTATAGATTTTAATGAACATCTCAATAATTTACCAGTTGCTGGAATCATGAGCTAGGTTTGGAGTGCAGCACCACAAACAAGAGAATTCACGAGCAACACATCACGCCAAACAATTCTTACTGTTGTAATCTGTGTCTTTTAATCAAATCAGGAGTTTACTAGATTCTGGATGGTTTGCTCCTTGTCTACACTAAAATAGTTCATTAACACACTCACGCTCATGCTCACAGGCACGCATTCACAGGCACCAAGTATTTTGCAGTGTTTATGTGCATTGAGTATTTGACTGGTACCTTTAAATATGAGAGGAATTGTTTTTCTTTCTCTCTGTGTCCAGAGACCTTAAATATCATAAGTTTATGAAATATTTACTACTTCTTAGGGAGCTTTTAACTAGCATCCAGAGCTATATCATATGAAAGACATATAATAACCTGTCATTTTACTTGGCCACTGTGCTGTGTGGTAGGAAAAACATAAATTTCTATTAGATACGATAAATATCTGTATCTGTATACAATATTCAATCCAAAGTGTATTTTAGGAAAAGAGTATCTTTCAAAGGTGAAGTCTTAATTTCTTTCTTTGCCTGCTTTTCTCTCAATACCTTTTTAGGCAATCTGGTTACGTTGTGGGGTAGGACGCGTACATGTACGCTTGTCAAATACCTTCACTTTCATGGTTCATTTGCAGAAGTGAGATTGACATTCTTTTGGCATTCTTATTTTTACTCATTTGTTGCTCCGTCATGATATAAACATAATTAACCAATAAGTGGAAGGGGAAAGGAGACATTGCAACTAGATGGTGCCTGTGAATGCCTCATACTGTGGTCAAGTGAAAAGAGTGTTTGCAGCAATTAATCAATAGCGTAAGTACTTTTCTGCCAACGTTAAACGTTTTGTTTAACAAACAGTATCTTTAAAAGCAAAGAATTAAAAAATATATATTCTTAAAGTCTCTTTTAACTGGTATGTTAATGGTACATATGGTACAATGGTATGACCTCTTCTGTATTTCTTTAAAAAAGCAAATAAAATAAAATGTCTTACAAATAAGATGAACCCAGGCATAAAATTATATTAATTAAAACAGCAAAACTTTTGTTTCCACCCACATCTTTTGGGAATAGATGTAGTTGTTACTTTAACATTCTGGTTTTGATGATTAGCTGCTGGGAGGTATCTTGAATTTCATACCTGACATTTTATAACGTGAAGATTTTTTTTGCCATTTCATAACTGCACCCATCAAATTCCCTTTTGAAATGAAAGACTATATAAAGCTTTAACTCTCGCTTTCACAGAGGAGTTTCATTTGTCAGCTGCATATTTCTGCAAGTTTTATCTTCCTTTCACTCTACAGAGCAGCCTGCCCTAGAATAAGTTTATTACATCTCTCGTATCCTCTGGTGAATGTACAATGCCTACTTCCAGCCAACCGCTAGAGGGGCACTTGAGAGCAATATGTACTACACCCTCCACTTGAGAGACTGTGTCACCTTTGCTTCTCAGGCTGGCAAAGGCTGGAATCACTGCAGGAGTCTCTAGAAGTTGCTCCTGAGCCCACATGTTCTCGTGGCAGTGTGAAGTTCTACGTTATACTAGTTGTAGTGAGAGATCACATTTAGAAAAGATTTTGACGACTTTTGGTGAGAGCTGCTTGCAGAGACTACGTTATTTTATAATAATATAAGAAGCAAATGGAATTGTGGTATGCACAGTGGTAATTAATATAAACAAAATATCTTTATTAGGATTTAAAAAAAAAAAGACCTGAGCTGAATTTTGACTATTAGAAACATCAAATTTTTAATCTATTTTTAAATAGTTTCCCAGCTTCTTTTTCCTTTCTCCTTTCCCCCTCTTCTGTCTCCTCTCCTCTCCTCCCCTCTCCTTTTCTCTCCCCTCCTTTCCTCTTCTGTCAAGACATTGGTCAACATTTTCCTTTTCTTTGCTTATTTTTGATGTATGTGACATTTTTGCCGAATGCATTTTGTCACCTTACTTGAGAACAATTCATTCTTTACAAAACGGTGTTATAATTTTATACTTGTAAAACATGACAGCATTACAATGAGTAAAAGAAAAGCCGTGGCTCAATTTAGAAGTTTGAAATCAGCATTAAGGTTGCCTGCCTTAGAAGCATGTTGTGAGGATTAATTAAGTAATGTTTGTAAGTCAGCTTGTATATAAAAGGATATGTGTGCTAAATTTGAATTGTATTAATTCTAAAAATAAAATATGATCTTCAAAATCCCAGATTCCCCTTATGGTATTTTTTTTTTTTAAGTCCAAATGCAAAACTGCACTGGTATTGCATGCTGAATGTTATTTTTGGTTTTTAACGTACTTCTGCTTTTGTGTTTTCTTAAAGTTCAGGTACACTTTATTGATTGTTTTTCTGGGATATGGGTGTTTGTGTGGTAATTGATGCTGTTTTTTCTAAAGATAGGTAAAAAGTACACTAGTGCTAATTTTGTTGTTTGGTTGTATTTTAGTCTGTTACTAAATATTTGTTTCATTTTTTATGCCTTGCCAGTGATCAGTTACTTTGGAGGGGGAAAAAAAAGCATAGCATATAAAAATTTATTTTCCTTGTCTGAATAATTAAGGATTCTTTTAGTGACGAAGTTTTTGTGAGGGGGTGTGAATTTAATTTTTGTAGTTAAGGACATTGGCTATAGGGGGTATAATTTCTGAACATTTGTAGTTCTGGGGAAAGTGAATTAGGACGTCAAAAGCAGAACCTGTAAAACTTGTCATCCTCACGCTCTTGTTGGTAGTAAGTGAATGACTATGCCACTTTCTTGGAGCTGAAAACACAGGAATAAACCACTGCCTCATACTTCATTCACTTCATTAGACTTCTCATTCCACATGTACAAAAATAATCTGGCTAATAGCAAATTAGGGCTACTTGCAAGTGCCAGCACAATATGAAGTGTTAGAGTAACAGCACAGAAAAAAGTTGCTAGCTATAAGCCAACACTTCATGCAAGCTTTCCTGTTTAACTGTTTGAAGGGCTTTGGGAGAAAAACATATTTTAAGAAGTAACCAGGGTGAAAGTATAAAAATAAGATTTGAAATTAGGTTGCGCATGTATGGAAGCATGCATTTTCTTTTGTGTCATCCCATATGATTGGGCTGCATTGGATTACATTGTGTTCTATTTATAGAGTATCCAAAAAGGTGTGATACAGTAAAGTGTATAAAAACTTAACTACACAGTGTTAAGTTTTTTAACTGATTCCACAGTGTAGTCAGTAAGATTTGGGGCATCTGCTGTCTCAACTGAGAGACCGTTTTATGAAAGGGCATTCGACGCTCTCTCTCACCATTAAAAGTGGTCTACATGTTCAAAGCTTCAAGCATTTGGCAAAGCTGCCTGGGGAGCAGGTTGGCCTGCACTACTACTGCCCATCCTGTGTTAAATCCTATGGGTATGGAGAAGGCTTTTGTGTTCCGAATTGTCAACCTGGCAGCATCACCAAATTCACTTCTTTAAAAAGATGGGAAATTTTATTCTTTTTCCCAAACTTTTGTAATGTTTATACTTAAAGCATTTGCTTCCCTAAATGTTAATTAGCTGTTCAGGGTTCCATGGAACAACAGTATTATTTTTTTATAGAACAGAACTGGGGAGGGAGCCTTCCCAACTTGGCACTCCTATTATAAAAGCTTTGTTATTTTGTTGGATTTTTTTTCCATTGTCCATGTTCACTCCATATTGCTGTGAAACCTTGAAACCAAAATATGATGCAAGATTTAACAAAAAGATTATAAATTAAAGAAAATGAAATAAAGCAGAATTTAATATATCGTTTCTCGGCCTCTTGAAGGCTCGGATCAAAAACATTTATACTTTTGGGACATTTTCCTTCTTCAACCATTAAAGGAAACCACAGAGGTTCCTCTTCCACTTCGGTTAAATTGTGGAACTCTGCTTTTGAGTTTAGTATTCTGTTTGTCTTCCACTCTCAGGATTTGGAGATGTACCGGCATATTTCTGGGCAATCTTTTGCAAAAGAAGTCTGCCCACATTCTATTCTCAGGTATGTCCATGGGAATCTCAAGTCAATTCTGTTTTTTTGACAGAGATCAGGCTTCAGTTGTATGCATTCTACTTTGTCTTCACCTTCTAATTTATGCCTTTTTCTGAAGGTCTTTGTTATCTAACTCTGTAACAATATTATGTAGGTATGTAAACCATATTGGAATATGGTTGTTGCATATAAAATGCCACTCAAAATATGATCAAAACACTACTGTTGAGTGCGTCTTGTGAATCTCCTAAGTATGTTTTGGACTTCTTTATTATTTGTGTACTGTTTGTGTTTCAGTACCAGTGTACATCAGGACCCCGTTTTCCTAGGTAGTGTACAAATATAAAAAGTGGGTCCCTGCTCCATAGATTATTGTTTGTGCTTAGAACCTTAATTTATGTCAGTGTTTTTTCCGAGATGAACACAAAATCAAGAAAGGGACAAGGGGTCCACAAAACAGATTACAAAGAAGAAAGATTTAGCTGTCAAATCATATTGAAGGATGCGTAGACAGAACCTATGTGAAGGACACATAGTCACCTTTGTACTTACAAAAATACACATTTATGTGTGTTCCTGAGTGTTTGGCAGGTGAAATACATGTTTGTGGAAACATAATAGATGCATGTTTATTTTGTTGGTTTGGTCTCTAGTTGCAGTGGGAATTAGATTTTATTGTGCCTTTACATGCGTAGAAACACACATTCTGGAAACCGATCTATTGTGAGTAATAATAACGCTTAGATGTTGTAATCTCTTTAATTTCTGGAATTCAAATTATTTTGAAAGCTTTCAAGATATGATGAGGTCCAGAGGTTAGGTATTAGTATTATCTTCAGACTATAGATGGAAAAACTGAGGAACAGAAAGGTAAAAGCACTTGACATACCTGAGTATAGAAGTCAGAGATAACTAACTGCCAGTTGTGTGGTTTAACTGCAAGATTATTTCTCTCTTTCTTAAGGTCCTAAGAACTGCAAATTACAGATTTCTAGCAGTCTAGTTACATTTTAAAGGTCTTGTTCTAACAAGATTAAATATAATACTTGAATTACTTAAATATGGAAAACATGGACTTTGAAAAATAATTAAGAACATTAAATCCAGGTTTAAACAGTCTGTCCAGTATTTTTGTCGGGGGAGAAAACTATTTTGAATGCCTCCAATTACTTGAGCGTGCTTCTAAAATAAGTCCCTACCTGCAGGCGAGTTCTGAGGACTGAAGTTAGGTAGCGGAAAGTACAGTATTTAAGCAGTAAATTAAAATACTGTGCATATCTGTGTCTGTATGTGTGTGTAACTAACAGACAATGTAAAAGGAGTCACCCTGGAAAAAAAATTAGTTTCTCCAGACATATGTGCAAGGGCTGTCATATGTTTTATAACCTAGGGACCAGGCAATGGGGGGAGACCAGAAAAATGATTTACACAGAAAGTAATTAATGTGAGGAACTGACCCTACCAAAAACCAGCAGTATAGGTAGCTTCTCTGAGCAAACCAAATAGCTTAAAAGCACAAATGGCGTTACAAATGGGTTCTCACCCATCCAGGACCCAAATATGTAACAGCTGCTTTTAAAATGTATGGCAAAGACCCAAAGTGTGGAGGATGGCATGGAAATTTGCCAAAAGGTAAGAGTTGTTCTCTTCCCCTCCTTTTCCCTCCCATGGAAGACATTTTCCACAACCTCTGTTTCAGTATTTTGGATTTCCAACAGCAGTATTTTTGGGGGAAACACAATGAAACAGAACTGGATGAGTGAGACATGGGGGCATGATTTGGGTCTAGTCCATGTGCTGTATCTCTTCTCTATTGAGAAGAATGGGTCCAAACTTGAGAAATCTTAGTAAATTTGAGTTGCATAGCCCCTGACTGTTATAGGGCAGTTTAATGTTCTTGTTTGAGAAACTTTTCAATAAAATCCTGGAGTAGTAGGGTTGTACATCAGGAGGCCTAGTTCTTCTCTAGATTCTGCTCAGGGCAGGATCATTCTTGACTAAACCATCCCATTCCAAGTATCTATTTAACCTTCTCTTAAAAGCATCTAAGGATGGAGATTCCATAACCTTTCTGATTAACCTGTTTCAGTGCTTTAACCACCATCATAGTGAGAGAGTTTTTCCTAATATCCAACCTGAATTTAACTTGCTTCAATTTAAGACCACTGCTGCTTGTCCTGTGGCCACAAAGAATAGTCTATGTCCATATAACCATCCATTACATATTTGAAGAATAAGGAGTCTCCTGGCAAGAGAACTCTTTCTAATAAAATATAATCAGTGATATGATTCCAAGGGTCCACTCACACAGAGTTTATTGTGAGACCGGGACCAGTGAGGCAAAAATATTCAGTAGTGCCCCTTAAATGTCAATGTTTTGGCCCCATAGCATGCAGAATCACATTCCACTTCTGGAAATTTAGGTTTAATTAAGTAAGCTCACTCATCTGAGCCAAGCAAATATTACTGCACCAATTTTAGAGGGAATGAAGAAGCAACCAGTCAGAAAGTTACAGAATGAAATCCTTGCCCCACTGTAATGGAAAAACTTCCATTAACTTCAAGTATTTCACCACTGTTGAGATGCATTTCTGTACAAGCTATCATCTGCAGATCTTAAAATATTTTACAAATGTGAGTTAGTTGATCCTTACAAACAGCCTTTTAGGGTCTGTTGTCTATTATGATAAGAGTGAGGCAGGTAATTTTGCTAGTATGAAGTCAATCAGAAGGCACCTTTATAGAATAACTACATAAGCTATATATAGCAGAAGCTTTCATGAACTGAAGAGAACTCAAGTTCACTTTATCAGCATCTGATGAAGTGAACATGAGCTTACAAAGGCTTGTGCTGTAGATGTATAGAAGGCAGTGCACTTTCATAGACTACCTAAATACGAAATATATATATATACCGTTAAGTAGTCTATAAAAGTGCACCTCTACACTGCCTTCTTAATAATAAGAACATTATTATTTTACTTATATTCCAGAAGGCCCTACACACTTCGGTTAGGAATTGAAGCTCAATTGTTTCACACTGTACAAACCTAAGAGTTAGTTATTTGTATGATGGAAACATCTAGGGAGCTTCAGTCATAGACTAGGTCTGCATTGTGCTAGCCACTGAACTGGTGCTGTTCCCAGTAATAAACTATTTATTTTATGAATGAATTAACTAAGGCATCTGCTGGAATTGTGATTTGCACAGGGTTGCATAGTGTAAGAATGACAGTTAGGCAGGACCCCCCCCTTGAGATCTGGAAGTGGCCAATTGCTCTAGTGACCAAACCAGATTCTTCCAGAGCAACAGAAATTAGTCTGGTTTTCTCTCTTCTTTTACCTTTTCTTCATATCAAGCCAGAGGTGTTAAATTTTAAAAAAAAGTTTATAAAAAAAGGAGAAGTTTTGTTGTTAAAATAATTTACAAAAGCTTTCTGTTGATTTTTACTATAAAGACTGGCATTGGGAATGAATTCTCTTGCTGTCAATATGCTGTGATGGAGGTTGATAGGGAAACATATTTTTAGGGACAGCTGTTAAAGAAAGAAATATGCAATAGGCTACAAGTAAGGACATTGCTTTAAAATAAATAAAATTGCTTTTTGAATATATAGGCTATTGAAAGGCCGTCCGGCATACTGATAACAATTTAAGAAGATGATCTTTTGCCTTTATTGTACATCTGGGAGATATTAGCTGAACATTTTGTGGAGAACAGTGAATACCTTAGTTGCCAGTTGTCTAAAATGCTGCTAATGATTGCTTCAGTGCCAGTGTTTTGATGGCAAAAACCTATCCCTGAATATGAATACAAAGAATGCAGTTTAAACATACACAGACAGAGGCACACACACTTTTTATATAAAACAGATTTCAGCCATCTGCTTGGCACTTAGCTTTGCAAGGTTCTATATAAAAGGGAGCACTGTCCAGGTTATAAATGGTATCGCTTCTATTGGTACCTTGAAAAAGCCATAGGGTTTTTTTGTTTGTTTGTTTGGTTTTAAAGGCTTGTATATTCAGTGGCTTTCTTGAGCCAAATAATGAAAAGACTTGCTTCAGCCACAGTCTTGTTTCTTCCATCACTTCTCTGATGACATCTTTAAGTCTGTAAAAAAGGATTTCAAAGGGAAGAAAAGTTTTACTCATACTTTTCAAAATTTCCAATCATATCAGATGTTTCTAAATAAGTGGCCCCTAGAACTGGCACCCCAGATGGTTTATGACATAAAACACTGTTTGCTTAGGAATTCGTTGTATAGCGGAGTTTGTTGCCCAAGCACTGCCAAGCGTGTCAAATCAGCATGGAAGTTAATGGACCAAAGGCACTTCTGGATTTAACGCTTTTCCATTTGATCTGAATTTACAGCTTTAAATCAGGACAGCACTTTTTCTTTACTGGTGCAATGAGGGAAAACAGGGTTGATGGCATAATTTATAGACATATAGTACAATAATTTTGAGCCAGTTCATCCATCTATAGGTTTAGAAAGACAGCAAGAGAAAGAAGCTAAAATACTTAGTAACAGGCTACTTGTAAAACGTATGAAAAACCTGCATGTCAGTGTACCCAAGCCTTGTCAATTTTATCCACAAGCTTAAAAAAGGATCAGTCCATATTTAACTCTGAATAAAGAGCAAAAGAAATCGTACAATAAACCAAGTGAAAAATCTTTAAAGTTTTTAGTATTCTGTCAGCAATTTAGCTACTACCTCATTTGGCTTTGCTTGCTTTATCCCAAAGAATGTTTTACAAAATACATTTGTTTTCTGCTCCTGATACTTTTAATAGAAGGATTTGATAATATTTTTATACTAAGGGTGTATTAAAAGAAAACCAGGCTAAGCAAAAGAAGAAAAAACAGTCTCCTTCATGTAGCATACTCGCTGTTTTCGGCTATCCATTTAGTGCTGTGTCAGATTAGTACTGCATTGTTAACACCTTTGGACAAGGCTAAAGGTTTCTTGCAGCTGTATCTAGAGAGCTGCTCATTACCCCAGTTTTAAAGTTGTGTCCGATCATAATGCTGCTAAGTATCTTTTCAATAAAGATACTTTTCTTTAACAAGCAAGGCTTTGCAGGAATTGTTTGCTTCCAAGACTTCAGCAGAGTAAGTAAAATGACTAATTGTTATTTACGTTGCTGTAATTTTATATAGGTTTCCACTGCTGTACTCTATGCAGTCTTGAGAGAGTTCTTTTATTTCCACTACATTTTATTTGCCTGTGCCTGCCTTTTGTGAGGCTGTACGAGATGCTGCAAGGAACATAAAGTTGGACTTCTCAGGATAAAGCCAGATGGTACTAGAACCTTGAAGTCTTCTGCCTTACTCTTTGCTCAAGCATAACATACAGACAGAAAACCCCCAAATAATTTTCTGTTGGCATGTGTGAGGAGCAAGTCTTTACAGAAGTAATGTTGTAGCCCTGTCAAAGTCTAATAGGTTCCTAATCCCGTGCTACCAGAATCATTTTTCTCTCTCTCCCACAATTAGATGAACACGTTTTCTGTATTTTTGTGGAAATCATGGCTGTCTTCTATAGGTGGTGCTTAGAGCAGCAAACCTTTTAAGCTTAAGAAAATTCCAGTTAACTGATGCCAGATCCCAGTGAAGTTTAGCAAAAGCTTGTTTTCCAGCCACCACATCACCACATCTTCCCATAGCAACTGAGCTGAAACTATTAAAACATCTTATTGGCGGAACAATTCTTTATATTGCATACAATAAAATGGGTTTCTTCAGGAGCAGGAAATAACAGCTTATCTGCTTTTCACTAAAGCGCCTGCACAAGAATCAGCTATTTTTGGGGCTGCGTGGATAGAAATTATGTAAAAAATACTCATGAATGAGTTCATAATGACACTTTACAATTCAAGCTCAATGTTCTTGGAAATTTTACAGGGTCTACTTGACCAGTGTCAACAGTTTGGCCATTTTTCTTTCCTTTTTCCCTCTCCATTCTATTCCGTCAGGTAACATAATTACATTTATTGTGAATTTACTTCCTGTACTTCCCTCCAGTCCACTGTGGTTTGAATGAGATTCTGAAGTGAGCGCATAAATTTGAGACAGCAGTTGACCGTGGTGAGAGTTGAGGGTACTGCTATAATTTTAACAGCCTGCCAGTTGTCACCAAAATGGTGACTTTCAAGCCAGGTTCCAGGGCTGTTTAATTGAATTTGCATTGCCTTATGCCATGACTTTGATTTGCATTTGCCTTATGCCATTAATAAGGCGCAAATGAATAAGTATGTCCTCCTTTTTCTCCATTCCACTAGTAGATATTAAAATGTAGCATTTGCTGTATTTGTTTAAAAAGTTGCTTTGTGTCACTTGCTATTTTATTCCCCAAGGCTGGCTTAAGAAGAGCTTGCTGGAAGAGGCAAAGTAGCACTTGCTGGTCTGTTTGCTATGGCCTTTCTCCTGATCCTTGATCAATTTACTGTTAGTAAGGGTGGGGTTTTAGTTGATTCAAGACAGGAATGAATGACTTACGGCAGGGGTTTGGAAATTAATTTTCAGTGTCTCTCCTTTTGAATGCACATTAAATTCTGAGATAAGGACGCTCTTTGCAGGCTCCAAACTGCTAAGGGAAGCAAGAAACTGCTAGTCTTTCAGTTCCATCACTACTGCAATGGATGATAGAGTTGTGTCAGTTTTGAAAGCACCCAAAATTTAGTTGGCTACTGCCTGCCAATTGTATTATCAAAAGACTCTGACATAATATTTCACACTGTAAACAGCAGGGAAGGATGAATATGTTTGTGCGTTGTGTATGTCATTATTGAGCACACAAGCCTCTGAAAAAGGTTACAGATCAAAAGCTTCTTAGCATTGTCTGCTAAACATCTTGCATGGATCACATTATACCAAAAGTTCATGTTCATGCTTTTGGAATTCGGAGCTATAGAATGTTGTCAATTACTAGTCATTACAGATATGTATTGCTTGCAGAAATAAAAACAGAGACTGTTTCCTGCTGCTTCGTAATAGTATGAAACACTACCATAAGCGTCTAAAATTGTCTTGTTCTACAGCTTTAAATCCATTTATCAGGTGAAGCTGAATAAAGAGATTCCAATTCATTGCAGTTTCTACTGGGAAAGTGGACTTTTTTGCAGTTTGTTTGATGAAAGATGGAGCCATGTATCTGGAAGGAGGTAGGGGCTGTCTATTAAGAGGTGATGGAGGCTTTAAATGTGACTTTGCTGGTTGAAATGTCACCCAGACCACTAGTATCCAAGAGCTGTTCCTATCCAGTGGATGTCCGACCACATATATGTGATGCATCCCATCTGAGAGGACTTGGTGACTTAAGCAGTAGTCTCAACAGAGAGGACAAGGACCAAATATGTCCATGGGATAGATTTTCCTTTCACTTGCAGGGCGTCTATTGCTGGTCCCTTTAATTCATATATAGGTTAACGTGGAGAAGTGTGTTATGCCTCTGCCCTTGAAACACCTATTCTGGAGATAATTACAGTATATATGTTTTCCTCTGCCTCCTCTCATAGGTACTGAGTTAATTTTTATATAAAGGCCCCACCCAGAGCCCACTGAAGACAATCATGAGAGTCTCTCAAAGGTTTGATATATCCCACTAAAAGGGGAGGATTCAAGTATTTCTTTAGTGCTTTGACTAACACCAAGAACTTTAGATGATTGTTTTTAGATGAAATGCAGTAATTATAAAGTATTACACTTATTAGCATTTTAAGAAGACAAATAACCAAAGTGGACATATGGAGTGTTTGAAGTGTTATCTTGAGACTAAGATTATTCCAGCAGAATAGTTTTAGTCACAGGATGTGTGTGGTGCCCTTTGTGCACACAATGTGGGACTATGGAATCTACTTTGCATATACTGGTTCTGACTGAGAAACAGTCCAGAGTGTAGGCCTGTATAGTCATACTTAAGGGAACAGAAATGAGGTAATCTCTTCCTCCAATACAGTTATCCTCATGGTTCAGATAGGACGGTGTTGGACGCTCTAGACAGAAAAGTTTGACAGTGTTCAGTAAGAATGACTTTCTTGAGATGGTTCAGGTGTATATAATCTGTGAATGAACATTAGTGGACTCCATGCAGAAACAGAGCCCTGTCCTGTGAGGTACCAAGTGTCTTCAATTCCTGTTGTCCTCAAAAGGAAGTGGGAACATTTGGCTTGTTGTAGGCTCAGGCGGGCTTTAGGGCTGTAATTTTCTTCATGATTCTTGACTTTAAATGTAATTTTCATTAGCACATTAAAGTAGGCTACTTCAAGCTTTATGCTGGTGTGGGTGCTAAGGAGCATGGTTGATAGCCCAAAGGTCAAAAGTCTGAGGCTGTAGCAGAACTGCATGTGATACAGCTCTATTAGCATCCAATCAATCTGTGAATTCTGCTAAATACCTTGTCACAAGGACATGACAAAGGAAAGGACTTCAAACTTTGATCACACCTTCCATGACTATGTTAGAGCATATACACTAGGCTGTGTAGAAGCAGGTATTAAAGATTGCCCTATATTTCATGGCTCTTTACCTGGAATTTTTAAGTGAAATGATGCATCCCTTTCCTGCTCCATCTCTGGAATGTCTCCCATTGACCTCCACATTATTTGGGTGGATTTGTGCTATAGAGCTTGGTTGGCTTTAAAGGGGATGGAATTAATTCAAGGTAGAAGGATGCAGAAGAGGACATCAGTGTTTATAAATTAAGCACTTCTCTCTACTTCGTGCTAATTCATAGAAGAGGAAAAGGAAGAACTGAAAGTGCCAAGTGTTTTTTGCTACTGTTGTTTGGGAAATGTGTTCACGGTGTTCTTTTGAAAGATGATGATAAAATTGTTCCTGCTAGTCGTGCTGCATTGCCAAAACATTGTACACGTGTATGAGGTAATAGCTGTGGTTTGTGGTGACATTATGAAAACATTGGTTTGTTATGATGATTGCAAAAAACCCAGATACATGGTAACGTATTTGTAATATTTTATTGAAGTGAAACATGGAAAATACAGTGTAGCTTGGATTCCCCTTAGACTGATTTCATGTGTCGGGAATGAAGAAGTATTTGCAGAAATTAAATGGGTGTGCACAGCATCAATAACATTACAGATTTTGGCCTACCTCAGTGTCAATGACTTTGGGCTTTTTTTCTGGAGGGGGTGGGGAGTAGGTGTGTTTTGTTTTTGTTTTGGGTCGGGTTTTTTAAGTCTCAATACTCTATGGTAAATGTCATTGATAACGGCATGCATTTTACAGTGGTAATTATGAGAATTTAAATGTATTCTTTCACTGTTTGACCCAAAAGATAGTATCACTTGTGAACACCAAAGTAGGATGAAGAAAGGGCCGTGTAGAATATACAAGCACTCACATAAAAAAACATTTGAGGGCTTTACCAGTATCTGTCTGGATAGCAGGAAGATCATATGCCCTTTCCTTTCCTAAGTATGAAGTGTGGCACTCAGCGTACTGGGATTGGAATGTACTCATACAGTCCACCTAAATCCATTCATCTGTCTATATCTCTGAGAGACTTACCAACATCATAGGTATATTACATAACATCTCTCTTTTATATGTGCTTATGGCAGAATTCTTTTTTACCTGGGGATGGCCAAAGTGCAGCTTGCTACCAATTCTGACTTCTCCAACTAAAGGAGATAAGTTCTCTTACTCCCTTTGGGCTTGTTAGTTAGGAATAGGGAAATGACTGTGCATCTCCAGAGGGCAATGCTATTCCTGTAGTGGGCACACTTACACACCCAGAGAGGGTCACAGAATCACTCCTACACTGTAGTCCAGTAGTTCTCAACCTCATTTGACTGAAGTCACCCTTTTGAAAATGCCAGCTCTTAGCTTTCACTTGCACATAATAGAGCAATTCTTCTGTTGCTATGAATTTAGAAACACCACAACAGTTCAGAATGTTTCTGATACTATGGATTCCTATTTGAAACTCTTGGTTTATCTTGTGAATCATATTTAGGTGTTTGTACACTTAACAATTCTCACATTGCACAGCACCCCATGACACCCTTAAAAGGATCTCATGGCACCCCAGGGTGCCATGCTACCCTGGTGGAGAATTACTGCTTTGGTTACAAGCTGCACTTTTGTTGTCAATTACTGCAATAAAATTCTGCCCTTAGTCTCTTCCATCATATTTAGTCAGTGTAATAGTTTAAATAGTTTAATAGCAGCCATTTGCAAGGGAGTACCTGTAATATAAACGGTATCAAATTATATTAGAAAACAGCCCACACACAGTTGTATCAAACTAACACTATTTCATGTTTCCTCCTCTCTTCATTTTGTTAAATAGCTCAATGTATGTCTTTATCGCACATTAGAAAACAGGTACTGTCATACATTCATGTCTCAAACACTGAAAGTCATGTATAGTAATGCTTGTCTTCTTATTGTGGTTCATATAAAGCTAAAACAGATCTATAGCAGCAATGTAATTAATGACCTCAGTTAATTATTCTGAGAGTTGATTGATTTCTGATTTAAAAAAGGCTGAGGGGGGATTTGATAGGAGTCTTCAAATACATGAAGGGTGATTACAGAGAGGAGGGCCTGTATATTCATTTATGATGGAGAGGGGCTTTTCTCTGTGAATGTAGGGGGCAGGACTAGGAGCAATGGAATCAAGCTGCAGCACTGGGAATTTAGGCTGGAGATTAGGAGAAAGTTTCTGACTATGAGCGGGGTCATGCATTGGAACAGTCTACTTAGAGAAGGTGTGAAATCTCTATCTTTGGAAACTTTCAAAAGCAGGTTAGACAGACACTTGGCTGGGATGGTTTAGTCCTGCCTTGAGCAGGGGGTTGTACTGGATGACCTTCTAGCTCTACTTTATTTTCATCCTTAAAAGGAATTCATTTAGCAAACCTGTCCTTTGTTAATTTGTCCTCTGCCACAAGAGAGGTGTCACATGTGCTAATATGCATGTATGAATGTCAGTACTGATGAACAGTGGTATAACTAGAGAGTGATAAGGGTAACTGCTCCAGGTGTCAGCATGGTGGTTGCGGGGTGGAGGGGAAGCGGGAGAATGAAAAAAAAGCACCTGCTACTAGCAGTCATACATTCATATTTATGATCACAGTGGCAACCATAAGTTGGCTCTTTTCGTTTGGCCCATGCACCTAGCCGCATCCCTATACTGATGCAGATGAAGACCTAAAGATATTACAAACTTTGAGTAGAAATAGTTGTAGAGACTTGGACTCAAAATATGTTTCTGTAGGTAAGTATTCATAAATTTTTAGCTGCTAGGAATACAAAAACCCAGTGGATCATACATAGACAATTGCTATCTAAGAATTATATTAAAAAGAGCTAAAGGTAGCTTTGGTCAAATAAGCAACATGCTTTTCCCAGGGGTCTCCTTTTTCCCTAGATGATGAATCACCACAACTGTACAGCATTAAATATTATTCTGTGCACATGCACTGCACCATTCCTAAGAGGAATGTGTTTAAGGTCAGATTTTATTTATACATGTGCGTCGTCTTATATAGTGATGGATGGCACTAGACTAGCAAAGCATAACTGTACTTGGACTCTGAAGACATAGATTTATAGAAGGGACAGTGCAGACAAGCCAAAAAGCAAACAATGGGAAAATGTGACACACACCAAACTTAGTGTACAGTGCTGAATTCTCATGATTCCTTTCAAAGTTAGCAGGGGCATAAGAGGCTCAGGATGTTATAGGATCATGTCTTTCAATAATGCATGCTCATCTTGCCCTCTTAGGGAAGGGCTAAAGCAGACAGGAAATTTTCACTCTTAAAAATCGTGTTGCCTTTCTCTGTATGTTGCAAAGCACCCAAATGCAGGGAATTCAGGGTGGAGGAAGCATAGTGAGAGAAGAAAATATGCACCTATGGGACATGCACTGTCAATATTCTTTTCTCATGAATATTGTATTGGTGAGCAGCAGACACATAACATTAGACACTTTGTATTTGCCTTTTTGTGGCTGTGCTGAACAGGAAGCTTTGCTGGTCAGAAGTAGGAAGAAGTTTGGAAAGGGGAGGCAACAGTGGGAAAAGAAAGGAAAAACAAAGGTTGCTTTTAGCATTTTTTGTTTTTTGGGTTTTTTTAGGAGGATCGGGATTAGATGTGCTTTGAGAGTTATCCATCAGGGGAGAGGCAGAACAGGGGATGTTGTCTTGGGTTTTTTTACTAGGTCTTCCTTCAGTTCAGCATACTATAATTGTCTTTATGCTGGTCACTTTCCATAGCATAATTCATCTTCATTTTTTTTCTTTCTGAAAAAATAAGAAGAAATGGGCTGACAGAAGAGAGAGGCCCAGATCAGCTTCCTGGCTTGGATACTGCATGTGGCTTTATGGACTCACCTGCTATCATTTATAGGAGAAGAAACAATGGTAGAATAATCTATGGGGCAATAAGAAAGAGTAGGGAAAATGAACTTGAGAACAAAAGTTCTGTGCTGTGGTCTGGTTTTCTTTAGTTCTGTATTTGCCATTTCTTAATTGTTTTGCTGGGAGACTTACTTTCCTTTCCCTTTTTTGGCTTTTTAACACCTGGTCTTTAGGGCTGTGCAAAGCTTTGGATCACGATTCAGATTTGGAGATTATTTGGATGATTTGGAAACTGGACCTATGGATCCAAATTGAATTGCTGGAAGCTCCAAGCTTTCTGAATCAATTCAGAGATGATCTGGAAATTTGGCCATAGAGTATAATGGGGAATCAATGAAATATCTATAACTTTGTTGTCTTTTGGCTGATTCAGATGAAAACTGTAGGGATAATTGCGTCTGCTGAGAGAATGACACGTGCCAAGTGTCAAGGTGATAGGTGCAGGGGTTTCTGGGAAACTGCACCTCAAAGTCCTGAAAGCAAAACTCATGTCACATGTGTGTGTTAAGCCACAGTGGGGTGAAAATTGCAGGGGTGGTAGCTCTTCCTGAGGCCACAAAGTCTGCCAAGTTTCAAGGAGATAGGTGCAGGGGTTTGGGGCAAACTGTACCTCAGGCTGCGGACAAGCAAAACTCGTGACATGCGTGACACTGTGTGTGTTAAGGTGCAGCAGGGTGAAAGCTGCAGGCCTGATAGCCCCTGCTGAGGCCACAAAGTCTGCCAGCTTTCAAGGAGATAGGTGCAGGGGCTTCTGGGTTCTCGGGCTCTGTGCCTCTAGCTGCTGATGGGCAAAACTCTTGTCATGGGTGCTTGTGCACCTGTGTCTGTCTTGGGGTTATACTCACTAGCTACTGTGTATTGAGCATGTCCCTGAGTGAATCATGATTGATTGGTAACACTGTAGCTAGCAAGGGTAATGAGTTAATAACCAAGGATTAACACCTATGAAAGCACAGACTAAGGAGAGGAAGGAATCAATACAGAGCTGGGAACTGCTTCTGCCCTAAGACAGAGACAGTCAGTTGCACAAGCACCCATGTCAAGAGTGTTGACTGTTAGCAGCTAGGGGTGCAGGGCCTCAGAACCCCTCTGCACATATCTGCTTAACAGTTGGCAGGCTCTGAATCGAATCTCTGCCATCCAAATCAGCCGAATCCAAATCGAATAGTACCCTATTCACACAGGCCTACTGGTCTTCTCTTATTTGTTGAATTCTAAAATTATTTTCCCCAAACAGATACTTAATATCTTTAGTTCAGAGGACGACATATCCACTTTTCATGCTGGCATGCACAGCCCTCACTTGGTGTAGTATTCCTAACTCTTATTGACTTTGCCTATCTAAGGACATTGGGGCTTGTCTGCTGAGGGGAGTGGTAACTAAAATAACAGTAGACACGACCAGGCATTTTCTTCATCTCTTCTTCCCTGTACCTGTCTTTTTTCCTCTTCTTTTGTTTGTCCTCTTTCTCTCTCCTTTCTGTCTTTCTGTTCTATCCAACAAAAGATCAAGTAGTTAGACCTCTTAGAACAGGCATATCAAAATCACCCAGCCCTATAGGCTTGAGGTATTCAGCGTCAGCATAAGGGTCAGATTAGACTCACAAAGTGGTCCCACATACTAGAGCTGTGTGAAGCCTTAGTCCCTTATTTTATTCGGCAGAGATTCAGCCCAATTCAGTGTCCGACTCTCGTAATCCAAACTGAATCAGAGAACCCTTTAATCTCGCTGAATCGAATCGGAACCCTCCAAATCAATTCGGAGATATTCAGAAATGTTGGCGATTCAGACATAGACACAGCTTTAAATGTTTTTTCTACATACCTCTAAGTGGCAGGCGGCTCATGAACGGTGCAGTGCTGGGGCACATGGAGTGTCCCACAGAAGTGTGGGGGGCTCCCCAGCATACTCAGCAGCAGACCCAGAAGTAGACCAGAAGCCCTTCCAGTCCACTTCTGGGCCTGCTGGGGAGCACGCGGGGGGGGGGCCCCACTGTGCTCCCCCCAGCTCAGTGACTAGTGCCTCCTGGGTCTGGGGGGAGCACCCAGGGTTCACCCATGGCCAATTGCTGAGCTGGGGGGGACAAGGGGCCCCCCTTCATGCTCCCCGGTGGACCTGGAAGTGGGCCAGAAGTACTTCCGATCCACTTCCAGGTTTGCCACTGAGCATGTGCCCCAAGCCCTTCTCCATCTGCTTCTTTCATGGAAACTTCATTAGGCAGGCTTGTAATAGCTGAATGGGACTGGAAGAAATACTGAATTTGGTTTATTGGGTTGTTTTTTGTCTTTTTTCTGAAGGGGACAGTTGATGTCACTAGGCTAGGCTGATCCATCTGCTGATCTTTTGAGTCTTCCCGATAAGTTAGGACATGTCCAGCTGCAAATTTCATTTGAACTACAAAATCCAGGTCCTATAGAGGACACTGTACTGCTCTCTCTCACTCTCTCGGTGGAAGGCTGTACTTCAGGGTGTAAAAGGCAGAAGTCTAGACAGAATTTACTAAAAACAGGGCAGTTGAAATACACCCCAATTTAGTGGAATGATGATGATACTTGATATGATTATAATACTTTGCACTTGTATGGTGCCCTCTGTGCAGAGATCTCTGTCTGCTTTACAAATATTGAAGGATTAAATTGCACAAGACCTCTGACAAATTGGTATTATTATTAAGCCATTTTACATGTGGGGAAATTGAAGTGCAGAGAGGTTAAAGGCTTGATTGTGCAACCCTTACTCCTAATGTTGAGCACTTACTCAACAAATAGTCCCACCAACGCCAAAGTTTCTGAAGTACTACACAGTTGATAAGGACCTTAATTCACAATTTTTCCTGAACATTTGCAGTTGTCTATGGGACTAAATTCAGTTTTATTTCAGTTGACAAACTTACATCTTTAGAGGGACAGGAAGCAAAGCAGAAACAAATCCTTCCTTTTGAGCTATGGCTGTAAGTAGTGTTCTACTTAATCCACTCCTTACTGCGAGGATGAAGTAACATTAAACATATTTGCATTCTGGATTCGGAGAGCTGAAGTGGGGAGAAAGGAGAGAAGAAGAGTCCCCCCTTTTTTTTCTTTTGTGGATTCGTGTTAAGAAACTAGTGTGTGTTAAATAAAATATCTTTTTGTTGATTCCCTCTCAAATCATCTTGTGCTGGCCGAGTTGGCCATGGCAGCATGCTGTAATCTGTATGCTCTGCAGCCAGTGAGTGCGGACCTTTAAAAAAAAAGTCCTGCACTTGCTGGCTGCAGCAGTGGCAATTGGGGCCTCTGAGGGCTCATGGCAGAGGCCCTCCCCTCCCAAATGCAGTGCAATGGGGGGCAGCGGGGATCACCCCCCACCCATTACCCACATGGCAGTAGAACTATTGTGGGGGTACAGCATGACTTGGTAGGGTGCTACACACTGTCTCAGAGTTGGGGCACCTCCATTTGTCAGCGAGAGCTCCTGGTTCGATTCCCCAGCTCTCTGATTGCTTCACCCAGTGCCCCTGAATCTGCGCGTGGGGCTTCAGCAGGCTGCTGCTGCCAGCCAGAGAAATAGTCCAGAGCTGCCACCATCCCTAGCCAGCCTGCTGTCATTCCGCATCATCCGGGGGCTTGCGCCCCCTGGGAAGAGCTGGAGGAAGCAATCGGAGAGCTGGGGAATCAGGAACTGGGGGAATGTTTAGGGGCCTGAACGTTCCCCCAGCCCCTGGGTCAATTCACCAGCTCTCTGATCATTCCCTCAGCTCTTCCCAGGGGACGTGGGCCCCCAGATCTGCACACTGGGTTTCAGTAGGCTGATGCTGCTGGCTGATGAAACCCCACGTGCAGATCAGGGGCCCACGCCTCCCAAGAAGAGCTGGGGAAATGATCAGAGAGCTGAGGAATCAAACTGGGAGCTAGATGTCAATATCAGAGCAGTCCTTCCCCCTCCTTCTCCTTAGTTTCTGTTTAACTGCAAACAAGCTGGCTTCGAAACTTGAAATGTTTCTAGTGCGCCTGTTTTGTTTCAAAGCTTTTTTGAAGCCTTTTGTTTCATTTCGATTTCGGTGTTTTGAACTCAAAAAGAGTTGAAACAGCTTCGAAACAAAACACCTGTTGAAATTTCTCACAGCCCTAGTTTCTATTCTATATCAGACAATATCAGTAACAATGTTAACTAAGTTAGACTTGCAGAGGTCTGTGCAAATCTATAGTCTCCAGGATCTGCACAGGTATTGCTCAGGGCAGTATTGAATTCTACAGGATTTTGTGTACATTAAGTGAGTGTCTAAGTTTTTAAAGGTCATGGCCTCAATATCCTTTTATTCATGATTGATCAGGGAGCTATCACATATGTTCATATTTTGTTAAACTGTATACTGTTTATGAGTCTTATTTCATATACTTTGTATTGGAATGATTAGAATGACTCTAATTTGAAAAGTAAATTTTACAAATGGGATCCCAGAGTTCATTTTCTCTCTCTCTCTCTCTCTCTCTATCTCTAACTTCAAGTATATTTGTATGCTTTTATTTTTAATTTTAATTGACTTCTTTAATTACCTTTAGCCTAAGATTTGACAGTCAAGCTGGGTTCTATTTTTCTACTGGATAATGACTATGAAGAATTCAGGAAATTAAATTCTGAGCTCAGTGACTCCATTTACTTTGCTTTGTATTCTTTGATCCCAATGTAAATACTAGTGGCAATGAGGGTTGCACAAGTCCAAGCAAGAATAGTATCTGACCCTATAATTAGCACTTGGTGTGTGGTATCAAAGAACATGTTGCTCCATTGCCTATGGGCTCATTGGTTCTATAACCCATACAAAAGTACAGTAGATACGATTCTGAATGTAAAAAGCATCCAGAACTTGGGTATAAAGATGCCATGTTAAATAGTAATTTTTAAAAACAGACTTGCATCTTGAAGCGAACTAATTTGTCCCCACTTTTTTCTCTGTAAGATAAGATGTATAATATTGCCTCTCTTACTCATGTTGGTCCATTTATTGGCCCTCTCTCAGTAAAGGGTAGTGCCACCTGTTTTCTGGCAGAATTGTAGGTCATCTGTCTGTTTAGGAAACCTATATATCATAATCATGGGCACCTTGTGTAATAATGGAAGATTTTGTAACAGTAGTTCTCTTAAGCTTTGTTGTCCTGGTTGTGCCCATTTGGAGTGGTTCCATATTACCTACCTTTATTTTCCCTTTAGTGTCAATTGAATACAAATATTCATTCTTCTTTCCTTGACCTAAACTTGTGCAGTATTTCCACACAGTTAAACAGTTGCCATGCTTGCATTTTGTGGCTGCCACAGTTGCTTTTCATGGTTGGTGAAGTAATTCCAAAATACATCATTTGTAGAGCATGTTTGACCCCCTTTGAGATACAAGGCACTGTGGGAACAAGTCCTATTCCATTAAAGCTAATGGGAGAATTCCCATTAACTTCAATGGAGTTGAATTAGCCTCCATAAGAATGTACGTCACTTTTATAACAGTATAGTCCAAAATCCTACTTTAGTGATCCACGGTGTACCATGTCTGAGCAATAAGGGAAAAAAAATTCTCTTTAACTGCTACTTTTAAAATAGTGTCACATGCAGTAATTGGTATGATAGCTCTCTTTTTTCATGATTTTGAAGAGAGAACACTAAGGTATTGTACTTTGAGGCCAGATACGGACATTACACTTTTACTGGTATGGAAACTGGTCTGTACCTGAAACAGAACAGAAGTTTGGCATACATAGACTGGTTTAAAAATGGCAGAACCTACTCTAAAATTTGTGCCCCCTGTCTCCCAACCAAAAGGTGAATGTGTTTCCTGTTCGCTACTGATCTACACTATACTGCTTACAGAAAACAATGCAATTTAGATCAATTCCACCTTGGGCTTTTTGAATGTCTGTACCTAGCCTTAGATATCTCTTCCTGAATACTTTTCCCCTTCATGTTTTTATATACATCTATATCTTTCTAATCCAACGTACATGAATTATCTCATTTTAAACATTCAGTTCTGAAGAAACAACAACAATAACAAATCCAAGTAAACCTGACCCCCTCCCACCTCCAAAAAAGGAAAATGGGTTCCCCTATATCAGTTCAAAATAACTCGGTTGTGCAAATTGATTTATATTTTATTAAACAGAATTGAGTTGGTCTAAATTAATTGTAACTACTATTACAAATGGAAGACATTACAGAATGCAAAATACAGCATTAATAATAGAGGATTCTGCTTTCTTGTCTGTGGATAAATATTTTCTAAACAAGTTGGGCAAACAGAGTTGCTGAATATAATCTATTTAGTTGGGCTCCCACTTACTTTTGTAACTTTATTGTTTTGGAAAATGGTTGATTTTTGTAGCTTACAACATCCACCATAGTGGATTTCATATGAAATAAATTAATCTCACTGCACTGTGGATGGAAGAAATGCTCACTAACAGCTGATAATTAATGATCAATTTAGAGATTATCACAAACAATTCACAAGGTTGCATTTCCTTTAAAAGTCATTTTGGCTAAACTGGATGTTAAATTACCTGCCCAAGGCTTTTACTTTACTTGTGCTAACAAGACGATAATGACTGTGTTTGAAGAGCTCTGAACTGAACTTTTCAGACTGTCTGATAATCCATACAACTCTTCTTTAAACATCTTAAGTGAGTGAGCAAATAGAGACTGTAATAAAATTGAAAACCATCATATAGGCACATGTTACCACCCGGTTTAAGTAATGGGGCATGACAAATAAGAAGCACTGCTATAGAGTTCATATTTTCATTTTATGGCATACATTAAATATTTGATCATCAACCAGCAGACAGAGGCAATTGGGCTAAAGAGTTTAGTTTGCAAATAGAAGGATAAGATTTAGAGTGTCATAATCTGAGCACAGAATGGAGGTCTCTTATGTTGTAATCCCTGCTTTGATAACTTCACCTTACATGGTGGCAGGAAAATCACTTTATGTTTTTCCTTCAATGTCATGATGTGTAAAGTGGGGAGAATAATTCTAATTTGTCTTTCAGAGAGGATAACTAAGGAATAATTAGTATTTGTAAACTGTTTTGAAGATGCAAAATACTGTGCAAATGTATATACTTTGTAATGAACAGTATTGAGTAGAGAAGAAGAGACAGGCAGTACGGCCATATTTTTTTAATGGTATTTATGTGCTTTAAGATGCAGATAGATGCCTGGAAGGATTTTCAAAAGTACATAATACCATAAATCATTTTAGCACTTTCAGGTGCATAAATACTTTTAAGAATTTTGATTCTTTCTCCACATCCATATCAAATTTTGTGGGCTGAAGAATAATAAGCGATCTGCACACATTTTGTCCTTTCCTTGCCCCTATCTTCTCTGTGTGGACTGTGAGGTGAAAAAACAACAGCAAAAAGATTTAAGAATGCTCCTAAATCTCTGAGACTTCAGATGATAGTTTACAGCTTTATAGCAATATTTTTGTACTAACAAATTAAAAAGAAAGAGGGTAAACCAGAGACGCAAGTAAGGTATGCTTATTGCCAGCCTCCAGCTTGTGAATGAGTGATCATTAGATATGGAAGGTAGCGTTGTAATGACTTAAACATTCAATGGGAGTCACCAATTTTGAAAAACTACCAGAATCATTAAGAACTGGAATGAACTTCAAATCTGAATGTATTTGTCTTGCAAAAATGCTCAGCAAAGGGCTTGGAGGAGGGCTGTCTTCCTTTCCAACTTTTCCCCACCTCCTTAATACTTCATTTCATTGACTCCTATATTGGCTGTGCTAATTGAGAGTCATTGTGGTCCAGTGATTAAAGGAGGAAGCTGGTAATTAGGACCCTTGGGCTCTAAAATTCCAGTTTTGCCCTGATTTGCTAGGTGATTTTGGACTAGGTCACTTGTGCGCATGCAAAGCCAAAGGAAGTTAACTGTTGCATTAACAAGAGCAGAACTGGCCTTCATAACTCTTGTTTTCCATCTGTAAAATGGGCATAATGATAATTGTTTCAAGAAGAAAAAAAGTATGGTTTGTTTAATTAGTAGTATAAAAATAATCATTGTGAAGCTGTTAATGGGACAAGTTGAAGTGTAGTCCATGATGAGGGTTTGCAAAAAGGGATCTAGTAATAGAGGGTATAATAAATATACTCCAAAATGGTGCTGTAGCTAAGTGTTCTGTCAGTAAATTCAACTTTTTCTATTATGAATCTATTTCTGTTGTGTAAAGAAAGATGAATGAATTTGTATGAAAGTGAGTAACTTCTTTGCCCCACCTCCTAAAGATGATAATCTCTTCAGGTCATTGGCAGGGCACTATGTAGAAACCTCACTTTGCAGCTTTACAAGAGTGTAAATAAATAGAGGATTTAATACCTTCCAAGCCTTTCTCTCCTGACTTTCATAGAAATAGTTGCATAAAAACATAAATGAATAATGAAACTGCATTGTTCTTGTTCTACTCCCTTGATTTTGTTAAACTAAAAATAGCAACAGTTGGCATCAGTACAGTATTTTATTTTATTTTTAAAATTGATAGATCTCAAAATACTTCTATGAAGTGATTAAACATTTTTATCCATATTGCAGAGATGGAGAAACAGAGGCATAAGAAGGTTAAATAATATGTGTAGGGTCAAAAATGGAAGTCAGTAGCAGAACTGGTGCAGAATCAAGGATCTTTCAATCTAAATACTGGGTTCTGTTTATTAGATGAGTATTCCTTAAACTGGGATACAGAGGCCCCTGGGGACCATATGGTGACTTTCTAGAGTGTGCATGAGAGGGAGGAATGAGAAAGCAGAAGGCAAAGTAAAAATATAAATGGAAGAAAATGAATAAGAAACAGATTAATAATAATTCGACCCGATCTCTCAGTTTGTTGAAGAACGTACAGTGTATGATTGTAATATAGAGTGATTTTTATTCTTATAACATAGAATCATAGGAGTACTCAGCAAAATTATAAACTCAGGAAAAGCTACATGACCCAAAAATGTCTGAGAACCATTGAATTAGACTGGGGTGGGTAATTATTTGGGCTGGAGGGCTATTTAAGGAGTTTTGGTGAGCTGTCATGGGCCAGATCAGCGTCTCCCACCCCCCACAAATATCTCACCAAAATTCCCTAAGTGGTTCTGATCCATGCTGGGCTGGGTGGCTGCAGTGGGGCCACGGGAGGATCGGGAGGAGGATATGGGAGCAGGATGGGTGGGCAGCACTGGGATTGTGAGGTAGTGACAGTGTGGGGCTGGGTGCCCAGGGAAGGGCCATGATCCACTCCCCACATGCCCCCGTGATGGGTGCTGCTTCCATGGGAAGGGACATGTGGGGAGCAGATTGTGGCTCTGTTCTGGACCCTGGCCCTGTGCTTTTACCACCCCACAATCACAGGGTCTCCATGGAGAATGGCTCAGACCCACGTGGGCAGGGCACATGGCCAGGTAGATGGGATAGGGCCATGGGCAGGCAGGGACCTACATCTAGGAGAGGGATGGGTGGGTAGGTTCGGATCCAGGATCACAGGGTGGTGACAGTGTAGGGATGGGACCCAGGGCAGGGCCACGATTTGCTCCCCACACACCCCTACCCATGGAAGTGATGTCTGTTGCAGAAAAATGTGGGCAGCAGATCATGGTTCTGTACCAGGGCCTGGCTCCACCATGTCACTGCCCTGTGATCCTGGCTGTGCCCACCCATCCCACTCCTGGATGACACTCCCTGCCCACCTGTGGCCCCATTTCAGACACCTGACCATGTGCCCTGCCCGTGCAGGACTCACCCCCACTGATGGGTGTAGGGTGAATAGACTATGATGTCTGGGCAGGAAGGCTGAAAGTGGCAGCAGCTGGAAGGACCTGCCATTGCTGGGACTGCCAGGAAACAAATCCAGCTGCTGCCCTGCCTCACCCTGCCCTGCAGGGCACCTGAGGGTGGCAGGACCAGATGCAATGCCACAGCCCAGCCCTGTCCCCCCCGCCCCCCCCACACACACACACCTGGGCTAGGTGGGACTGAGGAACCTGCCATGGGCTGGACAGAACACTTTGGGTGCACAAATTTAGCCTGTGGTTTAGATTTTGCCCACTCTTGCACTAGACTGATATCTCGTGGGTGTGAAGGAGAGTATTTGTCTACCTGATAACAATTTCACTGTACCTGTTGCTAAACAAATGGTCTGCACCAAAGGCATATTGCTGCAGAGTTCTGTCTCTATGATACTTTCTAACCAGTAGAATTATCCTGTGTCCTAAGTATGATTAAACAATTTGGAGAACTTGCTAGCTGCCTGCCTGCCTGATTTATAAGCCATGCTTTAACTTTTAGAAGTAGTAATCAGACATGAGGCCCTTCCTGTTGCATCTTCCTGATGGTGCCAGTTTGAATCCAGCTTGAGTCAATAATGATGGAAGTTGTTACTATTCACTGGCCTTGTGTTAAGTGATAGTCAAGGGCTGTTCAGTGGCCTGCGTGAAATTAGTCTGCGTTTTTCCTTAATTTGCTAGTTTAAACATACTCACATCACAAAAATGACCATAATTAGCCCTAATCAGCTCCTCATTTGCAGCAGAGAAACCAGGCATTGACTGGGCATGGAGAATGACGTATCTTCCCCCTTTCCAGAAGTGGTCCTCCCAATGCAAAGTTGAGACATTTTCATGGCTTTCTCAGAAAATCTTTGCCTTATGTTTTCTATGCTGTACCTGTTCTTTGCCAGTGGAGCCTGCAGGCCCACAGTATTACTAAAATCAAGCTAAAAGTACACTTTATAGTCTTCCCTTTATGGGAACAATCATTATACTAGTTGTGATATTTATTTTACACCTAAGCATCTTGATTCTGATTCACCTAATTGGGTTCATCTCTAATTGGGACAGCAACAGGGTTTTCTTTCAAAGTGATCTGTGCAGGAAAATGGCTGTACCACTTTGGATAGCAATATCAGTTAGGTTTTATTTACTGTAGTCCACCCTTTTTTAGCAGAACATAGCTCCTGCATCAAGTTAAACCTCCACAGCAGTATTAGTCTCAAACTGCTCAACTGTTTTAATAAATCGTGGTAAAAATAATCCAATGCAAATACATTTTTGTGCTGAATTTTAAAAAGTGCTTTTGAAAACAGTGTGTGGACAGTGTGATGCAGGGGAAGAAGCCAAGTGTTTATTTTAAGATGTGTTTGAATGAAGCTGCCTACATAAACTTGCCAGTATTAAGAAAGAGGGGCTCTGCCCCTTTTAGATCACAAAGGCCTCTCAGTGGGGGGATGGTTTTGGTAATGGAAAAAACAAAAAAGGTTCCAGTATGTGGTGGAGGAGGTAAAATAAACAAACAGCAATGGATGATTACTTCTCTCCATCAAGGCTCCTTTATCCTCATAAGCTCAGTCAGTGGTCAACATGTTAGACACCCCTCCCTGTTTTATCAATCCCTTAACTGTGTTCTTTGACAGCATGGGTTTGTACAGCTGGGTCTTTGTAGAGCTTTATGGGAATTACTACTGAACAACAGACATGAAGGTAGACAAAGTACCTATGGAAGGGTAAATGGCAGACTTCCTTTCGGTTTTCCTGGAATGAGAGATTCTTGCTTGAAGAATTTTTTTTTGTCCCTCTTTTCACTTACAAATATTTTAAAGTGGGCACCTTTTTACAACAGTGTTTAGTTCTTATTATTTTAAGTTTTATAAATACATAGAGACTTCTTAAAGTGCTAAAGGTGAGTGGTCTATTTAGAAATGTGTCTCCTTTTGATATGAGTTAACTGACTTTCATTTGGAACGCTTGTATACATATATGGTTGTTTATAGAGATTTTTGTAGATGCCGTAGCAATGTTTGTAGGTAGGGTGCACTCTAAAGGGTCATTTATAGCTGGTTATAACTTTTACAACTTGTTTTCTTTTAGACTGAAACTTGCCAGGTACTACCTCAGCCAAATCTCCCAACAGACATGCTTTCAGGGTTTCATTGAGGTCTATGCACATGCACCACTGTACAGTGGTACATGTGTGCATATGTGCATATAAACAATAATGCTGAATAGGGGATACTCAGAAAACAGAAGACAGCAAAAGTTAAGGTTGGTTGTGCAATTATAACTGGTGCAATTCATTATGATGCTTTTCAAATGCAGTTTCCTTATTTTCCATGGTTTTGAAAATTAAAATGCAGATTAAATTCAAATAAAACCGTAGTCAACCATTTAAAGAATGGCAGAAAAATACTCTGCAATGTACATTATGTGCAGTCAATGTGAGAAGAGCCTTTGCTTCATTTGAAGCACCTTTCTGTTTTACTCCATATTCAGTCTTACCTGCTAGAGGAAAGGAGAAATGACTATAAAATCTGAAGTGAGACATAATCACACAGAGCCAATAGAATGCTTGGAGAACATTAAGCTTGTAGCTTTACTAATTTAAATATTTTTTTAAAATGTTGTTACAGAAATATTTAAATAGCTGTTTATTTTGTTTTTTGTTCAACACCAACCTTCACACACAGCATTTTTGGTGTCTTCAGAAAAGGAGCATCTTTACTTCAGAACTATCTCCTTGTCAGAAAAATGGGTGTACTTTGTTGTTGTTGTTAACACAATGGGAAAGAGATTATAGGTATTCCCTGCTAATTTTTTCTCATGTTTTCTATATCAACTTGATTGTTCCTTCTTTAACTTCCAAAGAATATTTGTTTTTGGGTTGGGAACCTGCTTGCAATATGAAAATCAAAAAGATTTTAAAAATTGTTAGAAGTTCCAAGCAGCTGAAAAAAAAATCATTACATTAATTACAGTTGTTACTCCATGTGCATATGTACATACATACACATAAACACACACACATACGTTCAGTTCTGATAATATAGTACACCGATGCGTACACAATTTTGTACTGAGGTCCTAGTTTTGCTACTACTGAAGTTAGTAATAAAACACCCAATAATTTCAATGTTGTAAAATTAGATGTTGAAACTGTTAATAATTATGTAACTATACACTTCATTCAGATATACCTGTGTCTTTCTGTCTGTATTTGGATATGTTTCTGCTTGTCATGTATGTATGTGTATATGAAAGACATTAATATAGCAAGCCTGTGTATAATTATAGGGAGAACAGCATTTATAGTTACATTTGATAGTTAAAGCACAAATATAGGTAATGTTCCTGGGAATGTGTAATAGGTACTCAAGGAAGTTTTTGCATGAAGTTATGTATGTGTGTTTGGTAGAATTATATATAAATGTAATGGTGACTATTTATATTGAACTTAGATATGATGAAATTCATTTAGTGTGAAATAGAACAGCACTCTGGAATTGTTTTAGAGTAATTCAGTGTTACAGATTCCCTAACTACAGGTTCTAAATAATTATATATGAAAATAGTTTAAAAAATAAATAAGAGGTAGTTTACTAATAAAGAGGGAGAGTGAGGAAAATGGAAGGGATGTGGACCTGGTTAGCTCTTTGTTTGGAAGTCACATTATTAAGTAATGTCTTTATGTGTCTGAGAGCACAGAAGAGTGGGAAAGATGACTGTCACAGTCTGGCTGTGTTTCAGTCAAAAGAATGGCTCATCATCCTGAAATCAAGGCTTCTGTTGGTGGAGAAAATTAGTAATGTTAATGTTGAGTACAACTAAAACTGATCATTGTTTAATATTAAGCTTCTAGAGATTTTGTATAAAATTAAGCAGTGATTATGAATGGGTAAGAGAATAAGCCATTCGGTACTGTGCAGAATTGAAGTTTAGCAATAGTTAACCTTGCAAACCAAAACTCTGTTGCACATCTTAGTAATAAATGGAACTTTTAGAGGTTTATCAGTTCTATTTCATGCTGATATTGTTGGACATTGTGTATCTACATGGATGGATTATATATACTCTTTCCAGTAGACAGAACACTTTTCTGATGTAGTGACAATAGGTTGGTAGAGAAATTCTTGAGTTTTTTTCCAAAAGGTAGTTTATGCAATAGTTCCACAATGAAGAGTATTCTGATTCTCTTATTTAATCTAATCCTAATTTGTAGTTCAATTGGCAGATTACCTAATGTGGTGCTATTCTGACATTCTGTTATCCTAACCCTGGCCAGCTGGTCATTCTTTACAGGGAAACTAACAAAACAACCATCTTCCATCCCCTTGCAATTTCACCTGTGTTATGAGGATGTGGGGGAGGGAAGGTAAAGTGAAAAGAAGTAAAGTAAAATAGGTTACAGTTTAGTACTGAAGAATGGAAGAGTAAAAGGAGTGGCTGAAAAGGGATAAACAGTAAAGAAATAAAAGGAGGCAAGAGCTAATTTACAGGACATACTAGAAAATAAGTGAGCTTGTGTATTTAATTCAAGATCATCCAGGCAGAGGCTTTTTGAATGAAAGAAGCCAGTGATCAGGCTCAGTTTACTTGAAATACCAACAATGGCTGCATCCTGCTGTTTCAGAGTTTGTGCTGATAGATGCTCATCGTGTTTGACACTGCACCATTTCATTAGGATGTATCCTGTGATTGCAGGCACATTTTGATTATTAGGCTTTTCTCTGGCTGAGAGTTCTGTAAAAGTCCAAGTTTTGAACCTAGTTCTTTCAGAAATACAATAATCTTCAAAAGCCAAAAGGAAATGCTACAGAAATGTTCTGTGAACACACTTGATTTTTTGCGTCTTTAAATTGATACGTAATAGAGTTGTTACAAGGTGTGGCAGTCTAGTAAATTTGGCAGATCCCAAAGAATACTTGATTCTTTTCCTGAAGCTGATATTTATTGCTGTATATGATTTGGGGGGAGTCACTCGAAAGTGACATTCCTCAGCAAGGCAATGATAAAACAGGGTCAACAATATATTCCCTGTATTAAGATCTATAAATGAGATAGAATTATATACAGTCTACCAGATACAGATTAAGGGAATAGAGCCTGTCATCTTGGCAGAAGTTCTTTAATCACCTTGTATAGTATGCTTTTGGTTGGGGCTGAAGCTCTTAGCTTCTGCCAAGATACATTAACGATTACATTGCATGCACAGCTAAGTTATCCATATACAAAGTGCAGTCTTCTTTAGCTGTATTCTGTACAAAGTCAGTGAAAATCTGTCTGTTTTGTATGCTGTGGTTGTGTATTGTGCATCTTTTTCTCCAGAGCATTTGAAGTCTTTTAATTAAGCTTGGATGTATAATGATATTTCACTATATGAAAATATTTTTTTAAAATTGCAAATGTTAATATGTTAATATTACCTATGGAGAATTCCAATTTTTCATTTCAGACACACACACACACACATGTACACATTCACTCGCTCACAATTTTAATTTTTCAGGCATATCCCCTGGAAACTTTACTTGAAGAAAAGCTTTGGTAGAGAATTTTCAACATGAAACCAGTTTCAACCTGGTTGAAACCTGAAACACAAAAACTTGTCTACCTAAAAATGAACAGTTACTTTGACAAATACCAGCTTTCTTTCCCAAACCCATTTTTACAACAGAGATTTTCTTTTTTAAAATGAACCAAAAAAAATTAGAGAAGACAAATTTTCTCCCATTCTTCTGAATCAATCAATTGAATCATTTTTTGCTTAATCTCAGTTAAAAAAAAGTCTTCAAGGAAATGTCAAGTCTAGAAAGTGAAAAAAATCAACAGAATAGAATCTAGAATGGAGGTAAAAAGTGGAAATTCTTAAGTAACTTTAAGTATAGGGATTGATCTTCATCCTGCTATAAGTTTCTGCACAAAATCTGTCATAGAACCTGTAGCATAGTGAAGTTTTCTTTCATTTTGAGGGTCTGCTTATTTACCCTCTTCAAAATCTTGTTATTTTTAATAATGTAATTTTTTTTCAACATGCTTGCATTTCAAAAAAGGTGGCTGACTGTTATAGTCTGAGAAAGTAATAATTAACTGATTATTCTGCCCTGGTGTGAGTGACAGCTCAGAAACATTTTTCCCTTTAACTCATATGCACACATTTTTATTGATTAGCAAATTAGAGATTTTGGTTTCCATTTTTAACTGAAAAAATAAATCCATTAAAAAGGTTTTAATCTGGGCAGCTGGAAACTTAAAATTATACCCTATGAATCCTGTTTTTAATAGCCTGTATCAGAGTTGCAGTGGGACACAAGGCTGGATTCTGTCACCTTACTCATAATGAGCAATATTTTATGATTATATAGGTAGTCCTATCCAACTGAGTAGCATCATATATTTAGAAAGTTACTACTTAATCAGTGTAAGAAAACATGGAAGTATTGGGGCCAAAATTACTACGAGCATTAACATTAATTAGGAACCCTCCTTTGGAGTGTCTACAAGGAGGTCATAGATTGAATAACCTTGAACAGAAAGTCGTGACACTCTCAGTGCGAGTTAAGGCACATTGGTGAGAGTATGGATAAGCACTGATAATGTATGCATGTATAAATAAAATGATATTGTTACCCATCTGTGTCTTCTATGGAAGAACAGAGAGTCTCCAGGACTTCAGATCTAGCCTCTTCTGTAAATACTAAGTTGATTAAAGGAAGATGGCCTTGCAGATTGAACAAAGGGGTTTGATCAAAAGTCCACTGTAATCGACGAGAATAATTTCATTGATATCAATTGATTTGTAATCAGGCCCTTAAGGAATGGCTTCATTTACATAACCTTGTTTGGGTTGTCCCCTAAATTGCTGCTTACGAAGGTAAGAACTCAGCTAGCTTTTCCGGTAGGTCCATCCTTGCCCCAAAATGAAGTTCTTTGTCTGCTACCCAGAGAAGGGGCTCGAGTGTTTAAACTCTGCTTATGAGGGCTCAGCTTTTAGCTGCCAAAGAAACTCAGGAGGTGAACATTTTCACACTGATTTGGAAACTGACTGCATGACTCCAGTCAGGTACTGTCATGCTTGGTTATGGTGAGAAAACAACAATGCCTCTCTTGATAAGGAAAAAGAAAGTCTTGCACAGTCAAAATTTTGATGTACAATTTAAATCATCTCTCTGCATCCTGTGGACTTGAAGCTGTCAAAAAGGCAAAGCCTGCATTTGAATGGAAAAGCTTTTTATTTCTTTAAAAAGTGTACCAACTATAATTATCCATAACTATGCAGGCCTGTTTTAATGCTATTTTATAATTACAGGTCTTAATGCTAGATTATACAAAGTCATTTATAAATAGTCTGAACAGAAGGACTTTGGGAGTTTTTAACCTGTAGATTGCTGTAGGTTGTGGCAGATGATGGGATTTCAGCTGTATATGTGCAGTGTTAGCTGCGTAATGATTGATGAATCCTTTAATTAATTCCACAACAAGTTAAGATTTACAGCCTCATATCTTTTTCTCCTGACACATCCATGTGTGTCACTTTTTAAGACACGGATAAGCCATTTCTCCAACAGCTTTTGTGGATATCTGAAATGCTTCTGGAGTATTTTGCTGAATGTAACAAGATTAGAGTTTCATAATACTATGGCATAAGCAGTTGAATTGGGTTGATGTTGTTGGTTTGCTAGAGGGCACCAGCTCCTTGAATATTGGGTTCCTCCTTGGATTTATGTTTGGCAGGCAGCTATATATCAAGTTATTCAAAAAAGATACAGTGAGGTGAAGTAAAGGGACTCTTTCATGGGTTCCTGTTTAAAGACCATAGACATGTGGATACCATATAGAATCGGCTCCCATAAAGAATTTGTAGATTATGGTTTGGAGAAGCATAAATAAGAAGAATAAATTTTCCCTGCACTAAAATGTGACAACTAGGGCTGTGCAAAGCTTTGGGTGCTGATTTGATTTGGAGGAGATTTGGCCCAATTCAGTGGCCGAATCTCCAAATCCAAATCAAAAAGGTCTGAATCGATTTGCAGCAGCCGGTGAGTGCTGGGCCTTATTTATTTATTTATTTTTTAAGAGCCAGGATGCTGGGACTGGGTGGTCAGCCATGGGGGGTGGGGAGGCTGGGAGAGCAGGCAGTTGACGGGGGCTTGTGGCATAGCCCCCCATGCAGTACAGGGCAGTGGGGGGAAGTGGAGATTGCCTCCCCCACCTGGCAGCAGTCAGTGAGTGCTGGGCTTTTTTTTTTTAAAGAGATGGGATGCTGGGGCCAGGCGGGGCAGCTGTTGAAAGAGCTGGGAGAGCCAGTGAGGAATGGGGCCTGTTGGATTTGGAGATTCAGCTGATTTTGTGGTAGCCAAATCTCTGAATTAGATTCGGTCAAATCAATTCAGGATAGTGATTCGAATCACTGAATGAAATCACTGTCCCCCGAATCGACCAAAATCCGAATCCGAAGCACATACTAGCCGCTTCGCACAGACCTAGTAGCTACTGATAGAATATTTATTTGTCAGCTTCATAAAACAAGTTCTATTAACTATGTCTTCTGCACATCAAATCAAAATACACTTCTTAAAAGAACAGATTTCTTGTAAGAAAATTGAGGTGGGTCTGAACTAAAATGTTGGAATTAAATCCTCAATTCCACCCCAACACTGGGAGAAGTTCAGAACAAATATAGATCCACATATTGTGGCCTTTACCTATCTTTACAAGCAGCTAAACAGTGGCTGCACGTACCCAAATGTACTATGTAAATCCAATTCTGAACTTTGTGACCTCAAGTGCGTCTCAAAATATTAATATTTGCTCCCAGTTTGTTGAATGGTGTCTTATGTTTGTATTCAGAAGAATGGAGTGGTGGAAGGTAAAGATTTAGTTCTAATTCTGCTCTTAACTCTCTTGTATAAAATCATTATAAAGGACCAAATTCTATCCTTAGAGACATTTTGACTTAAATGGGAGGTATGCATACAAGCTCAGAATTTGGTCAAGAATTGCCTGTCTTCATCCATGCCATATCTTATTTTGATATTAATGTGCTATTTTTGCTCCCTGTTGTGAACGTGTTATTTGCAGTCATGTAACTGACTGCAGAAATTTCTCTTGCACACTTAGCAAAATTTAAAAGGTAGATCTTCGGCTGGCCACCTGATGGATTTTCATTGGCTGAGGGTAGGACCTAAGATGTTTCTACTTCTGTGTTATATTACTGTGATCTGTTCTTAGCAAGTACCTAATTTTATCAATATCAGACAAAAAAGAAAACACCTGAAAGAACTTTGAGCAGCAAGGCTATCTATTAGTATTTAACCATTTTTCTTTGTGTATTATTTATAACTTGAGCTAAGCTTTACTTGTATGTAGGATATGGAAATCTCATTTAAAACCCAGCTTTAGGCCCCATAGGAAAATTAAGATGTTGAAAATAAGTGAAAAAGAAGAGAATTTAAAAATACAGAATGTGAATGTGTTAAAAATTCGTAAGAGGGACCAAAAACTGCAGAAAAAAATGAAACAACTAGCTGTGAATGAATTTACCTTTGCTCATGTTGTTTTCTGTCTCTAAACCAATCAGAACAATTTGATGCTTTCATGCTTACTGCCATTTAGGAAGGAGTTTTAGGTTGAAATTGTTTTTTTGTTTTAAAATATATTTCCTTTTCTTATAGGGGTTTCCAGTATGTACACAATAACAGAATTGGTATAATTCTATGTAGTATTGCCCAAGGTGGCAATAATGTTCCTACAGAGCCTAACTGTACCTGGCTCATATTGACTACAGTAATGATTACAGCCACTCCACCCACATGATCATAGGCAGATCCAGGAATTTTAAAAAGGGAGGTGGGTTGCAAGAACAGTGACCTGCACTGCAAGGGTAGCTACACTTCCTTGCTCCCACCCTTTTCCACTAGGGCAGGCACACCCTATTACAGGAGCATCAGCCAGGGTTCTATTTTTAAGTGCCCAAATCAGGTAAGAATCTCCACCTCTCCTTCTCTGCACCCCTTCCATTCCTTCCCTGCCCCCACCCTACTTAGGCCTCTGGGCACAGAAGGGGATACCAATCTGTAACCACCACTGTTATCCCAGCTGCTTCTGCCCCATTCCAGCTGAGGCTGTGGCTGCTGAAGGAGTCAGGCTCAGCCAGGGGCAATGATAGCAGCAGGTGCGTTCCCTTTCTTGAGCCTGCTCCCAAGCTTGCAAGAAATACCCTGGAGGACAGGGACAGTAGCTGGCAGGGGAAGGGAAGGTATAAGAGATGCCTGTGAGCATAGAGGGAAAGGAAAGGGTACCAAGAGAGGTAGAAAGATTCTTATCTGGTTTGGGGAATTTAAAAGAAATTACCTGCCTGCTGCTCTCATACTGTGGTCTAAAAGGTAGGGATGCAACCACACCACTGAACCCCCTCTGGATTCCCCGCCCCCCCCAATATGGTTCAATCTGTATACATGATTGATATGTAGAAAGTTCATCTGAAGCTAGGTCATACAAGTAGTTCCACATGTGCATCCTATTTTCTCTGAAGGCCAGTGCAAACTGGAGGGAGGCCATGGACTTATGTGTTCCAAAAATATAGTATTTGATGTTATTAAAATATAAGTAAGAATGGGTCTGTTATTTGTCCTGCCCCACCTTCTTTTTACTTTACTTCAAAAATTGAAATTGTTCATTTTGGAAACAATGATGTTCCTAGAGAGGGGTCAGAAGGAGGCTGTGATGAATCCAGTCTGTCAATTGAACACTGTAGTGGAAGCTACATGTCCACAGATTGAGTCAGCAGATCTGTGAATTCAGCAGCTTTTTACTCAGTAAAGTTATTCTGTCCTTATTGCACAGTGGAGACATATGACATAGGTTGCACTTAGTATGGGTAGACATCTGTAAAAACTGTGCAACAACTTGGATGCAGAATGTGCAGTAGAGGTCCTCATTGTAGGTAAAAGGTTTTAACCACGGATAATAGAGGATCATCCTAACCATGTGCATCATGGTCAGTAGTTTACAGTATTTCCAGTGGTTTCATGAGATGTATCCCATGGGATACCTGAAAATGTAGGACAACTAAATGACTAATGACTTTTAGTGCCTCAGTTTTTGAATGCCCAAATTTAGTTGAAAGACCTTGTTTTCGAGAGGGAAACTTTCTAAAGATCAAATCTTTTAAATGTCAGGTTGGGTAACCAAAAATGGAGACAGCTCAAGTCTCTTTAAAATAACTTAAACCATAGATATGTGGTTCTTCTACTGAAGGAAAAATCATACAAGCTTACAATACACTGAAGTAGCGGTACACTGAATATGCAGTTAAAGCATGTTAGTTTCCGTATCCAACAGCACACAAAGAAGCAAGGTGGCTAGCATCACTTCTGATTGCCTTTAATTCCCTAGCCCAAAAGACCAGGTATCCATTTGCATCTGAGTTCCCCAGGGGTGGGGGCTTTGACAGGAGTCTGGACCAAAGTTTAAATTCATGTCTCTGGATCATTAGCCAGACACTTCAATTGGTCGTTCACTTTATTCCTTGCAGAATATGAGTAGCTCAGATTAAAATCAGTGGGGAGTGATGTGGATGCTGCAGCAGCATGATGAGGACCCCACCGCTTCACACATGGCTGTAGAATCCTGAGGTATCACACCTAATACAAGACGCCAGCAAGTGCATCTAATGAACTCTGTTTATGTGCGTATGTTTCTCCGCAGGCATGTAGGTGGGAGAGTCTAGAAAACAGAATTTAGGTAGGATGTATAAAGTGCTAATCTGTTGGACTAAGTCAAACAGTCACAGAAAATACAGATTGTTTCTCTACATATAGACATTAGGTGATGTTCAGAAAAACTGGAGGTATGCAACTGAGTGTGGGTTTTGGTGGGGGATTTTTTGGTCTGACTTTTCTTAATATAATCTAAATTGGCTCAGGCAGCAGCACTCAAAATGAGATCATTAGAAACAAAATAAGTCCCAACAAAGGGCTGTTTAAAGTCACTGTTTGTTTTCAGACCCAGTTGACTGCCACTAAGAACCATTTCGTGCTCAATATGCCAAATCGTATGGACATGCTCCACATCACAGCAGCCCCACACATGGTTCAAGAGGCTGCTGGGCTTTTGAAACAGAGCTCTTTAACTGTGAAGTGGAAAATCAAAATAGGGGTAATTAGAATCAGAAATGCTAGATTTTTGAGGAGGAGCTGTGTTGCACTGCTCACTTTAGCTTCCCCTTACAACTTTTATTTACAATAGAGTTCACTTTCCTATCTCATGAATACCCATTTTCCATTATGTATTGTTTTTTGTTCTTAGAAATATTGTTTCATTTCTCTTCTCTTCTCTTCTCTTCTTGTCATGATTATGTTCTGACTGAATAAGTCCTTGCTTTAAAGTTACTATTTTTATTTACTTTAGACTCCATTCCTTATTACAAATGCTCCTTATTATATCACAGTTCCATTTTGTAACACATGCCTTTCTTTTCCTGAGGAATGATTAGTTATGGCAAATTTCAGAAAGTTTGGGTAAATCCGTATTGGGTAAATACTATTCATTCCATCCTGGAAGAGCACACACCAACTGCAGATGCTTCCTCAGCGTGACAAAGGGTGTTTGTGCCTGAAAGCTTGCAAAGAAGAATTTTCCCAACTATTTGAGTTGGTCTAATAGAAGATACAAGAATGACCCAAAGAACCTTGTCTGGATAAATCCTGACATTTGGACACTTCTGTTCTCTCTTCAGAACTCTCTGTTATGAAGACTGCTGAAAATTCGATGGAATCAGACTATTTTGAGAGATGTTTTATTTTCTCTGGTTTGAATGAAAACTAGTTTTTATCATGCTATATGGGTTTTTTGGCATATACACAACAGATGCACAGAAATGTGAAAGTTAACTGAACTGTTTTGTTAATCTCTGAAATTGTTGGGAGTGGGTCCAAGTGTTAAATGAAAATGCTTTTCAATGCCTTTTCTGTGCAAGTTTTGTACAGGTGTTGTTCTTTCTTTATTTTGGATCTAATTGGAAATTGAAAAGACTGGACGTCTTCATAAAGTCTTCATGCAAGCTTTAGATTCCAGTGTTCATAGAGTCAAGCATTTGAGAGAGTTGTATAAACATCTGAATTTTAGATTCCTTTCCATTTGTGTGAATCTTAGGGCTTGTTTCTGATAAAGGACTGCTGCCACCACAGCTTTGCCAGCAGAACTAAACCAGCAAAACTGTTTAATAGCTGTGTGGTAAATGAAGGCAGAAGGTATTTTTCTAGGGGCCTTGCTAAAGGACCTCCTCAATTGCAAATGCTTTTCCAGAAGAAGTTCTCTTCTATTAACACAGTAGCTTCCAGACTTAGTGAGCATAGAGGAGAGACACCAGGTTGCTGACTGAATTATGTCAGCCAGGGGTGACATCTTTTCACACTCTTAGCTGCTATAGCTATATTGGCAGAACTGTATAGAGTAGACCAAACCTTACAAAATTCTCCCACCAATACGATAACATCTGTAATCTTTCATGTTGATAATGAGTTTTAAAAGCCAGAAAATTTAGGTTTACAGCAAGCTTTTTATTTTATTTTGCTTTCTTGGGTATTGTTAAAAATAAATAGATCTTAACAGCTAAGTTGACAGTAGTTTGCATTGGAAGGCATTCCATCTTCTATAAGCTCTTGGAAAATGTATAGCTGGATGGGTATTTTTTTAAAGGAATTGCATTTTATTATGTGGTGTTCTTAGGTGAATTTTCATGTTTAAGGAGCCAGAATACAAGAGTGCTATATTAGTGTATTATTCTCACAACAAACAAGCACTGTTCTGTTGCTACCTGCTTGGCCATTGTTCCCAATTGTGTATGCTTTGCAGCGGTATTTGGATGGTTTCCTGCTCTCTGCCAGCACAAAAAAGGCATTTCTGTTACAATGGCCCCTAACCACACAATGACGGCATTAAGGATTTATTTGGAGGTTTCATTATTTTCTCCTCTTTTGTTCCTTCCAGGATGTCTTCCAAGCGACCAGCCTCTCCGTATGGGGAAGCAGATGGAGAGGTAGCCATGGTGACAAGCAGACAGAAAGTGGAAGAAGAGGAGAGTGATGGGCTCCCAGCCTTTCACCTTCCCTTGCATGTGAGTTTTCCCAACAAGCCTCACTCTGAGGAATTTCAGCCAGTTTCTCTGCTGAGTCAAGAGAATTGTGGCCATAGGACTCCCACTTCTCAGCACAACACAATGGTAGGTTCACTCATGGTCTATTGTGCTTACACCCATTCTTTGACTTCTGCGTCTACAATAGCTTGGCATCCAGACCTGTCCTTTATACACTATACAGTTCATAGTTGCACATACAGAACATATTACAATAATGTGAAAACTTTGACCTTACTATGCTGATTTCTACCCCCCACTTTCAAAGATAAATCATTCAGTTAAGGTACATACTGCACTTCCATTACCTTATTTTGTCTAGATACAGTTAGGATGCTACAATCTACTTCTAGTTATGTTAGTGTAAATCTAAAAGGTAACTTTTTGCTTAATAGTAAATAGATTTGAAGAACTGTAAGTGATAGCAGTATTTGGGCTAGCATTTGGTGTATCACCTATGATCTGAGGTTTATGTAGGATCTAGACTAGTGGTTCTCAGCCTTTTTAGGCTAATGGCACATTGCCATAATTTTGCTGAATTTAGTGGCACTGCATTTTCCAGGAGGTGCATGTGGGGCCAGATCAAGAAGCAGCTGCAGCAGGAGATGGTGCAGATAACTTAATAAATGATAACCTAGATGAGCATAATGCAGGCAGGAGCATCCCGTCTTTTAAGGATGCTGCAGCTCCGGCACTGCCTCTGTACTAGGCCAAGTGAAAGTACCTATGTCTCTTGTTTCTGTGTGAGGCCAGACCAGGATGTGGCTGCAACAGGAGACAGGAGGGGGTGACGATAAATCTAATACAGTCAGGAGCACCTCCTCCCATGGCAGCCACTTTCCAGTCCAGCCCTCCATGTTCTTCCTGGAAGGGAGGCATGATGGCCACAGCATCTCTGTGTCATGGCACCCAGCTTGAGAGCCACTTACCTAGGCACATGAAAGGCAGAGGAGACTTAGCTTTGGATTCTGCTGATTTTAGAAGTTAGTGTGACACACTGATGCCTGTTCTTAGACCCCATAGTTATTTATTTGTGATTTTACTTATTTTGTAGGATCCACAAGACCTGGATTCAAATCAAAATAATTATGTTGTCTTCATTCAAATTCCCATTTATACACGTCATCAAACCATCCCATGCACTTTGGTCTGATTCATCTTAGTTACTAAGAAACCCAGTGTCATGTTCTAGACAAATACTGCAGAATCACTGTTGTAAGATTATGTAATTTCGCCCATATCATACTACAGAATATAGTACCACATTTTTATAAAGATAGAAAATCAGGAGGTGGGCAGAAGTAGAAACACAGAAGTAGAAATTTAAGATGGAGGTACATTGGAAGCACTCCATACCGCAAGGATAAAAATGCCTAAAATGCATAGGTATGCGTGTTAGTTCATAGCTTCGGGAAAGGTTGAATTCAGTCATAAATTCACTTTAAATATAGATAAGCAGTGAACCATGGTTGAAGATTTTGCAAATGAATGCTAAAATAAGTGACAGTTTATTGTTACAAAAACCCTTAGAAATTTAAGTTATTGGACAAAGTTAGAATATTCCCTGATGCTGCTTTCCTAGACACAATAACTTACTCATCTATTTCCTTTCTCCCTTTGCCCAAGATACTCTAATACATAAGTTTACACTATCATGAATAAAGGTTGAATTATTAAATTTGATTTTGCTGTCTTACAATTTAAAAATGAATAAAGACCCTCATAAGGAAAATAACTGAGGGGGTACTTCTATTTCTGTTTAACTTTTTTGCTTCAGATCCTCTCCCACGCATGCTGTACAGATATCATTCACTAATGTGCAATTTAAATAAATGAAATATGAGTATAAATTGTTATACGATCTATGCTGTATTTTGATCTGGTTTGAGAGCCTTTTTTATCTGTCTTTTGGATATTAGTACGGGTTTTTAGTCTTGTTCAGCATATAGCCTTCGTATAAGCACATTATTGAATGTAATAGTGGTATGCACAGACGTACCTTTTAACTGTTTTACAAAGAGGAGAAAGCTGCTGCTTGGGAACACATTAACTGTTACAATCCATCTACTACCTTGGCATGATTCTGTAGATACAAATTAGCTATATTGCCCTAATGTTGACCCTAACGGTACGTACAGATATTCAGGGAGGTTAGATCAAGTTAAAAATGGTAACCTGATCTAAGGTAAACAGGGATGGGGAGGCTAGCAGGGAGGTATGGGGGGGATCAGGGGTGCAAGCAGCATCTGCAGGGAAGGCTG
>NW_017728931.1:26678106-26754615 GCF_001723895.1 Crocodylus porosus | reverse complement strand
TGGGCAGGAGGACTAGTCTTATCCATGAGGGGGATCAGAGATTGTGGGGGGAATGGGGGAGCAAGGGACATATGAGGTCCATAGGAGGATTTGGTAGGATTTGGCAGGATCATAGGAGCAAACAGGGTCTGCTTGGGTTTGTTGGCTTCCAGGAAAGTTTGGCAGGATCAGGGAGGTTAGCAAGGACTGTATGGGGTGTGGAAGGATGTGGGAGGTTCTCTTTCCCCCTGGACCAGGGCCTTTGTTTGTCCAGGGGGGATATCCAGGGGTCAAAAAAATCCACGGGAAGAAAAAAGCAGAGTTGTGCACGCATGGGCAGTGTTCTCTTGCAGTGCAGAGAACATCTGAATATGTAGTATGTGGTGCCACAGATGTGTTTGCAGCACCACATATCACATGGCTGTGCTCATCTGGATGTGGCTGTGCAGGCATAACAGCTGCAGTGTACAGTTTATATTGATATTCTTTGATGTCCAACAATTGTTATATCTGTCTATACCTTATAGCTGCAGACTTAAATTTTAAGGTATAATGATTGAAGTCAATGGCAAAACTTCACTGATTTCAGTGGTACAAGACCCAGCCCTATGTAAATAGACATCTCTTGTCTTTTATGGAGCCCAGCATATGTATTTTACATTGCTGAACCATTTACACATTTAACTCTAGTTTGATTGACTAATTTGTATTTTTATTTACTCATAGGTTTTAAGGCCTGAAGGTTACAGATGGTCATTTAGTGTGACTTCCTACGCAACACAGGAAGTACCAAAACAGTGTATTGTATCTGCTGTCAGTACAATATAGTGAACATTTTAGACCCTTCAGCTGTTTGGCACTGTAGTGATAGTGTCTGCATTTGATGCTTTTTTTTTCATTTTTTCAGGGGGTGGTTGTGTTGATGCAGGGTTTTTTTGCCTTGTTATATACATGGAAATAGTGCTAGTTTCTGTGGTACATGCAATATCGCTATAAAGTGCCTCCTGGAATGAAGAGTGTCTTGAGAAAATAATTTTACAGATAGGTAAGAGAAGATTTAGTCTGTGTATTTCGAAAAGGAAGGAAGTGATCAGTGGAAATGAGAAAATTACATGCATTTCCCCCTCCTCTCATGTGTTTATATATATCCTTGGGATAAAGAATAAGCATAGGCTTTTATAACTTCTAGGTTGCTTTAATTTGAGTGATCAGCACTTGCTTGATTCATGCCCGAGGAGTATACTCACCTTGGCAGAATTAAAGCAGTCATTTTTTCACTGGTTTAACTGTCCTTGTACAAGATGGTATTGTATCTTGAAAGTAAAGCCCGGGGGTGGGGGGGAGGGGTACATTGTATGCGCATGCATGTGTATGTGTGCACATGCACCCAGACACATACAAAGAGTAGTTCAGTGTTTGTATTGGCAGAGCTACAGTAGCCTAGGTCTTCTTAATAACTCATTAGCTATACTATGTTGACCAAATGATTCTTCAAGTAATCCTAGGTTTCTTGTTTTTTTAGCTGAAGGATGGCCTTAAAAGGAGTCACATTCACAGATATCTGCAGTACACTGTAAGGCACAAACAGACCAACATTGGCAAGGCATTCAACAGGTCTAAACCTAGGTTCTATAGCTTCCTGTTATGGTAGATGCTGGGCATCTTTATCTGAGTCAAAGTAAGATGAGTAGGCATCAAAACAATGTTCAAAATCTTGGTGGCCTGAAAAAAAAGATGTTTTTTTCCTCCAATCAGTCAGTACAACCAAAAACTGTAAGAAATGAGTTATTAAGGAAGAACTCATTTTACAGTGCTAAACAGGAAAACTCACCTGGGGTAACATGGAAATTGGTTAGGGTAGAAACTATCCTATCAAAAGACTAGAGACAAACTGTTAGCCCTCGCATGTGTAGAGGAGTGGTTCCCAATCTGTGGTATGTGTACCTCCAGTGCTATGCAGACAACCTGTCAGTGGTACACGTTAACAGATTGATTATAATTATTTAATATGACAAAAATATGCTGATGGTATTTAAGGTTAAACTGAAAAATTTTCTGGTGGTACTTAAGGTTGTATTATTTTAAACTGGTTGTGCACAATCTGTCAGAGTTTGGGAACTGCTGGTGTAGGGGACATTCCTTTGTATAACAGTCCAGGAAGTGGCCTCAGTTGAAATTTGCTACAAGTTTACAGCAAAAATTGCTGTGTTGTGTTTTGGATTACTCTTAACAGCGGTGCCCTATAATGTTAGCCACTGGCTTCTGAGCCCTGGGTTTTTTTAGCAGGGAGGGGGACTTGGGATTGGGAGAGGGCATTGAGGGAGAAGGAGGGCTGAAAAATAATTGATCTGCTTTATCTGGACTTAAAACATGTAGAAAGAAGGAATTAGCCATGTTAGCCTGAAATCAGGTGGAAGGCAAGGTTAGAGATGCACCTTATGGAGTAACTGAGTCAGAGTTTTGTAACTTTTTTGTGAGCAAGAGCTCATTCCATGAGATGCTATGGCATAGAAAGTACCCTTTAGCCATCTTCCAAGAGTATTAATGGCACCAGTGCCTGGCAATGTAGGTTGCTGCTTACAAAATCTCTTGCCTTTCTTAACCTGTTAGTCTTTTAGTGCTGCCCTGCCATGCATTCTACCTGACTTTACACTAACAGAGCTAACCATCTCTGACACCAGTGTAATGGAAGCAGTCTTCCTAACAAACAGTGTGGCACAGTAGCTGATATGACACTGTAGATGGTCATTCTCCATAACGTGGTGACTCTTTTGTGATGATGGAATGCCATAAAAAACTAGATGAGATCTAAAGTAAAATAAACAGTGGCTGCTTCTACATATGCCCTTAATGGCAGACAGTACTTTCTTACTTTGGGGTCAGTTACTGCAATTAAATGCACGTGTAGATGCTGACCATGGGTCTAAATTGTGCCCATTCAGCCCAGCCAGCCAGGGGCCAGAATACTACCTGCCATCTAGTCATATGGCTCCTCACTTTCAGCACCCTGGTGCCCTGGCCAGCACCCGGAGCCTGGGGCTGAATAGCCCTGGCATAAACTGCTCTGCCTCAACTCACATTGCTGCTGTCCTGGGTGCACATGTAGATGCTTTGCTGTGGCTCAAACCACTCTGGAGTTTATTGCTTTAAATTAATTGCATGTGTAGATGCACCCAGAGTCTAATACCAAGTGTCATAAAAAGATCACTTGGCCAGATAAGGTTGCTTGCACCATTGTCTTTGTCCTGTTCCAGTTTGGGTAACAACACTTGTCAGCCTATGTTCTCCCTGAAGTTTCAGTTGGATTTAATATTCATCTTCAGTTTTGACTTAAATTGGTTAAAATGTTACTGTGTGTTTTTGAACTTGTGTAGTGTTCTGCATTTGAGTGTTAAGTGCATAATAAAGTAGTTTGAGGAGCTTTGCTGTCTAAAACACTGTCGTTTCATTTCAACATCCATTTCACCATTTCAAAGGGACAGTGTTTCATTTTGTCATTTTGTTTAATTTTGAAGCACTGTTCTGTTTCGTTTCGTTGAAACTGTTTCTCTGTTTTGACATGTTTCGCCTTTTCACCCATAGGCTATAATGGGGAATCATGAAAATGCCTAAAACATTGTCATTTGTTTTCTGCTTTGGATGAAATTTACAGGGATGATATCTCTTTCTGAGGGCCAGAAGCCAGCCAAGTTTCAAGGAGATAGGTGCAGAGATTTCTTGGAAACTGGACCTCAAACTGTTCAAAGCAAAAATTGTGACACTTGCTGGCAGAGTCAGCCTCCTGTCATCTGGCGTGCAGTTCCAGGGGCTCACACCCCTGAGAGGGCTGCGGAGCTGTGCTGGACTCCTCCCAGGGGTGCAGGCCCCCAGATCTGCATCAAATGACAGGAGGCTACCATTGCTGCCTGGGACCAATGCTGGGTGCAGCCTGCACCCAGCGCCGGGGAAGACTGATGCTGCCGCTGGCCTCAGGCAGTGAAGTCTCCTGTTATCTAGGCACAGATCTGGGAGCCTGCACCCCTGGGAGGGCTGCAGGCTGTGCTGGCCTCCTCTTGGGGGTACGGGCTCCCGGATCTGTGCCAGATGACAGGAGGTTGTCACTGCCACCTGGGACTAGCGCTGGGTGCAGCCTGGGCTTCATGGAGCTGGGCAGGAGCTGGAGTGCAGTCCTGGGCTGAGCTGCCAGGCTGAGCTCCATGGGGCTGCAGAGCCTCTCGGAGCACAGGCCGGCAGTGGGAGGCAGAGAGAGCCAGGGCTGCACTCCCTACCAGGCTGAACTATATGGGGCTGGAGAGCCACTCAGAGCGCAGCCCTGGCTCACCCCTGCCTCCCACCACCAGGCTGTTTCAAAATCGAAACATTTCAAAACTTTCAAAACGTTTTGAGTGCCCACATTTTGTTTCAAAACTGTTTTGATGCTTTTTGTTTCATTAAGATTTCTCTGTTTCAAGCTTGAAATGTGTCAAAACTAGGTGAAATTTCACACAGGCCTAAGGAAGATGATAATCTACCCATTGTTTTCTCCTACTCTTCTGTTTCCCCAAAATAAGGGAATCAGCAATTTCACAGTTGTGTTTTTTCTTTTTATTGTTTTGACCCACGCTTTGCTAGCAGTACAGTGTTCATATATATATCTTGAATATTCTGGGACAAAGTAATTTGTAACCAGAGCGCTTGAGCTGCTGGTTAGAAGTTGTGGGGAGGATTAAAAGATGCCAGCATATAGCTTTCTTAAAAATTCCAAATAGGACTAATTACACTGAGCTAAAGAATGATTTAAAAAAAAAATATTGGTTTCAGAAAATTTTAAATTTCCAGTGTACCTTTTTTCATCAGGCTTTAGGATAAGTTTTTGTGATAGTATAATACACAGTGTTGTGAGCACCAGTGTAGTCATTGTGCCAGCTCTAATAATGAGAATTTCATTGTTTGGACAGAGCAGTCTCCTACACTCTAGACAAAAGTGTAATTACTTTTGAACGATGTGGAATGTGCTCAGTTTAATAGCATGGAGAATAGATTCACAAAGATTCAGATAAAGCTAGCTTGGAAGCCATATGTGCAATGTGGCGGTATGAAATTGTTAGTAAGCACCATAATTACACACACACACATACACACATACAATTTCACAGTTTAAGCTATAACCCTTTGTTTCTGTAAGAGCTAGAAAGGCTTCTCTGAACAAGGCCGGTTCAATTAAAGCAAAAAATGGTGATAAGTTTGCATTTGCTTGTGGTTTTTTTCCCTCCTCCTTTTTATGGTAAATTGATATTTATCATATGATGAAATTACATTGTTACAAACATTGCATTATAAATGTCATGACAAGTAGCACATGAAAGCTGTTTCCATAGATATAATTCCAGGCTTGTATCTGAGTCTGATCTTTTCAGTCTTTATACTTGCATTGTTTCAGAGAATTACCCCCAGGGCTGTCAGAAAATGGGGACAAGTGAAGACGAATCAGTTAGGGCCCATCGAGCATCTGGAGAAGTTATAAAGTAAAGCACTTTGTCCTGATCCTAAACAATTCCATTTAATCCAGTGGGGCTAATAGCAAGAGTGTTGGGGAAAGCTTTGATGCATCTGGTATCTGCAGGACACAGAGGTGGTTGTATTTAAGTACTAACACCTGTCTGTCCTCATTGTTATAAATTGCATTTCACTGGCTGCTCCGTTGGTTCCTATAAGTGTTATTTATAGCATTTGCACAGCGCTTTACAAATGTAAGCTAATTAATTGTCACAACACCTCTGAGAGGAGGTAGGTAAACCAGATAAAATATCTTCCTTCTTCAGATGAGGAAACTAGGGCAGAGACTAAGGTCACAGAGGGATATATAGTGGTATGTTGGTGGCACACAGGATTTTCTTGCTTTTTTGTGCTTGGTCCACTAGCCTATGTTGTCTCTTACTCTGTTAGCTGTCATTACTGTGGCCAAATTAATCATATAGTAGGTACATTGTTCAAACTAAAATAATCAGGCTAATGGGCAGAAATGCTGCAGAAGTCTGAGACAATCCACTACTGGAACCATCTTCATTCTCACAGCTGCAAATTCCTTCAGTTAGGAAATTTATGGCTATGGTTTGGTGAAGCTTCAAAAAGACTAGTCCTAGTCTGTTTTTAGGGGACAATAGCTCCCTATTATGTGGGGCTTAGCACCGTTAACAGCTTGTAACTATAACTTTCAATCAGAAAAGCTAGAAATTTACTTACATTCCTATACACACATATGTATACCTCTTCACATACACACACACACGCTCACACACACACATATCTATAGACATATATGCCTTCATATATACATACATTTATAAGTTAGCAGAATTTCAGTGAGAAGTGGCTTCACTTTTCATGGGCCACAAAGCTGGTGATGCATGTGTGCTGGGGTGGAAGTGGCAGGTGGTAGTTGAGGAGTACCTTAGTGTGTAACAGTCACTTTTATTTTAAATGGATCCATTTGAACTCAGTTAAGCAGAAAATAATCACCTGAAAAGTAAACACTTTTGTTTTATAGAAGAGCTGGGAACCACATTGTGTCTATTGTTTGCCACTGTGTAAACACCTAGGGACTGGTTCCGGGACCTTATACTAGAAATATCTTAGTTTAAACTTCTCATGTAAATATTAGCACACACCTATTTCATTTCAACAGTTGAAAAATTAAGCAGAAAGTAATTAGTTTAAAATTTGTAGTCCCCTACTGAATAATAAGTGTACTACTTCAGAGATGCAACTTTCCTGAAAAAGCAGTAGTCCACTCTCTCATCATAGTATCGTAGCAGTTAGGGTCGGAAGGGACCTAAACAGATCATCAGGTCCAACCCCCTACCCCAGGCAAGAACGGGTGCCAGGATCATATTACCACAGCCAAATATCTGTCCAGCCTCCTCTTGAAGACCCCCAAGGCAGGAGAGTACTACGTCACTTGGAAGCCCGGAGCTCCAGAGCCTGGCAGCCCTAACTGTAAAGTAATGTCTCCTGATACCCAGCCTGAACCTTCTCTCTAACAATTTGTGGCCATTATTCCTAATAACCCTGGGTGGTACCCAGGGGAACAGAGCCTCCCCTAATTCCCACTGGTCTCCACCTGTTGAGTTTGTAAACGGCCACCAGATCCCCTCTCAGCCTTCTCTTGTGGAGGCTGAATAGGTTCAGGCCTCTTCATAGGGCCTGCCCTGCTGCCCCTTGATCATGCGAGTGTCTCTCCTCTGGACCCTTTCAGTGCTAGCCACATCCCTCTTGAAGTGTGGTGCCCAGAACTGGACACAGTACTCCAGCTGTGGCCTGAATAATGCTGCATAGAGGGGAAGGATCACCACTTTGGACCTGCTTGTGATGCATCTGTAGATGCACAACAAGGTGCAGTTAGCCTTACTGACTGCTTCCTCGCATTGGCAGCTCATGTTTATCCTGCAGTCAGCAATGACTCCAAGATCCCTTTCTGCCACCCTGTTGACAGGAAGGGTGTTCCCCAGCCTATAGGTGTGTTGCTGGTTCCTTCTCCCTAGATGCAGTACCTTGCATTTGTCTCTGTTGAATTCCATCCTATTCTCATATACCCCACCTTTGTAATTTGTCAAGGTCTAACTGAATTCTGTCCCCCCTCCAGCGTGCCCACCTCGCCCCACAACTTGGTGTCATCAGCGAATTTGGATAGTGTGCATTCTACACCCATATCCAGATGGCTGATACTGTGTGTTGAACCATACAGGCCCCAGGACTAAGTCCTGGGGAACTCCACTGCCCACATCTGTCCAGGTCGAAAATGACCTGTCCACCACCACTCTCTGGGTGAGGCCATCTAGCCAATTTGCCACCCATCTGACTGTGTAGGCATCAATGCCACAGTCACCAAGATTTTTTAAGAGAATTTAGTGGGAAACCATGTCAGAGGCCTTCTTAAAGTCGAGGAAGATGACATCTACCCCGACACCCTCATCCAGGGACTTTATGATCTGATCATAAAAAGAAACCAGGTTAGTCAAGCAGGACCTACCCTCAATGAGCCCATATTGGTTGCCCCTGAGCATTACCTCCCCTGCTGGGCCCTTGGAGATGTGCTCCTTGATAATTTTCTCAACGGTCTTCCCAAGGGCTGAGAGAAGACTGCCTGGCCTATAATTGCCGGGGTCCTCTTTTCTCCCCTTCTTGTAAATGGTGACCACAATGGACTTTTTCCAATCCTCTGGTAACTGGCCAGTGCCCCACAAGTGCTCATAGAGCTGTGCCAGGGGCCACGCTATGACCCCCATCAATTCCCTCAGCACGCTTGGGTGAAGAGCATCTGGACCTACTGATTTAAACACGTCCAGCCCCTCCAGAAGTTCCCTAATTAGGTCATTCCTTACCCTAGGTATGGTGGTGCCTCCCCTGGGTCTGTCCACAATTCTAGTGGGGGAGATGTCCCGGTCCCTGTTCAGGAATACGAAGGCAAAGAATTCATTAAAGAGGTCAGCTTTTTTGTTTGCCACAATCACTAGATTGCCAAGCCTATCCTGTAGGGGCCCCACATTACCTGGTGCCTTCTTCTTACTTCCTATGTATTTGAAAAAGGACTTTTTATTATCCTTAATTCTGGTCGCTAGCCCTAGCTCCATCTCTGCCTTGGCTCTGTCTCAGCCTCCCTGCAGTCCTGAGCAACGGAGGTGTAATCCTCCTTGGTGATATCCCCTTGCTTCCACTGTTTGTACGCCTCCTTTTTTGCTCTCAGGCATCTCTGGATGCCTTTGCTGAGCCATGGGGGCTTCTTTGCACTTCTGCCCCCCTTAGTGTGCATTGGGACTGACTCCCTTTGAGCTCAGAGGATCGTCTCCTTGAGGAACAATCACCTGTCTTGGACTCCCTTCTCCTTGAAGCCCGAGACCCCAGTGACTCTCCTACTAACCTTCTTAGCTTACAGAAGTTGGCCCTCCTGAAGTCGAGGACCCCTGCCTTGCTGCTTGTTTTCACCACCCTGCGCTGAATAGTAAATTCAAGCAGGTGATGATCACTATTGCCCAGGTGGTCGAGGACTCACAGACCCCTCACCAGGTCATCACCTGTGGCAAGGACCAAATCCAGCAAGATATTTCCCCTGGTGGGGCTATGCACCTCCTGGGTTAGGTGGAGGTCCTGTATCCTGGCTAGAAACCTATGTGAGCACTCAGACCTGGCTGACTGCTCCTCCCAGGAGATGGCTGGGTAGTTTAGGTCACCCATGACAACCACATCCCTTGACTTTACTGCCTCCATGAGCTGACCTGAGAATTCTAGGTCCAGTTCACCCCCTGGTGAGGCGGTCTGTAGTAAACGCCCATTATCAAGTCCCTTTCTCTATGCCCCCCTTGCATTCTTACCCAGAGTGCCTCATTTTGTCCCTCCTCTGACCCCATCCTGGTCATGGAGGAAGTGTATTGCTTTTTGACATATAGCGCTACACCCCCCTCCCCTTCCCTGCTTTGTGTCCCCTGTAAAGCCTGTATCCCTTGATGTCCACTGCCCAGTCATGGGTAGAATCTCACCAGGTTTCCGTGAGCCCCACCAGGTCTGGATTTTTGCTAGCTAGCAGGAGGGTGAATTCCTCTTGCTTATTCCCCATGCTTTGAGCATTTGTGTAGAGGCATTTGAGGCCTCCTGTAGGTTCCTGTGCTGCCTCCTTGTTCCTAAGCCTGCCCTGGCCCCTGTCACTTACCTGGGTATTACCTATGTGTGTCACCTGGCTTGACAGCAAAGTGTTCTCATGTTCCTCTGTATCCACGTCCCTCAGCAAACCTAGTTTAAAGCTCACCGTAAGAGATCAGTCAACCTGAAAGGTTGGCTCCCATCTGAATGACTAACTGTAGGTGTAGAGAACATCCCTAATTAATGTGTCTCATGCTTAATCTCCCATCCTGGGCTAATTCATTCAGTGGTGGTCAAGCTAGGGCAACACATGACGTCTCTCAATAACCTAGATCATGCCAAAGCCAAGACATACTACCGGGTATACCTTCTCATGGCAGTGGTAACAGGCCTATAGCACATCACTGCACCATTTAACAGTCCAGCATAAGGGGCTTCTGGCCTAAATGCACAATATAACTGGAGTAGGTTTTTGTAGCACAATTACTCCTTTGCATCAGGACTCAACAGTGGTTATAAATACCAGAACATTTTAAAATGTAAATCCACTGCCTATGGCATCCTGCAAGAATATATCAGCCTTTAATAATAGCATGGCTTCAGAAAGAGATAGTGACACATGGGTTTTACTGCCAGTGCTACCTGTGTCAGCTGTATATCTATTTTCCAAGATACAGCTAGTTCTATCTCATTGATTAGAGGAGATCTACATTTAGAATAGTTGCTTCAGATGAACTCTGGAGAACTCTCTAGTGCTTCTGATAAAAAATGGGATAATACTTTTAAGAAATGTCTGGGAATACAGACATGCTATTTTATCAACCAATCTCATCTAAGCTTCTGTTTGTTTCATCATTATAGCTGGACTGTTAAATAATGCTAGTTGTAAAATATGCTGAACTGCACCTTATTCTTATTTTTCCAAAGGATGCTGTAAAGGATGCATGGATATTCAAAATGGAAGCACCATCAGTTACAGAATTCCTGTGAACCAACAGATATTTGCTGTTGGGTTCAGGGAGTTGGGTTGAGGGAATTGAGCTCCAGTTTGGACTGGCTGCAACTACTGTCCCCTAGCCCTACCCATGCCTTCCCAGCTCTGGTGCTGTCTTCAGAATGGGAGGGGGGGAAAAGAGCAGAGGGAGCTTGGTCTGGGGTTTACCCAGCCTGTGCTGGAGGGTCGGGTGGGTGGATTGGAGCCCTCCCACCTCAGCAGGACTCCAATCCACCCATGCCACCCTCCAGCAGGCTGGGAAAACCCCAAATGGAGCTCCCTCCCCTCCCTTATCCCCCTGCCATTCTGAAGACAGCACCAGGGGTGGGGCTGTGTTGTATTAGCTCAACCCTTCTCCCAGCAAACATGAATAGAAGTTAATGAAGTTATTCCTTAACAACCTACTTTGGAATGCCTCCATCTCAACCCCCATATAATGATGGTTCAGATTGTTGCGCATTTAGGACACTTTTAAAGAGCTCTGCAGTTGTGCTGTTCTGTAAGGACAAAGCTATGGATTTATTTCAAGGGCTGATTGTGTGACAAACGTAACTTCTGTCTATGCCTTCAATGAAGACAGGCAAGGTCAGCTTGCAAACTACTGCACCTGGCGATTTGGGGAGGAGGTGAGTAGCTAGCAGTGGTGAAAAACAGGTTAGGGACTGTTTAGAAAAGCTGGTCCATGGGGCTAGATGGGATGCACTTGAAGGTGCTGAGGGAGTTGGCTGATGTGATTGCAGAGCCTCTGGCCCACATCTTTGGAAACTTATAGCAATTGGGAGAGATTCTAAAAAATTGGAAAAGGGCAAATACAGTGCCCATCTTTAAGAAAGGGAGATTCAAATCACTGTCCTGATTCAATTCAGCCAAATCCAAGAGATTTGGCGTCGCTTCAGAGATTTGGCCATAGACTAGACAGGCAGCTGACATAGCTGCCTCCAGCCGGTAAGTCTGTTGGGGTCAGGGGAGGGATTGGGGCTGGGGCTGGGACAAGCTGCCCAGCTGGGGAGGGGAGGTGTGTTACTCGGGGAGAGGCATGGGGGGGTACAGGGTATGGGCATGGCAACACTGGGAGCTGGGACTCTGCCTGGCTGCTGCTTGCCTAGTCAGAATGGAGCCGGGTGGGATGCGGGCACAGCTTGCTCTGGGTGGAAGGGGGCAAGCGGCAGAAGGGAATAGCCCCTGCTCCCAGTGCTGTCCTGCCCAAATCTCATGCCCCCACCCCCACAAGCCAGCAAAACCCTCACTCCCAGCGGTAATGCAGACACAGCAGCACTCGGAGTGTGGGCTATGCCCTGCTGCTGCTTGCTCCCTTCCACCCAAAGCAAGCTATGCCCAAATCCCACCCCCCACCATCTCGGCTAGGCAAGTGGCAGCAGGGCATAGCCCCCATTTCTAGCAGTGCTGCATCTGCCTCCCATGCCCCTCGCCCCCTTCCTCTCTTCCCCAACCCCAACAGACTTACCAGTTGTGTCAGCTGCCTGTTTAGTCTATGGCTGAATCACCAAATCTTTTCCAAAACTTTTTTTGAATCGATTTGGATGTTTTGAATCTCTGAATAGATTTTAATTGGTCTCCCAATTTTATTCGGATTCGGAGATTCGGTCCCCAGATCAGGCCAACTCCCCTTCAAATCAATTCAGCTACTGAAGCTTCACACAGGCCTACTGGCAAACTGCGTTCTTATTGCTCCCATTTTCAGGTATAGGAGCATGCTGCAAATTTTAATCCAAAAAAAAGTCTACCCTAGGCATGAAAAGTTTGGGAAACACTGACCTAGAAAGTGCTGAGATGATGTGACAGGTGTTATAGAAATCCTAAAATAGGTAGATATACAGAAATAGCAAATAATTAAAAAGGTCAGAAAAGCAGTTTTTATTGTTTTGATGTTATTATATGTAGCATAATGTAGAAAGGTATTGAGCAGGTTTTATTTTAAGATAACATCCTTTATGGGGCATTAACAGCACACTTCAAGGATAGTGCTAGATTATATCCGTATCAGTTCAGCTGCCTTTCTAATAAAGTCAGAGCTGATATTTTAAAATTACAAATATTGGCTTCAGAAATCAAAGCCAAGTTGTTGAGACTAGCGAAGGAGAAAATACACCACACTTATATGCACACAAATCATATTTACACAAAAAACAAAAGTTTGGGGAGGTATTTTGGCTTACATATTTGATAGCATCTTGCAATGTTTTCTGTCAGTCTACAGTGTTCTCTTTTATCTTTGACTTCATTTCCTTTATGTAATCAGATTTTAACATCTGATTTCCATGTTACCATTGGTAATCACAAGTCTGAAAATCAGAGACTTCAGAGACTGTTCAGTTAGTTTCCATGCTTTCCCTTCTATCACACCTCTCTCCTTTTGTGCTGGGCTCAAAGTGCTTACTCTTGTTAGTATTTTTGAACCCTTTGATCCACAATCCAAACTGGTACCAGAGTATGCTTCAGCATACCAGATTTTCTTATCCTTATGTTACATCTGCATCCTGACACACCAGATGAGTACATTGGTTGTATTTCATATCCTACATAATTTTCTCATATTTTCAACTTAGCTTTGCTCCATTGGCTCCTCATTCATTTAAGGAATTCAACACCTTTTCCCTATTTTTACCACTCTATCTCCCCCACAGTCATATCACCCAACTGGACTTTTCCAACACACTGCCTTGTCTCTCCTTTTCTTCACTGTTGGTAGAAAAGTCTTCCCCTCTGTCACTCCTATCTTACAGGAATTATATTTCTGTATCGCTGTCCATTGTAAACCTCTCTTTTTCTCCCTGAGGGCCTTGTTACACGGTAATTTTGGGCAGCTCCTGGAGCTCTTAACACCTAGATTGTCTGCACATTAACACCAGTCCAGGGCAGGATTATCTGTGATTCGTTTTACCCAGCTCATGTTAAACTAGGTGTAGCTACTCTAGGCTACACCTCAGAGTAAACACCCCACCTGCCTAGCTCCCCTGCTAGCCTGGATTGGGTACACTGCCCCTCCTACTTTTCCGTCCTGCTCCCTCCCTCCCCCACGCTTACTTGTGGCTGCCTATGTTGTCTGTCCCAGGGAGCAGGCAGGGAAGAGTTAACCAGCCTGACCTGCTGCCACTGCCATTGCTGTTCTCTGGGCTGGGCTAAGCCTGGAGAAGAGCATCGGCCCTTTCTTCCATGCTTCCACAGGATAGAGAGTGACTATAGCCACAACTAAGTGGAGGGAGCCCTGGGGGCAAATGGGGAGGAGAGAGGGGTAAGAGGGAACCCTGGAGGTAGGGGGAGAGCCCCAATGGCAAGGAGAAACCAGGGGAGCTCTGGGGGTAGGGGAGGAAGCCCAGAATATAAGTGGGGGGAGGGGGGATGCGATACTTACTTTTTAGTCCTCCAGGCCCCTGCTGGCTTGAAGTGCAACTGCTCCAGCCTTGATCTAGCACTAACACCGATCAACATTTGTGAGGCTCACAGAGGTATAACAAGGCCCTTAACATTTAATTTGTTTCCCCCCTGCCTCTCCTCCCTCTCCCTCACTATTTAACTTTCTCATTTTATTATTTAACCCATTCCAAAGCCTTTAAGTAAATAGATTATGTAAAGATATTCTGCAACATAAAAATGTAGTATTTGCTTGTACAGATTGTCAATAAGCTACAGACTGTGGGTTTCTAAAATATGTATCATTAATATTAATCAAGCTAAACAAAATATCATGCATTGTATAGTATTGTTTAGTCTCCTAAATATCAGGGTTGGAAGGATTCTCTCTGTGCATAAACATTCTCTTAAACCATTCAGAATTTCCTTCTACTCTAAACTTACAAACTGATGCCTACCTAACCTTTCTCTGAACATTTTACAAGTGAGTGAGTCTGTTGTTAGGCTGTTACTCCTTTTCTTAACATTTGTGAGTACTTTTATCTTTATCCTGCCATCCCCCAATAAATAGTTATATTATGTCTTTCTTGCCTTGTTCCCGTTAAACACCCTTTTCAGATTATACGAATTAGGCTACCTTAGGCTGTGTTTACACTAGCCTTCTTTCTCTAAATTTTCATCCCATTGCTAATGGTGTTGCAGCACTGGCAATAGAAATAATGGTGAGAGTGTTAATGCAGTTATGGCTCCAGGCAGTTGCTAGCACTTTAGCCATCATATCATCTAACTATGCTTTTTTCTCTTTGAGCTAACTACTCCCTTTTGTCCTGAGTATATCAGTAAAATGTCAGCTTCCTCCCCATCATAATCTTGGGTTAAATGGGTTTCTTTAATTTTTATAGGAGTTTCATGGCAGGGGAAGGGCCTCTGGAAAAACACAAATCCAACAATTCAACATGTGTGTGCTTTAGTGTGCCCATCTAACTTAGGTGGCTAATTCCCAAGGCCTGTACAGTTCCCACAGTGGCAAAAATTGTCATGGTGCAATGTCATTAAATCAGCACTTAAAAGTATATTCAGGACAGTTAAATGAAGAACACCAAACCTCCTCCATTGAGAGAAAAGGATCCTTTTTTGATTGGGTAACAAGCTCAGAACTTGCTTAAACCATTTGTTGTCCAGTTTCATTAAAAAGTGGTTAAGAAAATTTTTGTTGTTACTTTTAATGCACAGTACATGTGAACAAATGAGGCATCTCTTCTGTTATGTAAGGAGAGCAACCTCAATGAATCCTGTGAAGTTAACATCACAAGATAAAGCAGTTGGACATAACTGGCTGGAGTGTGTGCCCAATTTAACCAAGTATGACTTTGCTATAGTACCATAAACAATGCTATCATTATCTACAGAAGTGCTGTTTATTTCAACATCCTTTCTTTTTGCTTTTAAAACTCAAACCTGCCTCAGGGAAGGAGGACTGAAAAGATTAACCATTTGTGGACTGCAGTAGGGATAGAAGAAGCTACAAGTTAGTTGTACAGATTAGCTAAAACAAGTGTCAGTAAAACCCTTCCATTGTGACATTTTTGTCCTTTTTTCTTGTGTGACCAAAGTGTGATAAAGTGCTGCACACATTAAAAAAGAGATGCTCCAGTTCCAGAGAACAGTTGCTGTTCCTGCAAAATGACATGTCCATACCTTATGCTGGTATAAGGATTCGCTGTATTCTAATCCTCATATGTAGGGCTGTTTCAAAAATGGGCTTTGATAGCATAAAATGAGGGTGAGTGTTAACTTGAGATTAGATTCCTGCAGTTCTTCCCTATATAAGGACACGGACAGTAAATCACTGACTATGGAAGCATGTACAACCTATGCTCCAAGGCTTGTACTGTCTGTCTGTTGGCTTTCAGACTGAATCTGAGGTTTTGGTTTTCTTCCCTAAATCCCTAAGGGACTTAGGACTTACTGTAGGAGAGACTGAACTCCCTTCCCGTTTCCAAAATGTAGATGCAATCAACTAAGATATCTATTTTCCCCTTTTAAAGAGAATAGCATTCTCTGCAGCAGGCTTTCTGCTGTGATGGCCTTAGGGTTGTTAGGGTCCTGGGCAAGAGAGTCATTTGGGGCCCCTTAGAGATATGTACTCAGGTAAAAATTAACCCACCACAGTTGTATTGTGGATCTTTTTAATATTCTGTGGGAGAATTAGATAAATAGTTGAGTGTACTTCCTTGCAAAAATTTCACCCCACAAAAAATTTGGGCCCCCTGAAGTGTGGGGCCCTGGGTGGTAGCCAGGGTTGCCTTCCCCAGGACTGCTACTGCTTTCAGCTTGGAAACCACCTCCACCTGATCTGATCTTCCAGGCATGATGTGAGATTTATCCCATCTCAGGAAGCAGGCTGTGAAAGTTTGGCCTAGCACAGTGCACAACATTGACATTCCATGACAAAAATCCTCAGTTTCCCTCATGCAACAAAAATAATGTCTGCCAGTGCCCCTAGGTTGGATTTTTTGAGCCTGTAGTATATTCCTTACCTTTTCAGATGTGATCTTGGCAGTTTTCCACTCCTCCACCCTCATTTATTTATTGTTAACAAGGAGTCTTTCCTTTTAAATCATCCTTCTGCCTTTTGACAGTTGTGTAAGGGAATTCAGATTTTTGGTCATACTTGATAGCTTCTTTGTAAGAGAATGAATTTTTCATTTTACAGATTTTAAAATTGTTAAAATAACATCTCTAAATTTAATCCTCCAAGGTTTTCATGACTTTGTGTTACCAAATACAATTGAAAATGTCCGGCAGAGAACACATTATTATCAAATAGTGTCATGTTCATTTTTTTAGTGAGCATGTCTATCTGTATCAAGTTTACTTGGCAAACTTTGGGGCAGAGGCTGTTCCTCTAAGTCTACATTTGACATCAAGTGGATAGAGCAATGTTCTCACAAATTTTCCCAGTGAATTCAGAGGAGCTCCATGTGGGTATAACAGTCTGACTGCCAAATCTCAATTGTATGTCTGGGGCCCATGTGTTTTGCTAGGTGCTATATGTAAAAATAATCTTGTAATCTTAACAAAAGTAGTAATTTTTGCAGGAATCATTCATAGTCTATTAAATATAGCAGGGAGCTGGAAGCTGCTTTCCAGGCTCAGTTATTGATTTAACATTGGCAAATCACTTCATTTTTCAGTGCCTTAGTTTACTCACCCCTAAAATGGTGGTCTCTTTACCTATCTTTCACACCATTCTGGGCTTTAATTAATGCTTCCAAAGCAATTAGAGATTCTTGGATTGCAGGTGGTGTGCAAATGGGAAGTAGAGCTGGACAAATAACACATGCATTTTTATAGAAATATTCCTTCAGGTTTTGTAACTGAATTTGCTTGAGCTGTATTCTTGTTCATTGTCTCTTTGTTTTCTGTGAATATTCTAGTGAACTAGGCGTACCAGTAGTAGTTGAATCATACAATCTTAGAAAATCAGCATCAGAAGGGACCTTAGGAGGTATCTAGTCCACCCCTGTGCTCAAAACAGGACCATCCTCAGTTATATCATCCCAGCCAAGGCTTTGTCTTCCTGGGTCTTTAAAAAGTGATTCTCTTAGGAAGGAAGCATTAAGAATGGGTATTCACTTAAAAAGACAGGGGTGGTTGTGGGTGGTATCTTTATTGGAACAACTGCATGATTAGGATAGACTTATACACTGAAGAAGAATGGAGAAGCATGCCTTGTGTTCAAAAACTTGTCTAGGTCTACCCTGACCATGCAGTTAGTCCAATAAAGGATATCACCAGTAAAAATCCTTGCTTGTTACCTAATTTCTGGACCAGCATGGCTACACCATCACTCCAATATAATCTATTCAGTGAAAGCAAATTTTGAACTGTATTTATAGCCAACAGGAGAAAGTCCAAATTACAGGTTTTACACTCAAATACGCTGTTTGAAGGTTGCTTGTTACTAACATAAATCAGAGAACAGAAGCAATACTACATGGCTTTCATAGGTCATTTTGACAAGTATTTTATTTTTACATTTTGAGAGATACTTCTGGTTCTAATGATCTTCCCCATTTTAAGTACAGGAAACATCTGTCAATCAAATTACTAGAAATTGAAAATATTTGTGCCCAGTTAGGCATGTGTCTTGATTAACCAGAAGTTTTGGCATCAGGTTTCCCTTAAAAATAAATCCTGTTAAAGACAGCATATTGTAAGAATGATGCTGTATTTCAGAAACTGATCTCATCTTACTATTCATCTTTATAGTGAATTACAATGAAATCCAAAAGCCATAGACACACACACATAACTCAGCAGTGTAGTAGGTATCTGTCTGTCTCTTGAGACGATAGAATTATGTCAAGTGAGACATCAGCTCACTGAATGTAATCTTTGCTTGAAAGATGAAGCAAAGCTGTAGTGACCTCTCCAGAGCGCAAAAGCCTGGGCAGTATATATAGTTACAAAATTGTGGTGACCATCACCTGAATACCATAGAAACTTGTCTCTTGTGCTGTTGCTTTAATTCTAATTTACTTCATGATGTGTGGTTAATATAGAATGCTTTCTGTATGGATATACATGTGCACACACTCAGCTTCATATTTTGGTTCCACATTGGCACATTGTTCTGTAACTTGTGTCATGCCTGCAGGCTGTAGGGAAGCAACACAAATAAGATGTGCAATAGAAAAAGAGCTATAATTTAAAAAGTGTATGTTCTAGAAATGCAATATGGCATATGTGAGGTGCAACATACTGCAATAAAAGTCAACAACCCTGACCAAAAGACCTATCTTTCTCAAATGTTCAGGCTACTGGAGATGTGAAAAATTGTCTTAGCTATCTCACGTTAAATATCTGTCAGTGAATTTTATTTGAGGTAGTTATTGCTTCCTGACCACCACCACATGCTCTCCGTTCTTTTGAATTCATTCTAACTGTACAGTTCAGTGTTCTCTTATGCCCTCTTCAGTGAGTCTAAAATTATATTTGTTTTACATAGATAGAAATGTTAGGGTTTTTTTTCCCCCTTTTACATATGGTGTTTTTGCTTCGTGCAGAGAAATCTACGCAGCTTGACAGGTTTTTTTTTAAACACTCCAAATTCTATCCAGCTTTAAACTCTTATGTTTATAACCCTGAATATCTCTAAAATGTCTTTACCTAAAACACTTTATGGTTTTATTACCAGGTTTATGCCGGTAATAATATTCACATCAGCTTTCTTAGGGATAATCTTTAAGCAGAACCTAGCAAGAAAAGCTTTGAAAACTATCATTCCCAGGAACGCAAATCTCGGAACATGAAACATCGGTTTAATCGCCCCCTCTGACAACTTAACACGACAGATTGAAAAATACAAGCCGATATGAAAGTGGGATCAATGGATTATCAAAGTCCTAAACATCTTCTCTTGGGGGAGGGGGCTTTTGGGTCCATTGGCATGCGTAAGACATTAAGTTTGCATAGCTTACTGCAGATCCGATGCTGTCTGACTGGCAGTGAAGTTGAGAGGGAGAGAGAGAGATTTACATGAGAGAACTCAGGGGGCTTTGTCACGGCAATTGTATAAAGTGATATACAGTGCAAATCGACTCGAGCATGTCCCTGGATAGCAGGCGGTTTACAGCCTCTTCGAGCAGAGATTACTGCTTTATCTTGTCATACTAAATTAACGTGGCAGCACACTGTTAAACAGTGGTGACCTCTTCATCTGTGGAAATTGCTGCCTAGAGGAGAGATGGTATTTAAGACTCTCTCTTTCTCTCTCTCTCTTCCCCTTCTCCTCCCCTCCCCTCTCTCTTTCTTTCTCCCCCTCATCCCTCTCCTTATTTTGTCCTTCTTTCCCTATAGGGCCCTGAGGCATTTTTGGGTTAGGTTATAGCATTAAAGACGGAAAGAATGAAATGGGGGGGAGGGGCTTTTAACATGAAGGTGACAACAGCTATGTGTTAATTGGGCCTTTGTTGTTTGATTAATAGCCACTTTGGTGTAGAATATTAAGCTGGTGTTTGGACAACTTTCTAAAATGACATGTCCTCTCAGTAAACTGGGATTAGACAATGTTCTCTACTTTGTTCATTTTTAACCCCTTATTGCTTTATTTTATCTTAAACTTGTATTTATTATGAATCAGAATATCACCCTTTTCCAGAACCTTCACTGTCATACAGTAGCAGAGCTACTGTCTGAGGTTCTGGCCCATCGTTATTATTGGGGGATGAGGAGATGGTGATCATTTTGAAATATGCTTGGATTGCTGTGTTGGAATATATCATGGAAGGGTTAAAACAAAATATTTCTCAGGAGAGGTGTGAGAGCACTGTGATGTGGAGCTGAGGGGAGCTTCCATTCCCTTGATTTGGTATTGTGATAGAGAAGAAGTGTGTGTGGGGGGTGGAAATCCTATATTTTCTGTCCTTTTTAATACTCTAGCATGATGAAGAAGGTAGTGCCAACTACTCTTAATACTAGGTATCTTAAAAAACAACCTAAATGGGAAATCAGAGGACCAGAAATCATCCACAGACTGGACTGTTTTAAGAGTGGTCTCACCAGAGAGTCCTGGATTCTTATGCCATTACCTGGACTAGCTTTTATAACACTTATGTCCCTCAGTGGGGTAACTGCTTTGTTTATCCCTTTTGATCTCTTCATCTCGCCTTCATCTCTCTGGGCAACACTGCCTCCTTTCTTCCCTCTTTCCCTATCCTTTTGTTTAAATGATTTTATTCCTTTCTGTTTACTAACCCTGTTCCCTGCAAGTCCATTCATAGCATCTGGTAGCCTATGAAAGTTTGTGCCTTCCTGAGTAAGTCTGTAAGGTGTCACTCTCCTCTGCCTTCTACTTGACTTCACACTAACAGTTACCGCTCTCTACTGGGTATATTGTTCCTGCTTTCACACCTGCCATTTATTTATGTGTTACATACAGGTTCAGTCCAAACCCCACTGAGGTCAATAGAAAGACTTATTTTGTCATTAAGTCCAGTTGGACCATAATGCAAATTATTAAGCTGAAATATGGTAAAGTGCTTTGAAAATCACAGAAATTGTCCATATAAATCCAAAGTACTAACTTTAGCTAGAATGTATTTAAAACAAAGAGGCTGCTGAAATCAACCTGGCTTGGTATAGTACCAGGGCCAGTTATATGTGCTGAAAATCTTGACTGTACATTTCACATGCGATGAGATGCTAAACCTGTTAGTATTTAGCATTTTTTGTGCCCACGTTTCCAACCTCACCACTTGAAAAGAAAAGAGTCCTTTTATTTGTAAAATCCAGCACTGACTTTGGGATGCCACAAAGCATTCACTCCTTCATTCATATGAACAAGGCCATGGAGATATAGAGAGCTGAGTTAAAGAAAGACTTTTTAGGTCATCTGGTTTCAGTCTCTCCTAGCCGTGTACAATTGTTCCTTACTATTGATATTTTTTTTCTTTTTTTGAACTGCCACCCACGTAGTCTCATGGAAAGCTCTGCATTTTTTTTTTAAAGGTAGGCTTTTTCTCACTTCTGTGAAATGACAGGAAAGCATGATTACAGGCAGAGTATTTGCCTTTTGAGACATGACATATCTGTAAACATTGACATTAGCATTGTTTTCTTTGGAGGAATTCTGAAGGCCATTTGGCCAGACTCGTGCTGGGGAGATGGGAAAGACTGACTTCCCGATTTATTCTTTTTAGAAATCAATACATTTGATAATTTATGTACTGCTTACAGAGGCCATATAAGTGGCTCATGAATCGATCAGCAGCCAGCAAAAATGAAAGCTAATGAGCTTGTTTCAGTAGCACATTGCTCATTAGCAGGTAGGCTCACTGATCTTTCAGGTTTTCCAGTTCAAAGTCACATGGTCTTTCCATGCACTTTCAAGGAATAGTTTCCTTCTCTCTTTTTTTTAAAGGTAGACGATGAGCAAATGGCTATGGTTTGAATGATCTACTACTACTTTACTTTTCAATGTGCAACAGAATTTTGACAATAGCCTATGAAAGACATCGCCTCCTGGTCAGTTTTAAATCAATGTGGCCTCATAACCATGAGCAATTTGTTTTGGCCCCAAAATGCTGGTGTATAATAGTCACTTGACAGCCATTATGAAACAGCTCATTGCTTTCAGTTGAGTTCTTGGAGGAAATATGACCATAAACCCAAGAACTAGCTCAGTTGTCACTAATTGCTTCCCATATTGGCAGAGGGGCCAAAGTCTGAATAAACACAGGAGCCAGTTTTCCATCTTATCCTTAAGAAGTGCTTTAGCCTTCCTAACCTGGGTTGGTGTACAGGATTAAGGCAAGAAATTGTGAGGAAGCTTCCTGTGCTACATAGTGGAATTTGGTTTTCAGAATGACATGTAATAATTTTAAAAAATTATTATTTTAATTGCCAAACCTTTGGCAAAACATTCCAGATGGCTTTTTTTGAGTTTCTGAAAGCTAACCAAAGTCACTTTTTAAAATAAAAAGGGGGCTGAGTGTAAAGAAAGAAAAGACTTTTTTTTTGCCACCTCCTACAGCAATGAAAAATATTCTGCCTGAAATCAGGCAGAAAAAAAGATTTTAAAAAGAGTTGCTGAGTCCCACAAAGCAACCTACAAAAAAGGGACTTTTAAAACATTTAAAAAATGCAGGTTTCACAAATCTCAGAAATAGATTTTCAACTGCCTGATTTGGTTTTAAATGAGTTGGCTGAATCAGATATTTTCTTCTTTTAAGTGAGTCTATAAAGCTTTGATGAATCTGGCTCATTGTTTAGTACTTATCTCATGAGTAAAGCTTGAGAGGTTTGGCTTTAAACTTACCAAATCACATCTTTGGATAATGGCCCAAGCCTATTGATTTATTTTAAAACAAACAAACAACACCCCCCAAAAAATAACCAAGAAACGCCTGAGCCAGCTTAGTAAATAAGTCCCTTACACATCTGTAAAGCTGTTACTGAATTAGTCCATACCTCTACATATAGGAATCTATTGCATATATATATAAACCATATTTACTCACATACCACATGCACCTTTTCCCCACAAAATTAATTGCCCCCAGATGGGGATGCATGTCTTAAGTGGGCAAGCTGATTTTCTTTCTGGAACAGAAGCACTCTGCTTTGATTCCTGTTCACAGGCAGCAGTGGCATTTCTATTCACGCAGCGGGGGGAGTCAGTTGACTTAATGGATCACTGTTCTGTATTTCTTTTGTATTAAAGATTGTCTCTCCTTTGTAACAGTCTTGATAGTTCGTTAATCAAAATAACTTTTCTTTTGGTATTTCTGCCATCTTTTAGCTATTCCTGGTCTCTTTTCTCCTATTTCACACAATTGGAGACTGATTTTAGCTCTTTTCAGAATCATAGATCCCCCATGGAGCCCAATTTTCAGCAGCAGCTATGGTTTCAGCTTTTGGTTAAACAGGAAAGGAAGGGTGAGTGAATTGGAGAATAGGCTCTGTCATTGTTCTATGTACCCATAATGCTGGAAAAATCTTTTTTTTTATTCTGCCTTCCCCAAAACAAGTCCATCTTAATTGGGAGTGGGGGGTGGGGTGGTGGTATGTGAGAAAATAAATTCTGTCATATTGAATGATCTGACAGCCAGGGTTGCTTGTACCCAAGACTCTCAATGCATTTTACAGAGTGATGGCATAAGTAATGTCAATACAGTGAATACAGAGATAAAGAAGATGGACCTGAGGAATTCACCTGTGGTAACTTTAACTAATAATGCAGTAGATATTTACGTTAGATTAGTCCTTTGATAGAACATTAATTACCTTGTGAACAGTCAGTGTTCTGCTTCCACATACCTTTGTGAGGGAGGCTGGGGATGCAGCCAGAATAAAAGGAATGTCATTAAAAGCATGGGGGGAACTAAGAATCACAGCATTTAAGGGCAAAATGGCAATAAATTAAACAGACAGTAGATCAGATTCTGAGCCTGCTGAAGATATGACCCAATGTGTTGATAACATGGAAAAATTCACTTCAGAGAATTGAAACTTAAAATACTTTAAAAACTTTGCATAAGAATGATCAAACTCTAGGAGTCTCCAGGGGACTTAGTGTGCCCTTCATTCTGCATCCCTGCTGCTTCAGTTCTGGAAGATCATCAGTGAATTGTAAGGTCTTCAGGACATGGGGCAGAACTGATGTGATGAGTTTGATGAAAGGACTTTGAATCTAAACCACTAAGTGCTAATGACAGATGTGGATGAGCAGATCAACATGCTGATGATAAATGCCAAGATCTTGATGAGACTATAGATATCTACAGGTTTCGTAAACATTTGAGACCAGATAGATATAAAACAGCTTGGATCTGGATTCTGGTCTGGGGCACAAGCTGACTCCAAGCTGAAAGAACAGTCATGGTCAGGCTGCCCAACAAAAATGTTCTGAGCAGAAGCAATATGCATACTAGATTCTGCCACCTGTCTCCTGACTTTTCTGAAGTGTAGGATTATGAATAACCTATCTTAGGATATTTGATATTATTCTATATCTATATGAGAGGGAGAAATCATTATTTATTATGAAAAATACACTGAGTTTCAAAGGAAGAACTGACCTGATAAGATCAACTGCCAGGAGAATGGAGTAGGACAAAAGAAAAATAGGGCAAAAGATTTTATTTTTCAAAAGGTAACTTTAATGGTACTTCTTTAAAATGAGCTCTGTGGAATTACTTGACTTGACACGGTCTGGAGAGCTTGCCCCAGAAAACTGTGTACATCATAGGAAAGGGTTCTTCATCATGGAAAAGGGGTTTTCAAAAATATGGGTAAATTGAACATGTTTAGAAAGCAACCAGTTGGCAAAGGATCATTTTGCTTTATTTTAGTTTCATTTCAGATTTATCCATTCTGAGTTGGGAATTCTTTTTAACTGTTTTGGAAAATAACTGTTCTTGTGAAGGTTAATGGAGTGTCAGTCCCTTATTTACGCTCAGGTCAAATGTACTGCATGCTAGACAGAACAGTGTGGCTCATCCTTCACTACCAGTTGACCTTAACACTTAAAATGTGGTTATAGTCAGATAAATTACTGTAAAATGACATTATAGAGTTTTGCATTTTCCCCTTATAGTGGCCTTAAAGATCAAATTTGGTTGCATCAAAATACATATTTTTTAATAACTGCTTATACAGCAAACTTAAACTGGGATTTTCCAAGCTTTCTCCTTTTTCTGTCTCCTATCATCCCAGTAATAAATATTTGTAAATAGTACATACCTGACTATTTTATTGATGATATGTGTGGCAAAGTAGAGTACAGCTCCCCCTTTTATATGACCATACGATGATAGGAAGGTAGAGCTGGAAGGGACCTCACAAGGTCATATAATCCAGCTGCCTGCTCAAGTCAGGATCATCCTTGACTAAACCATGACAGCCAAGTGTCTGTCTTAAACTGCTTTTGAAAGTTTCCAAAGATGGAGATTCCATAACTTCTCTAGGTAGCTTGTTCCAATGCTTGACCACCTTTAAAGAAAGTTGCTCTCAATCCCCAAATTAAATTTCACCTGCTGCAGCTTGAGGCCCTTGCTCCTAGTTCTGTCCCCTACAGTTACAGAGAAAAGCCCATTCTTTATCTTGGCTGTAATCACCACTGTTATCAAATTCCCCCATTTTCTCTTCAGAAAAATAAACCTAGCTCTTTCAGCCTTTCCTCATAAATATTGTCTCGCAGGCCCCTGATCATTTTTGTTGCTCTGTGCTGGACCCTTTCCAAACTGCCCATATCCTTCTTGAAGGGTGGGGTCCAAAACTGGACAAGGTGAGGCCTCATCAGTGTTGAATAGAATGGAAGAATAACCTCCCTCGATTTGCAAGTAACACTCTGGTTGATACAACCCAGTATGGTGTTGGCCCTTTTTTTGCAACAAGAGCAGTGTTAGCTCCTATTCAGTTTATAGTTAACTGTAGCCCCCAGTTAGCGTACTGCAGCCTAGCCATTCATTCTCCAGTCTGTATTTGTGCATGCAGTTATTTCATCCCAAGTGCAAGACTTTGCTCTTGTCCTTGTGGAGTCTTATCTGATTGACTGAGAACCATTTCTCCAGTCTATTCAAGTTGTTCTGGATCCTAGCCCTATTCCCTGGAGTATCTACAGCTCCACCCAACTTCGTGTAACTCATAAATTTGTTAAACATGCATGCGATCCCATCATCCAAATTATTAATGAAGATATTATCTAGTACCAGACCTAGGACAGACCCCTGGGGAAGCCCACTTGATACTCCTTCCCAACCAGACATCGAACCATTGAGGATTACTTGCTGAGTACAATGATCCAACCAGTTATAACTCTTATGATTCTGCAGTGCCCATGGTAGTTAAAAAATGTTTTGTCAATAAAACAAACAGAAAGACATGACTCAGACAACACATTGGGAGCAAATATGTTAAATAAGATGATGGCATGTTACACAGTCACTTTCTGCCTATAACTCTACAGTAAGTAGGAGATGCACCCATTACAGAAGGGATGTATAAATGTTTCCATGCTAAACTCATCATAGTTTGAGCCAATTTGGCTCTAAAATCAATGTAACCTTTGCGATCACAGCCATGGCTAATAGTTTCCAAAGCTTCAGGTGCTCTTTATTTTCCAGTTTATTTTTCTCAATATTTTCCAAGCAGCATCCCTGTATGATGGCATAAATTTTTGTTTTTTTCATGACCATTAACACCCTGCCAATATTTAATATAAAGAGGAAAGCCCTGTAATAAATTTCTACTGTTCCAGACATGAACTAGGATGTGAAGGAGGTAGATGTTATAAAAATACAGAGAAGATCATACGTGGCCCAAGAGGTGTAGATTTCCCTTGTCCCAAATGCAGTGCATATTAGTGCATATTAGGGGTGTGTGAAACAGGCCCTATTCGATTTGGATTTGGCCTGAATCAGGGACAGTGATTTGATTCGTTCATTCAACGATCCAATGCTGATTTGGAGAATCAGTAATTTGGCCATAGACACAGCTTTAAAAGTTTTTTCTACATACCTCAAGGTACCAGGTGCATCTCGTGAACACTGCGATGGTGGGGCAAATGGAGTGTCCCACAGGAGTGTGGGGGGCTCCCCAGCATGCTTGACAGGAGACCCGTAAGTGGTCCAGAAGCACTTCCGATCTACTTCCAGGTCCGCCGGGGTGTGTGCAGGCCCCTGCCCCCTGCCCCCCTCATTCAGTTATAAGCTGTGGGGGGACCCTGGGTGCCCTGCCCCCAGACACCAAGCTGGGTGACCCGGAAGTGGACCAGAAGTGCTTCTGGTCCACTTCTGGGTCTGCTGTTGAGCATACTGGGGAGCCTCTCCATGCTCCTGTGGGATGCTCCATCCACCCCACCACGACAGCATTCATGAGCCACCTGGTACCTTGACGTATGTAGAAAAAACATTCAAAGCTGTGTCTATGTCCAAATCACCAAATCTTTCCGAACCTCTCTGAATCGATTCAGAGGGTTGGGATTCAATTCGGAGAGAATAAAGGGTCTCCTGATTCTATTTGGATTCGGAGACTCAGCCACCAAATCAGGCCAGATCTCCTCTGAATTGAATCAGGGACTGAAGCTTCACACAGCCCTACTGCATATATAATGTAATTACACATAACAGCTTAGAGTCTGGAGATTGATCTATATACATTTAAGGATAACTGATGCAAAACTCATTTTAGGATTAAAATGTATGTAAGTCTGAGGTAAAATACTGAAGAAAAATAGCAGAATTGTTTGCATTGCTGTATGGTCTGCAGATATGCTTGTTGCTAGAAGTAGTCTCTTCTAATATGAGGCTTGGAGGGAAGGAAAAAAGTACCCTGGATGTTTTTATAACCACATGTACCACTTTAGTCCATGATGCTAAAATAAGGCTACAGAACAAGAGAGGGTAGTAACCACCACACAATAATGATGAACATACGTGCATATTAACATTATTAACTGAGTAAAAATTCGGCCAGAGCCCCATGTATCCCTGATGCAGCAAAACCAATGTTGATAAAATAGGCTTTTGAACAACTGTGTCCTAAAAGATTTCTTTAGCATCAAGTTAGAAAACGTGTGTGTGTGTATGTATATGTATGTGTGTATGTATATATATGTGTGTGTGTGTTTGTGTACATATACATCCTAAACATTGTATCTCTGTGTACGTGATAATTTTCTCCAACCATATGTGTGTGACTTCTCTTCCTGTTATGCACATTTTGAAGGAGATTGGACTCCTTTCAAATGGACTGGTCTGATGTTTCTGAAAATGGCTTTTGCCGGTTTGTGCTTTGGACAGTAAAAAATAAACAGGAAGCTCTCTGCACGGTCCCTGCTTATAATGTCATTTGCATGTGATTTTCACTGCTCCTCCAGATAATTGAATTTATTCAGGCAATTTATTTTTAAAATGTGCAGTCTCCACGCATGTACTCATCTTAAAGATAAAATGAAAACAAAACCAAACCCCAAAACTTTCATCTGCTTCTTTTTCTGTTATATACATTCATAAGTACATATACCAAAAAGCATGCACATCTATTAGAATAGAAGGTTAGAAGGAAAAGAACCAGGGGGAAAAAAACCCTCCACAATGTACTGTAAAAAATTAATTAAAAAGATGAAGTGTGACTCTTGTAACCAAATACCTTGTCTTTGTGTTCACCCCCTGTCTGTGTTCAAGGTCTCTAGGTGCTCAATAGGAGCTTTTTAATTATTTTTCCCTGTTTGATGTCACTAAATATAATGAATGGATTGCAGAGGACTTTTTGTGGAAACCCTCTGTGTGCGTCAGCTCAGTGCTCGTAGGCACAGTGATACCTGGCTGGATCACATCCTGAGACTCTCTCTTGATATATTTCAGACCAGAAAAAGACATATTGTTTAAACACAACCTCTATTACTCAAGTGATGCTTCTTTGTCACAAATTAGGCTTGCATGTTTCCAGATAAAGTAGAGAAAACTGTATGTCTCTTATTGGGTTGGGCAAATGTCTATGTTTTTCAGCATCAAGTCAGCATCACTCTATGATGACTGAAAGCTACAGGGAATACTCAGAAATCAGTGATTCAAAGAGAAATTTAGGGCAGAGTAGCTAATTTCAGGAAAAGTTATTCATTCTTCCTCTGATGCTGTATGACTAGTGGAATGACTGTTTGGTATAATTTTGTTAGTTGTATGAAATACAGTGACAAAGAGTAATTTGTAAGCAAAATATTTCATTGACATAATCTGTTACAGTGACCTGAAAAGGTTTATTTGTCCACTTCAGATTTGGAAAAAATAAATTAGATTTATCTGCCTTAAGAAAGCAAGGGTTATTTGTCATCCTTGGTAATTTTGGTAGTTGATTGGGGGAAAATAGCACCCCCCCCTACAATTTTGGAACCATAAATATTTTTTAACTAAAGGTGCTCTATCAACCTTTTAATCATTTTATCTCAGAGCTTCCTTTATAAAAGCCTGCATATTATAGTATGTGACTAAGACTAAGGTGGGGTGAATGAATGGAGGAAGTTGTGTCAGTTTAAAGTCAGAATATATTTCCTTTTTGGGTTTTTTCCCCCAAACATTAGTTTATTCATCCACAGTTGAACAAACTTTTATATGCTAGGCTTATGCACATTCAAATGTTACTTAAACCCTATTTTTAGCACTGGAATGGGATTTAAAAGGTGAATAGGCATTATCCTTTCCTACACAGCATTGCAAAATGTAAATCGTAGTCTTACCCTGTGAGAGACTGAGAGGGGAGGCAAAAGCCCCCTGACTCGCCCCAGGACCCCTCCCGATGCCTCCCGGTACTCAGTGCAGGGGTGAAAAAGAACAGCAGCTGGAAAGAGATGCTGGCATAGCTTTGGCAGTTCCAGAGCTGCCCTAACCATGCGAAAGGCAAGGTTGGAGCCCCACGAAGAAACCCAGGGTTGAGATCCCCTCATACCATGTACAGGAAACTGCCTCCCAAGAAAAAGAACAGCAAACATCAAAGACGTGGCAGGAGAGTAGGTGCATCACCCGAACCATCTCGGTCGTGCTGAATCCAAATTTCACCATGATGTCGCTGGGGGGCAAGGAACCAGTCAGGAAGGGACCAAAGCCCTAAAACACTTGCCAGCGACAGAGACACTAAGTTCTATAGCAGTGCCTCTCAATCTTTTTAGATTTAAGGCGACCCTCAGAAAATGTCAGCTGTTAATTTTCACTCATCATTTACTACAGGAAATAATAGAACAATTCTTCTGTTGCAAAGAACTCGGGCCACGATGTTTTTAACACTATGGATTCCTATTTGAAATCTCTGGTTTTATCTTGTGAATCATGTTTGCACACCTCCCAGTGGTAACACATGACACCAATGGCATTCTTGTTGAGAATCACTGTATTACAGTTGGAGTAACTGAGGAAACGAAATGAACTGAGTATCCAATCCACATGATGATTCAGTGGCAGAATAGTTTAAGCTTTCAAGATTCCAGCTGCCACTGAATCATCATGTGGATTGGACACTCAGTTCATTTCATTTCCTCAGTTACCCCAACTGTAATACTACACAGGAGCTTTATGAGGGAATAGCCCTGTGATTTATAAATGCTATATTAGCACTAAATGTATTTTTTTAATTTATTTTGTGATTTTGAGTAAACTTTCTGGTAAGTACAGCACCATGTGATCAAGCACAACCCATTATGAGATCATGGAACTTGCACAAGTTCCAGGTAAAATTAAATTCAGTCTTATGTAAGTACTCTATTATTTTCTAGAAATTCATTTATTTTATGTTTATCTTGGTAATTTGTAAACACCTTGCAAATATCTTCTAGCATTTTCCACGTGCTCTTATTTCCTCCAAAGCCCAGACAGTCATTCACAAGCACCAAATTTTGTTTTGCTGGGATTGTATAACAGAACTTAATAGAATGAGAACATGGTTGGTAGTGACATATGTATGAGGGAGAGGGGGAATTTTTGAAGAGAATGCAGATTTATTAATAAATGTAGAAAACAAAGATAATAGCAGTTAACTGAAAAAAACAATATATTGTGGAATTAACCTTACTGTCATTCCTTAAAAAAAAGAATAAGGGTATCAGTAATAGACAATTGTAAATTAATTGGTAACCTTGATAAAAAGCAAGCAAGAGAAGTCATAGAAAATTTCAATAAATACATATCCTTGAATTTGGAGGCCTAGATGGCATACATCTAGAATTTTTAAATGAATTAACTAAGACGTTTCTGAACCACTAGAAATTATTTTGGAAAATTTAGTCCATCTGTTCCCCTGACTCTGAGTAGTACTTTACTCCCAAACACTCCTTATGGAGGCAGGGAGTAAATAGATGTTATTCTGCTCGAATAAGGTAGATTCTGGCTGTGTGAACACCTCTTGATCTTTGACAAAAAGAAAGGAAGTGGTGCTAATCTTCCAAAAGAAGGAAAATAACAATTACATTATTCTGGCAACAATCATCCCAGGAATCTATCTGTAATCTTTCAAAAGCCATGGATCAGTCTGTGAAAAAATGAGTCTATAAACATGAAGGGAATCATGGAAACATGAGAAATACACAGTGCACCAACATTTTCTGAACACTTTAGGGGGTTTAGGTTGCATCTTCCATAGATGCTATGATGCGTAGCTGAACCCTGGCATTACTTTGAAGACCTTAACCAGAATTTATAAAGAACAAATCGCATCAAAAAGTAATGTTTTGGATGACAGTGCTGAGGGAATTCATAATAAGTGTATTTGTATACAAGTAAAATATTTCATAGATTGTTCCATACATCTCACTTGAAAAGGTCTGTGATGTTAGATATGACTGGTGTCATATTGCTTGAAACAGATTGAAAGAATTGTAAATAAAGAGTAGTGTTAAAGGGTTGCTGGTAATTTTGATGAATGCTGTTTTATTTATTTATTTATTTATCTGGTTTAAAATCTTTAGTAAAGAGGTGGGAATAAGAGCATACTAGAAAACACAGGTATACCGTCTTGATATCCTGCCACATTTGAGGTCAGAAGAGCTAGGGACAGACATTCAGAAGCCTGAGCCTGAATTGATTCAATCTTTGCAGGTTAGTTTAACCTGGCTAGGCTAAATCAGTTTTGTAATCAGATAGACATCCCAAAAATTCAGGCACATGTCTGCAGTGGCTCAGGCTAGAAGCTGGGGGGCGCTAGAGCAGCCCTCTCTTCCCCAGAGCTGTGCTGAGGGGGGCATGGCCAGGCCTGGCAGAACACTGTGATTAGGGAAGGGGTCCCCCACCTTGATAACAGAGCATTTATCAGCTCTGTTATCAGCATGTAACACCCCGTCAAAAAACAAAGCCTCGCTCATTACAAGGTCCTCTTAAACAGCTTTGTCCAAAGGAAGGAATGCAGGGATATTACCATCTGAGCTATTGATTACCTCCAAAAAGCCCTAAGTGGACACCGTCCTATCTGCCTTCTACGGCATTAGCTATCATACCACATGCTGGCTACAGTGCGTTGTGGGAGAGAGGAGGAAAGGATCTCTGCCTAAGCAACAAATGGGGGGATGAGGGGGGAGGGGGGGAAGCCAGCAGACACTGCTGTGCCTGCAAGTCTCTGCCAGAGCTCTGGCCAGGTTGCAGACAGGAGGTGTCAGCTCTGCTGTGGAGCAGAGAGCCCTGCCTAGCTCAGAGAGCATGCCAGGATGCTGGGGTATCTGGTTTAGCTTAAATCAGCAAAGGGTCTGGAACAGACATTGCATAAACTGATTTGACCCAAATCAGTCAAGTCTGATACTACATTCAACCAAGTTTATCTCAGATGGGTTTACGCCATTTTCAAACTGATTTATTTGCACTGAATGTCTGTTCTGTTACAGGTTTAAACCAGTTTCTGATCACTTGAACTGGTTTATGGGCAATGTATGTCCCTAGCCAAGAGAAGCTCATAGTGTAGGTCTTTCAGCTGTAAGTTATCTGCTAGTAAGCCTTTTGCTATGAAAGTCTCCGTTTTTAAACACTTTCCTCTTACCCTAGCTTGCCAGGGCCTGGATTTGTTAACCTTCTAGGGATGTTGCAAGCTCCATCTTTTTCTACCCTGACACTGGAAGAAAAGTGGGCTAAGGTGAATATTTTCATGTGTAATGCTTTACTTAGTTTTTGCTTTGCAATGGATGGGTTAGGCATTCAGGGTTTTTAGAAATTTGGAGAAATAAATACACAATTATAGAAGTTTAAAGAGGTCATTTAATTATAATGCATAATTACTTTTTTTAGTTGAATAACAGGGAGGACAGAGAAGTAACAGAAAGATAGCTTTAAAAACTGTGTGTTGGAAATAATAAAATGAAATGCAGCCTGCAAAATGATACAACAGGAGAAACATTCCGGAAAACACAGATAATCAATGGGAGGAAGGCTCTTGGAAAGCAGTAATGCTGAAAGAGATTTAGGTGTGATAGAGCAAATTAGATATGAGCTTGCCATGCAGCATGGCAGCAAAAAAGGCGGTAACAAGGAGGTAATTGTCCTTCTCTTCATAGCTCTGCTAAGATTACATATAAAATATTGTGTCCAGATCTGGGTACCTCAAAGATCTCAACAAATTGGAGGGATTTCAGATACAAGCAACATAAATGATTAAAGGGCTGTGGGAGCTGATTTGTGAGGAAAGATTGAAAGGACTAAATATTCATAGAAAAGTTAAATATGGCTCTGCAGTAACTAAAAGAGGTATTCTAACTTCTTAAAAATGTGAAGGGTACAGACAGAAGAGAGGCATTGTTCAAGGTGCTAAAAAGGGGATGTAAGTAGAGTAATGGGTTGAAATAAAGGAGAGGAAAATTTGTTGAATATCAGGAAACATTTGTTAACAATGAGGTTTTTTAATGTGTAGCATACTTGCAAGAGTAGGGAAACTTCCATTGTGTGAATTATTTTAAATGGCCTGAATGAAACAACTTTGAATGTATTGGATAGCTGGATTGTCTTATAGGCACAGCCTTGCATTGGATGTTTGATAGATTTACACTGCCTCAGGAGGAGCATTAAAGATATTTTCTCCTTGATAATCAGGGCCCTAGTAAAAATGCACAGGCTGCTGGAGGCCCTCGTGAGTGCACTATATGCTCTCTCTTCTTCATTCCTACCACTGAAACGCTGCTGTCCCCATATAGGGCCTCCTGGTGGCCTCCAGCACAGAGTTGCATGACTGTGGGAAAGCATGAAGTATTTTACTTAATTCCCCAGTCGTTCCCCTTTTTGAGGGATTCATCTGGAATCTGGCCCTTAAGGAACAATCTTCAATTGGCCACTAAGGAGGGAGGTGATCTTTCAGCTGTTTCCCATTTGTAAGTTTTATTAAATCATAACATGCTGAAAATATAGAAAAAAATGGAAGCCTTCTGTTATTGCCAGCCTATGGTATCTTTGTTTGTTTGTATCACTTGATTTCCATTTAAATTGTTCTTTTCCAGTGCTTGAATTGGTCAGCATCATAACTGGGTTTGTTACATAGTAAAATGGTATGTTACAACAGTCCATACTTTCTAACAACCAGGGTATGTTTAATCAGTTATGAAAATTAGTGATTTTAAGTTTTAAAACTATGTTCATTTTATACCATGTCTCTTCCAAATAGCAGAAGAGTTCAGTACTTAATGAAGATAAACCAAGCAGTTTTGATAAGCAGTCTTATTTTTGTGTAAAGATCACCCATAAGACCTTACCCTCTGGAAACAGATCATAAATGTCTTAAAGTGCTTTTTCAGGGTTTTATTTACTGTTTTTAAACATACAGATCACTAGCAAGAAGATAACGAAGCTCTCATAGTACAAAATGTTCTTTGTTTTTACAGGTTGTAGTTAACATATTAGCAATTCTCAAAATGCCACTTTTGTTTATTAAGTGTTTTCAAGAGTATGTGAAAACCTACATTTCATTCTGGAGATTGGTGTTTTTGAATAAAGAGGGAGAATTTTAGGAAAATGGGAAATAACTGTGTGTGACATCACTGCTGTGATCTGTTACACAATGTAAAATTGTTAACATTATTGTTTTTGCTATTCTTAACGTCTCTCACCCAAAATATGCAATTTCTTACTTTATACAAGGAACATTTCATGATGACCTAAACAAAAGATTAAGAAAAGAGTTTGGGTAAAAACAATAAAATAAAGCCTATGGGTTCCCAAACATGAAATAAAATATAGTGCTGTTTTCCAAATGCCCTCCAGACTGGATTCCCTTCTTCTGAATCCCCTGTACTTTGTTATTAAACCATGTTTCATGAGGATCATAGAAATGAAAATATATGTTGGATTATCATGTCCAAATTCCTACCAACACAATGTAGTTTGGTGGCAGAGATCATTAAATAGACACTAGAATATTTTATTTGAACACAGAGGGAAGCAGCAATAATGGCCAGAAAGGAATCCAATGCAAATTAATATATCAATGTGTTAGATAAGGAACTAGATATACTCTTCAAAAAGCCTGATAATTCATGACAATTCTAAAATAAGTGTCCATAGAAAACCCAAAACACTCCATGTTAAGCAGAGCCAAGAGAAATTTCTTTCTTAAATCAATTTTAATTTAATTTGAGTGTAAGCTGGTTTCTGTAAGTAAATGTTAGGGGTGTGTGAAATGGGCCCTAGTTGATTTGGATTTGGCTCAAATTGGGGACAGTGATTTAATTCGTTGATTCGGATCATTGTCCCTGATTTGAGTTGACTGAAACTGAAGATTCGATGCTGATTCAGAGATTTAATGATTCAGCCATAGACACAGCTTTAAACATTTTTTCTACATACCTCAAGGTACCAGGCAGAGCTCATGAATGCTGCGATGGAGCGTCCCACAGGACAGAGGGGCCAGGGAGGCACGGGGGTGAGGGGTCCTGCATGCTCTCCAGCAGACCCAGAAGTGGATTGGAAGTGCTTCTGGGCCACTTCCAGGTCTGCTGCTGAGTGCACTGCTCCCACCACCTCCTGTGGGATGCTCCATGTGCCCCAGCATCATAGCATTCACAAGCTGCCTGGTACCTTCAGGTATGTAGAAAAACCATTTAAAGCTGTGTCTATGCTCGAATCACTGAATCTCTCCAAATCAATTTGGAGGGTTCTAATTAGATTAAGAGAGATTAAAGGAGGGTCTCCTGATCCAATTCAGATTTGGAGATTTGGGTACCGAATCAGGCCAAATCTCTGCCAAAATTAAACAGGGACCGAAGCTTTTCACATTCCTTGTAAATCTGTGCAACTATGTATTTACTGGTTAGAGCATCTCTTAACTAAACAGAGTCCGTCTTAACCCTTTTTTCCAAAACAATGTAGCTAAAATGTTTCTCTCCTATTACTATTATCCCTTTAACCAAGTCTATAGAAATATTAACTGTCTTTATCTCCACTTCTGTATTACATATCAGCCACTCTTCCTCACTTTCTAGAACTTAATCCTTTATAAAATATGTGTGTGAGTACAGTGGGCTATTTCCATGGGTCTGTTACTGGACAAGACCCTGAAGTTATACTAATTTCGCCCTTCAGTTTTGTTTTCTCCTTTATCCATTGCCAGCCCTGTGTTCTGCCCAATCCTTACTTCATAACTATGTCTTTATCCATTTTTCCCATGCTGTTTTGTACACGGTCTCTCTCTTGCTCCAGGTGTCCTTTATTGCCTCTTTCAGATACCCTCAAATACTGCTCCTTTCATTTCATTTCATGTCACTGATTAATAGTGCTCTCCATAAGGACAATCCATAGACAAAAGACTTGTTTAGATAGGTGGAAACAAAGAAATCCTACATTTTTGTTTTAAATATGTTCAGTGGGAGAGCTTCATAAAATATGCATTTCATGTTCTTGAAAATGCCAGGGGTACAGTCACCACTGGGCACAGTTATAGCAAGATCTTCAGGACATCAAAAACCATGTAGCATAGTACTCTCTGGGAGGGAATATTTAAATCCACCTAACTGATTTAAGAGTACAATTCCTATTGAAAATCCACTTGGGCTTAAATCAAATACTTGTTTTAAGCTTAAGAGTTCCTGTGACATTTCTTATAATTGATAGAATTTTTAAAATGGTATACTCTTTTTTGCTTTTTGATGTTCTACAAGATAGGCTAAAGAGGTTTTGAAAAAGAGGGGGAGAGGTATTTCTTTCTGTATGTGTATTTGTATTAAAACATGGAAATATCAAGAATGTCAGGTTTGGTCTTTCTCATTTTTGCTGGATGTGGTCTTTAAGGTAGGTCTTTCAGGTTTTATGATGATCTCTCTCTCAGCCTCTCTCTTCTACTTTGAAGTACTCTGAATGTTCAGTCCTTGACAAAGCCATCCTTTCTCCAAAACATGTATTAGATGTTGAAGTTAAATAGGTGTAAATAAAAGGCAGACACTTTTTTTACGTAGTCTGTTGAAAATCCCTTGCCTTTTTTCTGCTGAAGCCATCAGTTCTTACAGAGTCATTTAGGGTAGTGTTTCCCAACTAGGGTTCCACAGCACAATGGTGTGCCATCAGAAATGAACAGGTGTGCTGTGGAATTTTGCTGTGGCAATGAGCTGTAATGTGCTCATAAGCATAGGGATGGACAATGCCTTAACCAGTATGTCATAGAAAATTTTTTAGTGTAAATGTGCCTTGAACTGGAAAAGGCTGGGAAACGCTGATTTAGGGTACTACATGTTTCCTAGGAGCTAAAGTTATAATGGAAAGGGGAAAGATTACTATCTTGTCTTCTTTAAATACTATAAAAAAGCAAAATATGGACAAAAGTCTAACTTAAAAATGTTATGTTACCTTTAATCTAAAGGATCATCTGTTTCTTAAACTCAAGCTCCAGTAGTGCTTGCTTCAAAGACACAGGTATCTTTTTCCAGGTGTTTTTGGCTGCATCCCCAAAATCCTCCTTTCCATAATCATTTTATGCTACAGATGCATCATCCTTGCATAGCATATGGAGATAACTAAAAATTTCTCTGCCTTTCCTTTTGTTTTGGTTATTGGTTGGTTTGGAATACAGTTTTAATATTACAGGAACAAGTTTTCTGCACATCTGGGTTTAATTTCAGATTAGGGGTTGAGAAGTTGTAGATGATCCTTTGGATCTAGAGGCTAAGAAGAGAGGCCAGGATCTACCTGGAACACTAAAAATACTTGAGAAATCTCACTGAGACGTATGCAGCCTGTTCTTTCAATAAATACCACACCATTGCTTCTTAAAATTGGAAAAGGGTCTGAACCAGACCCTGGAAATGGAACCAGACTATTTTTAAAGATACAGTCGGAATGAATGAAGTTCTTTTAACAGAAAAATGTTTGCACTTTTTATGAGAGCAAAGGTAACATTGTGTAATCTTTAAAAAGATATTGCTCACGGAGGGTAAGTCCATTGTCCAGTGACATGACTTTTCCTGTCAATCACAAAGGTGACAAGGGGGCTAGATTAAGTAAAGCTTGCCCAAGATTAACAAAGGAAGATTATTGACCTCAACCTGAAAGGGCAGAAGTCTGTTTTATCATTAAACCTCGGAAGAGAGATTCTTCCATAGGTGGAAACTTGTTTGGCAATATGCTGGCCACTTTCATGTACGTGAACACGTCTTTCTCTGGGCTCCAGTTCTGGACAGAAGCAGAAAGAAGAGAAATCTTGGGTCAATCTGGTTTTCATGGTTGGGGGAGAAAAAGTACAGGGTGTCTCTGTCAACCACAATCTTTGTAGGTTTCTGGCTGCCATCTGAAGTGGGGAAAACAAGAAACAACTACATCAGGTGCTGGTGAGTACAGTCCCAGTTCAGAGTTTGATTGAGTGTTGTGCCAGCACACATTAGCAGGCAGTTCACAATGTAAATGAACAATAGAACCCCATGCATAAAACAGCTGCTAACTACATAAAACTGTTACAAGGATTAACAGTGCCAGAGGCTGAAATGTAATCAAACTTGAACAGGTGAAATTGTTACATAGCAGACAGAATTTTCCTGAGTGAAATAGCAAGTGTCTGGTTTTCCATTGTTGTGGTGATTGGGACTTTTAATATTTGTGCAGTTTCTTGAATTCCATAAACATTTCCTACCTTAGAATCTATTTAGATTTTTTTATGGCACTCATTACAAAACTGTAAATTGCTTTTCTCTCAGAGTGAAGTTGTGTGGATTCGTGGTTTAAAAAGAGAAACCTACTAAATTTTACTCATTCTGAAGAAAATTTTAGAGAGGTTTTGAAGAAGTCTTTCTTGTCTGTCTGAAATTTGCCCTGTATTTTTAATGGGATTTTTTAATTATCATGTCTGGTATGATTTCTTAAGGATTCCCACCATTCTTTTTAGCTTCATATAGCCATTAACAAAAGTCATCTGTTTAGGGAATTCCCCTTAACCATTAATGTGTTTTTGTTTCATTTTCGTTTACTGATAACCAAGTGCAATAGAATAAAATGAAATAGAAAATGAAGTAACTAAGCATTTCAAGTTGTGTTGTAGCATGATTGGCTGGTAAAGTTTGTTATTTTGATTTGCTGAAGTTTACACATGTCAGTCTTATTAGTACTAATATGCAGTGTGCATCTCTTTCTCCATAAAAAGAGCAGAGTAGAGATAGGGGAATAGATCCTTTTAGATGGCAGATATCACAGTAAATGTATGACTGGCCCAGATCTTTTTGGATTAAGAATTCACTGGTATTCCTTAGTGTTAGAACTTGAATTCAGCTATGGCTCTAAAATGCATGTTTCAATTAAGTGCAGCATTCAATATATAACACTTCCGTATAAACAGCTAGTATATGCACATCCAAACACTATGTATATACACATAGAAGCAAAGTAGTTTTTACAAGAAATGGAAACAATTTACCTTTGAAGCAGGATGTTTAAATTATAATTTATTTCACAGATGTTTATTCATTTGAAATATATCCAGGGCTCAGATCTGAGTTATATTTCCTGCTATCAGGTCATCTGTCTAGCTACCTTGGTACTTGTATTTTCCTTCTGTGCTATTTACACAACCAGAAGTTATCATTACATCAGTATCTGTACATACCCCAAAATAAAAAAGGCAAAAATCAGTTTGCTGTTTTATTTAGACATCACATCAGATTAAAAATCATTACAAAAAGACAGGGAAAGAACAGTTAAGAATTCTTGATTAATAATCCCCTGTGGCAAATGCTTCTTGCCCCTTTGTGTGTGATATATGACATATACAAAATAATGCATGATTATTTTGGAGGCCTAATTTGAAAGAAAAACAAGGAACTCTTTGTAAAATTGCTAGCAATACATTTTCCTAGAGAAACTTGATGATAAAGGCTGAATCAAGTTACTGTAACCAAGGAAAGCAGTTCACAGCTTTGTCTTGAGAGGGCAAACAAGTAAGAAACTTTTCAGAATATTTCTTCTTTAACCTTGCCGATGAAAAAAAAAATGCAGCTTTATGACAATAGGTATGAATGACAAGTCAGTCTTGACCTCATGCTAAAGGTAGCTAACTTGCAAGTCTAGACCAATACTTGAACATTTATCATTCTGGTCCACACTTGCAGTAAAGCTGCGTTCACGTCCAACTTAACTCTATGCATTATTGAAACCTTTTGTTAGCAAAAGATAATTTTTCAAGTATATTCCAAACCTGTAGGAAGGTTCAAGAAAAGGAGTGTTTCTGTCAAATTGGAACAGACTGTTTTTTAGAGCCTGATCCAAAACAAACTGATATCAATAGAGAGGCTTCCATTAGGTAAGGCTTTTGGAGCAAATAATGGGCCACATTCTGATCTCAGAACTTCTGAAGTCAGTCCAGAAGGCCAGCAGTGTAACTGGGTGGTCAAAAAGGAGAGATTTTTAAAATTCTCTTTTTGCCAAAAACAAAATGTTCTGTGAAAAATGATCAACATTATTGATTTTTCCTACAATTTTTAGGCTTGAAATTTTGCTTAAATTGTATTAAAAACCATTATGGAAATGCTTTTTTTTTGTTTGTTTTTTAACTGAAAGTTCACCTTTTCAGTAAATAAAGAGTGCAAAATTTGAGCCAGTGAAAATAATTGGTAAAATCTGTTGTGGAAGATTTTACTCAAATGGCTAACAGGTCATTATCCAACCCTGTGACAACGAATTTTGAAAACAATTCGGATATTTTTAAAATTATCTATAACTGCTTTCAGAATTCTGTCCACTGATATTTTTAGAAACAGCAATATTTAATGGGTACCTGCTATACAAAGAATAAGGACATATTCTGTGGATTCAGTTGAAGCTAAAGAAGAACAGAAAAACCCAAACAGAATAAACCATTTAAAATAGATAACAGATATAATTATTTTTGCAACACTAGGTAATACAATGCACATTGGGTGTGCCTACATGAAACATTTACTGTGGAGTTTATTAATTAGCTCTAGAGAAAGAGAGAGAAAGATCATCATAAACTCGACAGTAGAGTAGTATTTGTAAATACATTATTGCACATGTAGATGTGCCCATTTGTGTAATGAAATTATGATCTTCATTGAAGACACTGAAATCCCATGTTTAAATGGGATACCTAAGTATTTGCAATATTTGGTCCTAACATAGGAAGAAAGGATTAGAGTTACACATAAATGAGTCAGTAATGCAGAGGAAGTTGGTTTACATACTAGGAGACACAGAGGGAAAGGTCTCACATTAATGAAGGTACGTTTGTAGGTATTGGAGCCAGATTATATTCCCACTAAAGTCAATGAGAAAGCTCCTGTTGACTTCAATGTAAGAAGGAGTGTGCCTGTATACTAGAAAATCACGCTTTTGTGTCACTGTGCCACCTGTGAGTGTCATTAGGACCACCTTTGTAGAAAATTTCTTTAAAAGGGATGAGGGTGTTAGGTGAAGGAGGAGAAAAGAAAATGAATTAGAAGCTGTAAAATGATTGCTTCTTCCCTTCGAGATGGGAGAACTACTTGAACTGTGAGTTAAAAAAAATCATATAGTGCAGGGCATTTAATATCTGATTATTATTTCATTTCCAACAGCAACTAGCCATCATGGCATTAAGTACTTTAAAAGGCAGGAAATTAATGGTCCTAGGGAAAAAATTGAAGATTGCACATAGAAAGCTGTAAAAGAGCAAACAATTAAAGGTAATCAATATCATTGTTATTAGAAAACCTATGAGTGCAACACTTCTCCTCAATTAGAGAAAAACTGTATTTTATGTTTTTCTCCTGCAAGCTGATCTTTGCTCACTTCAGCCTGTAATCTTGGTTTATCCTTTATGGAGAGGCTTTGTTCTGGATGTTTTTGAAGCATTGCATTTCTTTTGAAAGGTTTCAACAGAAGAACAAACAGCAATGAACTCAAAGAACAAAGGGTTGTTTCTTTCTTTCGTTCTTTTTCTTTCTTTTTCCCCCTAAATTGTTTCATCTGATGTCTCTCCTCTTTCAGGAAGTTGATGGCAATAAAGTGATGTCTTCATTTGCCCCGCACAACTCATCTACCTCACCCCTGAAGGCAGAAGAAGGTGGGCGTCAGAGTGGAGAGTCATTGTCCAGCACAGCTCTGGGAACTCCTGAAAGGCGCAAAGGGAGCCTAGCAGATGTTGTAGATACCCTAAAGCAGAGGAAAATGGAAGAGCTCATCAAAAATGAGCCAGAAGGTAATGCGTGGGGAATTGGACAAATTTTCTATGTTTTTTTCTCCTTTGGGTATCTTATCTTCTCCCCATTTCCTGCTTTCTTTGTTTTTTTTGCTGGCAAAATTAAACCCTAGGCTCACGTTCATTAAGAATAATTTCCAGGAGTGTCCTACTATTTTCAGCACTTGTTCAGCTTCTCCCTCATGGACCAGTACTTGGCTGTGTAAAGGTGAGCCAACACCACCACTCTATAAACCTCAAGTCTGCTCAGAGCAGGACAGTTGGTATGGTGTTAACTACAATGGTGACAGCCTGTGAGTCATCTACATGAGGGCTGCAACATCATTATCACCTATGGAACTGGAAACAATATTATTAATGAAGGCACATTTCTGAAAAAAATACATATATACTCATGTAGACACAGCCAGTATTTGAAGGACAGAATGGAGAATTTGGTATACATGAAAGCTCTTGGATCAAGTGTGCCCTCATTCATAATCCTGTTTATCTACAGTACAGACACTGTATTAGCAGATTCAGGACAAGCTTCCCCTACATCCTTCTAGCCTAACATTTGGGGATCACTTCTCAGATTTGAGTTAGTACTGGAGTCTGTACCTATTCAGTCATCTGCTACATACCAATGGACATCACCCTTCACAGAGACCACAGACCAGCTTTCAGATAGGAAATATGTTCAATCCCTTTTAGCCTGAACTAGATTCAAGCCAGTAACCTAAAAGTGAAAGTCTCCAGATACCATTACACTCCCCTGAAACATTCAGAAAATATAATTGTAGCTGTTTTGACCAGCTTTATTTATTTCAAGGCTTCCAGGGATTCGGTGCCCTTAATGTGAACCTACTGCTACTTCTTTCTTAATTTTCCTTGCAGTTCTAATCACAACCTGAATTTGTGTCTGTACATCCTTCTGTAAAAATTTATTTTTAAAAGTGGAAAAATCTTACCCTCAAAGCCCTCTGTTCCCCACCCCACCCCCACTTCTCCTCCCCAAAATACCCTCAGTATTAATTGATGGTGTTTGTCATTTGAAAAGTTGTGGCAGAAGTTTGGACAACTTCTATATTTAAAGAAAACTGGCTTGTGAAACTACAAATGCAAGCATAGCTCCATTCTTGCATATTTGTACACATGACTTAATTGTAAATTAGCCTTCTCCTCTTGAATGGGGCCTTCAATGAGAGTCTGCTGGAAAACAAATGACGTTTAGCATTTTTTTTAAAGTATTAAATAAATTGGAACATTCTGGTTTGCATTTATGCTGACTTTACAGCCATGACCTATCTTGTGCCTTTGAGTGGAAAAGACCTTCTATATTGTGCCTATGTGTAGGGCAATGGGGAAGAGAAAAGGCCAGATTATTTATGGGATGGGGGGGAGAAGGGATTTCTGGGCAATATGTAAATACAGTGTTGAGTGGGAGGTTGTGCATGCTCCACAGACTCCATTAAGGAAAGGCCACAGTTAGACATGAGAATGGTTACAGAGCTTGTGCATTATCTCAGCTCCACTAAAATGAATATATACAGTAGAAACAAAAGATCTACAGCTTTGTGAAGAGATTGGGAAGGGGGAGGGGGAGAAGCAACTGAATGTTGGCTTTACAAATGTATGCAACAGAAAATCTTTTCTTCCCTCTAGCCATTGTTCTATTGTCTTTCAAAGGCCATTAAAATGAACAGCAGGTTGTGATGAAAATTTCATTAAGCCCTACTTAAATCATTATAAGGGTGCCATATTCATGTCTCTGCTTACTCCCCATCCTGGAAAAAAAAAAGAATAGAAAAGAGGGTTACTCCCTCCTCCCTAAAAGCTAACAAAAGTTCAGAAGTTAGAAGGGAATGGGAATTGGGATATCAAACAAAAGGAGGCCACTGAGATGAGGTGGCTAGAAAGAAAATTAGACTTGCATAAGAGCACTGAAAGGGGGGGGGTGGGCAGGGACATGTCATCTTAAGGAGCCCACCCTCCTTCCTCCAGCCAGTTTGATTTTTTTTCCATGAGCTAATAGGGAGGGGAGGGGAAGCTGCACCCTCAGTTCTCCACCAAAAGCTAGCTTACTCTTGTTACCACTTCCACTTTCAGACATTCTTGTAACTACTGTCAGGTTTTCTTGACACAGGTGAAGTGTGAAGATTCCTGCCACTGCTAATTGTTAGTCAAGTATCATATACATGTTTTCTCTATGTGTAGGGGCATTGATAAGTGGTGCTCTGTACTCTGTGCAGATAACAACAGTAGATGGTGCTGTATGTATCAGTACCAGATTTACTCTTGATAGTTTGCAGACCACTGCACAATGAGGTTACGGTTTTGGTTAAGTATTACCATTGTATAAATAGTAGTAATAAAACTCCTTGGTTTCTCTCTGGGAAGAGAGAAGAACCATTGTGCCAGTTATGGAATTTTCATTGAGTACAATTTCCTTGAATCTTCATGAGTCTAGAAATGAGAGAGATTCCCATTTCTTCGTCCACACACACACACACACACACACACACAAGCACATACACATTTATATATTTTGCCTCATACAATGTGCTGCACTTTTTGTTTCTGTCAAATGAAAATACATTTAGAGTCACTGTAGGAAACATGTTGGTAAAACTTTCAAACAACAAACTAGGAGCAGATTAATTCTTAATTTACAGAAGTGACTGGGACCTCTAGAAGGGTTCTGACAGAGACTTTTGACTGAGTTGTGCATCTGAAGAGTTTACCACAATTGTGAAAGTCAGTTTTGTAACATTTACACCAACTTATTGTAATGCAACATCATCATATTCTGAAATCAGTGTCACAATATGGTAATGAAATTATATGAGATACTGTAATTACTGTGATACTATGATGTGACGTGATGCAGTGTCATAGTATTGCTTCTATCCCAAAATATAAATTAGAACCCCAGATAGTCTAGTAAATTTTTGTTGTAGGATATTAATTGTTTCTTCAAAATTGGGACAGCAGAGAAATGTAGGATAGGCAAGTTTAGGGCCTGATGCAAAGATCAGGTGTTCCAAAAGAATAGTACAAGGACTGAACATGTTAGGAAGATTATTTTTTTTTTAGCAGAGAGGAATCAGCTAAAGACAGCATACATGTCTCTTAGAAGATTATCATAAAACATTGCAAGCTATGCAATTTGACTGCAAATAATCATCTGCAAAATTGTATGGAAATTAACTATTTTATTTGTCATGTTGCTATGCATGTACTGTGTATGTGCACACATGCTGATTGGAAGAGATAGCATTGCTATATAATTATATAATGACCTAAATATTGTTTTTGCTGAATATTTTCACTTGTAAAACCCCCATGTGGGGAATCCAACTTATCTAGTCATTTCAGAGATATGTACAAGTTTGTCCGCTTGCTTTCTGTTCATAGATAAAGCACCTGCTTTTTTGTGATTTCTGCTTTATTTTGGGACCCCATTCTCATTATTTTTCTCAGTGTACCATTTTGCTCTTCCCTTATGCAAGTGTGCTATGGAGAATAAACCTTTCCAATGCGTAAATGTGCCTCACTTAACAAATATTAAATCTGTGGAATTTTACTCACTGAAGATGCACAGTATTTTTCCCCACTTCTAAAATTCTGCAGAAAATCCTTGTATGCTGCTTTAGTATTCAGAACCCCAAAGGCATAAACCTATTACCAGAGTCATACAATGTTATTTTACATTAAACATCCCATCCTTTCTAAGTTAGACTTCAGAAAAGGAGTCAGTCCCCTTTCATTCCTGGTATACAATAATGAAGATAATGGAGTGGGTTTGGAGAAGCCTTATATACTGTGACAGACCTCAAGCCCTTGCCCTAAGGGTCGTCCTTCGACCATGGGATTCCTTTTGCAACTAAAATCATTAGGCGAATGAAGTACAGACATGTTTTTTTCCCTCCTATTTTCTTAAGGCATCAGAGGATAGCAGAGACTCTCTGTTTTCTCTTCAGTTATAGAAATGAAATGGAATCTCTTTGAAGTCCCTGAGCTTGACACAAGTTCATGAAAGCAAAGACCAAAGCAGCCACTTAGCTTTTTTTTGCACTATTAATGGGATTGGATTCCTGTATTTTAATTTATGCCCCCCACACTTGTGGAAAATTAAATCTTTCTTTAAGTTAATGGTGTGCCAAAAATTAGCAATGGGCTTAAGTGCTTTTTGACTTCTTATTTCCCAGAAACTTTTAAAAATTATTTTGAGTTATTCATCAGTTTTTGATGTAGCAATTTCTGTACCCACAAATCTCAGAACTTAAGCTTTTGGAAGGACTATACAGTATGCAAATGGATGCCTGGACATAAAGCACCTTGCAGACATTAAACAATCAAACACTGTCTGTGTGTGACTACATGTGTACACGTGGGTGCCCAGTCAATCCTTTACAGTGGCCAATGCCCTCTCCACACTTAAACCCCTGTTAAAAGCCTTTCTACTACATTGCAAACAGGGAATTGAGTTAATTTTTTGCAGTGTCTATTTTTGTTTCCCACCCCTATTTTCTGTCTACCAGTTTGTTTCTACTTGGCTCCTCTGAGCAGGTGTCATTCTTAAGTGTTTGGAAAGCACATAGCACATTGCAGGTGCTACTGTAAATAAATAATATAGAGTTATAGCAATACAAGTATAAATATATAATGGATATATGGTTAAAGGGGTTATTCTGACATGTGTTTGGATGGCTTTAATAGGTGATGTGAATATTATAGTCTCATCCATTGTAGTGTGCTGCAATGCTACATGTAATTATTTTGTGGGAAAGAAAGTGATGAGAGAGGCCCCTGGGGCATGATTTTTGTCTTCTGAACAGCCCCTAAAGGCTATTTGTGTTTAATGTTTAAGTTTACATTATAAATCACAACACCTGTTCTTGTGGTAATTTAAATAGCTGTTCTTTAAGCAGTTTTTTAGTCTGCAAAAGTGAACCATATTGGATTCAGACTCTCTAGTTGAAATATGAACTCAGAATATCCTCTAATATTATCAAACTTTTAATCACCACCTCTTATAAAGAAATCAAGAGGTCTCTCTCTTCTTAAGCCATAAATTCCAAAGCAGGCTATTAATGGGCCCAAGAAGGGAGGCCTTTGAAATGCAGACTCTTGTTTTTAAATCACATCTGATGAGGTGGGAAAAAAATAAAGTGAACAGATCCAGGGGAAAAGCCTAAGGATACTCTAATTGGCTGAGGTTTGAGTTTCTTTTGTTTGGTTCCTCACTATCCCTTTGACAAAGTACATGCTGAAGAGGCTTTGTAATACTGTTCTACTGAAGGACAAACAAGGGTACTTTTCAATTGAGTACTTTTAAGTTTTGTTCCACACACTCCTGCTGCTGAGGAAGGATGCTCCAAGAGCATTGTGGTTACATGTTCATCTATGCAGTCTGTTACCAGACAACATATCTCTTGTAGAGCAAGCCAGAATCTAACCTCCCCGCATTTCTTTCAAAGACACCACCATATGGAAATATGCATTCATATAACTGCTGATAAAAAAAAAAAGTTTATGAAACAAACCTATATGAAAAGAAGCTCTTAAATGCCACGGTGACTTAAATCTTTGTTAATGAATGCTTTAACTTTAGAACACAGGTAGCTGATTTTGAAGGTGTGCCAGCTCTGACTTGCTCAAAGTGAAGTTTGTTCATTTGTCACCTTCAGTATTTAAGTATTTTCTTCCTAATAGTTTAGCCTGATAATTATGGTTCATTTTGAATTTTTGAATGTTTGATTTTTTTTTCAAAATTCACTTAGATTCTCTTCCAAGTCTCTCTCACTTCCGTCCTCAAAGGTTCACAGCTTTTGGATTTTTCTTTTCTCTTTTGATAAAGGTATCTGAGATGATGATACTGCATCTTAAATATAAAAGAAAGGCACTATGGTCAAGTGAGATTCTATTTTGTCATGGAATTCATTTTTCTGTAGAGAGAATGAAGTTCTCTCCCTGCCTTCCCTGTTTTACAGAGAAAGTCTCCTCTTATGGGTCACATAATTAAGATTTCTTTCCAGAATATAGTCATCTCAAAAGCAGATAAGCAGTAGCAATAACAAACCCTGTATCCATTATTTCCTGTCTTTTGCATTGCCATGTAAAAGAGCTTAACTGACAACTGGCTTCCCACTTTGCCAGTCCCTCTATCCAATACCACCATTTATTTGAATGCCTTTGGTGCCCCAAAAATGTTTCAGCTAAATAGGCTGGCAGTCTGTTTTCCTTGTGTGGTTCTTTTTTTTTTTCTTTTGGCAAGGCCAAGCATTTTGAGCTTCATTTTCAATATGTGGATCACTGTTGGAGAAGCCTCTGACCCAGACTGTTAATATACAAATATACATGAGGGAATGTGCCAGCTCTTTTTGTAAGTTTATGTGCCACAGCTTTGGGGGATGTCATTTATTCAAGAGTGAAGAGCCAGCCACCTGTTTCTCAGGCCTCTTATTCCTCATATTAAAGGTTCAAGCCCTTGCTGCATAGTAACATTCTAATCTGGGCAACATACGCAGCATTTATCTGAAGCCTATTTGTCAAGCCAGCAGGGTTTGTGGGGCTTTTTTTCCCTCTCCCTTACCCCCGAGGCACTTGTCATGACCGTGCATATTAAAATTAATCAGACCTCCCAGGCCTGTGTGGCTGTGTGGTTTAACATGAAGAAGTGGATATCAAGCATTTGCCCTAATTAAATAGGCCTGCTTGGTTTTGTTCTACTGGGTGCTTGGTCCTTTTTTTAATAAGAGCTGCTTACAGGCAAGGCACGGCCAGCACTAGAGTTAGTGGAGAGCTCACTTCAAAGTTTTCTATACCACCTGCGCCCAGAATACTGAGACCTGAAGAGCTCCCAGTGTTCTTTCTTAACTGCACTATTTATGGAAAATAAGTGAGAGGAAATATGGCCAAATGAGTGAGAGAGTGATCAGGGAAGGAAAGGCTAGTTGAGATGAGCAGGTGGATTGGTTTTTTGAAGTTGATTAAGATGGCCTATCATACTGTCTGATTAGCTTTAGATCTCAGTCTGTGCCATGTGCTATTCAGAAGGATGCCTTTTCTCTTCTGTTTACTATACACATGTAAAGGCCTCTGCGTGGCTCAGGCTAAGTTTCATAGAAACTTTCGCTTGCTTTCTCATTTAATGAAGTTGGCTCGTAGATTTTAGTTTGATACCATTCATAATTTTTATTGTGTGTGTGTTCTACTTTGATCTTATTTTAATGTGGTTTATATGTTATTTTGAGCTGGGCATTTTACAGGAGAGTGTATCTATCTTTTGCTTTATAAACAAGCTGTATTTGAAGGGTGAACCTCCTTTAATTTTTTTCTCTTTTTTTCCATGAGATGTTATAGACGTGTAGTTTTTATGTTGCCTCAAGAAAGATCATATTGTGTGTGATATTTCTCTAATGTGAGTATTGGAAACCTGAGAAGCTGAAAACAGAAGCAGATATTATAGGGTTAATCTTAATAAATTTGTAGAATTTCAGGAGAACTGGGGCTATTCACAAATGTTAGCAAATAATTTCAGCAGAAGTAAAGTTTTAAAAACTTTAATTAACAGTAGATATTTTCTAAATAAAGTATTTCAACATTTTTTGGAAATAACATTTTTATTTTCAAGTATGCCTAGTTGTTTTTTTTAAGTAAAAAAGGTTATATAATCTGAGAATGAGTGTAATATTTCATTTTGGTTTGAATGAAATATTGCAGGTTGACCTGATGCTTTGTCCCTGCACTGAGATCATGGTTTAATAACTTTACTGAAAAAGCCATTAGTCTCAAAGTTCTAGAATAAAAGTAAAGTTGAGATTTACTTAAGAAAATCCCAGCAGTGCTTGAAAAAAAAGTGTTCAGATGTCTCTGCACTTGACAAACTGATATAAGGAGAAGCTTAGGTTAGCATTAATTTGTTAAGCATCTGGATGCTCCCTCTAAACCAGCGTCGGGCAATTATTTTGGGCAGAGGGCCACTTACTGAGTTTCGGCAAGCTATTGAGGGCCACATGACAGGCAGCCGAGGGCAGAGTAATGTTAGTTTTCTAAATTTTTTAGGGGCCCCGCGGGCCAGATAGAATGGCCTGTTGGGTTACATCCGGCCCCTAGGCCATTTTGCCCACCCCTGCTCTAAACTCACTAATTATGAGTTGGGGGACAAAATTTGATCCATTATATTTTAGTCAGACTAAAATCATTTCACAGGTAATTTCCATCTGAATGTAGGAATTTCTACATTGTCTCAAGCCTCAGCTAGAAACATTTTTGTGCATCATGGGCATTTTATTTTAAGGTTGATTCCTCTTAAGTTTATCATTGTTCACGTGTCAGACAGCCCTGAAATCTCTCTTCAGTAGGAACCAATAAGTATTTATCTTAAGGGAACTAGAATCTGCTATCATTATACACTGAGAATTTGCTACTTCTTCCTTATGGAAATTGTTGCAATCTATATATGGGCAGAAAGCAAACCCTACTTTTTCTGTTTCCCTGATAATTTGGCTTTCTGAAATAAAACCTGGTAGGTAAATACACCATTGATTTAAAAAAACATCATATCCACATACTAACTCATGTTGTCATCCTTTTTTTAAGAAGGGTTATTATTGTTATTACTATTTTATTATTTTATTTAAAACCTTTGTGCAACCCTAATGTAAAGAACCACTGACGCTGCCAAGCATCTGTCTGGTGCTTGACAGCATCATAGAAACCCTTCCACTGCTTCATCTAGGTTGCTATTGGTTATTTAACAACACAATGCAAACTGTGCAGTGTGGGTGTATATGAACTGGAAAAAAAGATTGGAGGGGGGAAGGAACCCTGCACAAGTAAATACATCTTTCATCCTATCTTTTGTCTGGTCTGTTTGCCGTGTGCTATTCAATATTCAATGGAGCTTGAGAATTATGCAAAAGGGTGAAGAACCTTTTCTTGACCCTTTATTCTTCTGCTTTTGTCTTTATACTGAAAGTTTTGTTTTCTGTTTGTCTTATTGTCACCTGGCTGTTGTAGAGAGATGTCATCCTTGTTGTTGCTATCACTAGTGTGACATAAGCACGAATTTATGAAACGCTACTGATGATTTTGCTCGGATAAAATGGGCATCTCAAGAGACAGAATATAAAGTTAACCATGACATGCTTCTGGGGCAGTGCCATTCTTTCACAGTGGCATTTTGTTTGTTTATTTATTTATTTAATGAGGGAATGAAAGTAGAGAATGATAGAACAGATGAGTACTCTCCCCTTCTTGCTAAATAATGTTCCTCCAGTGCCTGCGCGCCTCTGTGAGGTTTTCTGAAATGTTTAGCCTTGATTTAATTCGTATTTAAGATCTCTCCTCCCAGCACATTAATATAATGTCAATGTAGAATGCATTGCATGGTGTAATTACTGAAGAGAGCAGTAGTTGGGAAAACAGACGGTAATTGAACACATGGCTGTTTATTACAACAGGACAGTGCTCCTACGCTGGTATTTAGGGCATTAATAGGAAAGAATTGATTTGTTGTTTTAAGATGAATTCAATCACTGTTGCTTAGGCCTTTGTTTGTTCAGGCCGAGTTATGCTTTGTTTGTATAATGTGCCCAAGAGGTTTACAGACTGCAGAGTGGCATTAGTCATGCAGAAGGCTTGGGAGCAGAAAGCCATTCAAATGAACAAAGGACATTTTTCTTTTTGGTTTTGTTTATCTTCCTCTGTAGTTTTGTTACCTTCTAATCTCATGCCTCTTTTTCCCCTCTGTCTTTCCCTACCATTTTGATAAGTGCAAAGATCCATTTTTCCTTTATTTTGGGAATGGCAGGTGACAATGTTGGGAGCAGCACAATACAAATAGGAGTGGTTGCTCCCAAGTCTGTGCAGGGAGGAGGGAGAGGGGGAAAGAAAACCTGTTCAGCTTTGAATAAAATGATTAATTTCAAAGCAAACATATCTGGTATTAGATGTACCAATGCATGTCTCAACGATGATGGTTTTGAAAGAGGGAGCCCACACCTTTTGTCATTCTTGCTAGATTCCACTTTTGTTAGGCCCCATTCAGACATCTATCATTTCTTACACTCTTTTTTTAACTGATGTGTGCCTGAGAGAGGGCAAGAGAGCCATATGCCTGAAGTTGAATTCTTGGCACCCATGTTTTGCACAGTAGGGTTTATACTTTAGGTTCATTATGTTTATGGGGAATCTCATCTTGAGGTGTTCCTATGTGAGGGAGAGGCAACAGATGCTTTAAAACAACATTATGGGCCTATCCCAGTATGGCACTGAGGAATAGCTTGAGGTATGTTTGTTTTTTATCCCTCCATTGGTAATAAGTTCCTAAAGTGATCATTATTAAAAGAGTGGAAAGGTAAGAAAGTTGCAAGTGTCATTAACTGCTAGGAAGTTACATTTTGGGATGTTGAGACATCCTTTATCCAAGTTTTATTCTGCAGGATATTTGACTGGGGGTAAGAAGACCTATATATTTGCCTTTTATATAGCTCATCTACTACCTTTTACCATTATAAGAGCTACAGAACTGTAACTCAGATAGAGTCAGATGCCTCCAACGTATGACCAGCAACTTCACATGCATATATTGCAAAACTCAGGAAGAGATGTGAAGTTACTGCCCACCTGAGACTTTTTAACTAGATCTAATTAAATTGCTGATGCTTTGAGTAATTGGAAGTACAGTAGATGACAACTACAACAGACAACAAAAAATATAGGCATGGTTTTTCCATGCATAGAATTGAAAGCATAAGTTAGGTGCAAGATTTGCCATTTGTGCATTTCATAGGTATCTTTTTAAATATACAGGAAATGATGTAGTACCTAAGGCCTGGTCATGTACTCTAAGGGAAATTTCCTTCTCACCCAACAGAGGCAAACATTGTAACAAAAATTATAGCAAAGCATCTGAACAATTTTGTAACCTCTAAGCCACTACTGGTGCCCAAATACTTACCTGGAGGGAGAGAATTTCATAACTTGGAAGATGTTACCCTTTTTCTGGTCTTTAAGCAGGTTGCCTGGCCTGTTAGCTTCTGCAGGCAGGTTTTGATCCATGAGGAGGTCCTCAGCCAGTCCTCCGAAAGAAAAAACAGTCTTTTAAACAAACAAAATAAACAAAACAAAATGTTCTCCAGTCCTGGACACTGTGAGGGGGACTCCTATTGCTCTGGCTTTGGCATAGGACCCTGGTCCCTCCATGCAGCAAGCAGTTCAATGCACAGCCTGTTTCCTTCCCCCCACCCCAAAAATGACTTCCGTACTATTTGCTGCTTATGTGCTCTCTGGGTGCTTCTCCACCCTTTTCTCTTCCCACTGGGGTCTGCCTGGCTGGGGCAGAGCAGCCCTGTCAGCAGCCCTGTCAAGGTCCTTCCCCCTTCATCACTCCAGGGGCAGGGGCATGGCTAGATGCCAGCCAGCATGGCTTCTCAAGATGAAGGGGGCAGGGAGGGGGTTTATTCCCTCTTCTGTTCCTTCTCCAACCCCCAGGGGACCTCAGCCAGTGTCTGCCTAGCCAGAACAGAGCAGCCCCTGTCAGGGTCCTTCCCTCATCACCACTCCAGGGGCAGGGCATGGCTAGATGCCACCTGACATGGCTTCCTAAGGCAAAAGGGTCAGAGAGGGATTTTATTTCCCCCTCTCCCACTAGGGAACCACAGCCAGGGTCTGCCAGCCTCAGCTGCCACCTCTGCTGCTTGTTTCTGGCCAGGCAGACCCCAGCTGGCATCCCCCAGGAGGGAGGGAGGGAGGGAGGAATAATCTATTCCCTTTACCTCAGGGGGCCATACCAGCCACTGTCTGCCCCTGCCCCTGCCACTGGAGCAGCAAGGGGGGGGGGACCCTGACAGGGGCATCAGCCCCTGTTATGGTATCCTGAGGAGTGCAAGCCTCTTCCCACTGGGGAGGGAGGGGGAGGCTGCACTGAAGGAAGAACTGGGGCATCCAGAGCTGGGGGTTGCCAGCAGCAGCGGGGCTCAGAGGGGTGGCTACAGGGTCTAAGATGAATTTTGAGGTGGCCATAGCCCTCCAAGCTCCTCCTAACATCACCGCCACTGCCGCTTACCCTGTGCAGGCTGCAGCAGGTTTGCCCACCTCACTCCTGCCCGCAATGCAGCACCCCCACTGGGAAGAGTCTTGCATTCTCTAGGACACCATGACAGGGCCTGCTGCTGCTGTAACGGTCCCTCCCCCTTGCTGCTCCAGCAGCAGGGGCGGGGGCGCAGCCAGATGCTGACCAGCATGGCCCCCTAAGGTGAAATGGGAGGGAAGGGGTTTATTCCTGCCTCTCTCCTCTCTCCCCTTGTTGGACTTCAGGTGGAGTCTTCCTGGCTGGGGGTGAGCGGCAGAGGTGGCTGTCATGGCTAGCAGACCATGGCAGCAGTCCCTCAGTGGGAGAGGGAATGGGGGAATAAACCCCCTCCCTGCCCCTTCAACTTAGGGGGCCATGCTGAGTCAAAATCTAGCTTGGGGCAGGGGTCTGGCTATACTCCTTGCTCCCTACCCTGCACAAAAGCCTGGCATGTGCTGCTTTCCCCCTCCTCCTCCAGACACACTGGCTGGGGTACCTGTGGGTCAGGGTTGAGGTTTAAAGCCCTACCCAATCATACTCAGGCCTGCCTGGGCCTGGTCACACCCTGCCCCTCAGCTCAGCTTCCCTCTGGCCTGGCCACTGAGGAAGGGAAAGGAGGCCTCGCTCTAGCACCCCGCAGTTTCTGGCCTGAGCCACTGCAGGCATGTGGCTGCATTTCTGGAATCAAAAGTGAACATCTGTTCACTCGCTAATCATTTCAAACTATGCAGGCATTCCCAACCCCCGGGCTGCAACCCAGTGCTGGGCTGTGAAGGGTCAGCTGCCGGTCTACAGGGTAATTACCTGCCAGCCCGGAAGTGACCATGGACCAGGAAACTGCAGCCCTGCAGAGCCAGGCAAAGAGGCCATGACTCCTCCCTCAGGGCATGCAGCAGCAGTTTGCCCCGCCCCCCCCACCGAGGGGGTGGAGCTAGCTTTACCTGTGTTCCAGCTGGAAATTCTGGCCACTGGGCTCCAGTGGTCTGCTGCTTGCCAGGCCATGGCCACTTCTGGTCCACAGTTTGCCGGGCCGTAGCATAAAAAAGTTGGGAACCACTAGCTTAGATTGCAAAGATTGAATTGGTTCAGCCTTGAGCTTTTTGACTGCCTGTACTTAGCCTTAAAGGGGTAGACTGCCCTGTTACAGGGTTAATTTTGAATTCTAGGTTAGTTATCTTCTAGATCGGGTCAAATCTCAAGGGGAATATTTTGGAGATAAAAGGAAGAGTCTTTAGGGATAAAAAGTCTTTTAAGGCGGTATGTCTGTTCATTTTCAATATATTTTTTAGAGCTTGTATTTATATTTTGCCAACAATACATGTCCCATGTAAATAATTAATATGTCAGAAGTCAGAAAAAAATAAAAGAAAATAAGTCAATAAGCATGAGTAGAGGAAGTATGTTTCCACCATGCTAACAATTATATATTTGCCCAGAGATCATGAGGTCTCCGCCTGCCCCCTCCCCTTTCCATGCCCCCTCCACAAGTCTGAAGAGCAATATGCTTTTTGCTAATATGTTCATGCACAAAGCTTGGGTAAAACAACTTTTCACCAATTAAACCAATGGTTCACCAATTCACTAATGGTTTCCTTTCATTGTAAGTAAATTTAAGCTCTAAAAAAGAAACTAGAGGACAGCAGGCTTTTGCTAATGATTTTCAGCTGCTACAATTCTGGATTCCACACTGAGCTTGTGTTCAGCTTTAATCAGCAATACAATTTAACTAAATATGGAGACATTTCACTGAAGATTATTTTACTTTAGTTAAGACCCCTTTTTTATTCATTTCTCTTGCTGTTTCACCTAATTGATTCACAGCTCCTGTGAAGCTTCTGGGATAGAGGCTAAACATCAAAACACACTGCATATCACTTTACAAGTTGCACTGAAACAATCCTAAGTGATGTTCACAGGAATTAAAAATCTAATTTTGGGCAAACTAGATGCTCATTAGACAAAATCTTAGACAAGAATGGGAGGCTAAGGTTGGAACCTCTTCCTTCCACTCCAAAAGAATATCATCTCCTTGAGAGATTATTTCTGTTAGCTGGTAGGTGTAGTAATCTTCTGCACTTTAGTTTAGTCACTAGAAAGGAGAACATAACATATAAAGTATATGTTACATGCATTACACATAATCCTACATTTATTTTCTGTCTTTTCCATGATCTGTCTTAATCCTCGAGGCCCCTGCAAAACGAAAGCAAAACTTGTCTATGTTTTCTCATGGTACTGAATTATCACAAGGAAATAAGCTTAGTCCGTGGGCCTCTACCTCTTTAATTTTTTTCTGGTGGCATGTCAGACTGGGGTGGGCAAAGTCCAGCCTGCAGGCCAGATCAGGACGAGGGTGGACTCCATTTCCCAGTAGACTCTGCCTGTATCACTGCAACTGGTTTCCATAGAGACCCCAAAAGCAGCGGAGCCATGGCAGCACAGGAAGACAGGCCAGTCTCCATATTTCCATGGAGACTGGCCCCACCAGTGCTGGCAGAGTGTATAGCAGGGTGAGGAACTGCTCTGGGGCCAAGATCTTGCAGCGGTGACAGAGCTGCGATCCACTGCCTGGATGTCCTGGGTAGGGACATGCAGGCAGCAGATTTTAGCTTTTCCCCAGCTCCAGACCACTCTGTCAGTGCTACAAGATCCCAGCCCCAGAGCAGCTTCCTGCCCAGCTGCACACTCTACCAGCGCTGCTGGGGCTGGTCTTCCTGGAAACCCTGGTCATACATTGTCATGGCCCTGCTGCTCCTGGGGTCTCCATAGAAACCGGTTGCTGTAACATGGGCAAGGGCTGCTGGGAAATGGAGGCTGGCCACCCACTGGATCCACAATATTGCCTGCCCCTGTCTTAGATCAATGGCTGTGCATGGTGAAGCCTTATCTACAGAAGAGGCTTCATGGTGACCAGCACTGCAAGTTGTTTCCTCTCAGCCCTAGCCATAGGCCTTGAGAAGGATGTGAAATAGACAACTACTAGGACAGTGAAAGATATTTGGTCACCAGTCATGTTTGTTTCTTGGCTTTTGGATGAGTTTAGTAATATCATTAGCTATAATGATGGGCAGTCTTATTCCCTAGGAATGAAATTGAGTCCACTTGCCATACTTCTATTAAAAGAAAAATGAAATGAAGTGCAACTTACATTCTTAAATCATCTTCTTTGGCCCTTCTCTAGCAGAGAGAAATGTGTGAAGAACAACAAAATGGAGAGATCTTCTGCACTTAAAAGGCATGGCAAACCTCTTCCCCATCATTTCACTTCCTCCCATGGAAATTGAAAGGAAGACACACATTAATAAACCTATCAATGCAACTTTTTAAATTATAGGTTAATAAAAGATGTGCTGTAATATTCTTGGAATTCCCCCTTGCAGTCTTCAGACTTGGAACCCTGCTTGAGTCAAAATAGTGGAACTGTCCAATCTTTCAAAGACTCGGTGCATGTCAAGCCAGGATACTGAAAGTGCTTAGGCAGTTCCAGGTAGATCTTCTGCCAGGCTGAATGTATTCAGTGAAACTGCTAGGTCTGGAGCTTCATACTGAGTCTAAATTCAGGGCTCCCGGTGTTCAAGGACACAATATGTGCCAGGAGCAAAAACTAAAATTAGAGGCAGACGTTTGGCTGTGAGAGCTGCTTGAGGGTATGTGGGCTGACAGGAGGAAGGAGGATGAATGTCAGTCACAGCTGAAAGATTGCAGGATGGCCAGAGCATCCCCCTCAAATGTAGCATTTTATATTTGTTATTTGCACCTTAGTGATGACCCTTTTTCTCTTGTTGCCTCCTACTTGCTGAGGCAGCACTTGCTGATTCGTTTTGGATGACAGCTCCATGTCAAGAGGTGCAGTAATCAGTGTTCACTTGTTAAACATAGGCCAGTTCTTTGTAGAGCGGGGTGGGCCAAGTTCCTTCTGAATTTGTGCTTCCCCCCACCACCCTCAAAAAGGTGGAGTGGAAGTTTAAAGGCCAGTTATCTTTGATATCTTGGGCCTTAGAAAATATCTCAAGTTAGGACTTCATACCTGTTTGTTTGTACACACAAGTTTTTGGTGACGTGAGCTTATAGAAGAAGGAGAAGCAGAAAGTAATGTCTAGGGGGAAATTCCTGCTTTCTCCTTCACTTTAGTGAGTATGCACTGTTCTGCAAATTTTTGCTTTCTCTCTTGGTCTATTTGTGTCTGAGAATCATTCTTCTTTGATTTTAAAATGTCACATAATTCTATTAAAGGCTATGATTTGATACTTGTCAACATTAATGTTGGGTTATGTTGAAAATCTTCTGACCTCTCTTTGCTTGTTTCATGTACAACTACCAGAGCTGCTGCTTGCCTTGCAAAACACTGTGCCCTTTTATTAAACATATATGAGATTATAGGAACCTAGTCTTAGATTACCTTAGCTCTTGTTTCCTCATCCTGATTACTTCAGATCAAGATGAAGTTTCTCTTTTTCATTATCTCTAGTCAGACAGACACATGCATAAATATGCACGAAGATATTACTATACATCTTGTCTCTATCTAACAAAGCTATATCAGGCTCCAATAGTTGGATATTGGTCCACATAGATCCAAGAAGAGAATTTTGCCTTCCATTTGAACATAGAAAGGTCTGCAAATTTTTGGTATTAGTATAATATTCTCCCTTGGACTCTCTATAGTGGATCTAACTCTGATATGCTGCTCTTCTCCATGTGCAGCACTCCATTTGATAACAGTGGGAGTTCTGGTCTCATAGGGAGAGAAGTATATTGGAGTTGAGATTTCCTATACACAGCTTAGGGGATAATTTTGCTTTTAGTTTATTTCACTAGATGCAAACTAATCAGAGAGTAATTAACAGTCAAAATGCCAGGTCTCTGATTCATGCGGAGGTCCAGTTCTGATGCCTTTGCTAGGAGAAAACTCACGTTGAACTCAGTGGGACTTTAAACTGAATAAAGATTTCTGAATTGGTACTTACTTGCTTCTTTTCTCTGTGAATCTTTAGTGATAATCCCATAAAAGTGCTGGCTTTCATTTCTCAAAGTTTGGAGACAAATTCTTGCTTGGGTAGCTGGAAAAAAATTGTGAAATAGGCAGTATTTTGCAGGAATAATGTTTGACTTCTTACAAGCAAACTCAAAGAATGTCTCGTGTCGTGCTTTCTGATAGATGATTTAAGAATCTTATACAGTGGACCAAAAAGAGTATTGTCTTGAAATTGTCAGAAGGAAGAATTAAAATTGATAGAACTGTATCTAAATCCATCAAAAAAAATTGAGATAGAAACAGGTTTTATATCTAGGTGTTACTTATATTTGTTAATTTTTAATTAAAAACCCCAGTGCCTGGATCAGCTATATAGACCCTGGTGTTTAAAAGCATGGTTTTATATCAGAAGTGGCTAGTTATCCATCCTTTCCCTTGCCTTCCTCAGTTGTCACTGAGAGCTCCCGGGCTGAGACAGATGGCTGCTGGTTTAGTTGTGTGCGTGGGAGAGAGGAACTTCCACATGTGATTTTTTACCATTTGGTAGTAATTAGTTTGTTGTATAAATTAACATTAACTGAACCATTCTTCAGGCATTGTTTGTAATTATCTTCTTTGAGCCTCTGAGTTGTGTAAAGAAATAAAAAGCGGGGAAGAAACTGGTCCTTATTTTGTACAAAGAGAGGAATCTATCATTAAGCAGAACAGAAAAACAATTATTGTTGTGTGCCTGATAGACTGAAAACTTTGAAATAACAAGTTTAAAACAGCAAGCAAAAAATGAAGAGACAAATATATATGGAAGCATACAGTTCAAAAATGCAAATTCTTTTACAAGGAAATGCCATCCGGAGATTCTATCCCCCTTCCCCCTCTTTTTGAGGGGTTCAGTTTTTAGGAACAGAGGTTTTATTTAAATTCAGACACAGATTTTTGCCAACTGGGTTTCAGTATTTCATTTCCAGCTGTAAAACAATGCTAGTTGTAGAGCTTGGTAATGGGCTTAGCTCAACAATCTACACCTTTGTGCTTGCAAAATCGGTATTAGGCCATCATTAGAATAGGTTTTCTCAAAAGCTTACTGTTACTTCTAACTCCCAGTGAAATTGGAATTGTCAGGAGAACAGCTTCTCACATGGCTATTTGGCTGTTTCGGGCTCAGAGAGAACCTGGAAATACAGAGATGTATGGAAATGAGACATAATGAGAGAAATTGCCTTTTACTTTTACTAAATAATTATTTCAGAACTAAAAAGGGTTGCTTCTGGTTCATTTGTTGAAATGTGCTCAGTGCTTGGACTTGTCGAAGTTTGATATATTAGAATTAGTCACACTGTTTCTTCACTGTAGCATTTTGTAAGAGCTAGAAGTTGTGTACCTATTTTTCCTTAGCGAATTGCCGTCCATGGAAAAACAGATCTGTGCGGCAAGTTGTCCATCAAAGCTTGAGGTTGGATCGGGTTTTACAGTAGTACGACTTTATTAGTGTTGCCTCTGATTTGCACCAGTGCAAAGCTGTCTGTACATTAGAAGCTTCTGAACAATACAGTGCTCCTATACTATAATATCATGGCTGTGATTTTTACAAGCAGAACAAACTGTGCCACTAAAATCACAGTTTCACTGACATTATTGCATCTAACCCAGGGACTTCTGCCAGCACAGCTATGTCGATCAGAAATCACATCTTTTCAGACCCTACACTGACACTGATATTCCAGTAGAAGTCTCTAGTTTAAACATAGCCTAGATGAAATTATTGTCAGGCCTAAACTATTTATTTTCTAAGCCCACCTCATAGGCATTTCTCTTTTGGAAATTATAGCAAAGCAACAGGGAGGAAAGCAGTGAGACATTAACTATTTAAGAATTGCTGTACAATGTTTAATGTCCAAAGAATACATAAAACATCACTGTTTAAAAGTATAGATGACTAGCATTGATCCAAAAATTTGCTCATTGTAGCCAGTTACATAAATATAAACAGTAGCATAAAAAATTAGTAAATAATATCATCATCCCTATGGTAGACAAATCAATGTACCAAACCAAAGAAAATCCTCAGAAGCTATCTGTTAGCATTATCAAGTATCTTGATATTTAAATCAAGGACAAAGACAGAAGGAAGGAATGAAGGTATGTGGCATTTTTGAAAAATGTTCAGATAGCTCAAACTTAACAGTGCATCATCATTTCTGAAAGAGGCAGTATAGACAGCTTTAGTCTGTGGACCTAAATATTCCTAGGTCTATCAATGCCAGCCTTGGCGTTGCCCATTCTAAGTATATCAATTCTGCAGCTATACCTCAAAGGTATTTCATATATCACCATTTGTTTTTTTGCCCTATAAACATCTTAGCTGAACCAGAAATGCTGAAAAACATTTCAGGGTTTGAAGTCAGAAGGTAATCAGAATACAGATATAATTTATCATATTTATTCACATACCACATTGCACTAAATAAGGCAGGGATGGGCAGTTATTTTGGTCAGAGGGCCACTTACTGAGTTTTGGCAAGCCATCAAGAGCCACATGACAGGCAGCCAGGGGCAGATACTAATTTTCTAAATTATTTAGGGGCCCCATGGGCTAGATAGAATGGCCTGGTGGGCTGCATTTTGCCCACCCCTGAAATAAGACATGTACCTTGTTTTGGAAGACAAACTGAACAAAAAATGATTTTACCATTTAACCAAACTGTTCAGAATCAGCTTCCTCATTTAAGGTGTGCACCCCAATTTTTAGCGCTAATTTTTAGGGGGGTGGGGAAGGGCTGTGTGGTATATGAACAAGCAAGGTAATTGTTATTCCTTTGCTCAGATATTTTGGTTACTTGTGCCAGGCACAAGGGGTCAGATTCTATTCCACTCATGCAGATATGCAAATCACCTTAGGCGTCTAAGTACAATTCTCTTCCCTGCAGCTGCATGTTTCTGCAACTAGCCTATTTCTGGTACTGACCTGACATGCTAAAATCTGGTTTGGGTGTCTACACTGCTCTGTAGTTTGGCACGTAGACATGCCCTTGGATAAATGGTTCTGTTTTTGGCATGGGTTCATTTTATAACCGAGAGTACCACACTCTATCCTCCCTTATATTGATATCAATGCATCACATATTTTTAATGGAACCTTTTTCATTGAACAGATTTTTTTTTACCCAAGGAAACTGAAGCTGCCCACTAGGCTATTGAAGGTGATGTAGTAGCAACAAAGATGTGATTAGCTGTACTAAGGAAAAGTGAAGCTTAGATAGCTATGTGAGATTTTTACCTCATTTGCACGCTATGTGAAAAAACAGCCAGCAGCATTCTGTAGCTGCCTCACAGGTAGAGCTCACATTCACTTCAGTGGGATTTTTGCAAGTGCGGCTGCTGTCTGATGTGGAGTTTTCACCATGGCTTTATACAGTGACACAAATACTATTCTTTCTGACCTTTCATAGGGTTTGTTGTAATCTCTTAATAGCTAACACCTTAACCATATTCAGATTTCCCTGTTTCCTAGACTGGACAAATTTCCCTATAAAGGCTGTCCTGTTCCACTGGCATAAAATGAACTTAGAGCCAGGGCCTCCTGCCTATACATCACATAGAAAATGGAAGATGAGTATAAGAAGAATGCAACAAGCACTAAAATAAAAAAAAGCTCTTTCTTCCTGACGTGTAACAATCTTCATGATATTTTACATATTTTTGCCCTGATAATGGTTGTCTATGCTTGTTTGCAAAGGTTATGGGATCACTGTATAATATAGCTCCAACCATATCTTGATAAATATTTTTGATTTAATTCTGGGATAAATTGATTTATTTTGTGAATATGCATTTTACTAGGTTTGGCATGATAGGAAGGTAGGTTTCTTTGTTTTATTTTGTTTTGGTTTTAGTTCAGAGGAAAAGGAGAGTGGGAGGGAGCGTGGGGGAGTTCTACTGACTAGAAGCTCAAAGAGAATACATTAATTAACCCAGGAGGATTGTTAGGATGCTGGAGTGAGAAAATGTAGCTTTGAAATCTAGTGATCTTTATCCATTGTTGGGTTTGGGTCAAAGATCTTGGACAAGAGAAGGGGAAAAAGGGGGTGAGTGGGAGGTTGGGTGCAATGGGAACCAGATGTTTAAAACTGATGAGGATTGGCTGCTCTGTTATTGTGTAACAGGCCCCTGTTTTTTTCCTCCCACAAAGTGTGACATTCTTTCCTGAAGTCCCCCTGTCCTTTGCACACCCGCGCGTGCACACACGCACATGCACATGCACCCACACACACACAATTCTGGCTCTGCTTTTTTCCTTTGGCCTACCTTGTCGAATGGCCCTGGAAGACTAAACAGGTGCTATCTACTTTTGATTTCAGTGCATTTAAATTAATCCTGTCAGCTCAGCTGTTAAAACAACTGTCATCTCCAGCTGTTAGTAATTTTCGACTGGGCACTTTTACAGGTTGCCAAGTTCTGAGCCTGCATTGTGAATCTCTCTTTCCCTCTCTCTCAAAGCACTGTAGTAACAATTTGTATTTTTTAAAGGGGACTTGTACTGCAATGTTTTTATATCAATTCCTGTTCATTATATTTTTTAAGTAATAATATCTTAAAACCCAACATTGTCATGCCAGGTTTTGGAATAAAGACCTATGCCATGTGTTCAGTGTAGTGCATATCAGTCCTTTGTGTGTTTGTCATAGTCTAGGCATTTAAAATTTGAATGAGAAATGAATCAACCTGAGGATTTTGGGGATATGGCGGGGGGAATTAGAAGGGGCTCAGATTTTTACTGCCAAAAATAATACTTGTTTCCTGTAAGTATTTGCTTCTTTCTGTTCCATTTAAACATGGAATTTATTCTGATATTACAAAAAGAAATCTAATGTTAAAATAAATTGCACCTTTAAAAATGTTATATTTATGATGTATGTTACAGCATTATAAATTGTTTTAAAAAATTCATATATCAGATACTAGTGACAAATTTCAGTAGTCCTTACCTAATGCTATTAATTTCTACAGGGTTGGGATCTGCAGTCTTATCTTTATATGTGGGTCAGAAAGTACTCCTATTTGAAGAGAATCAAATTCTAACAGGGAGAAGTTTCTGTATTTTTAAAGTTTTAATTTATTACAGTTATAAGCACATCTTTTTCAGCTGGTATAAATTAACAAAGCTTTGTTGACTTAAAATTTTGTAAGCTCTTCAGAAAGAATTTGAGAGTTTTATAAGGATTGTTTTTTATGTAATTGGAAAAGGGTATATTTTAAAAAACGAGCAGTAGGTAATCCTTTGTGTGCAAAGGGGAAGGATGGGGGGGGGAGGGGGAGAAGAAGACTACAATGACCCAGTAAAAAAGGGTCCTTTGTAAAATCTTGTTTTGCATTGTCTGCCTGCTAGACAGACATAATCGGTGTTTCTGTATCCTGCCATAAAATAGAGACTTCAGATTGGAAGCCTTGTTTCTCTCAGTTTCTCTTGTCCTCTAGTTTTGAATTTGTAAGGAAAGCTGCTACCAAAGCAGGACATCCTCCGAAAAAATTTTATTGTATGTCTCCCCGCTTCATTAAAAACATAGAATATGGACATATACATGTGAACTAGCCACTTCTGATATACACATAACACCATCATCTAACAGTGAGCCAGATTCTGATCTCACTTTTACCAATGTAAATTTGTAATAGTCCTGCTAAAGTCAGTAGAGTTTCTTCTATACTTCTATCAGTATAAATATGACTTAATCTACACTTAAGTTTTGCTGGCATTTTTTTTTTTGTGGTTAATAGGGTGAAAAAAATCATACCCTCAACTGGGATAGCTGTGCTTGCAAATACCTGAATGTAGGTAAAGTTATAATGAGAAAAAACTCTTCTTCCTGGTGTAGGTTAATTTGTTTGTACAACTATTTTTAAGTTATACAAGTAAAAAAATCCTTTTGCTAGTATAAGGTGCATTTTGCAAAAGGGGTTTTGCTGGTATAGCTATAATAGTGTAGCCTTTTAAATGTGGACAAGCCTTAAAGTCAGTTTTATCTAGTGCCCTTACAGGTAGAAAGCTCAGGTTTCAGTATAATTCAGGGAGCAGACAGAAGCATAGCTCCCTGGTCTAACTCATGGAACTTCATAGAAAGTGTCATGAATTAGACTGACCCAGTGGATGTTAGCTGTTGGGTTGGGAGGGTGTAGGGTTGAGTGTCAATTTGGAGCCAATCCAGTGAGAGAGGCTGCTTGTCTGCAGCCTTTTCCCCTAGCCCCATCCACACTCTTCCATCCCTGGTGCTGTCTCAGGATGGGAGGGGGAAAAGGCAGGAGAGGGAGATCCATTTTGGGGTTTGCCCTGCCTCACTGGAATGGGGGAAGGGATGGGGAGATTGGAACCCCTCACTTCAGGGGGGCTTCAGTCCACCTGTCATGCACCTCTCCAGGATGGCTGAGCAAACTCCAAAGTGGACCTCCTTCCCCTGCCTTCTCCCCCTCCCATCTGAGACGGCACCGAGACAGGACTGGGCTGCTTCAGCCCAGCTGCCAGAGCAGGCAGAAGTTAATCAAAGTGCTCCACTATGGGCTGCCTTCATTTGAACCCTCATAAAATGAGGGTTAATTTGTTGTATGATCGGAGCACTCCGCAGCCGTGCACTTCTGTCTGAGCACAGCTGTAGAGTGCTTTCACGGGGCTGATCGCACAACAACTGTCGTTTCTGTCTATGCCTCAATTCTAATGTTTCTCCCGTGGCATTTAAAGGTAATGTCCATTTAACCAACATGTGGTCCCTTCTCATAAGAGTGCACTGGTAGAGAATACTCTTTGCTCTTGGGCATATGTTATTATTCTTTTATGGCTAGATAATCTGTGATCTGTTCAGAATAAAGGAAAATGCATCAGTTTACTGTCCCTGGATCCACCCAGGAGAAAGGTCATGACTCAGGGAATCGCCCGGTCTCTCCATTGCTCTGGATAAGAAATGAATTGTGCCAGGCTAATACCCAGTTCAGCATGTGCTCCCTGACACATCAGCATAGCAGTGCTGCATACATGCAGGACAAGCCCTAACAAATACCAAAATTCTGGATACAAATAGCTTTAATTTTTGACCAACATATTCTGTAGTACAATATCACATCTGTACAAGCAGTATTTTAATTTGTGCATTCTGTATGTATATACAATCGGTCAGAACTAAGGAGGATTTGTATTTTTCATGAAATAGTTGTGTTCATATATATATATATATATATATCTCCTGGGAACAGAGGTTCTTTTTGATTATACAGCACTACATTCTTACTGTAAGTACAGAGACACAACTCCTGGCGTTAGTGGGAGAGTATGTCCCATATGATCCAGAGTTACATCTTTGTACTACAAGCAGAGTCTGATGAATATGAGAGCTACAGTAACATGCCAGATATATATTAGCAGAGAGCCTAATATAAATTGCATTAAAAGGAAATTAGAATCAGAATTTAATCAATAATATATTAATTTAAAATTCTGATTCTGTAGTAGCTGCTATGGGCAAAAATATCATTAGCTTAAAGCAAATCCTTCCTGTAAAATATTGCTTTCTGAAAAATAAACCAAAGTGATGAGAACTTCAAAAGAAAAAAATTAAAGGTGGGACAGTTTTTTGTGGAAACTTTGCTTTTACCAATGCACAAACATTTCATTTTGAAACATTTTGGTTCTCACTTATTTTTATTTAGTCATTCATAATATCTGCCTTGTGACTAAATTATTTAGCCATAAATAATATATTAACTACTGTCCGGAAGATACATTCTTGTCCAATCTTTCCATTTACAAAGATTTGTCACTTAAGTTTTTTGTTCTGTTCTGTAAGATCCCGTGCCGAATTGTTTGTAAAACAACTAAACTTTGAAGCCAGACTTGATTACAATCCCTGAAGTGGAATGCTGCTTCTTCACTCCCTCTACACTGGCATCCCGCCCCCACCGCCATTCACACCAGAATTACCCTTTGACTCCTGGCTCCTACAACAAACTGTCACTATCTCTTTAACAGTAGAGTACTGTTAAAGGCACAGCATTTCTTACATTTGGATGGTTGTCTACTTAACATTGTAAAGGCTAATTTACATTTTATCTCGCTGTCATTTTTCTTTATTCAAGCACCCTTTCCTTGCAAATATACAGCTTGAATCTCCTCTCTCTCTTCTGTGTAAAACAAAGGATACACCAGTGAAATCAGTAGATTTTATACTGGCATACAATTGAAGTACCCTGCCTTCCAGCTGAAGTAAGTCAAACTGAATAAGGCCCAATATCTTCAAAACATAAATGTGTATCCATTTAGTTTATTAAAATCAAAATGTTCTTCCAACCCTTTTGAGGGATTTGTGTGACTTAAAAAACAGACATTAATCTTCTTATCTATGTGCAGTAAAAACTTGTTAATTCACACTAATGACCCACTGCAAATTACTGGATTCTGAGAATTAACAGGCAAGCAAACAAATCCAAATTTTCTAACTGATTCCTATCTGTGATGGACTGAACCTAAACTCTTGACCAAAATACATTTGAGAGTATTTAAAATCCAGGTCTGAATTTTGCAACTCAGGTCAATATTTAAATTTCATTGACTTTGCATGGTAGAAGGACGGTAGTTGCAGTCGACTGAATTATGTTTGACAATCCAAAGGTGTAAGAGATATCTATCTATGTATTCTTTTATCTCTCAGGAGATAGGGAAAACACATATACAAAGGGTAGTGTACATTTAGGACTCTGGAATGCAGCAGCCTGCCCAGCAGATTCTGTGACTGCACAGATATTCATACTGCTGAATTTTGAAATTGTGCCACAGTGCTCATTCACACTCTGCTGCAGAAGAAAGTATTGCAGTGCCCCAGAATTCTAGGGGCCTGCACTTTTCCTGACAGTGTTGTTTCGTTCACTCATGCATTGGTTAATGCAGAGCTATACTATAGCAAATGTGGCTTCTCTGAAAGTTTGTTGCTATTTTAGAAGAAAGATCTCTCTACCACCTCTCTGTGACATCCAGAAAAGAAGAATAATGAAAAACAGGCTCCTTTCTTTAGAATGGGTCATTTCTTCTTCCTGGTTTGTCTTCTCTTGTGTCAGTCCTCTTAATCATCCATATAGCCTTTCCCATCTTCCATTTTTCCTTCCCCTACTTCCATTTGTCCTGCAGAAGGAATTCCTTAACATCCATTAATTTGTGCTGATGAGCATGAACAAGCCTCTCCAATAATATGAAAATTAAAATTCAATAGGAATAGGGCAAGAGAGCATAAAGTGTATTGTAAAGTCACAAATTTATTGTATTGTAAAGTGTATTGTACTGTAAAGTCAAAAATGTTTAGAATAGTACTAAGGATCTTAACTGACTTGGAGGAGAAATGAAATCCAACTACTTGTCTATTTGGTATGGACTTCCACATTTAATCATAATATAAATCTATGCACATTTCTATAACTTCTATCTATGTTGTATTTCCGGGTTCGCCTACACAGTAAATATATATTGGTGTAAACTAAGGTGGGAATTTAGGAGATAAAGTTAACTCAATGAACCTATCCAAGTGGACAGTCTCTCCTGGTATGACAGAGACTTTTACTTAAGTTGTTTGGGAAGGAGTTGAACTAATCTGGAACAAGGTAGACTTAGGGTAATTACAGACAAAGAGCTTAGCCTATAATAAATGTGTGTGGTGGGGTGGATTTTACCACATGCCAACTGCTCCATGGAGCTGCCTGTACAGACAGTTGTGTACCCCAATAAGTTGAAACTAAACAGGAACTGACCCTTCTATAATTGAAGGCTGAACAACAACCTTTTAACTTTCACTTATCACAGGGTAACAGCATACACATGGGCATTTTCCATGGGCTAGAACAGGGGTTTTCAACCTTTTTTGGTCTAAGTAACTCTGACGGCCGGATGCTGGGGGCGCGGAGGGCAGGCTAGCGTGCGGCTGAACGCTGAGCGGGGGAGGTAGGGGTGTTTTTTCTGAAACCCCTTAGAAGAAATTGCTTTATGCAAAGGCCTTAAATAAGAGGTTGGAGCTTTGCACAGGTTGGATAGGCTGTATTTTGATGATGTGCATACTGGTAAGATTGTGTGGGTGTGTGACAGAGAGAGAAATGAGGTAAAACAAATTGATCTCTATTTAAATTTTTCCACGAGTACATGAAAAAAACAATGAAACAGTGCAGGGTTTACCTTAACATAATATACTAGAGTGCAAATTCATTGAGGCAGGCGCCATGTTTACTCTGTTTTCTACACCACTGAACATAACATTGGCACTTCAGAATAATTAAAATAAAGTGAGTTCAATTTAGGTAATATAGATTAGTAGAGGGTCCACTACCTCTTAATTCCCTTCAAAAAATCCTGCTCCTTTAGTTCCATTCAGAACTTCGATGTTAAATTCCCTCTGAAGGTGACCAGATTAAGAAGTAGTGCTATAATACTTTCTCCTCTAATGCAAGCTGTCTTTTAAAGCAGACTTTATTGGCAGATTATCAAAAAAGAAAAGAAACTTGGAATTAAACACGTGTAGCCAATTATTAGAAAAAAATCACTCCGAGTTATAAAGCCTACATTATTCGGCATAGAAATATTATGACTTCGTGGTAAACAAAATCTCCATCTCCATCATCAGGATTGACTGTTTCTTTTAGCATTCTTTAGAGTCCCAAAACATGGGCTTATCTATAGGATATCTTCTTATAAACAGCAATATCTGCACCTCAGGTGGGTAAGGATCATGATTAGGATTAGGTTTAACGTACACTGAAATAAGTCAGTTTTAAACTTATTTAAGAGTACATGCACAGCTTTTGCATTGCTTGACTAGATTATTATTAAAAGAGATTAAATTAAAATAATGTAATTCCTGCACATAAACCAGATCCACTGGTGTCTCAGAGATGTCTCTAGATGTCTCTTCATTAGAAGAAACTCTATAGAAGAGTCATTATTCCCTTTGAAGCGAGGTTTAACCAACTAGATAAACCATTTCGTGGCTACAACATTGTTCTTTCTGCACATTGATTTAATTCATTTCTTCCAGTTGCAGAACCAACGAGATTAGATTAGGTCTCTCATGTGAAACTGATGTTTTTTCCTTGCTTTGGCCCTTGTTACGTTCTCATCTTATTTAAATGCTTATATGTACATGAGAGTGCCTTTTGAGAGCCTTCTCCCTCAGTAGTGAAAACTGTAGCTCTTGGGAGAATGACCCATGCATCACTGTAGAAGGTTTAGTTATTCTTCCTAGTCTGGAGATTCCCTTCAGTGCTTTATGAGAGATGCCAGTACTGTCCACATGAAATAAAAGCAAAACAACTCAACCCATTTGGCACTAAATGGCACTCTTGTTGGCCACTCAACAGGGAGGCTGAGGACTGAATGGGCCAGAAAGGCTGTGCTGCTCATCCTCCCTTGGAAATTCTCTTTCCAGAACATGATTAGTTCCTGAGTCTTCATTGCTACCACTTAAACTATGCCCATTTTGTGGAGGACTTTATTCCTTGGTACTTTCAATCTGAAAAGTTCTATCAGCGCTAAACTCCTTATATAATTATGATAAAATCCAAAGGCCATTAAAATTAATGGTTAGGCTCCTGCTAACTTAAATAATTTTGGGGTATTTCCTGTTTTAACATGCTTATGTTTTGTGAGCAGCTCTAAGACTTTTGCATCCTCTCTTTCCTGTGAATTATGCCTTGTCTACCTTAGGGTTGTAGACATTAGACAGACTATAGTTACACCAATACAACCGCATAGTGTAGATGAGCTGTATCAGTTTAAAACTGAAGAAAGCCTTTCTATTTTGATTGCTTGTTGATAAGATTGGAAAACTTATTGATGAGGATAGGAATAAGAATTCAATAATAAAATGTTTCCAAAGTTTTGACTATATAGAGCCACTGTAGTCCTGAGGCAATTTCTGAGCAACTAAACTTAGGAAAAATGTATAAATATGAATAATTTGCCAGGCAAGACCTTGAGCAAGAAGGCTTTGAATGGAATAGCAATGTATAATTTGAATTGTAAACAACACAGATTAATTTTGCCTTAAAAGGATTCAGCCAAAGTGAGTTGTAGTTAAAAGGATTTGGTGGGCCATTGGTACAGATAGGTAACAGTTTGGGGTTTGCAAGGTTCTCTTTCATGTGGCTATGCACAGACTGTATCAGACAGTTTCAGACTATTAAATTACACCCTCCCTCCTAGTGCCCTCCTCTCAGACTCCAGAATATTTTTTTCTGTTTGTTTATTAGTTAAACACCATCTATGCAATTTAAACACCAAAGCAATCCCTTCTACAAAAATGATTTCAGGAAGGGAAAACTTTAATCCAGTAAAACGTCACAAAAAGTTTGATTTCTTTTTTTTCCCCTTAAGACCTTTTACAGTGTGTGGTCTCTGCAAGTCCATTGTGCAGCACTGAAAATGACAATTCTGTGTTTGCTGAGAGTCCTATATTCTTCTGTTCAGTATCTGCCTGCTGGAAATCTTTTCTCCCCAGTCACCTTGATTCTACATGTCCGGCCACGCACTAGTAGCCACATCCTAAACAGCAGATCCTAAGAGGTGCTGGTTGACATTCTTAGTTGCAGTCCCGCCTAAGAATTAAATGAGCACCTTCTCATCATTAGAGGTAGTCCCTTCAGATTAAGTTGGGAGTCCGCTGCTGAGGCAGTGTGAAGAAGTCTTGCTTCTACTGCCTTTTTTGTCCCTTTTCTGTAGAGAAAGATCATGGGTTCCAGAGTTGTTGCCTTTCATTGGCACTGAATTTGTCTAAGCATGAAAAGTTGTGCTCAGTTGCTTTTGACATTGTACTTAGTTACCTACATCACTTAGACACTTAGGGAGATTCTTTAACCTTCTTGAATTACATTATGCTAAGATGAGGAAAGTATTGGTAAATATCTTTTAAAATAAACCATATTCCAGAGTTATCATTCAAAATAATATAATAATTAAACTGTAATCATAGCAAGTTGTTTTGAATAATGCAGTATTTCAGATTGATGTACTTCTTTCTTCTAGACTTCTGCCACAGTGAAGACAAATTGCTCATTTGGTCTCTATATTACTGCAGTGAATGTTTGTTCATGTGACAGTATTGCCTAGAGCAGGGTTTGGCAACCTACAACCTGTGGAGACTTTGGGTCTGGCCATTGGAGTAATGGCATTCAGCAGTGGGGGGTTACAGTAGAGGGAGACTATGTCCACAGTGCACTGCAGCCAAGCACTAAGGACTTTGGCACACAGAGAGATCTGGCACTCCTGTCTGCTGAGTGCCAATTCTTCAGGCTGGACAGCTTGTTTTATGTTCACTTGTATTAACAGGGCAAACCCTCCGTCTCGCCTGCCACATCTTGATCTTATTAATATGAGGGAAGGATCCTTGATTAATAATGCTTACCCACATGAGCACCTTGGGTTGTTGATCTTTGGGGTTCGCCCCCCCTTACACCCCATCCTTATGCCAACCAGATCTTACTTCATTGCCAGGCTGCTGGCCATCAGATGAAAAGATGATACCGTCATCCTGCCACTCAATTTGCCAGGCTTTATCCCAGTTAGTAGTCTCTAATTGTTGGGGAGAGCCTCTCTCCTTCCTGTCCTGTCCATCACTATGTCTGGCCAAACAAGTTGTCCATGCTTGGACTCTGTACTAAGCGTGCAGCTCCTGTTTTTACTCTCATGCAGCTGGGAGGTAGCAGGCCTCTTCTCTGGCCCCTGCATAAGTTCTATGTCTTCTGAGCCCTGGTGGTTAGGGTCTCTGCCACTTAATTCATGGTTTGTGGGCCTTTAACTATACTGCCCAGCAGGGCTAACCTAGCTGGATTTTAATTCTTCCTATCTACACTTAACATCATTACAGCCAATATGATGCCCAGGACTCCTGCTTCCCGAAACAGACCCACAATTGAAGATTGTGTCATTCCCCTGAGGCAAGCAATGTTCCTCTGGGTTCTGTGCAGTGTGTCACTCCCTCCTCTCTGCCAAGAGGTTAGGTCCCTTGTGCTAGAGCCTCCTCCAAACCTCTACTCTGACAAGCAGGTTCTCTCCTGCTCATTTCACCCCTGCTGAGGCAAGCTGCACTCGGGCTCCATGCTCCTATTGCTGTGGTCCTGGGTCTTTCTTTTTTCTTCTGCTGGCATGGGGTATGCTTTTAGGACATTGGTCCCTGCACATCAGCCTATCTGTAACTGGCACAAACTGGTGAAGCGGGGTGGAACTGGTGCATGAGGTTCTCCAGTCCACACTACTGCTGACCCTGCAGGTGAGTCCCAAGGCCTGTGGTTGTTTAGGGTGTTCCGGTCCCATCCTGGGGACCCTGTGTGGAGACTTCTCAGGGTCTCACTGCCACTTGCCTGTGGGCTCCTCATGATCACACCCTGCAGTCATGTACCTTGGGGCTTCAGTGAAGAAGTGGGAGGAAGCTCTTTCTGTGCTGCAGTGAGCAACAGCAGGAGAGGTGGCTGGGTCCTCATTCCGACCCACCTAAGATCCTGAACTGATGACTGAACCGAGGTCAGGGCTCCATTGTGCTTGGTGCTGCAGACAGAGAGTTCCTGCCCCAAGTTACTTTGAGCAAATAGATAAGTTAGACAGGAAGGGGAAGGTGAAACAGCAGTGAAGTATCTTGTTTAAGAACATGCAGGAGGTCAGTGGTGAAGCAGGGAGCTGAACTTGGGTCCTCTGTGCCTCCCTCTAACAACCTATCCACAACAGCACAGTACATTTTTGGATCTGGATTTGAACTTGGCAGCTTGGGCCCATATCTAATTAAGATATAATGTGGCAGAGTGAGTTATTGTGTGGGTGTATATTGTCACTTGTATACTGGGGGCATCACTCAATGCTACACTAATTAACCAAGTTTTTGTGAGAGGTGACAAAATATAACTCTGGTATTTTTATCCTTGTTGCTGTTGTTTTATAAATGAGAAGAGTGAGAAATCTTGAGACATTAATCATTAAAAAATCAAATTCATTTTTAACAGGAGGTCACATTTTACCCATCAATTCCCATTGTCGTCCATAGAACAAGAGGTGAAACTCTTATCTAATGGTTTAAATAGGCTGTACCTATTTCTGTTCTCATTTACTCTGCTTCAATTCCATTCAAGTTGGTAAGATTGAACAGGTATGACAGCAGAATTTGGCACTGTGGCTAATAATTAAAGGTAATTTGGTAGCCTTATTTATATGATTTCTCTTTCTTTGGTTTCCTTCTTTGACTTAGCTAAATTATTGTGCAACTTTTTTTAAAAAGGGGGTTTGTTTTAAATTTTAAAAAAATCATAATTTATAAATATATAAAATTTCTACCAGGTTGACTTTTTAAATTATGATCATAGTATGTTCACACGTCCTTAGAGTAGTTTAGGTTTGATCAGTGTTCTGTTATACAGTTGCTGGTTTGATCTTAACTGGGCCATGAAAATTTATTCAAGCTGAAGGATTTCTTGTCTCATAAATAATTAGGGGATTACCCCTTTCTTTATTTTTCATTCATATATAATGATTGAGACCATTTAATTTTGGTTGGGGTTTTTTCAATTATAAAATAATAGTTTATCCATAAATATAATTCCTTACCCTGCAACCACACAAGACAAATTTGAAGAAAGCATTTTTAGTCAGGACAGTACTTAGCTATAAGAACATGGATAAATGCTCCCCATAAGAATTGCCGTTTACTGGATCAGACCATAGGTCCATCTAGCCTAGCATCATGCGTCACACAGTGGCAAGGAGTGGATGCTGAAAGGGAAAGTGAACTGAGTATGACCAGGGCTTTTCCCACTGTTCCCACCTCACTTTATGCTTTGTGAAAAAGCACTTCCTTTTGTTAGTTTTAATATTACTACCGACTAGTTTCATTTTGTGACCCCTAGTTTTTGGATTGTGAGAAATAGTAATAAATCCCCATTTCCCTTCTTTTCACCGTTTAGTAGTTTGTAAACACTTATCGCCCTCCCCCCACTCAAGTGGCTCTTTTCTAAACTGAATAGGCCTAGTTTGTCCCTATATGGAAGCCCCTCCATGCCACTAATCATCCTCATTGCCCTTCTCTGTACCTTCTCTAGCTATGTACAGACAGTCAGAATGCCCGAGGATATTTGATTCAGTCTTTGCAGATTAGTCCAAACTGCAGAGATTAAACTGGCAACCACTGAAGATGCATTCACTTTTGATTCAGGAGATGCAGCCACATACCTGCAGGAGCTCAGGCCAGAAGCTGGGGGGGTGCTAGAGCATGGCTTTCTGAAATGTAGCCGGCATGCACTGTATGTTCACTTCCTCTTTCTGTTGCCTGCAAGGTCTTTGGGATTTTCAGTCCAGAATCACAAAAGCAGGATTCTGCATGGTTGTTCAACACTTCCTCTTACTGCTTCCAGGTGCTTCTGGGATTTGTAGTCCACAGTGGCAACCAGAAGTAACTTTCAGTAATTTTAGCTGGGTAGGGCAGCTCTGGACCCAGGGGAAGGGGGTTTAACTGGGAGAATAGAGGTTTCTACTCCCCCCCTGGGCCCAGACCCCAGCCAAGCTTTGCCAAGGGAGAAGGGAAGTCCCTGCCACCCCCTCACTCCAATCCTTCTCTGCTGGAGCAGACAGCACAGCCCAGCCCAGGGCAGGAAAGCATGCTGCAATGCTGGGGGACTCTGATTTAACTTGAACCAGGAAGGGGTCTGAGACAGAAGTTTCATAAACCAGTATGACCCAAATCATAGATTCACAGATGCTAGGGTTGGAAGGGACCTCAACAGATCATTGAGTCCGACCCCCTGCGTATGGAGGAAAGAGTGCTAGGGTCAGATGGCCTATCCAGCCTTCTCTTAAAAACCCCCAAGGTAGGGGAGAGCACCACCTCCCTTGGAAGCCCATTC
>NW_017728931.1:26673359-26677281 GCF_001723895.1 Crocodylus porosus | reverse complement strand
CGCCTTCAGTTGAGGCAGAAAGGACAGGCCAGTCCCAGGCTGGAAAGCATGCTGGGGATGCTGGGGGACTGTGATTTAACTTGAACCAGGAAGAGGTCTGGGTTAGAAGTTTCATAAACGGGTTTCACCCAGATCAGTTAATTCTGATACTGTATTCAACCAGGTTTATTTTAAACCAGTTTCAGCCATTTTGAAGCTGGTTTATGTGCACTGAACTTTTGTTATGCTACATGTTTAAACCAGTTTCTGATTACTTAAACCATCTTATGTGTAACTTCTGTCCCTAGCCCAGTTGTTTTGTATTCCTTTTGAGGTGTGGGCACCAGAAATAGACACAGTATTCAAGGTGTGGCTGCACCATGGATTTATAAATGGTCATGATAATACTTTCAGTTTTGTTTACGATTCCCTTCTCAATAAGCCTTAACCCTTTTTATTTGCCTTTTGGATGGGTGCTGAGCTGGATTTTTAGCCAACTGTCCACAGTGACTCCCAGATCTCTTTCCTGTGTGTTAACAACTAATGTAGAGCCCATAATAGTGTGGGTATAGTTTGGGTTATCTTCACCCAGGTGCATCACTTTACATTTGTCTACATTGAATTTCATCTGTCATTTAGTTGACCATTCACTCAGTCATGCCAGATCCTTCTGTAGTTCCTCACAGTCTCCCTTGACTTTGAATAATTGTCATCCCACAGGTTTGGCCACCTCAGTATTCACCCCCTTTTCCAGATCATTTATGAATATATTAAACAGCACTGATCCCAGTGCTGTTTAATATATCACAGATTCCTGTGGCTCCCCACTGTTTACTTCTTATCATCCTGAAAATTGACCATTTATGCTCACTCCTTGCTTTCTGTCTTTAAACCAATTTCTAATTCACTAGTGGAAGTTCCCTGTAATCCCATGACTACCTCTGGAGGGGGGCCTTGACATAGTATATTTGGACTTCCAGAATGCCTTTGACAACTGGATCATTTCAATCCACCTGCTTATCGACAACCTCAAAGAACTCTAGTAGATTGATGAAGCATGATTTCCCCTTGACAAAACCATGTTGATTCCTCACCAACAAGTCATGTTTATCCATGTGCTGAACAATTTTTTTGTTGTTGTTGTTATTGTTTCTACCAAAAGTTAGGCTCACTGGCTGGTAGTTCCCTACATCCCCTCTAGAGCATTTTTTAAATATGGGAGTCACGCTGGCAACCCTCCAGTTTTCTGGTACCAAGGCTGTTTATAGGGATAATTTGCATACAACAGTTAAGAGCCTGACAATTTTGAACTGAGCTTCTTCAGGACCCAAGGATGAATGCCATAAAGTATTGATGATTTGCTGCTGTTTAGTTCATCACTTTCCTCTATGACCTCATTTATTGAAACTTTAGTTTGGGTCAGCTCCACTGACTTGTCTCTAGAGAAGAGTGGATCTGGTGAAACAATTACCCTAACATCTTCCATGGTGAAGACAGATGCAAAGAATGCATTTAGTTTCTTGGCAAGGGAGCCCCTTTTATACCCTGATCATCCAAAGGCACAACTGACCCGTTGGCAAGTCTTTGGCTTGCAGTGTATTTAAAGATGCTTTCGGTGTTACCATGTGTGTCTCTACCAAGTTACTCCTCAACCAGAGGACTAAAACCAGACCAGGGTAGATTTAAGCATGTTCTCATGAATTGGGGGTGTATATGTGCTTACCTTTATGTAGATGAATCAAAAGGAATACCCATACTTAAGCACTGGGGCCATATATTTTAACCTAAAATCTTACATTTTCAAAATTCAATTTACGGAACTATAAATCAGTATTATGACCCACATTCTGCCTTCCTTTAGTCCCAGGGATACTGCAGGTGGTTCTGGTCCTCTCACCTCCATAAGGATATACTGTATTTACTCACATCCATACTCACTGTCTTTTCAAAAACTAGCCGTCCAACATTGGAGTGCATGTCTTAAGCAGGGAATGTGATTTTCTGTTTAGAACAGATGCAGTGTGATGCTGTGAGATGGTTGTCATTTCTTTTCCTTTTCTTCCTTCCACCAACTTCATGGGGAAAGGGTGGAGCGCAGCAGGGGCAGACCCAGATAAGGTACACTGCTGTCATTGCACTTCAGTTTGATTCCTTTTCCACCCTAAGTTTAAAACCAACTACCTGACAGCAGCAGTGGTATTTGTATTCAGGCAGCACTGAAGTTATCTTCATGGCTTGTTACAACGTACCTGATTCCTGAGAATTACCCTTCACAGGTATTAATGACCTTCTCTCTTTTTTAATTGTCTTCATGTTCTGCTAATCAGGCAGTCCTTTCTTTGGCAGTTTTGCTGCCTGTTAGCTACTACTGGTCTCCCTTCTATTTAAGAGCTCTGCGGACTGTTTTTAGCTCTTTTGAGAATCCTAGATCTGCCCATGGAGTATAGTCTTCAGCAGGAACTATAGTTTCAGCTTCTAGCTGAGCAGCCAAGAGGTGCTGACAGTTCAGCTATGAAAGGGGTAAAACTGTACCTTTTGCCTGAGCAGGAAAGGGAGGGTTAATGAGCTGAATGTTAGGCTTATATGACCTTAACGATGGGGAAAAAAAATTAATTCTGCTTTCCTAAAATTTTTGTCTTATTTGTGATGTATAGTATGTGATAAAATATGACAGTAGAATTAGATTAGGTACAGAAGGGGAAAAAGGTTTATCAGGAGGATGGATAGGCTTCCATAGAAGAAAAGAATAAACAAGGCTCAGGCTTTTCAGTTTAGAGAACAGATGACAAAGGGGTTTGTAGTGGTCTACAAAGTAATGAATAGTGTGGAAAGAGTAAATAAGGATTTACTATTTGCTTTCTCTCTCAATAATAAAATACTGCTTTGTTTTCCCCTTTTGGTCTCTTCAACCCACCTTTGCCTCTCAGCTGAGCTCTGTCTCCCTTTGCTTTTTCTTTGGATTTAAATTACTTTATTCCCTTCAGTTTATTACCCCTTCTCCCTGCAAGTCCATCCATAGCATCTGATGAAGTACAAAAGCTTATGCCTCTCTGAATAAGTTAGTCTCTAAGGTGCCACCCTACTCTGCTTTCTGCCAGTACTAGATATAGGGGACATCCAATGACATTATAAGGAAGCAGGTTTAAACCAACCAAAATGAAATTATTTTGCACACAGCAAGTAGTTAATTTGTGGAACTCATCACTACAGTATGTGGTAGAGGCTATATGGCACTTCTAACATTCTTAGTTAACTAGTACAAAACTATGCTGCTATTCTCACTGAAATCAACAAAAACCAAACACATTACTGGAGTTTAGTAGACATATCAGTGCCTTACTGTACAGGGATGTATCTAAGCACATGTTTGAACTTAAGCATGTGCTTAATTGCATTTCTAACACAAGAGTAAAGGTATTTCTTTCTGTGAGCAGGGACAAGCATCTCTGCCCCATATGATTTTAGAGAGAATGTTGAAGAACAGAAAGGCTGAAATATTTAACATTGTAAACTACTTTATCCATAGTTCAGTTGATACTTTTGAAAAACAGATTTTATTGTACATATTTGATTATTTGTACCTACTGGCACTATAGTTTTGTCATGGTGGTTCATATCAGGGGGCTTTTAAATCTTGATTTTTGCCTCTGGCAGTGGTTAAAACCTGATAATGATGTTCAATATCTTACCATAAAGGAGATGGTCTAAAAAGCTAACTACATAAATACATAATATGCCTAGACAAATGTATGCAGTATTTCACATGAGCTTTAGGAATTCCATCCTCTCCTTTGGAGGCAATCAGTTTAGACCTAAAGCATAAGACTCTATCTGAGCAAGCATACATTCAAATATTATTATAGATCATAAAATTTACTGAACTTTTTGAAAAATCAACCAGCCAGAATATTTGACCATACATACATACATACATACATACATA
>NW_017728931.1:26659570-26673184 GCF_001723895.1 Crocodylus porosus | reverse complement strand
CAAATATTCTGGCTGCTTGATTTTCATAGATCTATCTATCTATGTATCTAGTCAAATATATAATATACATATTTGAGTAAAAATAAAGTTGTGGTACAAGGCATTCCAAACTAGAAAATGAAAAGCTAAAGACAGAATCCTTATTTAAACTTAGGAATTGCACCCAGAGAGGTACACAAACTGCATGGGAATGATTTTGTTGTTTGTGTTTACAGACTGAGGTCTGATTGTCAAGTCTAACTTTGACTTTGTTCACATTTGTTGATTTGTGTGTAACCACCACAGTAGCATTAACATTACTTTAAACATGGTGTTATGTGCTTTAATATCCTATAAATTTTGCTTTGACAATCAAATTTGCAGTTGAGTTTGATGAGGCTATAGGGTAATATCTCATTCAAGCACATTTTTTGTTATAGTTCAAAACTATGGTAATGTATTTGATGATTCTTATCTGTACTTCTATGTATATGGTTATCTGCCTTATTTTCATTCTCGTACATATCTATAGTGCTGTCTAGATCTGGAAGATTTGATTTGTTGGATGCATTCAAAGAATAGAAAAACTGATTTTGTGTTTTATTATATTTTTCTGCAATCTTTTTGTAGACCTTGAAATTGAAGCTGGCATATTTATAAATATGATTTTCTCTCTTGGATCTTTGGAAAGTTGATTTTCTCTGTAGGTAAATTAACCTGCAATTCCAACAGTGACTTTGGCAAAATCAACACAGTAGGATATTGATATAAGAATCCTTCAGAGCCCTAGGCTGATAGTAATTCCACTGTGTGTAGATCTATCTTGTGGCTAATTGTGTTTAATATAATTAGTCAAGAACAAGCCTTACATAGGAATATGTAGCAAACCTGACAGAGAGTTAGATATTTGGATGGAATTAATTTAAAAAACCTCCTGTTTCTTAAATGCAGCTAAATTGGTCACCTGTCTTTTTGTAGTTACTTTCACTTGGTTGAAAATTAGACACAATAATTCCAGTATGTAAAGTCTCAGATGATTTTTAGCAGCAAATGTAAACTGTATTTTTTATACTACTGCACAGTAGTAACGAGTTACTGAGTAGTAGCTCATTCCTACTGTGCAGTAGCAGCAGCAGTACAGTTAGTGCCCACCGATGCTGTGTCATTGTAGTGATAAGTCACATCACTGTAGCTCATTGCTACAGTGACATAAGCGTCTCATGTAGATGCACCCTCTGTGAAGTATTTTGTGGTCCTACAATATGAAGAGTAATATATAAAAGAACATGTGCCTTAGTTTCCTTCTCTTTAATATAGGGATAAAAACAACCGCTGCACAGGGACATTTCCTATCCATTTAAGGCTTTAAATTGAAAAAGAAGTATAAATATTTGTTAATCATAATGCTTATATTTCTATTATTTCTATGATTACCATAATAGTATGACTCTATGAAAATATTGGCCTGATGAATAGCATGATTGTTTTCTGAAAATGGAATGGCGTGTACTCATAGCACTTATTTTCAGGAGACTTAAGAATAAATGGTTGAGTGCTTGCACAGAGGAGTATACTTTGGTCTTGTTGCTATATGCCTCCTAATGGAGTAGCTAAGCATGAGGGGAAGGCTGAATTTTAATACTGGTATAAGGCAGCATGGTTGCATCTACACGAGACACTGACTGTGCAGTAGCCTGATACTACTGCACAGCAGCATCATGTGGCAAAAACCATGATGTGACACTACTGTGTGGTAGTATTAGGCTACTGTGCAGTAGTGTCACAAAAAAGATGTTTGTCACTCCTAACTCAGATTACTGTGCAGTCAGCGTCTCATGTAGATGTGGCCTGTGAGACTTACATTTTACCACACCACATTTTCACAAACAGAACAATACTAGCGAGTCTTGTAGAATCCCAAATCATTTGGGGAATTTATCTGAAGTCTAAATATTGAAATTAGACCCTGCAACCAGAGCAACAGAAAATGCTAATGAAAAAGAACTGTTCTACAAAAATCCTCAAGCAGGGTTCTTGTCTTGAGCAGAACTTTTGTTTCCTTATAATCCCCTGATACTCAGTACTAGAGCTGGTTGGAAGTCTGTGGGGTATTTTTTTCATAAAATGAATAAATTACTTTTTCTTTGTCAGAAGACTATATAATTGAAGTTTCTGGCCAGCACTACTCACTGGTTGTTAGGAGCCACAACTTTTAAACTTTTGAATACAGCAGACTGCCTTCCTCTACAAAACTGTACCGAGAGGTAGTGCTGAGCTTGAATCTGTCTGTGCAGTAGCTCTTCAAAAAATGCCTTCTGGAACTTGTATGTAAAGAACATGACAAGCACACCACCAGATAATTAGCTGTCATACAACTTCACACACTCCTTAAAACTGTCTTTGGTTTCCAAGTCCACTAACACATCTCAATTCAACCCCCACCAGTTACCGATACACCCTTTCTGGCAAGCACTAGGACTTCCTCTCCCTTCTAGGTATTGACTCTTTCCACTACATGCTTATGCAAACATATGTTCTTGAAGCTCCCTACCATTTGGTAAAATCTCCCTTAGTCCATCTGATAATCATCCATTCCAGCAGTTAATCCTCCTCATACCATCCTCTAGTTATGATTATCCTTGATCACAGCCATCAGATCTAATCATTCATCCACTTTCCCACTACCTACCTATTCCCAACTCCCTTCTCTTTCACTCTTCATTTGCCACCACTATTAAACCAGACCTCTTCTGTAGCCAGTGTAACTCTTTGGGGACAGAGATTGTGTCTTAATCTGTTTATGGAAAGCACCTAGCAGTTCAGTGCTAAAACAGTTGAAACAGTAAATGATGGCAGCCATACCCTTCTGGCATTAATACCCTGGACCAGTACAGCCCAGAGCCAGTCATCTTTAGACCCCTTCAAAAATAAATTATTGTGGGAATGGCAGCCAGCCCTTTTACTATAATCTCATGAATATAATTTTAATTCTACATGTAATACTAGTAACAGTTTTCTGTTTTTATTAGGATACCTGTAAGAAAAGAGATTACCTTTGATAGATCAGTAAATAGCAGGAAGTGGGGCTTATTTCTCAAATAAATAAAAAATGCATTTTATTACACAGTTATTTGTTTCCTTTATTAGAGACTTTAAATTGCTATGTTAGCTTTAGGTGTTCCCCAGGAGTGAGATAATGATGAGTATGATGATCATAGTTTGAAGTAGCAATGTTTATCAGCTGCAGAAAATGTGCACTGAAGCAAATATAGGGCAAAATCTGCCCTTCAGTTCACACATGCAGCTTACTTCCATGCCAAGTTCATCCCTGGTGTAATCTGAATTGAGTTACACATGAGATGAATTTTGTCTTCAACTTCATTGCATGCATCTGGGGGCAGCATTTTGCCTATAAAGTTCAGTTCTGAATCCCAATACTGGGGTACACACTGGCATGAACCAACAGCCCATTTGATCTTTTATGGTTAGGTGCAAGTGCAACAGTTTTGAGATGTGCAGTTACATATTTAAGGCTGTGGGTAGTAAAAAAAAAAATCCCATTATTAAAGAAAATACAATAGTGTTTGGGCCACCCTTTAAGCAGTGATGTTTTGGGGCTAGTTGTGGCATAAATATTTCCAGAATAATGTGCACTCTATATGATATATATTATATTGTGCTCTTTTGCTACTTGTAGTAAAAAAATTAACAGTTGACCATCTTGAGACCCAATGATCTAGCAAGGTTTTTTTCACTTGTGTTAGAAAGAAATTAGAAACTTAGAGAATAAGATTCTTTACATCAATCTCAACATATTATTATTTTTAGTCTGCTTTTCTTTAGATGTACCACGAACAATGGAACTTTATTACAGCCTTAGTTAAGATCCTTAGATAATCACTTTGACTTCACTGCTTCTGAGAGATTCTCAGCTAAAGATTTTTGCACAATGTATAGGTTTCTGTGTGGGGGCAACCTTAGATCTGATCACCTCAGAAGCAGGTGAAAAATAATGTTTGTGTTGGACAATGCCTCTGGTCGGTGGGAGTGGGCACCAAGGGCTTGTTAATTTGGTTTGTTTGACTAAAACTCCATTATTGTTCTCTGGCCCTGGCAGACTGGGGGGCACTGAAGGATGAAGTTTAAATGTAGAGATGATAATCAGTGCATGGTAAGATATGATACCAGACACAAAAGAGAGTGTCATAGTGGAGGTGTGACACTGAGACTGTAGCAGCAAGTTGTTGTACCCGGGGGTGGATCCAGGGAGGTGCAGCAGTATATACACACTCTATTTTCACTGCCACCATGATGGCTGTCCCTTGCTGACCTGTGCTCAAGGGATCCCCAGAGCTGCTCCTTGTCTGGTGCACAGGGTGCCAAGCTTGGCAGGGGCACTGGTGGGAGTAGGTAGCTTTCCTCTTCTGGCAGGCTGGGAACAGGTATTGGAAGAGAGACTGGAGCTAGTGCAGCTGTTATCCCCAGTTGACACAAGCAGCAGGGGGAGCTCCAGAGTTTCTCCTGACCTGCTCCAGTCTTGGGCTGCAAGGAGCAGGTACATGGGAGAACTAGACTTGTCCTGGGACACTGGTGGCAGGCAGGTTCTTCCTCCCAATGCCTGCTTCCTGCCCAGTGGGGGGTGAGGGGGAATGGCAGGGAGCAGGTGCTAGAAATAGGAACCTGTGCACTAAAACTGTCCATGGCCAAGCTCAGCTTTCCCGCAGCCCCCAGCTGTAGCGGGGAGCTCTCTGAGTGGCTCTCAGGCTCCTTCCACACCAGGTCAACCAGTGACAGTGGACACAGAAGGTGGCCCCTTCATGCACCTGTTGCCTGCCCAGCTCCCTGGTGTTCTTCGCTGGCTTGGGGTCTCCAGACATGCACCCTTCCCACCCCTCCATGGTCTGAGGTATGGTTTGCTGCACCCCCTGTAGTAAATCCTGGTTGTATGTCTTTATGATAGCCCATGGTTGTATCTATTTGCAGTAGTCATAGCCACTAATTTATCTTTTCTTCACCATCTGACATTCTTATTAGGTAGCTTTAGTATTATGCAAAACTATATGTTTATTCAAAGAATAGCATAAACTAATCCTTTATGGCAGGGCCATCCAGCTGTGGTCTGGTGTGGGGGCTGCATACAATGTATGCTGCTTGCTGCAGGGATGGCTTCCCCAGCATCTTCTCACTGCACAGACTGCTAGCTGAATGCGGCCCCCTGCTGCAGAAGTTGTAGCAGCTGCAGAACCATCTGACCCCCTCACCAGTAACTCAGTCCTCCCCCACTGTTCAGGCTGTGGCAATCACAGCAGCACAGGGCCCTCTTGCCTCCTGCTTGAAGTATGGAGACTCCCCGCCCCTGCTGTATGGACCCCCCACTGTGTAGGCTATGCAGTTGATTCAGGGACCCCTGGTCATTCCCCCGCTGCATGTTTACTGCTTATGGCCACAGGCGGCCAGTTGGGCAGCCTCCCTTTAAGAAACTGGAGTAGAATGGTCTGTTATACTGATCTAAAAAGCTACACCCTGCAACTTTGCTGTTACAGCCTTTGCTTTAGATGTAAGATTAGAGTCTTATGTGTGTTTGTTTTGATTGTTAAATACAGATTGGATTAAAATAGTGAAAAGTTTTGCAAAGTTGATTTGTTTTGAGGCTGAATCCACACACCACTAAAACAATGGCTAGTCTTACAGAATTCACATGCATGTCATCCTTACAAGTTAACTTGGTATGTGGTGAACCTGGTGGTAAGACAATTTTTTAACCATCGGGAATCCTGAGATTTCCTTGATCCCTTTTAGGCTGGCATCAGGCTTGGATATGTCACAAGAACTGCGCTAGTTGATCAACATTTTTTCCCTAGTGCTTGGATCTAAAGGCAGTCCTCGCTATTTTAGATATAGAAATCTTTTTTAAATCACCTGTGGCCCCTTTCTTAAATAGATGTTATCTCTGTGGAGTGCTCCATTCTTTCCACCCAAAGAAGTCCTGGAGTGTGATTCTGGATAGTTGCTCCTTTGCCATGTGGAATGCTACAAATGCTATATTAGAATTCAAAATTTTATCAAAACCCTGAAATTAGAAGAATAAAAAATTAGTGAAGTTAAGCTAGCTCTACATCTTACTTTCATTAGTTGTGGAGAATGTGAAATCTTTCCTTGTGGGTCACTGGTCAGATAGGGAGGTCACTTATGGTTGAGAACAAACTGTCTGAAACTCAATTCAAGGAAGGCGGAGGTAATACCATACCTCAAATTTGTAAATTACCTTAGGGTGTGTTGAGAGGTTGTTTCAGCCAAAGAAATTGTGGGGATTTCCATGTCGTTGTTCAAGAAAAGTATAATTTGGGGAGAAGGGCTTTTTTCCTTTTGTCCCCTTTCCTGGATTGTCAGCTGGCATCAGTGATCAAACCTACCTTTCCTCGTCCATTCTTGGCTGGATAATTGCAACTTTTCTTTCTGTATCTAGAACCCTCAGTTGTGATCTGTTGCTAAGAAGAATGCATCTGTTGAAAATGCATGTGTTCTTGTTTGATAGCTCTAGCCATAGGGAACTTATCTGATTCCTGGACTGGCTTATTATACATATCCTGGCATCTGGCTATAAGTGAAACCAGAGCAATGTGGTCTACTGAATGCTGCAGTGAACCAAGGACTTGGGAGATGCAGGATAGGTGATCTTAAGCAGTCACGTCAACCATCTGTACCTCAGTTTCTCCATCTGTTAAAAAGGTATGTTGAGATTTACTGGTTAAAAGGGCTTTCTAGTAGCTAGGTATTAATATGTTTCCTCATTAGTTCTGACTAATTGGGGCCTGCAAGATAACAGCCCTGTATCTAACTGTCTAAAAACTGCTAGAAGAGCATTATTCCCATGAATGGATTTAATTTCCCTTAAGCACTCAAAGGGAGCCTAAGTTAATTCTCTGTACCACACTTCAAAAAAGATGTGGAGAATCTTGAAAGGGTCCAGAGAAGGGTCACAAGAATGATTAAGGGCCTGGAGGGCAAACCTTATGAAAAAAGGCTAAGGAATCTGGAACTGTTTAGCCTGGGGAAGAGAAGACTGAGGGGGGACTTGGAGGCTATCTATAAGTATGTACAGCATGAATATTGGGAGCTGGGAGAAGAACTGTTCACTAGGGCATGCCAAGGGAGGAAAAGAAGTAATGTCTATAAACTGTTAGAGGATGGTTTCAGGTTAGATGTAAGGAAGAACTTCTTTATGGTAAGAGTGACCACAGTCTGGAATAGACTTCCCAAGGAGGTGGTGCAGTCCCCAACCCTGGAAGTCTTCAAGAGGAGACTGGACAGACACCTTGCTGGGATCATTTGATTTTAGTAGTATTCCTGCCCAGAGCAGGGGGGTTAGGCTTGATGATCTTTCAAGGTCCCTTCCAGGTCTTAATCTCTATGATTCTATGATTTATTATTATTTAAGTTTTGATAAAAGGCACACTTCCTTTCTCGAGCTTTCATGGGTGGGTGGCCATGGGAGAATCGGGGTTAGTTTGCCTGGAGCTTTTTAAGGCTTGGTTAAATATTGAGACAGAGTCTGAGCTGGTGTAAATCAACATAGCTCTGTTGACCTTAATGCTACATTGAATCATCTCTACTGAGGATATGGCTTATTGTGTTAATTATTAATTATGCAGTAGTACAATTTGGGACATTTTGAAATTCAGTTAGAAAACAAATGCCAATTAAGAGGTATCATAAGTTCAACTTAACACTTACTAAGTGCAGTTAAAATGCAAGCAGATGCATGTTTAAGCAGTTTAACGTGTTAAGTGCCCTTGTGGCATTGCAGTTATTCCCTTTCAGGCAAGAGTTATCTCCTAAAACACACTTTAACTTCTAATAGGTCACTACATTCCAGTGTTCTGCAACTGTTGCAAGTCAACATGTGACAAAGCCCTTACACAGTGCAGATATTTTTGTATTACCAACACCACTGATTTGTTTGACAATTTTTAAGTGTAAAACCACCATATAAATCCTACATTAGGTGTTGGTATCCTTTCTGTGTATATAACCTTTCCTTTAATTTAATGTATCCATTGTCCTCCTCTTCACATTTCTTAGAGGGAGGTTGTTAGCTGTGTTAGTCTGAAATCTGGGCAGGTAACACCTTCAAAACTATTTGATTCAGAGATGCATACCTTTTCACAAGCTATAGCCTACTTCATTAGCCTGCTTCAAGAGCCTACAAAAGGTTATGCTTCTCTGCACAAGTTAATCTCAAAGGTCCTACCTTGTTCTGCTTTCTGCCTTAAAATATCTTGGTATTTCTTTCTGTCTCTCACCATCAGGTTTTTGAATTGGTTCACGGATACACAATATGGAAAGCAAAGGACTTGTCATTGACTCCAAGCACTGAATAAAGGCTTAAAAGTCTCTTGCAGGGACATCATTGGGATCTATGCCTTCAAGCTTACCCCAAAAAAGTCCAGTTTGTGCAAACACTGTTTCACTAGATACCAGAACTATTGTATACTATAAACCTAAATGAGCATTCTTTGTCTTTATTTTGGCCTGCACTTTTTCTTTGCAAAACATGGTAGGATCCAATGGTGTATTTGTGGTAGATGGTAAGCGATACAATATTCAAAAGAGTTGATTAGAATTTTTTTAATGTATTGAAGACTCTTGTGGATCCTTACAGAGGCCTCTTTGGGGAGGGATTGTTATTTTACCTTCTACTTCTAGCAATCCGCCTGATATGCTTCATTTTTTTATTTTTACTTCTTTGACTGATGGGTATCGAGGAATTAGCCAAAATCCTAGAAACTAAGAGATGAGAGTTGCAACTACGTAGCAGATATACCAGTTAGTTAAAAAGGGTCCACAAAAGTGAAAGGGCTTTGAGAAGGTTTTGAACCTGGGAAAAAATAGATTGTACAAGGAAATGGGAAAACACAGTGTGGAAGTTTAATGTCTTTTTTTCTCTCTCCTTTCTCCCAGGTAGAAGCTGGCACAGCAGTTTTTAACAATCAGCCCGTGTGTATGTTTTCCTTCCTTCCATGTTGTTTCACAGTTATCTGTTAGTAACAGCAGTATTATTACACACAGATTAGAAGACAGGCAGCTTTTAGGCTCCCTGACAGTTGGCTAGAGCAGAGATTAGAGATAAAAGTTAATCCCGTGAGGTAATAGCAAAAAAAAGAGTACAAAGACATGAGATGAGCCGATAATGGTTTGTTTAGGTAAGAAGGCTTCCCTTCACTTGGTGATTGGCTCTTACTCTGTAGTGCACTGAGTGATAGCTTCCCAAATCCTTTCTAAGGTTTATAACATTTAGCTGTAGTCTGGAGAGAAGACTAGGGAAAAATATAGCAGCCAGCAGTGATAAAAATAATAAAATCGTTACAATGATAAATGGAAGGTACTGGATCACATAGGAGATGAGGGATATAGCCTTTCATAACTTCAGGGTTGTTGTTGGTTAATACATGAATTAAGGGAGATTAAAACAGGTTTCCAGTGAAAAATGAAAACATCAATAATGTGGTGTGTGTGGGTGTGTGCATGCGCATGTGTCTGAAAACCCTCCCTAATTTTCCAGGATGCTCCTGAATTTCTGGGCTGTGTCCAGTGTCCCCAAAAGGTCCCTGCATCGTGACATTTGTCCTGAATTCAAAAAATTGGCTACAACTCTCAAACATTCCTGCAGCACCAAGCGGTGTCCTGATATGTCTGCTAAGACACACTGCATTACTGCCGGGTGCCATGTGAACCTGGCTATGCTCCTTCTAGTTACAGAGGTAGTCAGTAATAACCACCGAAGCCAGAGGTTATAAAGTTGTGTTCATGCTGCACAGTGCCCAGGCTAATAAACTCTGCCTGTCCACTAATTAGCCCACCCACCATGCTGCCCTACAGGGGGCTGTTCTAACTTGAACTTGAAGTGTTGAGTGTAGACTTTTTCTAGTTCTGGAGATTGGGGTGGAACATCTAGGCTGTGCTTCCCAAAAGTAGTTGCTTTATATCTACATGTATTTGTTGTCATAATTTAAAAATGGACCTAGAATGTTTATGGCTGAATGTCACTTAAAAGAAATGGTAGGTCTGATAAGAAAGAAGTCTATCGTTTATGTAAGTTGCTTCATGTTTTTATGTGTTGAGAATAAAACATATCCTTGAAATTCAGAAATTTTGAAATGCTCTTGAATTAGCAAACTATTACAAATGCTATTTGAGTCAATCATCTCTTTATATTTAAGTTATTGGGGAATATTCAACAGAAGGTTAGAGACATAAAACAAATGATTCATTACATCAGTATCACCCTATAATTTTGCAACTGATACAGATAAATATGTATTTGAAATAGAAGCTCTGGGCATTTATACATGTCCTTCAGGAGTGGGAGGGGGTGCTTTAATTAGGGTGGCCATCTAATTAAAGCACCATGGTGTCTCCTGTATCAGGGTCCCTGCACTTCAAAATGGTGGGAGGAGGGCACTTTATCTAAAGCTAGTTTGAGGAGGTTTAGATAAAGCACTCCTGCCTCCATTTTGAAGCATGGAGAAGCTGATACACGAGATATGGGAGACAGCTGGCACACGGTAATTGTCACGCTCCAATGTGCGGGAATTATAACTCATCAGAGCAGCCTCCTTGATTACATATAGGTACCCTCTCTGACTGACAACTGACAATTCAGCACTTCTCTTCAGTATCAGAATTGCCAAGAGTTGGAAATTCACATTTTTAGCCTGTTTTTTAAATAATGACTAATGAAAGCTGTAGAGTTCAGCTCTCTGTGTATAATAAAGGCATAGATTCAAAATGATTGATTAAAAGTTGAACTTGTCTTAGACTTGGCCACTATTAATGGAGGGATACAAATAAATAGTAGGAATACAGGTTGAATATACTAAGGCACTTATCCATCAAAATGGGAAAGAAGCAGTCTTGCCTGCATACTTATTTTGTTTTATGGGTTTTTTTTAATTCCTAGCCTTTTCTGGAAAACTTCTTAGGGAAGCAGGAATAGTGTAAAGCATAAAATGTGCAGTTTTAAATGGTAATTTTCCAGAGTGACCAGAAAGATTTTCTTATATTTCATATTTTCTTAATCTTAGAATCTCTCCCTTTAAGTCCAAGGAGACATGGCAAAAATCCATTCCAGTCCTGATTTTTTTTTCTTCTGTCAAGAACTGCACAGATAACAGTTAACACAGTTCACTAAGAATATTCCTGACACTGATTTGCAGGCACATCTCTAATAGAATTGTGGACGGGAAGGGGGCAAGTGATTTAGGAATCAACCAACCCAACATTTTATTCTAAATTTAGACAAAGCTATATCTTTTCCTCATTTTAGGTGGGGTTCAGAAATGTTCATTTTAACATGCTGGTGTACCAACTTTTCATGCCTGACTACTGTTGGAATATTTTCAGGTCACTTGGAAGCAGTAAACAATGGATATCCTGTAAGAGAAGAGCCTGCTCTCCTGAGATTTCTAATCTTATTTGCAAACTTAAGAAATTTCAGGAAAGCAAGTTTTCTCACAAACTTTTATTATATATTTTGGACGAGCCAGATGAACTTTAGGCACCCCTTATTTACTCCCCTGCCTGCCCCCTCCTCCAACACTCATCCATACCCACAAAAGAAGACCCTCAAAATCCCTTTAGGATCACCCTTTAGTAGGCATATGAAACTTCCATTCTGATCATTTTCTCAGTGTACCTCATAGACAATTGGGAAGGTTTTCAAAAAGGCACCTAATGATAATGTTGTTCCCTAAATATCTAAAATGAGCTAAAATATTAGGAAAACAGCAGTTATTTTCAAATACAGAAGTACAGACTGCTATATATGTGACTGATGTGGTTTATGTACTAATGAACAATATGACATTATCTTCTGATGTTGCCAAGTCAAGCAACTTGGTTGAGATGCATAGAAGGACATCTTAGTGCTGTTGAAGTAAATGGGGCCAAGATTTCTCCCATGCAAGTATGCCATTATGTGGTAGTATATTTGGGACACCATATTTTAAGAACAGGACATCAGATATTTATGTAATACTCATTTGTGCTCTTGAAGATTGGTCATTAAGGCTAATTCAAATTTTTTAGATTTCAACATTTTCTGGCCAAAACAGGATGCATTTTTTCTGAAAGCTTTTGCCAGAAAAGCTTTCATTTTCCAAATAGTTCTGCTTGTGATGCCACTCATCCATCTCCATTGCAACTATTTTATGGCAACCAAGGGTATCCTTTTCTAGTTTTTTTTTGTTTTTTGTTCTATAGGTCCCATTCCTATTCACTTCTTTCTTCCTTCTGTAAATGAGTGAGGAAAAAAAATGAGGCTCCACAGATAGTTGTTCTGCATGAGCTATAAGTGCATGAGCTCCTCGGATCTCTTATCCTCAAATAATTCTGTAGCTCCTGACTGTGGAGCAGGACTCAATCATTTTCAGATTCAAAGAACAGCCCAGCATAGTGCCAAATTATGTATCAGCAAGATGCTGATACTGACTGTTTTCTACTGTAGGGCTGGGATTCAAAGTTGGGCCCAAAGTTTGGTTGGTTTTTTTTTCCATAGATCATTTAGAAAATACAAGAAAACACAAAACACCAGGCTGTCTGTTTGCCAGTGAAAATGTCATGTTCCTCTCCTGTTCAGAGGTAATGTGCATTTTGGGGTAAAACTTACATAGCTTTATTGAACAATGCTAATATAATTTGTTTTTAATAGAATGTTATAGTACACACAGCATGTAAATAATTGGCGTAGGAGTAAATTGATGGGAGAGTTCCTCACCAGTTTCCCTTTTTTTCATTTGTTGCGTCTGTGTCATTTAGAGTCCAACTTAATCAAGAGTCTATTACTGATAGCAGAACAATGTAGCTCTTAAGGATCTTTCATGATGCAAAAGTGGGCAGTTTGAACTGTGCATTTTTCAAAAGAGAGTGACATAATAACAACAAAAGACAGAACTTTCTCTAATCACAAGCTTTTGGATGGCAAGGTATGGATAATTCCTAGATAGACACTTGCAAATAGCTTTCTGCTGCAATAACTTTCTTCTTTCGGATTCTAAATTGAAATACTGGATCTTCTCTTGTATCTTTCTGTTAGGATCTGGAAAATTCCTCATGTTCTCTAAAGTTTTTCTTCTCACTGTTCATCCATTCTTCTCTTTTCCAGTCTATTTAAAGCTTGACAGAAGGTAAACATTATTAGCTTGCCGAAGCCGTGGTTGATCTCCATATTTTAATATACTCCTTTAATTTTTTCCCACATTACAAAAAAAAAAAGCTCTGTGGTTTATACATGTAGTTTTTGCTTGTGTGCAAGGAAGTGGCACTAAATGAATCTGAAATAATACTAGAATGTGGGGTTTTATGCAACTGTCACCAAAGCACTCCATTTCAGGCCTTGGTAAAGCAGAAATACTGAATTCTGTAGACTAAATATGTTGGCTAATTTCCTCCAGCAGTCTATGTTGTATGCCAGAGCTTTCCTGCTCTGCAGAGGGGTGCTGCTGCCCTCACCCTAGCCTGGTGAGCTTCCCCGGCCCTGCTTCTGGGAAGTGGCGGCGCTCCGTCCCTGCCTACCTCACATCATCCCCGCCTCCCTGCTCCATGTCTGTCCACCTCTCCTCTGCTCAGCATCTGACT
>NW_017728931.1:26657272-26659470 GCF_001723895.1 Crocodylus porosus | reverse complement strand
CCCCCAGCATTTGGCCGCTCGCTAAACCCCACCCCCCGGCATCCAGACACCAGGGGTATTTAGATTAAAAGAGGTTGAAAACCCCTGTTGTATGCCATCTGATTTCAATTTTAATATGTCTGTATATAGATATCTGTATCCTCCTACTTCTCCTTTATCTCATTTACAAAAACCCCTACGTCTCTAACCATGATTATCTTCAGATTCTGTGTTAAAGCAACTCTTGTATCTTCTGAGGTAGAGATTTAGATCTCATTGAGATTGCAGTAGGTACCAGCACAGGAAACACCCTGTAATAGGATCAAGTTGCGGGGGGAGAGGTGGGGCGTGACACCCCTGGTGGCCTCATGACTCCTATCCTGCTTCAGGTGTTTGGGTACTCTCCATTTGTTTTTGCTTTCTTTCCTGCCATGCCTTGCTGGGATTATTTTATTGGGACACAAGGAGGCTGCCCCAGGGTTCCAGAGTGAGCCCTTGTCTATCATCAGTCACTGGGTTCCTTCTGAACCTCACTGAAACCCAGCGAGGCTGCCTTCAGGCACCAGGTAGGGCCCTCCCAGCATATCCATTCTGTAGTGCATTCATTGCCTTAATGGCTATTGATGGCCTTCAACCTCCCCTGTAGCCACTCCCATCCCTTGTAGATAGTACTGGTTATCATTATCATGGGGCACTTTGCTTCCAAGACAGTGTCAGGCCAACTCAAGCCTCCATGCCCTTGTTGGGGCCTTAGCCTTCCCAACTTCTGCCCTTTTTCTGCAGCTGGTCCCTTAGAACTAGGCCCACTGTGCCTGGCTTCTGAGCTGCAGCCTCTGTTGCACTTCTTGGGCTTTGGGTGCCTGGCCCTTGCTTCTGCACATCTCAGGCTTTGGACCCCTGGCCCTGGCTTCTGTGCCTCCCGGGCTTTGGGCCCCTGGCTCTGGCTTCTACCTCTTGTGGGCTATGGTGTTAGCCTTCTCCAGACCATCTCTATCACCTTCCTAGACCAGGTTTTGGCCCTCTCAGCCACTGCCTGTCTGGATCATGAGCCCCAGCCTCTAGCAGGGCTCAAAACACCATGCACCCCTCAGGCACCCCTGTAGCTTGCACCCCTCGTCTGGCAGACTGAGTCCTCATGTTCCCCCTGGCACCATCCTCCAGACCTCCCCTGATAGCCAAACCCAGTCCTCCAGTGTAAGTTGGAACACAAAAGGCAAGCAACTGCTTAACAAAACCTTCCCCCCTACTTGGAGTTAAATAAATATTTAGCCAGTCATCCTCCTACCTCACTGCCTCTGAGGCATTTAGTGCCTGCCAGTGGCTTAGGTAGTTCCTCCCTGCTGACAGCTCTGTCTCCTGAAGAGCACTGTCCTTCCCCTTCCTCTCTCCAGGTGCTGGCTTTTCAGTTCCCTGGAATTCAGTCCCTTTTGAGTCAGGTTACCTTCTAGCTCCAGCACTGCTGTCTGTCTTTTAGTTCTGAAGGGCAGCTTATGGTTGCTGCTCTGGCTGCCCTAGCAGTGCTCTTGTTGCTCAAGCAGGGCACGACCCTACTGTCCTATTGGTGGGCGAGCAATAGGCATTCACAGCCTGTGGGTCTCTGGCTGCCTACTCCCTTGCATCTCATAATGAGCATGCCTCCTCCCCCATGTTCCCCCTAACTTGGGGATCACCCTGCAGCTGCTTTTTCCTTAAAGTAAGGGGAGTCTCTGGTTCCCTGTTACATACCTCCCATTCTTCTTAAAAGCCTATGGTCAAGAAGGGTCAGTTCTTCACTGCCCTGTAGTCTTTCTTACCAATGGGAAAAATAATGCAGTAGGGAAACCAGCATGGATTTGTAGCAGGTAGATCATGCCTGACCGATCTGGTTTTGTTGTATGACAGGGTCACATAATGCTTAGATGCAAAAGTAAGAGGTGGATGTCATTTTCTTGGACGTTAGCAAGGCCTTTGATTCAGTATGTCATCCTATTCTCATAAATAAATTATGAGGCTGTAACACAGATGTTTACATGGTCCGGTGGGTGGCAAATTGGCTTAGCAGTCACACCCAGAGAGTGGTAGTAGATGGGTTGGTATTGACATGGAAGGATGTGGGTAGTAGGGTACAGTCCTTGGACCTGTACTCTTTAATATCTTCATCAGTGACTTGGATGTGGGTGTGAAGTGTACTCTGTCCAAGTTTGCAGATGATACTAAATTGTGGGGTGAAGTGCACATTC
>NW_017728931.1:26579943-26656686 GCF_001723895.1 Crocodylus porosus | reverse complement strand
ACTTCTTCATGGTAAGGGTGGCCAAAATTTGGAATGGGCTTCCAAGGGAGGTGGCGCTCTCCCCTACCTTGGGGGTTTTTAAGAGAAGGCTGGATAGGCCATCTGACCCTAGCACTCTTTCCTCCATACGCAGGGGGTCGGACTCAATGATCTGTTGAGGTCCCTTCTGACCCTAGCATCTATGAATCTGTGAACACCACAGCCATAGGTTATTGGTCTTATATTTCTGTGATCTCACCAGCACTTCTTCCCTGAAGCTTCTCTTACTTAGCTACAGGAGAGCCTTCCACCTATACCCATTACAGCCAGTGTAGTCTCAAATCTCACTTCATAAACTGGTCCCCAATCTTGGGTATCTTCTCTCTTGGAGGGAAGTGATGGGTTCCCTGCCAGTTCCATACACTACCTCAAAGTTCTTCAAGTCCCAGGGTGGTTGAGGCACTGTACAGACCTCTGCTTGGCAGTCTCCATAAGGAGTTTTCTCTCTGTCCTTCTTTAACCCCATGGATCTACCACAGAATAACTGCCCATTAAGCATTGTTATTGCTTGAGTGGCTTCACTGGAGCATTCAAAGTTAAGTGTCAGGTTTTCCCCTTGTTCTGCTAGATGTCAGCATACCTTACAGCTCTGGCATTTGGAACACTTCTTTCAGCCTTCCCCAGCCTACTCTGAAGCGTAGGTTGCTCACAAACGTGATGGACCCGAGTCTGTTAGCCCTCCCATACTTACCCTTGGGCAGGATATTCAGGTCTTTCCTCTCAACTGTTACAGGTGATGTCACTGTCTTCTTATCTGGCCTTAGCTCCTGTCCCAGTAGCATCTGAAGCAGATCATTCCCAGTGCCTGCTTTCTTTGCTGTCATTTTCAGAGACTACTCTGTTCTCACCTCTGGTTTTATTTTGCCACTGGACCCGGTGCGTGATTTGCCTGTAGTCTTCTGGGGTTGTTCCTACTTGGGTCTACTTGTCCCCATAGTGCCCCTTTTTCACCTTGCAGCTTACCCATCCCTGTGCATGGCCAGAGAGGTTTGCTCCCTGCTTTATCTTCCTCTTCAGGGTATTTTTTCCTCAGTCAACCACCATCCTGCAAACACTAGCCTTCCTCTCAGCCTTAAGGGGATGTTTCCCCAGGTCAGGGGCTCATTGTTATTTGTCCATGTGGAACTATACACTCATCGCCCATAACACGCCCCTCCCCCTGCCCCCCCCACTCCTTAAGACCACCACCCCATGCCTTTTCAAGTGGCATATCTGGTCACCCTGGGGTTGGTTTCTGGTGGGCTCCACTTCTCCTTTTGTTTCAGTCCTGGCTCTTTAAGGCAGGTTTGGACTTCCTTTGGGCTCAGGCAGATGGACCTGATGCCACTTTTTGAACCTTCTTTGTCTTCCTACTTCCTGGCCCTACAACTCCCATTCTGGGTGTCTTGGTATCTTTCCCCTCTTTGGCTGTGGTGGAGACTGCCATTGCCGCCTCTTGTTCTGGCCACCCTTCTGGTTGAGGTTGCCTCAGAGGTTGAACTTCTTCTATGGCATTCCTCTCTCTCCTGATTACCTCCAAGAGTATGCTGCTCCTGTAGCCAGACTCCTGTGTATGCAACCCTTACCACAGGTTCTGTAACCTTCCTCCATGCATATGGTTTTGTTGAGGATCTTTTCACAGGCCCTTTCTCATGTCTTGCTCCTCTGCCTACCCAGTCTGTCTTTTGTTTACCTTAACAGGGCTCTGCTTCTCTTCCTGTAGTTGTGGAACTGTACCTGATCTCACCTTGGCCCCTTCTGACTCTGCTGATAATTGCAGGATTTGGCTTGTCAAGGCTTCCACCTCCATCTCTCTCTGCTCATGATGGTGGCTCTCAGCCTCCAGCTGTTCTAATGCCTTACATCCCTCTTCTTGAGATGCTTCATATAGGCTGTGAGTCTTGCCAGCTCCTTGCCCTGTCTATCTGCCTTTTGGTTGACTCTTTCATACAGCTCTGCCAACCTTAAGCCAAAGCATTTTACATCCTGTTTGTGCTTTCCCTTCAGCTGATTGATCTCTGCACTCCAGGCCCAGTTGCCTGTTCTGCTCCTGAGCCTCTTTTTTCCACTGGGTTTCTGCTTTTACTGCCTCCAGCTGTCCCTGGGATTCAGCTAAGAGTTGCCTAATGCTGCAACTTCCTTTAGATAGTTCTGGATTCAGAACTGGCAGTCTCCAAGTGCTCCTTTAGCTGCACTTCCAGAAGAGGGGCATATCCCTTTAAGTAGTCTGCATTCTGCAGCTCTACCCTCAGCTGTCCACAGCCCCCTCCAGAGCTTGCACTACGACTTGGCATTTTTGAAGTTCTTCTTCAGCCATTGCTAGTTTCGTTTTCCATACCTGCTCCCTTTTCTCTGCACTCTTCTTCAGGCCTTGGAGCGTTCCTTCAGTCTCAATAAGAGTGGTTCAGTATTGTTTGCATTATGCATGTAAGGTGTTTTGCTCTTCTTCTGTTTGTAATTTAAGGGCCAAACCAAGTAATTCTGTCTCTACCATGTTGGCTCAGCATTTCTAGAGTCTTTTCCTTAAACTTTCTTAGCTATTCAGCATAAGTCTGTGGTGAGGAGATGGTGACCTCTGGGAAAACAGAAAGCAGTGTCTGCTGAGAGATCCTGAACTGCATCAAGCTGCTGCTCTAACTCTGCCTTTGCTTTGGTAGCAGCAAGCAGCTTTTCTTCACACACCTTCTCAGTTGCAGCTAATTCTTCCACTGCTTTCAAGGTCTTTTCACAAAGGTCATTGTTTTCTGGTTTCCACTGTTTAAAAATTGTATATAGTTCCATGGCTTCCTTTTCGAAGAAGGAGGCTAGGTCCACTTTCTCCTGGAGTCTTGACTGCACTGGCTCACTTCTGTTGGACTAGCTGCTTGTCTCACCTGGCCTGCTCCCAGGAGAGCTTCAGTGGATTTGATCCTTTCCATGAGCTGTGTGTTCTCAGAACTGGCCTCCAGTAGCTTTGTTTTCAAACTGTCAGGCTCTTCAGATTTGTGCTCTACCTCCATTTTAGCAATTTGGCTTGAAGCTCAGTAGGGCTGTGCTGCTGCTCTTTTACCTTCTCGGTCACTTAGTAGGGTTTTATAGATGGTCTGGATTTTGCACAGCTCTTTAACCTGGGTTTGAGTCTCAGTAATCTCTCATTGTATTATTTTATTGGCATCTTTCAGCTGGAAGTACTTCCTCTGCCAGGTTTCCACCTCCTCATGGAGCTCGTCCTTTCCTTTGGAAACTCAGCTGTCTTTCAGGGCTTCTATTGCCCCTGTCTGCTCCTCCACTAGTTTGGAGCGGTCTGGCACCTCAGCTGTCTCTTCCACATCACTTTGCAAATGGAAAGGCCATGGAAGCAACCTCTTTCATAGACATTTTAACTTTACCTCCTGTTTCTTGTTTTTCTCTGCCTCTGTCATAATGACCTGTTCCAGTTCTTTATTTCTATCAGCCTCTGCTGCAGTCAAGTGCCTCCCTTTGATTTTCCCTTCCTTTCCCCCTTTCTGCAGGCATAGTTTCAAAGAAGCCACTTCTCCTTCAGCCTGTTCATGTCTACAACTTTCTACCTTGCTTTCCTACTGAAACCAGCTTGCCTGCTATACTACCACATCAGAAAACAGCTGTAGGTCTAGTAACTGGCTTTTCAGTTTTTCTGTGGTCTCAATCTTTACCATGGCTCACCATAGCCCTTACGATAGGCCTTTCTGTGGCAGCCTCACCTGAACAGTCCTTGTCTTTTTTTACCTCTGCCCAACCTTGCTGCTGGGTTAGGAGCTCTACCTGTTCTTAACTCTTTTTATCCCCAAGGGTCCCTCTCTTCTCTTACAGGGAAACTGAGCTCCTCCATGTGTACAGCCTTCCCAGCCAATGCACCACTGTCACAGGATTGAACACTGGGGGAGCCATGATGCCCCCTGGTGTCCTCATGGCTCCTACCCTGCTCCAGGTCTCTGGGTATCCTCCACCCTTTTTTTTGCTCTCTTTCCTGCCATGCCTTGCTCCTATTATTTTATTGGGAGAAAGAGAGGCTGCCACAGGGTTTGAGAATGAGTCTTTGTCTACTGTCAATTAGTGGGTTCCTTCCAAACCCTACTGATCTCTGTTTTGCACTTAGCCACTAACTGGGGCCTTCCTGGGCCATCCATGCCACCAGTGCCTGGGCCATCAGTGCCTGGGCCATCATCTTATCTTGTAGCTTCTCCCATGCATTGCAGATGTTACTGGTTATCACTATCATGGGGCACTTTGCCCCCAAGACAATGTCAGGCTGCCTTGGGCTTCCACACCCTTGTTGGGGCCTTCCTGGCCTCTGCCCTTTTTTCCAGCTGGACCTCTGGCCTAGGTCCACTGTGCAGGACCTGACTTCGGCCCTCCAGCCCTTGTGTCCCTCTCTCAGACTCTGAGCCCTTGGCCCTGGTTTCTGCCCCTCTCAGGCTCTGGGCCCCTGGGCTTGGCTTCTGTCCCTTCTGGCTTTGGGCCCCTGGCCCTGGTTTCACTTTTTTCAGGCTCTGGTGTTAGCCCTCTCAGCTCCAGGCTGTCTCTGTAACTTTCCTAGTGCAGGCTTCAACCCTCTCAGCTTCTACCTGCTTGGTTCACAAGTGCCAGCCCCTGGCAGGGCTCAAAACACCATGCGCCCCTTGGGTACCACTGTGGCTTGCATCCCTACCCTGGGATGCTCAAGCTCTCACATGCTCTCTGGCACCCTCTGTGGTTTCCAGACCTCTCCTTATAACCACACTCTGCCCTCCATGTAAACCAAAACACAAAAGGCAAGCAACTGCTTAACAAAACCTTCCCCTACTTGGGGTTAAACAAATATTTAACCATCCTCCCATGGGCCTTTCACCTTGGTGCATCTAGGGTGTTTAGTGCCTGCCAGTGACTCAGACAGCTTCCCCTTCCTTTTTCCAGGTACTAGTGTTTAAGAACCCCAGAGCATGGTCCCTCGAGTCAGGTGATCCTCTAGCTCCAGCACAGCTGTCCATCTTTTAATTCTGATGGCTGCTGCTCTGGCTGCTCTAGCAGTGCCCTTGTTGCTCAAGCAGGACTATGCCCTACTGTCCTATTAGTGGGCTAGCAGTAGGCATTTGCAGCCTGTGGGTCTCTGGCTGTTACTCCTTTGCAGGCAGCCCATAATGAGCACTCCTCCCCACTACCTGGGGATCATCCTGCAGCTGATTCTCCCTTAAAGTAAGGGGAGCCTCTGGCTCCCTGTTACACACCCAGACACACACTTGGGATGTGACACACACTTGGGACTTCTCATATAAAGGGGCCATGGAACCAAGAGCAGAAAGTCAGCTAAGATGGCCATGCTACAGCACAATCTGATTCCACTCGGCTGCCATCTGAAGCCAACTAACTCATATTTATAGTTTAGTCCTTATCTCTGTGATATCAAAGGTCCTGTGTTGCTATACTTCAAGGGAAAATAGAAATCACATAAAAATTTTGAAATTTTTTTTGGAAAAAGCAAACAAGTCCAATTCCGCACTTCAGGTAGTGATCACTCAATCTCAGAATACTTTGATTAAAGATCCAAATATGTGGATGATTTATTTTAATGATGTTAGCCTATAAATGAAGCTGTGGAAATGCTACAAGAATAGGCTTTCTCACAACATTTCCTCTGTACCCTGTGTCTGGTGTGGTCACAAGTTCCCTTAGAAGAGTCCATTTGTGCTGTATTTTAGTACTTCTAGCTCTGGGCCAAAATTACCAATTTTTAAGACACGGACAAGGAACAATAGTAACAAGGAAACTGATGCATCTCAGGGGGAAAAACTCTTTATAAAAAATCTAAACTACTATTATCAGTTGTTACCTACCCAAATGCACTGTGTTAAATAAAATAAATCCAACGTTTGTGAGCAGGGAGTGAATCTTTAGCCTTTACACTTCAAGAATTCCCACTGTCATAGCTCTTCCATATTGCACACCCTGAGACAGACCAGGTTTCCAATGGCATAGCTGCATGATATGGTACATTTTGATATAGTACAGTGCCCTTTCACTGTGGTGCAAAACATATTGTGGTTTGAAACATAGTCATTAATAGTTCTGAAAGAAAATTCACTCTCTCTGAATATAAGTAGCTTTTACAGGATATGTAGCACTGAAGTCAAAGACATTAGATAGGTTTCTGGAATCAGTTTGCATTCATAGTTTCATAGTTGGTAGGGTCGGAAGGGTCCTGGGCAGATCATCAAATCTGACCCCCTGCCATGGCAGGAAAAAGTACTGGGGTCAAACGACCCCAGCAAAGTGTTCATCTAGCCTCTTCTTAAAGACCCCATGGGTGGGAGCCTGCACCACTTCTCTTGGAAGTTGGTTCCAGATCTTAGCTGCCCTGACAGTGGAGTAGCGCTTCCTGATGTCTAACCTAAACCTACCTTCTGCCAGCTTGTGACCGTTATTTCTTGTCACTCCTGGTAGTGCTCAGGGGAACAGGGACTCCCCAGTGCCTTCTGGTCCCCCATGACTAGTTTGTAACAGGCCACTAGATCCCCCCTCAGCCTTCTCTTTTGGTGGCTGAACAGGTTCAGGTCCCTTAACCTCTCCCCGTAGGGCCTGCTCTGCTGACTCCTGATCATGCAGGTGGCCCTCCTCTGAACCCTCTCCATCTTATCCACATCCTTCCTGAAGCGCGGCACCCAGAACTGGACACAGTACTCCAATTGTGGCCTGACCAGTCTTGCATAGAGGGGGAGGATCACCTCCTTCGACTTGCTTGAGATGCATCTGTGGATGCATGACAAGGTGCGGTTGGCCTTCCTGACTGCATCCCCACACTGCCGGCCCATGTTCATCTTGGAGTCAATGATGACTCCAAGATCCTTTTCTGCCTCTTCACTGATGAGAAGGGAGTTCCCCAGCCTGTAAGTATGCTCCTGGTTCTTCCTCCCCAGGTGCATCACCTTGCACTTGTCAGTATTGAAACCTATCCTGTTCTTATCCGCCCACCCCTGTAACCTGTCTAGGTCCAATTGCAGCCTATTCCTCCCTTCTAGCGTGCCCACTTCCCCCCACATCTTAGTGTCATCAGCAAATTTGAACAGGGTGCTTTTTACCCCCTCGTCCAAGTCACTGATGAAGATGTTGAACAGTGCGGGCCTGAGGACTCAGCCCTGGGGGACCCCACTGCCCACATCCCTCCAGGTCAAAAATGACCTATCCACCACCGCTCTCTGGGTGCGGCCCTCCAGCCAATTAGTGACCCATTTGACTGTGTAGGTGTCGACACCACAGTCCCCTAGTTTTTTAATGAGAATGGGGTGAGAGACAGTGTCGAAGGCCTTCCAAAAGTCCAGAAAGACTATGTCCACTGCAACTCCTGTGGCTAAGGATTTTTTGACCTGGTCATAGAAGGCCACCAGGTTGGTCTGACAGGACCTGCCTCTGATGAACCCATGTTGGTTGCCCCTAAGCATAATCTCCCCTGCTGGCCCTTCATGGACATGCGCTATGATAATTCTCTTAAAAAGCTTCTCCAGGATCAAGGTTAGACTAACTGGCCTATAGTTTCCTGGGTCCTCCTTACTCCCTTTTTTGAAAATGGGAACCACATTGGCCCTTTTTCAGTCCTCTGGCGCCACACCAGAGCACCACGAGTGCTCGTAAAGCCGTGCCAGGGGTCCTGCAATGACCTCTGCTAATTCCCTCAGCACTCTGGGCTGGAGATCGTCAGGACCAGCTGATTTAAATATGTCCAGTCCTTCCATTAATAGTTTGGAGAAAAGAGCATTAAGAAACAAAAATTGGGTCCCAAACAGGCTTTCCAGTCATTTCTCTTTCTTATTTTTAGGAACATATAAAAGTATGTGTGGGCACAGGCAAACTTGATCAAAGAAAACAAGCTTCAACTAAGCAGTCTTCTAAGGATGGAAGAGAGGGATTTGGATTTTTTTTTCAGTGTTTATCATACTCCCGTGTCTTTAAGTTACAGCCACAATCATTAGGGGAAGGTTAAAATCCATGAAGAATCCCTTGAATGTCTGTCCTAGTATTTTTCCCAATAAAGAGACCCAAGTGATTCATAAAATTGATATAAGGATCTAAAATTTTAGGTGATCGATTGCATTGTCACCGTTTTAAAGATCTACCCTTTTCTAACTATACAATGTGTTCACCATGGCTGCTAGTTTTAGGGAGTGTGCAGTTTTTAAACTGTTGACTCTTGGCTACTGTTTTGTTCATACACTACTCTGTATTCTTGACAGAAACTTGGTTTAACTTGTGATGGGAAAGTATGTATGCATGAGATGGAGAGAGAGAAAGGTGCCTATATGAAATGCACCAGAGAAAGGGGCAAGGATACTGAATGGCAACATTTAGGCATTGACTGTGACATTGTATTAACCTTTTTAATGGATGTATGTAATAAAGTGACATGTAAATGGAGCACAAGGGGAGATATGACACTATATCTGGAAAAGGATAAAACAGTCAGTTGAATACTGGGCTATTATAGCAGTTTGCAAACCTTGGATAAACTCAGTCAGCGGTTGTATAATTGGTTATTCAATCCCGACCCTTGTTCACAGCTCAAAGCCAGGAACATTGAGACCTGTTGCCAATTTGAGTGAATGCAGTGACTGTACTCGGCCGGGGCCTAACACTGGAGCCAGGCCTTTTCCTGTGGGCTGGTTTCCACCATGTCTGGGACTGGCGCAGTGACAGTAGCCCTTTTGTTGTGAAAGGCTGGCTGGTACTCCCCTCCTTTGCAAAATGTCTAACAGCTACAAAAATATAAGAAAATAGGAAAAGGGACTTACTGTAGCTTTTCTCTTACAGAGTTAAATGTAGAGATTTTGAAAGGATGGTAAAGACCCAGCAAGAAAAGGGAAGCTGGAGCGTGATGTGAAAAGTTATGGCTAGATAAGGAAAGTGCCTGCTGTCCCAGAGCATGATACAAGCTGCATAAAGATATCTAGATACTTGGATAATACAAAACAAACTATATGTCCAGAAGAAAACATTGTTTTAGCACATCCTCTGAAATTTTTCATACCTATGTGTGAAAGTGGCCTTAAATCCATTTTCAGTGGGTTCTAATCCACATGTCAGAAGTTGTCTCTTAGCTTAAGGATATGCCTGTAAAGGGATTCCTTGTCACAAAACCCTTGACTTCTTCTACTGCCAGCCTTTATAGGCATAGCTCCCCAGTGGAGACCGGGCAATGTTTACAGAATGTCCTGATTTTGTGGCCAACTATTTCTCTTCTAGTAAAATGGCAGTTTGAAACAAATTTTGATTCTGGTTGATGATATAATGGATATTCACTGGTGTACAATAGATTAGATTAGATGATTTTAAGGTTCCTCAGGCCTTAAACCTTATGAATGAATCTACAGTGCAGTATTCTTTTTTCCTTTCTTAAAAAATAGGTTTTAATATGTTTCTAGCTTTCACTAGTCTGATCTTGATCATATCAGGATTATGGTTTCCAACAGTAATCTATTACACGTCTATTGTTTTTGTTGTACCATCACATCTAGAGAACATTACTGCAGAGAAAAAGGTTTTATTGACCCAGATTATTCACAATCTTTGTAAATTATCAAGTCAGATAAAACCAATGGTTATAAAATTATACACTCCCAGATCATAAAGGGGCATGGTTGGGGGCTAATCTCTTTGCCATCCTGATTTACCCTAGTGCAGAGAAATAATACAGAGTGGCTGATTTAATGAAAGCCTACAATTCAATCAAGAGGTTCTGCGGAGGTCATATAATATAAATGGTCACAGCACCTCTTGACTGAGTTACAGCCCTGATAATTCAGTACTTCGTTGTTATTTATGAGGGTAACTTTTCAAAGCAGTCTGCATATCTCCCGCTAAAACCTGCTTTGAAAATTTTATACCATGATGTCATTGAAAAGGATTTTTTCTGTTGGTAAGAAAAGAAAAAAAAACCCAGCAAAATGAGGAGGGAAAGGAATGCATTGTTTTAGAATAGAAAATTAATCACTTGGAAATGGACTGGTTATTGTGAAGCAAATGCAGAAAGAGTATTGAACTTGTGATACATGAGAAAAACTACAGAAACTCCAGCTGAGGCCTTTAATGGAAAATACACCCTGCCATCTCATTATATGTACGACCCTGGGAGCCACGCTCTACAGCAGTAGAGATGTGGTGTTATAGAAAAGAAAAAATATAATAATTTGGGTTAATGTAGCCAAACCTTAATCAGAATATTGTATGGGGCAGCAAGTATCATGTTATAATACAGACTGCTGGAACTTGTGTGTGGGTTTTAAAGTTTAGATATTTGTCTCAACAGGATGTGACATTACATCCTGTTAGTGAAACTTGGAATGTTTAGTGGTCAGGAGAACTGTGTAGAGTTCATTGAAGCCACTCCCTTTTAACATTAGAAAATACCATTGAACATGTACCTCATTTTCCTAATCCCCAAAATAGTCCTTCTATTTTATACTACAATACAATATTGTATGCAAGGATAATACACTTATGTCTTCTTTAGGTCAGTGTTTCCATCCAGAGAGCATACAGCGGGTGTAACAGAATGAATACTTGAGATGCCTCATTAATCTAATGTAGCTAAGAGGCTAGTGGGCTTAAAGGATTTTGTAGTAGCCCACAGAGAACTACCCAAACATAATTCAAATAGGATTGAGGAAACTTCTTATTTCATTTTTCTTTCCTCCGAGTAATGCATGCTCACTGAGTTCCCAAGTCATTGGCTATGTGCAACTTTGTGTGTCATAACAAACGACATATATCTGAAATATATATGGAAATGTGTTTGACTAAAACTCAAATCAAAGCTTTCAGAATTGTGCTTCATAGTTTTTTATGCAATACATTCTGGCATCACACATCTCTAGAAATCTTAAGGGGTTTCCTCCCCCCTTCCCTCCCCCCCAAAAAAGGATGGGTTAAAGAGGAGAAAAATATAACATTCAGAATACACAGAGCAATATTTGCAAATAACACCTGAGAAACACATTCCTCCCACTCCAAAATCTGGGTTAACCAAATTGTCTACTTCTTTTAAATACTTTAAGATTGTTGGTTGTAGCTGTGTTGGTATAAGGACACAGGCAGACAAAACTCTTTGGGTAGAGGTGATACCTTTTATTAGATCAACTAAATCATTGCAAAAAAAATGTTCTTTGCAAGCTTTTAGGTCCACATGCCCTTCATCAGGCAAAGGAGAAACTGAAGCTGTTATAAATTTTCCAAAGTAGAAAAGAAGCCAGTTTGTAAAAAGCTGCTTTGTGAAAATGCAAATGTAGAGTAGTTTGGGAACACAATATCTGGAGTTGTCAGCTGTTGTGGTATTAATGGTGGAGAACTTACATTGACAAAATTAGAGCCCATTTACAAATAATGGGTTCTATTTGGATTTAATAGAGAATTTGAAAGTCTTAAGGTTTGGGTTCCAATAAAATATACTGAAACTTAAGTTCTGTACTGCTACATTGCTTTTTTTTTTTTCATTTAGTGTTCCTGCTAGTAAGCCAAGAATTTCTTTTACATTAGGAGCTTTATTATTTACATAAGAGTGGGTGCATCTACATATTCATTAATATGGTTTTGCTACTGCGCGTTACATTTGGTACATCTGGGTGCCTGTACACATGCTGCTAGGATGCTGTAATGACAGCATGTCAAAACAGACTCAATTAACTGAGGTACTAACTAAATGCACATTAGGCTGTCCTAATGCCCAGTAACAAAAATGCACGCTTTTTAGTGATGCTTAATGCTCAGTAGTAGGGGTGTGCGAAACAGGCCATGTGCAATTCGGATTTGGATTCAGCCTGAATCGGGGACAGTGATTCGATTCGTTGATTCGGATCGCTGTCCCTATTTGATTCGGCAGGAGGCACCAGTCGCCGTGCTGGAGGGCAGCAGGGGGATCCCCTGTGAGCTCCACAGTGGACCGGAAATGCTTCTGGTCCACTTCTGGGTCCACCGCTGAGGGCACTGGGGACCCGTGGGATGCTCCATCTGCCCCAGCATATCAGCATTCACAAGCCGCTTGGTACCTTGAGGTATGAAGAAAAACATTTACAGCTGTGTCCATGTCCAAATCATCAAATTTCTCTGAATCAATTTGGAGGCTTTTGCTTCAATTTGGAGAGATCAAAGGGTCTCCTGATTCAATTCACATTTGGAGATTTGGCTGCCGAATTGTGCCAAATCTTGGCTAAATCAAATCGGTGACCGAAGCTTCACGCAGCCCTACTCAGTAGCCTAATTTTACCGCACATTAGCTTATTAGCACAGTTTTTGCCATGCCACTCTAATACACCATAAAATTGGCTACTGCTTATTAAAGTGCATGTGTAGATGTGCCCACAAATTGTGAGTTAGCTGAAAATACGTATTTGTTACCTTGCTCTAAAAAACCTTGGTTTAAGTCTTATTTGAACTCCTATCCTATCAGGGATAATGATCTTAGTTCACATTTTTCACCTTTTTTATTCTGTCTTAGTGTACCATTGTGGGACTTTTCTATTTTTAATTAGTCTTCCTCTCTCTGGGTCCTAGCCAACTCCCTCTGAAGTCAGTGGAAAGACTTCCCTTGACTTCAGTGGGGAATTAAACAAGACTGTTTCCAAAATCCCCACCATGTAAATGTAGGGACTCAAGAAACACATGAACAAGGGAAACTATAAGAAAGTTTGGCAAAGATAGATAAAACACTCTGAAAGTCAGGGAAGTATCTTTCACCATACATGAGGCTTCTATGAAAGCACTCACATTCAGCAGAGGAACAGGAAGGCGTGTAATTTCATTGCACATAATTTAATTCTCTGATTCATACAACCAAGGGAAGACAGGTTTAGTCCAGTGGTTAGAGCATAAGGGAAAAGAAAAGCTAACACAGAATAATTCATTCTTTCTCTTCTGCTCTTCTCTGTAGCCATTATATTTTACATGGCATTTAACCATTCCTATTTGTCATTTATGTGGCTTGTTTTCCTCCTGAGTACATTGGAAAATGTTGGGTGGGGGGCTTGAAGGGGGAAGAAGGAGAGGGAAGCCATGCTTGTGTGGTTTTTGCCAACTGCAACTCTTAAGACTGCTGAGAGCTGCAGTTGTCAGTGTGGTTATGTGATATAGAAATTTATGCCACTGGCTTTCAAGGTACAGACTGCTTTCATTTATACTATAGCATCCTTCCCAGGATTAAGTCATTTGTTGCCCTGGCATCCCCTTAAAGCCTGCTCACAAAGGAGAACTTTCTGAACAATGGTCCTGTTATTCCATTCAGCCTTTTTTGATCTATTAAATTCCTAGTAACACCATTCTGCAATTACTCCATGCCCCCACCTTCCCAGACCCTTGTTCTCAGGCAATCTGAGAATTTGCCCTTGTCATTTACCAAACATCTCCGGAGTCCTACATCCCATGGCATCCCCCTGACTACTTCTGATAATGACTCTTTGTCCCTTTATGTACATGGTGCATGTATGTATAATGTAGGTGTATCTCTCACACATGTTTACTTAACAAACATTTAATAGGTGTGTATGCATAGCTCTTTCTGGCTGTTCCCTCTCCATACAGAAAAAGACCAATAAACAAAATATTTTGTGCCTATAAAAATTGAACTCCAATTTGTGTTCTTGGTTCAAACAGAAAAGTGAATCTCTGAATGATACTCTTTCTTAGCATCTGATGAAGTGAACTCTTGGCCATGAAAGCTTATGCTTCTCTGATTCAGTTAATCTATAAGGTACATCTCTACCCTTTCAAAAGGAGGCACTAAAAGGTGTCTTAGCATATATAGCATCCATGTTTTGTATGATTTCAGGTTTAAACAGATTAATGATGGTATTTTTGGATACGTTTCATTTAGAGATATTCACCTAGCTTGAACAGCATCTGGTATGTTAGACACAGTAAAATATCCGTGGGCAGACAGTGGGAGGGACAGGTGCAGCTGGCATAGTAGAACTGCTGAGTAGTGCTTGCAGTGGTATAACATGCCCCCCAGTTATACCAGTACCATATAAAGATAGCTTACCTTATAGAGATGCTTAACTAACTCTGAAGGAGAGCTGTAGCTCTATTGTGGTTACTGCTTCCAGTATTCAAAGCTAACTTTTCATTCTTTTGACAGTACTGTATTGTGTTGTGTAGACCTACCTGTAGCCAGAGGCTGAAGAAAATGTTCCTAGCAAAATTAAACCTCAGAATCCTAGCTTCATCACTCTTACTGATTCTGCTTTTTCATCAACAGTGATGGGAAATAGTGCAGCTTTTGTTTGATTTACAAGATTTAAGGCAGAAGTATCCTGGTACCGCAGCTGATCTTGTTTTACAACCAAAGTTGAAAAAAAAAAGATGGAATAGATGGAGGCTTAAGTGGTGTAAAAGTTGTAAACCGTACATGAAGCCCACAAGCTCCTAGAAGAGATTGAGGATGCTGAACCAAACCTCTGGGTAGCAATGAAGTCAGCTGACCGCTGGGAAAGTTCAGACCTATTCCTACAGCATTTCACACCAACACTAAACAAGTGCCCAATAGAAGCATGGGTCAAGCAGAACAGACTGAGATCTGAATATGGATGCTTCAAAACGATACGTTACAAGATGAACATCTTGGAGAGCCTGCTGTTTGAGCAACAAACAGCACAACACCTGCAATCTTTAAAAATACCCAAATGGGGCAGATGGAATCCACACATTGAGCAATAATACCAGACAGTGGTTCATAGATTTGGAAGTTTATATCTAATGCCATATGAAAAAGATTTTACAACCCTCCCAACAGCTGAAGAACATGTTGTCAGGAGGATGGTTAATCCTGTAGATCTACATAGGTCAGGCTCCCAAGAAAGTTCCATTTTCTGCATTCAGATTTCTCCCACCTTTTGTCTTTAATGTCATTGTTCCAACTAAACCTGACTCTGTTGCAGAGGGCTTTGGAAGTGGAACCTCATGTGATTTAACTTGTGCAGTAGGACCAGCAGGATTTCATTCACCCCTACAGTTTCTTGGAATCAGGACAAGAGTATTTAGTGATAGATGGTAGCAAATACCATGAAAGAGTAAAAAAAAAAAAAAAAAGATAAATATAATTACCACACTCATCTATGGGCAACAACAGATCAGCTGCCAGAGCGATTTGGAATATCTGTGTACCATAGGCAAGGTTATAGTTTGACAGACAGGAATCCAGGAAACTGGTAACTGAGGGTAGTTTTTCCTACTTTATCTATTAGCTTACTTAATAAATGGAGGAGTGGTGGCCTCCAGGTGTTAGCTGACAGGATCAGCAGTACTGAGCTGTGATGGTTTCCTGTTTTCAAGTAGCTTCCTCTCATCAAAGGAGTTGTTGACACACACGGTGTTCCAGGTGTTTCTCTGTTCTCTTTTACCATTCAGGAAGTGCTTGGCTCAGAGTCCTAAGTAATGGCCACTGATCACCTTCACCCCTTTGTAACTGAATTCTTGCAAGGTCAGTTGCTGTCTTCTATTTGGCTTATTGGTCTTGGTGGCTCATAAGTGCACCCTTATGGAGGCTGCCGGAGGCTTGTCTCCATGGAATTAAGTAATTCCTTGAGATGGAAGGTGCTATGTTTGCGAGCTGAGTAGAAACGGTCAGAGTTCACAGAACTGTTCTACAGGGGAATTAGCATATGCTTGCTTTGGCAGAGGAGAAATATGACTTCTAGCCTCCTTCCTAACTATGATACCACTTTGTGTCTGAGCCTGTAGCATACTATGTTTTCCACCAGCATGAGTTGAGTGTTGTTCCTACTTGCTTTTTATCTCACATGTTTACCTAGACATGTCTGAATATCTGTGTGGGCAGTGATGTGGGAGGGGTGAGTCACTGCTTGTGTCTATTGGAATAGTCAGGGGAGTGGTTGTAGTGCTTCACTGATTCTTCTATTTCTGGGCCTCTTCATTGCATGGTGTTTACTATACATAGTTTTGCAATTTGGCAAGTAGGCCCCTCCTTTTTAGTCTCTTTCTTCTTCCCTTCTCTATCTATCTGTCTTATTCTTTTCCTGAACTCTTTCTCTCTTTTTCCTTGTTCAGTCTCTTGTTCCTTGCACATAACTGTTTTACTAAAGAAGCACATATAATAGACTTCTGTTGGTTTCTCTCCACTTGTTTGGGGATGACTTGTCACAACTGTTACATGGCTGTACCACTCATGTGTCCTGATGTCATTCCCAAACTCATGAAGATAAATGCTGTATCAAAAGGAAACCCAACGTATTTCCTCTCCTTATTTACACTGAAAATAACACAGTCCAAAAATCCATGAATGGCGACAAGTGAGAACAAACAGAACAAGTTGTCAAGGCAGATGGAATGCTGTACTTGGTGGAAAAGCCTGTGTGCAAATCTTGGAAGATTATTCTAAGCAAATCCAAAGATGACATTTGCTTTAATAATTTCTATTTAATTTGACATAATGATTTCATGCAAATATAATTTGCATTACAACTACCATTCTGATTTACTGTGAAACTACCTGCACTTCAGAAGCTCTGATTTATAGTGTAAATCTTGTCATTTTTTATTGTTCATATCTTTCTGGCATCTGGCAAACGGAGATTGCGATTTTGTTTTCACATATGTTGTGCAAGAGGAGTTCAGGATGTGTAGTTGTTTAGCATCAGGCGTATGTGCTTTAATTCTCACTTCCAGTGGTAAAACATTCTGTCATATTTTTAAAGAGAATAAGAATCTTAGCCTCATGTGTTTTTCTTTTTTCTTTTCTTTTTAAATATTTTGGTTTTTAAAATTATTTTTATTGTTTTATTAATCTCTCCAAAAGAAGTCAAGTGTTTCAGTGATATTAGGTCGCAGACTTGTAGGTGATCAACTCTTCTTTTGAGAAAATCTCCTTTCGTTACATGATTGCAATGACTGATAATTTAAACAAATAGGGGTGAAGCCTCAGCTGGTATAAAGAGGCATTGTTCAAGTTTGGCTTGTAAATTATAGTCCTCTATTAGCCATTTTTAGAATATTAAATGGAGGGTTACATTTTAAGTGCTACCTGTGTTGAGTGAATTATATGAAAATCCACATTTGTGTGTGCAGAAGAGTTAATGGCTCATATATTTGCACTCTTTGTACCTGGAATTACCTGGCTTGTGTTTATAGTCCCATAGTTTTTCTTTGCAAATGGAGGAGATTGCCCACACAATACATTTGATGGAGCTTACCTATTATGCAGTTTTAACTATTAGTTTCTTTAAAATATCAGATATATGTGCTTGGGATAAGAGCATCCCAACATGCTTTCCTCCCTCTCCCCCAACTACTTCCTTACAGTGCATTGTTTGAGATATGATTTGGTCTAAGCGATATAAAGTAAATAATATACAGCTGCAACATCACTTCAACACTACCTAACCCAATAATAGGCAACCTTTTCCAACTGCTAGTGAGACTAACCCACCCTGGGTCACAGATGAGTGAGGGCTAAGACCTGGCTGCAACCATTTGTTTCCATAGCTGCACAGGGAGAGTATCAACAATTGAAGCCCCTTGCTGCTGAATGCCACCAAAGCTTCATGCCCGCATGCTGGATTTATTAGCTTGGCCTGTGTGCTATAGGTTGTGTCACCCCCTGATCTAAAGAGCTTGTTAAATGTGTTTGTTCCACTTTCACTTTAGGGAGTAATTTTCTCTTACAGTTTTATATCTGCAAGTGACTATAAAGAGACATTGCCAAATGAAGCAAATCAGCTCTGCCTAGATGGGATTTGTGTTGGCACAGCTGATCTGCTTCACTGAGCAAAACAGACATCACCCCTTGTCCTGCAGGGTCAGGCCACAGATGCTCTTATGACTTCACCTTATCATGCAGGGCACACCCTGAGTCAGAATCCCTCCGTGTGCCCCTGCCAGTGAGGAAACCCAAGCAGGCACCACCAGGGCTTCAGGAGCTCACTCCAGGATGCTTTAGGAATTTTTAGGATTCAGCAGGCCCCAGAAGCAATTGTCCAGGGTGGCTGGAGAGCACAGGCAATTCCAGGCTGCCCATGCTTTCTTGCCCTAAAACAAACAGATGTCTGTTGCAAAATAGCAGCACAGAATGTTGCTACTTTTTGTCATGGCCACAAATTTTGGCATTTGGCAAAGGCTTTGGATGTCTGTTTAGTTTTGCTTTGTGCCACCATAAAAATTGTTATGGCGGTACAAAAGTGACATCTGTTTGTAGCCATTGTTCTCTGAAGAAGTTTGTAATACAGCAGGTGAAATGTTAAGAATAGTAAAGAAAAATGGTGTTAACCTTAACTATAACAGGGGGGTGTCTTATTTATTGCCAAATAACCTTGCAATTATCTTGAAAAATCAAATGCACTGAAAAATCTCTCCTTCTTGTTCCCCACCTTCTTCTTCTGTCACTCCTCACAGTGTAACTAATGGTAACATCTCAGTTCCACCCCTCACCCCACCCACACTTTGCTGACATCATAAATTATCCAGATCTAAATGGACAGCATTCATTAGGTGTGCACTTTACAGAAACAGCTAGCTCAGGAGATATGTTCTCTCCCATTTGTATTAAAAGTTAAAATACTCCTGGCTGTCACGGAAAGAGAAGGGTGGGGAGGCACAATGGAGGACAGTGCTGCAGAACTAATAAATAAAAATAATAACTATTGCCATTGGTTGAGTGACCCTGGGAGGAAGAGCACTAGTGAGCCATTTGTTGTTCTCTTTCACTTGTCAACAGCAGTGGCTTAAAAGCCTTAGCTATTGTTCGGGGCCTAATAGCACCTGTTGGGATGATAGGAAGGCAGCTGTCAAAAAAGGGGGGGGGGAGGGGAACCAATGATTAGTCAAATAATATGTACTTCAGTGCAGCTGCAGTGGAACGTTTCAGCTCTTAAATTCAGAAGGTGAAGCCTCCCTATCCCATGCTCTCCATTTCCCCCAGAGAAATAGACTCGTGAGCTTGCTGACAAGTGCACATCGTGAACCAGAACCAAAAACTTACAAGAATGTCAAAGAGGAACTGATCTTTGGGCACCAGTCTCTGAGAACACACCTATGTTTTTTTAAACAAACAAACAAAACTCTCACCAGCAGACATTGTTGCTTTTTGACCAGAGTGAAGATTCCATAGTTTACCACTTTTTTTTTAATTGCTTACTTGCTTTGAAAGTTAAGGCTGTTCTTTCTCTTGTTCATGACTAGGGCGGCATTTTCAAAAGAAGTAGATATGCAGAGCGCAAAGCTTCAGTTATCCCTTGAGCATCATTAACATCCACATTCTAAAACTATAGTTTTTGGGGGCAGTGTTATCTATTATCTACAGCAGAGACTGGAAAGCAGAAAATACCAATATTTTTTCTCAGTTTTGCCAGCTAATTGTTGCTTGTGCTCTTGCCAAGTCTCCTATGTTCTGTGCTGTGTTATTCCCATCTTTATAAAGGAGATTAAAAATACAAGCTTTTTTGAGGTGATCCTGTAAAACTCTAGCTGAACTCAGTAATATTAGATATATAGTATGTATTACTTATATTATGTACAACAGTTTCTTGAGAGTTTGACAGGCCAGTGGCCTAAAACCAGGAAAAAATAGTCATTTGCACTAAGGTGTGTACAGAAGTGTTCTGTGCTTATTTTACAGCACTGAAATTTACAGCACTTTTTATAGCACTATAAAGTTACAGCACTCTTAACCATTATAGAAGTGCAGTGTTTGATGGAAGAGGGGAGGGGAGGGAAGGGGGGAGCGCTCTGAGCCTCCATGCACTTTCCATGCTAGGAGGCAGGGGTTGCTCTGCACCCTTCTGGAGCTGTGTGAGACTGCAGACAGCAGCAGACCAGTGGAGAAGGCAGCTCTCACCCATGCTGATAGCTTAGCTCCGAGGGCGTTTATACATGTGCTTTGGGAGATGGAGGGAGGCACTTTAATTAGAGCAGCTCTGAGAATGAGTTTAAAGTGCCCCTGCTGCCATTTTTCAGTGTGGACATGGTGGTACACATGACACTGGAGTCTGCTGGAGTGTGGTAATTACCATGCTCCAGCAGACTTGATTAATTGAGTCTGCTCCAATGCATTGTAATTACAGCAAGTCAGAGCAGCCTCACTGTATGTGTGTAGGTAGCTCAACTGGCTGCTTTCCAGCCATGCAGGGTCTTAGGGTGTGTATGCCCCATCTGTGGCATGTCCAAGCATCTGGTCCACCCCAGCCACTCAGGGTGTGTGTGTGTGCGTGCGCGCACATGCATGCATGCCCCATATACAGCATGTCCAAGCATTTGACCCCCTTTAGCCACGCAGGGTCTCAGGGTGTGTGAGTGTGCATGCACACGCAGGCATGCATGCATGTCTTTTTGTGTGTGCAGGTGCATGCATGCATGCAGGGGTGCACGTATGTGTGTGTATGGGTGGCCCTTTCACCCATAGGATGTCCATTTCACCACTACCCCCCACCCCCCTTTGCTGGGAACAGGCACTACATCTGCCAAGGGGTCAGGCAGCAATTCACAAAGCCCATGGGATACTGGCAGAATCACCAAAAATTTTACCAGCATACAAAAGTTATTTAAAGTGCTATAGGTTACCAAAGTGCTGTAAAACACAACACTTCAAATTTTATACCTTATTTAACAAAGATTAATTTAAAGCGCTGTACCCAGTGTTAAAGTTCTGTAAAGCCATGCACTTCTGTTAAGTCATGGCAATAAAACATTTTAAATGGCTAAAAAGTAGAGCTGTGTGAAGCTTCGTGTGATGATTTGATTCAGCAGAGATTCGGCCCGATTCGCTGGCTGAATCTCTGAATCTGAATTGAATCGGGACCAATTAAAAGGTCTGAATCGATTCTGAGCTCTCTGAATCTTCGGAAAAGATTCAGAGAGCTTTTATGATTTGTACAGTTCCTGGTGGTTGCAGAAGGGAGCTGCAGCTGGACTCTTAGCTGGTAAGCAGGGGTGGTGGAAGGAGGTGGGAACCATGGGGGGAGCCCTGCCAGCCCCCATCCCCTGCCTGCTCTCCCAGCCCTCCTGACCCCCCAACTCCCCTGATCCCTGCCTACTCCCCCATCCCCCCTAAGGCTGTCCTGCCTGCCCCGGCTCCTGGTGCTTTAAAAAAAAGCCTGGACTTACCGGGTGCTTCTGGGTTGGGGGGCAATCCCCACTGCCCCATGCTGCGTGGGGGGCTCTGCACGAGTCCCCCAACCCCCCCTCCACTGTCCCAGCCCCCCCATAGGTGCCTCACCTGGGCCAGCTCCAGCCTTTTAAGAAAAAAAAAAACAGAGGAAAACCCTGGGACTTAGCGCTTCTGCAGCAGCTTCGGGGCTTTGAGGGGCTCATGCAGATTCTCCCATGTGGTGTTGGGCAGTTGGGGGGGATAGCAGGGATCGTCCCCCACCAGCAGGAACATTGAGTCTGGGTTTTTTTCTGATTTCTTTTTCTTAAAGAGTCAGAGCTGGGGCGGGCGGGGCAGCCATGGGGTGGGGGCTGGGGGAGCAGGGGCCTCATGCAAAGTCCCCCACATAGTGTGGAGGTAGTGGGGGACAGTGGGGATTGCCCCCCCCCTTCACCCCCCCGCAGCACCTGGTGAGTTCAGGCTTTTTTTTTTCAAACAGCCAGGAGCTGCGGCAGCCGGGGCAGCTATTACTGGGCTGAGGAGGATGGGCCTAGCTTATTGGGAGATTCAACTGAATCAATTCAGGACAGTGATTTGAATCACCAAATTGAATCACTGTCCCCTGAACTGGCCTAATCCAAATCCAAAATGAATACTAGCTGCTTCACACAGGCCTACTAAAAAGCAACTTTTGTACACACCTTTGCAGCATGAGAATACAGCTCAGGTATTTCTATAAAATTCAGTGTTACTATCCCTCAAAAGTCAGTGCATACATATCTCAGTGCATGTTTTTAAGCCCTGTTGTTTTACCAGTCATTTGCTAAAGGTATAAAAAATTAAGAGACTAAAAATGCAGTTGCCTGTTAATATTAACAAGCACTTATCAGCCTTTAATTAGAAATTGTGTATAATGTTGATACTAATAGGAAAATATTTCAAGAGAGCATATTTATCTTGATCTAACCAAGATATGAAAATAAGGTTGACATGAGATTTCATGGGTTTAAATTCCAGATGTTTCTGGTTTTATATTGCTTACCTTAATATTTCCATAAAATATCTCTGTAGCTGCTGAATTATAGTGCCGCTAAAAGGCTTGTTAGGTTTAGTATAGTGCCTTCTGTCAGCCAGCAAATTTTGGAGGGGAGGGTGAATCATTCTTTAGACTAAATACCTTCTCACACTTATGGATGACTGGAATTTGAAATGTATATAAAAGAAAGTTGCATATAATACCTTGGAGCAACATTTTCTTCTTGAGTCCCTAGGGAAGATTTTTCTTTTTTTGCCATGCACTACTTTCACACAAAAAAGTTCCAGTGATGACATTATAAGTTGGATCAAAAAGGAAACCTGGCCATTAAAATGATTGAAAATTAGTCTTCAGTTCATTTCCTGATGCATTTTTTAGGCTAGGGTAAAGATGCAAATTCACTGAATTTAACTGCATCTTTTTTTATAAACATCTCTGAAAAAATTTGACAGTTTGTTTGGTTTTGCTATACAGGTAATGGTCTTCCTCTGTATTTTATTTTTTTTCAATGGAGGTTGAGGGGGTGCAGTTTTCATATGTAGTTTACACTGAAAAATTGTGTCAGAAGTTCTGGTGCCCTAGTGCCTAAGACAAAATACTTATCTGCCTGTGCTGAAAGATCAAGTTATGTTGCAAAACAGCATTTTGTGCAGTGGGTAGGTAGAGACATTTCAGTGTCCTTTGTGCTGCCTTCAGATATACTAGCTTGTGGAAAATTATTTCCTTTACAGACTCAGTGCTACAAATATGCATATAGCATAGAGGAGCATGACTGTTCTCCATTATAAGGACAGGACATATAATTCTCTTGTATTTGCAAGGCCACACACTCAGACTCAAAACAGGATGACTTCACATTAAGTATAGAGACTACCCTGTTATAGCTATTTGTAGAATAGCTGCATTCAGAGGAGTGGTGGTTTTGTGGTTGTCTAATGACTGGTAGGATCAGATTGTCATGTAAGTCTGAAACAACTGGCTGTGGCTCCAGAATTTTTGGATGTGGGAAGCTTAATTCCTGGAGTTGTGTGTCAAGCATGCCACTGTCCTGTGATACAGAAGCACTTTAGATGAGAACCACCTTTACAGTACAGGGGTGGGTGCTGTTTGCCTTACAAAAGCTGTTAACTCCAGATTTCTGTTGTTTAGTGCGGTGGTGCTCAGCCTTTTTGCCTGGTGGTCTAGATGGGCTGTTCCCAGTTTGTCTGCAGGTCAGATCTGGCTCGTGGTCCTGATCTGGTGCTAGAGGGAGTGGGAAGAGGGGGTTGCAGTAGGACCCCAACTAGCCACATAGAAGGGGGCAGACAGCAGCCTGGTCCTGAGTTGGCTGCGATGATGAAGGGGGCTTGGCCTGGCCCTGCAACAGTGGGGGAGGGGGTGTGACCTGGCCCTAATCCAGCTGTGCAAGTGGAGGGGGCATGGCCCTGCACCTCAGGGAGAAGGGGGCATGACTCAGCCCTGATCTGGCTGTGCCTGGGGGTATGGGATGTAGCCCAGTTCTGACCATGCAGGGCTTGGAAATTTGGTGGGGGGGAAGATGGCAGTAGTAATTGCCATTGCACCTCTGCTCCAGGTTTCCCAACCTGTGGATGGGATGCCTTGGTTCTGTGGGTTGGATTTTGCCTACAGGCTGGAGGTTGAGCACCCCTAGTTTAATGGATGGATACTCAGTTTAATATTGGAAGATTTGTTGGGGCCTGTTCTCAATGAGGTATGAAAATGATAAAGTATGCCCTCTACAAAGAAGACAATATGCAGGAAATAATAGATTTAATCACCTATGCTTCTGTAACTGTGCTGAGATGATGGCTGGAATAATCTCATTCTTTGCCTTTCCCTCATTTCATTTCTAATTATGTAATCCAAAATGGGTGCTTTTTGTTAGTTTGGTAGGCCTTGGTGGATCACCAGAAATGCTTCACTAACATATATGTGTTTTGTAGTTCAGAAAAGTTCATGCTACCCACAGTTTTAGAAACCCCATTGGACTTTTTTCCAGTGTTAAATCCAAGACTTTCATGAAACCATATGCCAGTAAGTAGCATGGAAATGAGGAAAAGTTCAGTTGTTTCCTGAGCAGTTACTAAATTAATGTGGAGTGTTTCTCTTGAAGACTGAAGGGCAGGTGGAGATGTCTCATGTCAAGGCTCAATCCCAGTGAGGGAAATAACCCCACAGTAATTGCCGCATGCTGTGCATTACCAAATGTTTGACCTGAAGAGTGCAGCCTGGTCTTTAGTGTGTGGAAGAATGAAGTGTCCAGGTTGCCTGCTGAATTCAGAGTCTGCAGATTGCCCAGTTAAGTATGGAGTTCAAGTGGAGTTTAAGTGAGGAGAGTTTACTAGTGAGGTATTGTATGTGTACTCTGCTCTAGCCTGTTTATTTAAGGAATTAATTTTAAAGAATATTTTATTGAAGTATGGAAAACACTTTACACAGGTGAATAATAGTACAATAACTCTTTGTGTGTTTGTAGGTTGAGCAAAAGCAGTTGTTTCTGTAGTGTATTGATCACACTATAGATTATTGATCACACTTTAAAGTGATTTTTTTCTTTTTATTGTGCCACGGAACACTTTCTGGCTATATGAATCACTTGCCTGTAGCACGGGAAGGATTGTAACGCTAAAAATCTCAATAAAGGTGCCTCAACTTTCAAACATTGTACACTTTATTAACATAACATGCCAGGCATCACAAAAAAAGAGCCAGCAATTTGCAAACAACATTGGCATTACTAAATACATAGCTATATACAGCAGTTGCAACACATCTGAATGCTAGATGACAATCCAAACAAAACTTTGAGTGGCTGAAAGAAGAATCTTTGATGGTTTAAAAAAGGTGGGGAAAGACATGTGATTCCTGGCTGAGCAGGGAGGTTAAATTGTTTGGGAGCCACCTGGGAAGTTATGCATCCCAGGCAGTTTTTGTACAATCTTTCAGGAGTGGTCCTGGTGTGGCATAAAAGCAGTGTATAGTTGTAGGCTGGTTGAAGCATCACTGCTTCCCAGTAGATAGGCAAAACTTGAATGTCAGTTGTTGTAGAGTGTCTAGGAAATTATGTACACAAACCAAAAAAACCCCACAAACCCAAACAGTTCTCCGTTCCACGCTTTGTAAACCACTGGTGGTTGTTTACCCACTCGTGCACATTGGCTTTCTGCATTCTGATTTTTTTTAAGATAAGTGAACCTCTCCTTCTTGCCAGTTGGCCTCATGCAAATTCTATATAAGAGTTTGTGGATGTGTTTCTTTGTCTGTTCACACAATACACAATGCCTCCAGTTCAGTGTAAACTTGGATTGCTACCTCAATTGCAAGAGTTCATTTAGGTTGGATGGTCTTTAATTTGTCCACTTAATTGCACTGTACTTGTGCATGTTCATGATTTAGAATGCTTTGCCACACTACATGTAACATTTTAAAAGCACTTCTCTGTTACTAGAGAAACATGGCTGAACCCAGCCCCTGCACAGCAGACAGGAATGGCTCTGGTGCTTCTCCACCCTCAGGACAGCAGGGAAAGGCAGGCAGGGGAGGAGGAGGAGAGGGGACCGGGATGGGGGGAAGTGGGAGGGAGGGGGTGTTTCTTTTGAGCAGGAAGGGGAAGAGAGCGAGTATTTTCATCTGCTTTAGGAACTTTGAAAAGTCCCTGGAGGTTCCTGTAGTATGGTCCAATCTAAAATGGGGTGTAGCTGCACCACTGTACCCCCTCTGGATACTTCTCTGCAGCTGAAACATTGCTTATAGATCTGTAGCATATGCATTCCCGCTCTACTGACGGGAAGCTTAGGTTGCTCCAGAAAAGGGAAAAATATACTTGGAAAAATAGAGTTTCCTTGATAAAATGAAGTATGGTCACACACCATGTCAAAATGACAAGTTTGAGTATAACTTCCTAGCATAGATGAGGTTTTACAGCAACAGTAATTCCTTTCTTAAAGTGAAACCATTTTTGGTAAAGAAGAAATTGAAACAAGTATGTCAAGGCAAGCACAGTCACAACTCAAAGACAAGAAAAGGTAGTAATTGTTTAAAGGAGGTTGTGTATTCATTTACTTACATCCTTTGGTTTTCTATATATGCAGAGGAGCTCAAAATATACATCTGAGTGCACCTATACATGTTTGTACATATGCACAAATTGGACTAGGTTATAGAACTGTTGCAATGGACAGAATGTGTTTTTTTTTCTTGGCACTACAGGTCTGTTTGAGAATTACTGGATGCTAGCATGACTCTCCAGGTCTCATTGTTCCAGATGAGGGAGTCAGTCTTAAGAGTGTTTGGCATGAGGGGGAGGGGAGAGGGAAATGAGGAGGAAGAGTTGTTGGGAATGAACATACACTGAAGAGCCAGTATGCTGCTGTAACAATGGCTGGCACAGTTGGAGAGCCATTCACCATTGGGTATTGCCATAGGCACTGATGCGAAGAAGCATATTCAATCAAAAGAGGCAAGGGTGAAAAAAGGAAAACAAAATGTATTATAAATATATCACGAAGGACATAATGGCTGATAAGTACACGAATGGAAACCAACAGAAATAATTTGTGTAGATTAATTTGTATATCAAGTACAAAGGAATTTTTGTTCATTCATAGTCTCCTGTTTGTTACTTTTTATTTTATGATTGCTGCTGCTATTTCCTTTTCTTATTATCTTCTTTGCCTGGTCCCTAGCTGTAAGTCTCCATTTATAATAGTATTACTTTAAATAATGGAAAAACTTCAAAAGCATTGATTATTATTGACTCACACCTACCCCTGTGAATAGGTATTCTAATATCCTTGCTGTTTTATATGTTTATACTAGTGTTCTGTTTTGGACAGAATTGGAACTACTATACAAAGTGTTATAAGACTTATTCAGTAGTACCTGACAGAGATGTGTTCAAGTTCTGTGTTTCTAGAAAAGGAGTTGAGAAAAGATACTAAATGCATGTAGTATGTAGCATAGCAGAAGCATATGCATCTGAGTTTGTACAGTGCCTAGCACAATGAGGTTCTGGTCTATACATGGGGCTCTTGGGTGCCAAAATACAAATAATAAACAGGAGTGCTATATGCCCAAAATTTATTGTTGTATTACCCCCATTTTACAGATGGTAAAAATGAGGTAAATCTATTAAATGGTTTGCCCAAATCCCTAGAGAGTGAATGTTGGAGTAGGGATTAGGAGAACCAGTTCCCGGTTCTTAATTATGTGGTCACACTCTGGGTACTCAGTTTCAAGGAGTACATTGTATGTGTATGCAGTAAAAGTTTTTATAGCCTTACTAATGTATACTATGGATGATTGCTTCACAAGCAAGATATTGTGTCATTTCTTGTCCCAGTGTGTATGTATGTCTTCCTCCCAACAAACTGTCAAATAAATATTCTGGCTTTTTTAAGTTTGTAAAAGCTTCCATGAGTGTAGCTTTTAAAACAGTTATTTTTACTTACAACTTTGGTTTCAAATCTCTTGTTATAGAATGGTTCAACTACAAAATTGAATTGTTTTTAAGCTACAGTGTATAGTCTATATTATTGGCAATACTAATAAGCTAAATACATGAGCAGACCATATTACATGACACAACAGAATTAAGCGAACTATAATAGAGATATTTAGGTTTTTAGAATGGAAATATTCTCTAAATATCATAGTCCTTTTTAAAAATATTAGAAGGAAAAAATATTTACAGACTGTAAATGATAGCAAAATTCTAAGTGCTTCACATGAAAATTGCAGTTCAAGTCAAAAGAGGTTTCAGACTACCTTAGTACATCAATTAAATGTGATTACATGTGTTTTAAACAAAAAGTCCATATAATATATTTTAAATAGTTAACATACAGTATTTCAACAGGGGAAATGTTTATTAGATCACTACAATCTATTTTACACCATCAGCATTTCAGAGGGGCTTATAATTGTGGTAAATTTTTATATTACTCATATTCACACATTAATGAACAGATGCATTGTTACTATTGGGATTTTGCCATTTGGCCTTTCACATCTCTAATCATGAATTTCCTACTGAGATCTTTACCGTTCTAGCAGAAATTCAGTCATTGATACATGGTCTTACATTGCATTCATTATTCTTAGCTCATTTGTTGTAGCTCTTCCTGAATTACTGCTGGAGTCAGGTTGCAAGGACAGCAATTTGTTACATGAGTTGTTTCATTGTAGACACTGGTGCATAGTCAATAGGTTTTTATTGACAAAACCAAAAAAATGCCTAAATAAAGTAACATTCAGTTTAATCACAGACACTCCTATCCTGGTTTATTCATAGGTGGTTAACTATGATTTTTGATCTAGCACCTTCCAATAACATGGTCTTGAAGGAGCCATTCATTTGACTGGACTATTTGTTACAAGGAGGGTAATTGTGCTAAGTTGCTGGGTAGCTGAGCCATGTATCCACATGGTAGTTAATACAGAGGCCTGCAGTGAACCTGGAGTGTTCTGTAGACTTCAGAAACCAGGCTACTGTTGCTTTAACTCTACAAGTTAGACAGAAGACTTCTGTTTCTTTATGAGCACACTACAGCGAATATTTTGTCTAGCTGCAGGGGAAAAGCTTTGTCATGGACTTTGCTGACAATAGACTTAAAAGTAAAACGGTCTGCTTTTGGTGCCTGGAGGTTCTGTAGCCTATTGTTAGCTCACAATGGATTTCTATTGCTGCATTCCTGCTTTGCAAAGGTTTGTTAGCTTTTAATGACTGACAGTCTTCTATTGCAAATACCGTATTGGCTCTGGCCTGTTTACATGCTACTCAAGAATTCTTTAAAAGCACAGGAAAAAAAGAAAACAGCAATGTTTATTTGACCTATTCAGATATATATTTTTAAAAATGGTTTCCTTCATGAAGTGTTTACTGAGAAAGTACAAACTTTGAAAGTATTTGTAAAAGTGTCTAAAGCACAGTGGAATCTTCTCATCGTGAACTCGGGCATAGAAATATTAGTTACAGTGCAACTCTTATTTTCATTGTTACCTACTTGGAATTTTAGAGTTTGTAACAAAAACTTCTATTAAAAAGAGTCCCTGGTTGTTAAAAAAAAAGTTGGGACTAATTCAGTAGAACCCTACAATTATACTTAAAAATAAATAAATAAAAATAAAACTAGAGACAGAATGTGGTGAAGTGTGTATATGGAAAAGATCAGTCTTGTAGTAGGCTTCATTTGTCAAGGTGGCAACTGCTTCTAAGGGGGAAGAAACTACTCAGCAGCATGGGGGATGGAGTTGCATGCACAGTGAGAGAGTATTTGTGTATATGTTACGGGTGTAGGTTGTAGCCATGTTGGTCTAAGGACATAGGCAGGTAAATCTGGTATCTTTTTATTAAATCAACTCAAATAGTTGGAAAAATTCTTCTTAGCAAGCTTTCAGGCACAAATACCTTTCATCAGGCTAAGAAAGTTTCTGCAGATGGTCTGTGCTCTTCCTGGATGGAGTGGTAGAGCAGTCAGAGATATGTAGTTACGTCATTAGTCCATGTTTTATGGGGTCTGGGTGCCTTTTGTGTGTTAGTCAATTTAACAAAGAATTGGGGTTGTTCACTTGGTCCTAGTCCACATATCCGTTGTATATTGTTGGCAGTATAGAAGGGAGAGGGCAGACTATGTTACAGTTGTATTAAAAACTGCAAGAAGATTTTATGAAACTGATTCTTGAAAGCTTCAAGTTGGGGGTTCAAGAAAGTTGACAGAATTAGTCAAACAAGATAATGAAGGCTCCTCATAATGCTTTTACTGTGGGGAAAATTAACCAGTTGCTAATAATGGTATGGTCTCTAGGCCAGACGGTCCCTTTGATAAGTTAACATGTACTCTCTTTATGCACCTAGTAGGGGGTAAACAAATACAAATACACATAAACACAAATGTGGAGAATAGCAATATATGTCTTAGATCCAGATAATAAGTCTGGGTATTGTTATTTAGATGGCACATACAGGGACACTTATCTTTTAGTACACTCCATTTTCTAAGTGAATGCAGTGCTAATCGTGGGATTGAAAGCTATTGTAATTGTGTACCCATCTAAATGCTGACAAGAATATACAATTACATTGTTTGGAATTGAGTTTAATGTTCTCTGAATTTTATTAGCATTTATATTTACTTATGCATTAAAATTCTACACAAAAGAGAGGTCAGAATACAAGAGTTACAGACATAAATATCAGACCCATCCACACCCTCAGTGTATTTTTCCCTGAAAATACTGAACAAATATATTTTATTAAAAAAGAAAGAAAAGAAAAAGAACTGATAGAAATCTGAAATGAGCAAATAATGGGTTTCCATTCTAGGCACACTTTTTTTCCCCCGTCTCTGGATTTTGCAATCTTTTAAAGCTTTTTTTATACCCAACTTTTAAAAATTATTATTATTTACAATGTGCGTGTTACTGGAAAATCTTTCCATCGTGTGCTTACCACCACACAATGTTTAAACACACATTATAAAGTGGATGTAATTGTAAACACTCAGAGGGCTATAATTACATGTAGCAGATTTAGGAGCTAATTCTTTGGCTCCCCCTCCGCCCCCCCCTTCACTATTTTTTTACCCTGGATTTTATCAACATAATTATTTTTTGACTGCAGACTAACACCCTGGAATTGACAAGCATCCATTATAAGTAGGAACTTGTTCACCAAATTGAAAAACAATGAACTGCAGGTTTATATGTGCCCATTGTCATACAGAATTACTATGGCTTTGTTCCATAGGAGGAAAAAGCTAATGATTTTGAAACAGCAGGTGACAAAACACATTCTTTTTTTCCCTCCCCTCTTATCAGTTTGTTGATGAAGTCATTATGAACTGGGGCCCAGACTAGGGTTGGCCTTATTTTTAGCAGATAGACTTTTAATGAGTTCTATTGTGGAGACAGTCATGTTGATTTGCTTACATTTTTTTCCCCCTCCTTCACTCAGAAACTCCCAGCATTGAAAAGCTACTATCAAAGGACTGGAAAGACAAGCTTCTTGCCATGGGATCAGGGAACTTTGGAGAAATAAAAGGTAACATTGTCTCTGTGTTAAAGTGAAAGAACAATGAAGAGAGAGAGAGAGAGAGAGAGAGAGAGAGAGAGAGAGAGAGAGAGAGGGTGTGTGTGTGTGTGTGTGTGTGTGTGTGTGTGTGTGTGTGTGTGTGTGTGTGTGTGTGTGTGTGTGATTAGCAAAACAACTTGCACGTTTTGTTTTTCTTTCAATTTTTTTCTTATTTCTCAGGAACATTATCACTTGGGAGATAAATGAAGTGTACATTCTCCCTGTGCGGTTTTAAATAAAGCACGATATATTACCTTAAATGAATAAATCACCTCCAACTTTGTAAGACTTTTGTTACATTTTGAATTCTGTGTTTATCAATGTAAGAGTAGTTCTATGTAAGATTTAAATAAAAGTCAACAGAGATTTTGTACAATTCACATATGAAGTATAACCCAGTTTAGCATCCATCCATAACAGGACTTATGTGGAGTCTGAGGGAGATCAAATGTGCTGCTTAGTGGTTTTGGTACAGACTGACAATTCTGTGTGTAGATGAAAGGGTAACATTTATGTAATGTTACCTCTAGGTACTGAAATTAGTTAGTGCAGATTTTAAAAGACAGCGTACAACATCTGTGCATTAAAGCACGTTCCTTTAAAGCCCAGCTCCAGAAGGAAAATGACAAAATTTGACCATTCTCCAGGAGCAGCAGCCTCTACTTTGCCAAGACATTTCCCCATTTTATAGGTGTGAGGTCATTTTAGGCAACCTACCGTTGTTTGCTTTCTGTAATACAGTATTTTCCTGATTCTTTCTGGACACTTCTGGAGACCAAACTTAAAATAAATATATGTCAAACAAGTTGAAGTTTCTAAAGTAGAGAGGTTGATATGCCCGTGAAAGAAAACATTGAGTCTAATTCTCTTCCAGTTTACAGAAGTGCAAGCTTTTTGGTTTGGCTTTGGTCTGTCTGTCTTTCTCTCTTGTTCTCTCTTGCTCACTCTCTCATTCTCTCTCTTTTTTTCACAAATAAGCCACCAACACCAGCCAGCTCTAGTCCACTGACATACACAAGTAGCAGAGTATTCCACTGGCTCCCCCAGCTTCTCTACTCTGGGAGTGACATTCATATATGTATTTACTGCTCATTCACTTTGCAAAAAAGTGGACTGTGCTTCAGCATGAGGTGTGAAGCACGATATTTATTCCCATTATTGTATTAATGGTTGGCCAAACCTTTAGGTCTCTTATTCCAGTTTTTGTGCAGAAAACCCTCCTGTCCCTGAGCCCACTTTCCCTATGGCTACAAGTCAATAGGCCAGAGGAGTCCAGTGCTAGTAGTGAACTTATTTGTGATTGCTGTTCATAAGAACAAAAAACATACATGATTTTTAAATAACACTGTGATGTATTGTGAACTAATATATATGTAAGGCATTTTAGGCTCTGGTGCATGGAGAGCTTTCATTTCAAGTTTGGGCTGCACAGAACTTCTTTAACCCTTGAAATGCTTAGAGTCTTACACAAATACTCCCAAAGATCCTTCATTCTCTTTGGACAAAATAAAGCTACTCTGAAGTATGCTCTGTATTGAGAAGGCAGTCTGTTCCAAATCCCTATGATCTTGTTCTGTTGGAGGGCAATCTTTTTTTTCCCCCCTCCCCTCCTCTCTTTCCCCTTCACAAGTTAAACTTGAAAGCAGCAGCAACTATAAGCTAACAGGAAAGAAATCCAACGCCCTTTCAGTCTCATCTGGGGGGAGGCTGCGGAACAACAGCAGAACCTCAAAGAAGTATTTTCTTTGCTTTAATTTTTGTTTTTTAGCTTCATATTTTGACCACAAGTTGAGTTCTTGTTCGATGGCTCTATACAAAAGCCTCACGTCTGATGCATTTTAGTGGAGCTTTGGTTCTATGGTTGGGGGCATGGTTATTAGGTGTTTAGATCAGGTTTGGCAGTAAGCTGTGAAAACAGGCATGGGTTTATTTTTCCTACTGACTGCCGTGACAGTTGCAATTATTGTCCATTGTTCGTAGGTGGCTAGAAAAGAGGGAGGATACAATAGAGTGTTGCCCTTTGGGGGTAAATGAATTTGACTTACAGGTTCTTGGGGGGTCATGGAGGCAAATTATTTAGTGCCCAGGAATGTGATTTTCATGGCATCACCAGCCAAGAATGGCCAAAAAACAATGGGTCAGCTGTATTGCAGCTGCATTTAATGAGACAACTTGAAAGGTGTACAAGTTGAGCAGTTCTGTGTGCACTCACAAGCATTGTACTGGAAAGAAGAAATATTTTATTACTTTTGTACCAGTGCAAGGTTATTAACAGGGGTTTTTTTCCGTTGTAATTCTTTCATTAATTTATTTATATTTTTGGCTTGTCAACTGCACCATTTTTTTCCACTTCTCTGTTAGTGATGTTTGAGAACACAGATTCAAATAGTGTCTTATTTCTGCACCCAGGAATGTGGGCAGCACTAGAACCATAATGTGCAACTTATCATACACACTTAATATTATTTTCCATTTAACTGCTCAGAATTTCATTTTTTTCATTGGATCTGGGGGAGTTTTACTGGGTCATATGCTGTTGTCTTAACATTAGGATGCATATTGTTATTGCGTGGGTTTATGTGGTTACCACTGAATTAAATTCTCTGTAAAAGAAAGATAGAGATGAAAATGTAGTGCAAGTCTACTTTTATGTAAGCAAAACAGCAATATTTTAATGAGGGCAAGGAAGTGTGTACAAGGGTTAGAGGACATGGTGGCCAAAAGAAGGCTCTTTAGTTCTGATCCCAGCTCTGCCCCATCTTTTTTTTTTTTTTTTTTTTACTTTCAGAAAGTCTTTATGCTCTTACTTCTCAGTTTACCTATCCTTAGAATGAGGGAAGCAATGGGGGATGGGGAAACCAATCCATGTTACAAGCAAGATTGAAAAGCTTAATTATTAGGGACCTACCTAAATCCCAGTTTCGCAGATATCACGGAAACCATGAAATCCAGGGTTGCTCATGAAATCTGTGGGGGGAAAAAATGTAATAAAACAAGCTTTTATTAAGTATTCTCTTCCCAGGTATGTCCCCATGAGGGGAAGGCGCTGACTGGTGGGACGGCACAAAGGGGGCAAGATGGTGGCTGCCCCTACTTCCTCCTCCCCTCCCAGGGCCTCTCTACCAATCAGTGTTGAGAGGTGGGGCCAGATGAAGGGCAGCCAGCAGTCAAGATGGCAGCGACTCCCTCGTCCCTCTTCCAATTAGTGCCAAAGGGTAGGGCCACTGTGAAATGCTTGCAAAATGGGCTCTTGGTGCCAGGACAAAACCTTGAAAATGTTCTCGCCATTAGTTCAGTAGGCCCATACCAATTATTGGACCTACTGCACAAGGAGATCATCAGCTGTAAGGGTTTTCTGTGATTTAGGCATGTATCAGCTTTTTTTTACACCACATATATAGGACAGGAATATATAGGACAGGAATAATGATGTTTTGAAGAAAGAAATACAAACTTGTCAGTGGAGGTTTCTTCAAGCTTATTTTAAAGGTCACACAATTTTGCTCCTGCTGAATTCAAGAAAGCTTGTAATAAAATAAAGACCAATATAAGATATCTTTTAGATTGTCCAACACAACAAGCAATTAAATTATTAAAAACTTTTAAAATATATATTGAACTAGTTAAGATATATGTTTACATGTGTCTACATCCACCATTTGTGGAAATTCCCTCTAGATTATTCAAAGTTAATGTATATTTTTGGGTTTGGTGGAACAGATTGGGTTTCAAGTCTCAAAGTGATCACCTACAGGAATCAAATTTGCCTCCTGTTCAGAACAGCACTTTGACTTCTATAAATTACAGGGTGAAGCTAGGCGCTGTATAAAGCAGGCGTGACCAACCTGTAGCACAAGGGCCACACAGGCAGCCTGTGTATGGCATGCAGCAGATCAGTGAGGGAAAGAGCAGAACAGTGACAGACAGAGCAGAGAACAGAGCATCAGATTGAGTAGGGAGCAGAAAGCAGCAGTTCAGCCCTGATGTTGCTGGATGGCCTGGCCTGGGCCCAATCTGACCACTTGGGGTTTGGAAGTATGGCAGCAGAGGGTAGCTGTGTTAATTGCCACGGCTGTCCCACCACCACATTTCTCAACCTGTGGGAAGCCCTGTGAGCCAGATGCCATGGTTCCATGGGCTAGATTTGTCCCATGGGCCCAGGATGGATCACCCTGTTCTAAAGCATTAGTACAGATTACAGAAGAGATAGCATGGAGGATGGACCAGAGCTGGTCCTTGCTTCAAGCACTTTGTTAATTAGACTTGCTCTGAACAGGGTTTTTTGGTACAGAGAAGTGGCCTGCCTACATTGTATCCCCAGTATTACTAACACCAGTATAGCATGAGCAGTGATGACAAATCTTTAAAAACATTTCCAGTGCGCTTAAGTTCTTTGGTCCAATCTCATTTCTCTCTCATTTAGCAAGAATTGTCAAGAAATAAAAATACACTCTGATATGTCCCTGATTTAGCTGAGTTTGAATGGGTGTATGGAACAAAAGGCTAAGCTGACTTTTGTTTATAATCTTTTTGATTTGGTTTGCTGTTGAAATGAAGGCATTCTTTTGGAACTGTCAAGCCTGAACCTCTCAAAAAAGTTTAGCCAAGCCTGAACCTGAACCTGAACTTTTATTGGAGAAAAGCCCTCTCCATTCTCAAACAACTCTGGCAAACTGTTTTTCATATGCCATGTAAGAATGAACAATCCTCAGAGCAAATCTGACCCCCAGTTGCTTCCTCTTAAAACCAAGGTAACTCCAGATGCAAATGAGCATAATTGAAGGCAAGAGGACTCCACCATGCCTAATCCCTTAATAAACCCATAATATAAACCTAGACATTTATTTTTAAGAGGAGAGGGATGTTCTGTGCTGTATGAAGTATCAATATAAGTATTTATATTGAGCAGTGTCTGATATATGACAGAATTCTGTTTGCTGGAGACTCTAATCTTGCTTATATGTTGGGAAGATGGGGCATGAGAGTTTTTTCAGTGAATGGTTTTATAACTGCCAATTATGGATAAAGGGAAATAATCCATTCAATGATACTATAGCTTATCAGAGCCCATGAATTAAAGACATATGTTATGTAGATTCAATGTATGGATTAAAATGGATAATCTGTTAGGTGACACAGAGAATCTTGAGATAAGTGGGCTATGCAGATTCAGTATATGGATTGTGACGGATAATTCCATTTAAGTAACGCTGGACAAATTGAAGACAAGTAAGCTTTGGTTAGTGCTCAGGTTATGTGCGGTAATCCGGTGAGTGACACTTTGGATCTCATAATCTGTAAACTGAAGACAAGAAAGCTAAAGATTCATCATTTTAGATGTGGAGAAGGAGAAGGGGAGAAGATTACTCACGAAGAAAACACTGAGTTTAAACCTTTGACTAATAAATCCCAGATCCCAAGGAAATAAGTGAAAGCTGTGTGAATTTTATATTTTCAAATCAGCATGTGAAAAATGTGTGCACATATCTGTCAGATGTGAAACTGTGGCAGTCTTTTTTTATGGATAGCATTGCATTTGGAATGGGGGAAAGGAGAGTTTGAGAGAGCCATAAGTATGGGAGGTAAGATACATGGGCTACTTGACTTTTAAGTATGAAACAAGCAATACTTATTAAGACCTGTCTAGTATCTTCTTCTTGGTGTGTGTATTAACTTTGGATTTTTAATATAGTGGCAGTTTGCTGACAATGAGCTTTGGTTTTTTGCTAATATTTCAGTGCTGGGGAGGAGAAAACTTGCCCAGTGGCACACAGGGGAACCTAAGTTTTAAGAGGAAATTTGGCAGCTGCTGAAATAGTGGAGGTTGATCTCAGTGCAATGTGATACTCTCAGACTGTAAAGAAATAGAGTGTGCCAACTGAGCCACACCAACGCAGTGCTTCTTTCAGGGCAGTTGAAAGACTGAAATGGAGACTGTGACTGCGTGGAGCTGTTCCCATTTGTCCCTACAGTGAGATGCTAGCCTGAGGAATGTAAATGGGCAATATGTTGGGTTGAACACCTCCAAAAGGATTGTTGGGACACTTAAAATATTTAGAATATAAACATTGAGGACTTTTCACAAAGTGCCTGAAATGTTGCTTTTGAACTGTGCTAGAATATTCCAGCTTCCTTTTGTGTAATCCTAATATTGCAAATAACGGGAATAAATTCACATTCTACTTAACCAAGTACTGCTTTTATTTTTTCAAAGCAGCTATTAATAGAGGAAAAATAGTCTAAAATGGAACTAATTAAAATAACAAATGGAAATTGCTTTATTTTGTTTGAATAATTAGAGGCCAAACCACTATAGTTACATATCATCTAGAGTGTTAGATAACAAAAAGGACTTAAACCAGTTCCTCTGTATACTAAATTACCCTCTGGAAGACTTGGCTGCTGAGCTAGTTACCAGGGTGTCAAAATAAAGCAAATACATATACATACACATATAGTATCTTTTACTGCTACATAAAAATTACACTATGTGAATGCTGTTATAGCTTGCTGTCTGGACAGTGGAACTAACCTTTCAGAAGCAGTCTTAATACAGATGTAGTTGTCCACTCATTTTGTAACCTTGACAATAAGTTGCTAACCTGGTTAAATACCAAGCTTTGTTTGCAGTCTGCTGTATGCAAACTTTTATGACAGCAAATCAAGAATATTCATTGATAACTTATTTCCTGCCTTGCTAATAAATGATGTACTGGGCTTTTGGTGAGCAGATGGCTGAGGATTTTTTCTGCACAGAATATTCACTCTTGAGAGTAACAATAGGAAAAGATGATAATTGTTCATCAAATGTTTTAGTTCTTTCTGACACATCCTGCACTGAAAGCTTCAGCCAGGATATATTCTCAATTAAGGATAAATATCAACCTTTTAGGTTGTTATTCCATAAAAGATCATGCTTTATTTGTCAGTACACAACATTGCAGAATACAATACACTATAAGGTAGAATAACATGATATTTTAAAGCTACGGCTTACCTAGTAAGAAACAACCAGAATGTTTCCTTTTATTAAGCTGATTTCACAATCCATCAGATGGAGTCAATTAATTTAGCAAGATATATAGCTGGAAGTGATGTTGGTCATGGTATACTACAGTTGGATTAAATGTTTTGTGAAAGATGCTGGTTTTCAAACTGTCCTGGAAACCACAAAGATTTACTGGCTTGATAAGCAGCACGCCAGCTCGTAGTAAACCCTTGCTGTAGCTACTTCCATAGCATTCAAGGGATAAGTGCAAGTGCACAAATGCCCACAGACACACACACACACTCGCCAATATAGCATTAATCCATATTATCACCACCTAGGAATAAATGCTAAAAATCTCTGGCTCAAGACAAGACAAAAGAATTGCTTAAATTCTGTACTTACCTCAGCCAGATAGTTGTGTTTATCAGACCACATTTCCTGAAAGAACATAACATAAACTCTCCAGTGCCCCGCATATAGAACTCCTGTTGACGTCAGTGGCAATTCCATGGGTATATAAAGGGGAGATTATTCATCTTTAAAATAAATACCAAGTTTTAGGGCTGTAATTTTAAACAGACTGTGTTCAAGATAGAGTTGGGCATCAAATGGGAAGTTGACTTTGACTATGTGCACTTACGTTCCATTAACTTAAATGGAAATGTACCATGTATGTCAGTACAGAATTGTACCTGGGTTTTTTTAATCCCTATATGTTACTAGTACAATGTAAAGAAAAAAATCTAACTTACATCTTGAACTGCATGGTACTAGTTTGTTTTCAATTGTTCTGAGTTTAGAGAACAAAATTAGACAATTTGTCCATTCCACTCTCCAGGTTACAGTGGAGAACAAAATGACACTACATTCCAGTGTCAGGTGCTGCAAGTGGAAATTTAAATCGAAAAAAAGAAGCATGGTTTGAAAAAAGAAAGTAGTAAAAGTATAAAGGAAAAATATCTATTCACAGGAGTTTCAGCCCTGGAGGCTTTATTTAAATATCATTCCTGTTGATACTATGGGAAGTGCGGCCATTACAAGGACTGTAGAACAATAAGCTATTCAGTTTGATAGACTTCCGCCTCATTACTTTTTTCAATTTTTTATTTTCAAATTTGGTAAAATGTTGTGCCTAATCTAATGGCCCATCTTACTGTAAAACACATAATTTAGCTAAACCATCAGACATATGTCCCGGGTTTTAAATGGTTTATGGAGGATGGTTGTGATCTCACTATTTTAACAATATTGTAGCCAGGTTAAGGAACAAACTGTGTGGTAGCCTGTTTTCCAGATTTGAATACTGTTGTAGTGCAGATAGGGTTTTAACCTTAGATAGGATTCTAAGTTATATGATATTTGCCCATCATGTATGAAAGATTTACAAAAATGCTTGTACTGTATGACACATCATGAAGACTCCTGTTAAAGCTGATGGTAAAATCATAGCCTCTGTGAAGCCCATGAGTTTTGCTACTGACATCAGTTGACCAGCCATATGACTGCTTATGGTGCATAAAAGTTAGAGGATGACCTAAGATACGTCATTTCACCCTGGAGCCTCAGTTTCCCCATACTTAAAAATGGGTAATAAAGCTTGGCATCCTGCCGGGGTCATTGAGGGGATCAATTACTAAATGTTTTAAAGTGGTTCAAAAATGAAAAGTGTTCTATTCTGCATGAGTTAAGTATCATTTTATTACATCTTGGCACCATTTGAAATATGTAGAGCAACTTGAAACACTTCTTATTTCCATTTAATTTATTTATTCTCAGTCAAAATCTTGTATACACAAGATGTTTTACAATAACTGTAGTTTATGATATGAGCAGAATACAATATCATTCTGTCTGCTGGGCTTTACACTAGCACATTGTTTTCTTTGATTTTTCTTTGAAAGACAGATGCTGATGATTCAAAAGCTATTTAGGTAATTACTTTGATAGTAAACTGACTCAGGGGATAAGTTTAACTGTCTGTACTGTTTTTTTCCTGTACCTCTGATTGATAACATTCAGAGTTATTTAATCTAACAATGTCATACAGATTATCCAAAACCATGCTGAAGCATTCTCTAGCTCTTCCTACCCACTGTTCACCATGTAATGTCTCAGAAGTTAGCTGGGTGAGGCCAAAAAATTCTGAACATTTGACAGTCAGCAACTATGGCTTCAAATTTGGTTGTCTGTCAAAAATACATGGCTGTCCCGATTCCTGAGTTGTGTTCTCCTTCTCTTAAGTAGATTAAAATAAAGTATTGCTGCTGCTGTGGTGTTTAAAGCAATTTCTCTGTGTTCTGTTTGTTCTGTTTTGGATGAATATTCCAGGGTCTCTCTCCTTCATTTGCATACTCTGTGTCACTTAGTCATATTGGTGTCCTCATTCTAATGGTTATTTTAAAATGTTACTGTCACCACCAGTCTGAAACTGTAGATCCAAACTGAAAAGATGCAATGGTTTATTGTACACTAAAAACAAGAAAGGAAGAAAGAAAGAAAGAAAAAATTGTACTTAAATGCAATTTTGATAATGTCAGTTTAGGATGAATCTAGTTTGACCACACATAACAACACTAATTTGAGTCTCTCATTACTGCCGCCTGCTGTGACTGTTGCGTGTTCATTGTGTCTGGGTCTACAAATACATTTTGTTCCTAATCCCACTTCATGCCAGAAGAGAATAAATTGATGGGTCTGGAAAGCATCTTTCCTGTGGTCATTTGCTGCCTCAAGTCATGGGATGTACACTGATGCATATGCTGCATGGATTGCTTTGATAAGTTTGTTACAGAATGTCCACATTTTGCTATTACAGTGGTAGGGGACAATCAGAACAATATGCCCATCCAGGCCAATATATCCTGAAAGGCAGGTGGTCTGGTGGTAAAAAAAGCTTTGTTAAACATGAAATGCACCCTGCCATTTGTAGTGGATTTGATGGTAATTAAGTGCAATTTTAGAGGCAGTCATTGATGTAGTCCACTCTCCCGTTCCTCCTTCCTCAACACCTGTGTGAAGTAGTCTAGCTCATTGTCTATTTGTACACTTCCATAATGGACCATTCTTTTTTCTTTTTCTTGTTATTTCCTAATCACCGGCCATGGTATAGACTCAGAGCACTGAAACCATATGAATAGTGAATAGCCACAATCACATTTATTTCATTTCTACTAGACTAGCTCTAACAGTTTAAGAGACAAACTGCTAAAAATGGCATCTGAAACCAGTGTCTGCCTATCTTAAGTTTCCCAACATCACTACCAGCTTCGCTGGTCTTGGCAATCATGGGACTTTATAAGGATTCCCTAGAATAATGACTAAAATGTCTCTCCCTGCATAGTTGTTAGCATAGTTAAGTATAATATTGACACAAATTTTGGTCTGTAATAGTATTTATATAGCTGTAAAAACTGGAATTAAGTTTAGTGATTCTGGAAGCAATATTAAATAAGGTGGCATTCAACGGTTTGGGTCACCTCATGTTGCAGTTTAGCAGAAGATAGCAGCAATAAGATGAAGCATCATCTTTTCTGTTTTCATGCATTTTACATGACCAGCAGAACAGGTATGTACATCAGAACCATTAGTAGGTGTTACACCCAGTTACAGAGACACTTTCAGTAGGAATTTAAACAGGTTTCATAGCTATAGTTCAGGGCAACAGGAGCCCTGTTTAAATTATATTGACAGCTAACTTTTAAAGTCAGTTTACCTGAATCGGTTCTAAATCTGGTTATAATTCTGTGGGCAGTTTCCCCAAAGTTGAAAAACTCTTCCCATTGACCAGAGATCACTGCTTGTATTTCAACTCTGAACAATAATTTGGCTGAATTTCTTGGTTACTTTTAAAGGCAGCATGAGAGTTCCCATATGTAGCACTTATGGTTTTTAACTGGAGGTGAACAGTTTTAGCTTTGTGCCATGTCTAGAAATGGGTACAGAAATGGTAAATAGTTCCCTAAATCCACAGGATAATTAAATAAATAATGGGGAACATTTTTGGTCATCACCTAAAGCTTTTGCCTGATCACTGCTATAAATGTCTGGTGTAAAATATGTTGTGATATCCATTCATCATATGAATGAAGTATTATGTGACAGTATATGAATGACAGTTGTTAAAATAGTGCAAAATATGCCATGGTCTCTATTCTGGTTTTCATCATTATTCCAGTCTAGATTTCAAGCTAATTTGCTTAGCTGTTCACCCTTCAGTATTGCCTTTTAATGATGCATTAAATGGCTTGAATAAAACAAAGAATGCCCTAACACAAACTGTGTTGAAACATTTTTGTAATGTATGAGGAAATTTAACTTTACCCTTTTCAGCTTTATGCATAGCTGCACTTTCCTGTTTTCCTCTTATACCCAATACTTTAAAAAACATGTCGGTGATAAAATTATTAAAAATAATAATAAATGGTAGCACTCCTTTCTCATCTCAGAGGTTTTTGTAAAACATAAGTAACAATATAGCCTGATGAAAAAACTGAGGCATAGAAATGTGTTATCTTTTTTTCTCTCCAGGCCCACAGTGAGTTAGTGGCAGAACTGAAAAAGAGAATGTAGGTTCCCTGCCTTGCTCTGATTCTTTGAGCATGGCTACCTAAGCCCAAGCTCTGAAACTGTAATTTTCAAATTACTCTTACATCTTAAATAGAGCAGTCCTTTTCTCTTAGGGAGAACTTTCTTGTTCCTCAGTAAGTAAATAACATTAAGAGGCAATTCGAAAAGGTGTATAATATGTGCTGAAGTTAGGCAGATATGTCTCGTTAGCAATCCATGCGACAACACTGACAGTTTTAGTGGAGGTCTGTGGCTCAGTGCCATCAGTGATTTAGAATACAGAACTAAGTGTCAGCACTTGTAGGTCCCTGTTCTGCTGCTGAGTTGACCATACAAACTATTTGTGCATCAATTTTTACATATGGAAACATTTTTCTGCCTCTTAGAGGTGTAAGGTTTAAAGATTTCTGGCTGCCTTGTAAGTCTCATCTGAAAGGTACCATATAACTTCAAACTTAGCTGACCAACTAATAATATCTGAATATCTTTAACATGTCACCATATTTATCAAATAAACTTCTTGACAGGTATTTATTTTCACATGTCCCTAGTTAACTAGCTAAATATTCTTTTTTTTCTCTCTCTCTCTCTGTCACACACACACACACTGCAAATATTTTTATTTTAAAGCTTTTTAATAACATTCTTCAGTGTTTTAACAGTTTCAATTTCTGCAATGTTAGCAAAGCATTGAGTATTTGCCAATGGTTCTATAAAAATCAAATGGTAATTATTATATAAGCTTTATCAATGGTATAAAATATTAAATGTTAATTTTTGGGTAGCAGGTCTGGAATTGTCTTTTAGGATAATTTCAGCTCTACTGTGTTGAAAACTTCACTTTTTTTTGCAAAACACCTAGGTGTGGTGTGTAAAGGGCAAGATGAAGTTATAATAGACACTTCAAACTAATTGCATGTTCAGGCAACAAATGCATTTCTTAAAGTGCTCTATCTCTAATGTTTGGAAGTGTAAATTGTAAATTAAAAGTGTTTTCTCCCCCACTGTTATTATTCTACCATAGGATTCTATTTCTTCTCACAGGTTTTAACAGTACAGTTAGAAAGTCCTACATTTCTGTTTCATCTCTCAAATTTCCATCTTATCCACATTTTTCCAACTATTTTAGTTGGTCTAATAAAAGATAACGGATTTACCCAAAGAACATTGCCAACTTACTCACAGGCTTTTTGATAGTTTTTGAGAATACACTGTCATAGCTCTTTATTATAGAGCAAGATCCTATTCCTATAGATCTTGGGTATCTTAATACATTCAAACCAATGACATTACTTTTATACTGAAAGTTTGACCCTACCTGTTCTTCCGGGATGCACGTAACTGTCTATAAAGACATGAAAGGTTTGGAGTTGGTCAACATAACAAAAAAGGCTGTTCCTGCGAGTATTGGGATGAAATCAAATAAATGTGAATTAAACTAAATATCAAGCAAATATACATAAGAGTGACATCTATCAGTCCAGGCTATATTCTTACAAAGGAAGTGGTGGCTGACTTACTATTTTAGATATTTAAATCCGGTCTAGAAGACTCTAATAAATCTGTTCTGGGGAACATTCCTGCACTGGCGCTGTGGGGAGGGGAGGATGGACTAAATGAGCTATTACCAATAGCTCTTTTCCAGGTCTGTCTGATAATTGGCTATGAGCATATTTAGCATCGTCGCCAGTTTTTCTTTTTTTTTCTTTTGACTTGGAGAACACTGGTGACATTGGCAGCAGCCCACTTCTCATGTTTGAGAAGGGTTTGTGGCAGGGCTGTCCCAAAATAGACTGCTTGTAAGAGGGGGCATCTAGACAGGAGTCTTACATTTTTTCTCAAGTTTCTTGGGAAGGGACTTCATGAGGGGCTGGTTTGTTTGTTTTTTTAAGGGAAGGGGTTTTTGTTGCTAGTGGATTAGCTATCAAGTGTTTTTTCTTGTCTTCAAAATTCATAGAAAAAGAGCCTAGGCTGACAGAACAGTGACATTTTTATGTATAGCTTTTGCTTCATATATTTTGATATTTATGTGGTCTGTGGGGCTTTTTCTATGCTATTCCAAATTACACCTTTATTTTGCCTCTTCCTGGTAAAAGGAGAATCTTTTTCAGGAAAATATTAGATGATCGTAGCCAAAGCGTGTTTCTGAAAGGGAACTCCCTTCTAGTGGACTTGTACGTAATAGAAATTCAGTGAGAGTAAAATATAACATAGAGACTGAGCTGGGATTAACTCACTCAACCTCATTGCTGTATCTACACTAGACTCTTGTTCTTATGAATTCTTATCAGTGGGTAGCAACAGCAGTAGCAGCTATTGACATTTTAACTATTGTACCATCTAATCCTAATCAGAGCAGATCTGGATGATGCAGTAGCTATTATGCTGGCAGCTGCTCCACTCTGTAGTGCTAATGATGAGAATGTTAAAGAAAATAAATGCAATGGAGAGAAAGCTTCTGTGCTTCAAAGGTGCCGTTTGTAAAGTGGGAATGATAGTACCTACCTTGCACAATAACAAGGTCTGTGTGAACCGGATATATCAATATCTGATCTTGATAAGAGTTTTTTGAGAAAAAACTGGTGAAAATTTTATTTTTAATTAGTTGATTTTGATTTCAATAAATATAAGCAACTTTGAAATGTGGAAACTTTGCACAAAATGCTTTCTTCAGGTTTTTTTCTATCAATTCTACTGGATAGGAAACAAAGGGAAAGTGTGGGAAAGGGTGACTGCAGATCTCCAGTCCCAATTCAGTATCTTCATCAGAAAGCTATCCTTCTTGTCCCACATTTCTGTAGCGTGAAAGACCCTAGTTGTTCCAGATGCAGAACAATTCAATATGTAATGCAATATGAATTTTACTAAAACTCTGCTTATACTAAGAGTGCCATGTAAATATTACCGAGAAATCATTTTCCTCTCTCTCTTTACCTTTTTTCACCATCTAATGCCCAGGGACTCCAGAAAGCCTAGCTGAGAAAGAAAGGCAGCTTATGGGTATGATCAATCAGCTGACCAGTTTACGGGAGCAGCTGCTGGCAGCTCACGATGAACAGAAGAAACTGGCTGCGTCACAAATTGAGAAACAACGCCAACAAATGGAGCTAGCTAAACAGCAACAAGAACAGGTGAGTGATTATTATAGCGACTCTAATTGGAAGTCCCTGTCCAGTAGTTTTAACTTTCCAATGATGTACTTTGTGGCCTGAAATTCCTCAAGTTTGTTCTCAGCCCAGAGGTAATTTTTCTTTTGTTTTTTTCTGGGTGCGAAAAGTTGGATTAGAAAATATTGGGCACATTACTTTACCTTAGCAATGGTAAAACTTGTATTTTGTTTATTTTAAAATAATTGCCCATAACTTGGGGGCTGTGAAAAAATCTCCTCTAAGATGTCTTTATATTTGTAAGTGCAAATAAGTGAGCAAGTTAAGCCCTCCAGAGTAGGTTTCTGCCACTTGACAGCAGCAATGCTGAAGTGTGAGAGCAAAATTTGGCCTTCAGATTATATAGTGACACAGAGTAGGGCATGTGCCAAGTTTGGATAGAAGGAAATAAGTATGTAAATATGTAAAACAAAACCACTGAACAACATATGATAATGTTTTTCCCTTTTAAAAGACTTCCCTTTAAGTGCTAAAAATCAACACTTATAAGTATATACACCTACACTTTTCAAGTGCAAACTTGTCTTCTCATTTGAACAATTCTAAGATATGACATAACATATGACATGTAAGCCTGTTCATGGAGAGTGCCACATTTCCTAATGAGGTTTATATATACAGGTGTATCAAAAGCAAATGCACGTGAATGTATGTGCAGTTTTGCATGAACACAGAAAATAATTAGAGACGCAGCTTAACATTTTCTAATGTATACTGAGTGCTGTTCTCCTAACACACGGTTTGTTACCCATGTGACTTTATATCTTTAGATCTTTGTACGTTAAATAACTGGTTTTGAATGTATTTCATGGCATTAGATATTCCATATGTGCATTAACATAGGGAAGCAATGTATTTATACAAATGTCTGATCAATTCCAGCTCTTTCTTATTTAAGAAAAAAGAGCTTACAAAAAAAAGCAAAAAATCTTGTGACTTGTATGAAACTTAGACAAGACTGGGAATTCATTTTTTCTACATTTACACTGTTCTCCCACATTCATGTATATTGCAATATACACCTTTTGACAGCATATAATAAAATCACTGCATTATGCATGGTGTTATGCTGTCCTCAGGAGCTAGGTCTTTGTATTTTCCAGTTCTTGGTCATTTAAAATCTTACCTTTAACACTGTATATTTTGTCTGAGCTGTTTTGAAGAGACCTATCCCTTAATCCTAATGTCCCACTTAACAAAAGGGTTTATAGGGAATAGCAGGGAAGATGAATAATCGATTAAATGAGTAGTGATCTCACACTGATGCTATTACCCAGACATGGGTAGGGAGGCACAACTGATTCTCTTGCCCAGAGACATCCAGCAGCAGCTATTTCCAGTTTACTTTTACCTGCTGAGGTCACTATTGTTTTAGTGCCACTAAATAGTCTGAATGAGAAAAAGCAGAGTAGAAAAAAAGGCAGTAATAAAACAGTCTCATGGGACAAAAGTATTTTTTTCTCATTTAGAATTTTGTTTGCACTTCTGTATTATGTGCAAACTGGAGTAATCTGATTTAAAAATATATAAACAAAATTATTTTTGATCCTTTAGAGATACATTCCATAAGCACTGAGAACTTTTTTCCCCTTCCCTCAGGCTATCAAATTCATTACTAGTAGGTGTTTCTTATGGTGTTAGTTTAGTAATGGAAATTAAAAATTTATTTGAGGGGAGAGCCTCATCAGTTCTACCCTCAGTAAGTGTGTGTAATTACCATAAACACAGATTCTGCACACATGTCACAGGGGAAAGAATAGTCCTTCTAGTAATGATAGCAGTGCTCTCTTAGCTGTTTACAACAGTGGAGCTGTTTTGATAGCTGTAACAAAACTTGTGGAATTTTAAAAAGAAAAAGAATGCTTTTTAAATCTGAGGGGATAGGGGAGTAAAAAAAGGGTTATTCCTTTCAGTTACTTGAGATCTCCCTACCCTATCTTCTATTATTAGTAAAAATTGGTCAGAGTAGAACCTCTGTCACTTTATCAGCTGTGTCCCTGGAGGAAAAGGTTTAATACATTGAGTCAGGACACCTGGACCTAGATCCTCAACTGATATAAATTTACTTCAGTGGGGTTTTGGTTTTTGTTTCTGGCAATGATATAGTAAGCTGGCTTTGGTATATACTTCAGGCACTGAGAAGTTAATTAATTTTTTTTAAAGTCAAGTACCAATCTCTCTGTGCTTGCATTTCCGTATCTATAAAATGTAGGTAATAATACCTTACTCCTAGGATTCATATTTGTAAAGCTCTTGGAAATCACCGGCAGGTAGGATGGAAGTTTGAAAAGTTTGTTACGGTTTGTTCATTCTGTTCTTTGCCGTTTTTCCTTTCCTTCGTATTTGATGTCTTCTCCTCAGTGTTCTTACACCAGCAGAGAGAAGTGGCTGATCTCTTTTCCTGACCACCAGTGGTAACAGCCTTCCATAAATACCTAGTGGGTAGGGAATCTTGTAGTCTGTCTCACCTTCTCTCAATACATACCAGTGCCGTCCATGAACTTCTCTTTTACATGAATACGAGCCATGGTTGTGTGTACCTCCTGCCTTTCTAGCATGCCAGGCTGCTCCCATCCGCACACTGCAGCTTAGTTAGCTTAATAAAGTGGTGTAAAGAGCTAAGAGAGGTAGAAAATTCCTATGCACCAATTCCAAGAATAATGATACATCGCTTACATTTCTGATATGCAATTTTTCCACAGATTGCAAGACAGCAGCAGCAGCTTCTTCAGCAGCAACACAAAATTAACCTTCTGCAGCAACAGATCCAGGTCAGAGATCATATCTCTACCCATAATTCCTGTTCTATCCTTTTCTTTTCCTTTCTCCCCTCAGTCATTACAGTCATGTTCTTTTTTAAAATCCTAACAGATAGGTTTTGGTATAATTTCAGGAAATAAGAAAGGATATTACCAACCTAAAATTCTATGATTCTGTGGAAGCCCTTGTTATTATAATTGATTTTACACAGATAGGAAGCACCATTGACTTCAGAAGACTGTACTTAGGGCTTGAGGGATCAGGCCCTAGAACAGTGACTTGATCTGTATGTCATGATATACAAAAGTGTGCCTACCAGTGTTGGAGGGGAAGTGAGTTACTGATCCACTCCCATTCTTTTCTCTGGTTTTCTGTTGTCATTTGCAAATCTAAAGGGGGCTCCATTTACATATAAGAAACATACAACACTATTTCTTGATGGAGGAGTCAGCCAAAAGGTACTGGAGAACAACTGAGGAGGGCACAAATCATTGAAACTTGTTGTTATGCCCTGTATTAAAATGTTATGGCTGTATTTACATTTCCTTCCTATGTGGTTTCACATATTCATGTAATTTCACTTTTACATCTTCCTTCCTATAAATTGTATCCTCTGGAAGTCAACAGCTTGTTACAGTTAAAGGACTAAAAGTCTTTCGCTGCTCATTCATTTTCCAGTATGCATCAGTTTGGGTTTGCAAGCATTGACTGTACTTTCTAAGACATTTAGCTACAGACCCAACCCAAACTCCTGGTTCCAAAAAAAGTTAAAACTTTGCAGAAACTTGTAACTTATTTCTACAATGTGATGACTATACCATAAATCAAAATATGTTTTGGACAGTTTGGGTGCATATCTGTCTTCATAAAAGCTGGTTTTATGTATTATGCAGTGATGCTCATCAAATAAAAGCATGTCTGATACAGTGTAGTGCTTGGCCCTTAGACAAGCCCTGAGTGTCCCTACTAAAGTCAGGGAGGTTGCAGGGTACAAAAGTCAGAGAAGAACTTAGCCCCAGAAAGCTGCATTACTTTCTGAATCATAATATTATTTCAAAATATCATGTCAGCCTGGACTCAGAAAAAGAACAGTAAACACTAAAATGCATTTTTGTGAATTAAATTTTAAATCCTGGTGTCAGAGAAACTAATTTGAATCTGTCGATTTTTGGTGGAGTTACAAATGGAGCAAAAATGTTAGACTGAAATATTTTAAGTCCTTTGAGCTAGTGCTACAGGATCATAGAAGGCAACTGGGTTTACCTTGCTCTTGAGAAGTTGGGGGCCAATAGTAATGTGCATACTCGGCTACCTGTGTGTGTCTGTGCATTAAGTTATGTTTGCTGGACTCACTTCTTATATGCTTCAGCTTAGTTCCCTGGCATATGTTACTGTTAGACTTCCTTGTCTAGGTTACAGTCTTACAATGTGTTTTGCTAGAATCTATTATCTAATCCATTCTAACATACCTTTTCCTTTAGCCAAGACAAACCCTTGGACTAGTTTAGGCCTGATCCTCTTTTGATGAAGATTTGAACTGGTAAAAGCTGCCTGTTAGAACAATGACATCTCCATTTAGCAGTGACAGCCTTGTTTAAATAAGGAGTTTAATTGCAGGTACAAGGCAGGGAAGGAGGGGTAGAAGCAAAGGTGGCAATCCTCCGGGGAGACACTGTTCCTCTACTCAGTTGCTACTTACTATAGATTTAGAAATATCAGGTCCTGATCTAAAGCTCACTATTGTCAATAGGCTTTAGATCAGGGTCCAGCCCAGCTGCCTTTTGTAGTACTATTCAAATCTCTTGTTACACTATTTTTATGTTACTTTTCATCTTCCTTTCATGTGTGTGTTTGTGTGTGTATATGTGGGTGTGTGTACACTGCTACATTTGGAATAATGTAAGTCCTTTGGGGCCAGATTTTTACTTGAGTAATGAAAGGAGAGTTACACTTTGTAATGTGAAGAAATATATAAAGTTTACATGTATGTACAACCTTGGCACAATCCCTGACAATCTAGGTGAGTGATCATAAAGCATTCCAAATCAGTATAGTAAGTAGACATTAATGTGACTGTTCCACTAGTTCAGTAATGTCAGTAATTTTGTGCAGAGACCTTTCTGTAATGCTTCAGTCTCAGCTACAAAAAACATAAAGGCCATATCCTCAGCTGTTTTGCGACAGCATAACTCCAAGGAAATCAATGATATGACACTGCCTTAGACAATCTGAGCAACTTGCCCTATCCCTTCAGAGGCTTTTTTTTAAGTACCAGTCCTTTTTCAAGCCTTGTCATATGAGAGAGCACAGCATCTATTGTAAGTTATGCTAAAGGGAGTTTTAGGTTTGGTAGGCCTCAACTTTGATGCACATTTTTTCCCTTCCTGTTATACTTTATGAATATCAAGGGAGGGATTTTGAAACAAACAAACAAAAAAGGCTGTTGTATTTTCAATGAATAAATAAATAATCTTTTAGGTACTAGATACCCTACTGGAATAGGTGTTAAGAGAGGCAAAATATACTTTAGTTTTAAGTCTTTAGTGATTAACAATAGTGAAATGAAAGCTTTCTTATAAGCAGTGAATAAAAATAAATCACACAAGCATAAGTCAGCCGTATCCCTTTTAAGTTTAGAGACTTGTAGATAAGAATGAAATATGCCTTCACCCAGGGTACTGGATAACACAGATTATTGATGATGAGATATAGAGCCTTTCATCTCTCGATCCCTTGTCTACGTTTGACCTAAGTCAGCAGTAAATAAAACTTAACCATCTGATATATGTTGCTGGCCTAGGAAGCAAGTTGGTGACCTATCTTAGTTTTTTTCTAGAGATTTGGGATGAAAAATTGATCCTGATGAAGTCATTGGTCTAGGTTTTCATGCCAAATGTCTCCTTCACACACAAATTTATGGGCACCTATACATGTGATGGAGCTCTGTTCCGATGTGTGCTAATTAGCAGATGGTGGAGTAGACTCAATCGAGTCTGCTGGTATGTGCTGATTAGCGCTGTCCAGCAGCCTCTGTGTCACATGTATCCAATGCCCCATAAGAGTTGGCACCCTTTGTTTTTTGGAAGCTGTGTCATAGAAGTCCAGGATTGAATGAACAGGTATGGAAACTATTCTGTATCTCATTTGCCTAGAGATGGTTCTCCAGAGCAAAGATAGATATCATTAGTAGAAGAAAGCTTATGGTGATGCTGCCTCTGTTAAACCTGTACTGCACAATATATAACAGTTCAGTTTCAAGAGCTTTAAGTACAATGCCACATGCCCATAAAATGCCAATTAACTGCCAGTGAAATCAGAGGTGGAAAGACCGCTGCTGACTTCAGTGGGAGTAAGGTCAAGTCTTTAAAGCTTTTTTATAGAGAATGTGTGCTAATAATGATGCAAGGGGCAATATTTTCTTTCTGTTGCCTAAAAAACAGCTGATGACAGAAGTAAAAGTTTCTGACCAAAAATAAATAAATCCTATAGATGAGGAATTGGAGGCAATGGGTTGATCACATTGCTGCTATGGGTGCTTAAAATAGTCAGTGAGTTTTGCAACAGGATTAGGTTGGTAAAACAAAACTTTGACATGAAAGTCAAAAGCACACATGGGCTGCATCCAGACAAGCACAGCCATGCAGTAGGTGGCACCACCGACACATCTGCTGTGCCAAATACCACACATTCAGGTGTTCTCTGTGCTGCAAGGTGGCAGCATGGGGGGTTTTTGACTCTGGGAAATCCCGGAGTCAAAAAAAGTGGGGTGGCACATGCGGAGACAGTGCACACCACCCAAAACTAGCACCTGGCTGGCCAAAGCCATGCTGCGGCTGCCAGCTAGGCTCTGAGCAGTAGGTTCGCTGTTGCTGCAGCCCCAGGACCCTAGGTAAGGCTGCAGGGCCAGCCTCTCCTACCCTACCTGGGATAACCTGCTGTGTGCCAGATGGTGCATGGCACAGGCATTCCTCAGGGACAAGTAGCAGTGGCACAGTGTGCCACTGTTATTTGTCCCCGGGGACCCAAACATCAATGCTCATGTGGACGTGGCCATGGAGTTCAAATTTTTGACACTGCCCTATTTAATCTATCTCTCTTCTGGCACAGAGGTTTTTAAACAAAAAACCTTAGATTTATTGATAGAGAAGTTTCTACCAGGTTAGGATCACTATTCAATTTAATATGCAATTGAACACAACTTATTTGTGACAAAGGATTCATTTTACTTGTGCCAAATGTTTCTAAGCTTGTTAGTTACAGTAATTCCAGATAAATTATTACACAAAAAACTATTGAAATATTGTATTGAAAACATAATAATACCTTAAGGTTAAGAAAAGTACCTGACTAGCCTAATGATTTATGTCTTCTTTCTCTCAGTGTGCTAACTTGGATACATTTCCTTCTCTCCATCTACAAACAATCACCAATACACACAATACAAAAGTGGGGAAAGATTACAAGGTATCTCTTCTCCTTAGAGGGCTAGAAACACAAAATACAGGTTCAGCTCAATGATATTAGCCATTTACATGATGCAGAAGAAAGATATATTTGCCATTTGAATTCAGAAAAATGGACCTGGAGCATGGGCCTCCAGCTGAGAAGACAAAGATGCCCTCTGACTATACCCTTTTCTTGGTCAAAGAGAATGGGACATTCGCCAGACAGGAGAATAAGACATGTCTCTGTATAATAATGCCTAAGTTTCAAAAAAGGTCCGATCTCTTCGTACAACTGTCTTTACAAACTGGCCATAGGATGCTGTGTGACCTCAAAGAAGGTCTTGGCAGCTTATGTAACAGCAAGTGTACTAATTTTATTTGCTTTGCAAGAGTATTCTTTACTGGATATTCTAGAATTAGTTTGATAACCTCTGACTGCATGTACTTTTAAAAAGCACATGATCATAGTACCATGAAGAAGTGTTGCTTTCTGTACCCACAGCTTTATTATATGTACTCACTCTGTTTGATGCTGTCTTAGAGGATGAAAATGAAAAGGTGTTTTCCTTAGTACTGTGCACTGCCTGGACCTACACTTCCAAAGGAGTGGAAAGTGAAATGTGTTTTTGCAGGGAGGGGGTGTCTGCTCTCGTTTGTGCACTAGCTGCCCTGATGACAGTGGTTTGTTCTTAAGAATATTTCCTTTAGCTGCCTCTGGTGCAGAAGGAGGGAGTATGTGAGCACAAAGCAGTGCTTTGTTGGGCTCTACAAGTATGGAGCTAGGTTTGATCTTGTCCTTCACAGCCACAGAGGTGAAGTCCCAATGTAGCTCTTGTAAGCAGCCATGAAACAGCTGTTGGCATCACTTCTAGCCATGGGATACTGGCAGAGGAATCCTTGATTCCTCCCTCTCTTCCCAGGCAATTGGGTGGAGAGTGGGAGGATCTGGCTGTGTTTGAGAGGTTAGATACAAACAGCCCTTAATGAGCTGTAGTAGTGAAGTATTTCCCCCAGTAGAAGAAAGGAGCACAGGATGTACTGTGCCTTGCATGTGAGTCTCTGGAGCACGGTGTCCCTGGGGACTATGCAGCTTATACCTCGCCTCTTGCCCACAGCTGTGCTGAAGGGCACAATCTAGCCCATGGTGGGATTTGAATATTTTTGTTTGTATAAAGATGAATTTTTAGTTTTATGAAACTATATATAAAATGAAACACTGTTATTAAAATTCATAAGGCAATTCATATTCCGTTAGGGCAGTGTAACAAAATAGGTCAAGTGTGCAGCCTAGATTGCAGTGAAGCCAGTTTTGCCAACTCTCATGATTTTATTGTGGGTCTCAATATTTGGGGGGTGGGGTTTAAACCCCAGTTCTTGGGATCATGTGACAACACAAAAGCCTTTAGTTTAATTTTTTCAAAAGAGTAAACTTTTCCAGCTCTAGTGGTTTCAGGGCAGAGTTTGAAAATGGAAACACCAAAGGCTAAAGACAAGGCAAATAAAAAGAAGCCATGAATTATAATTCAGTCTTATGATTTTCTGGGCCCATTGTTTGAGTTAAGAAGACTTGAGATTAACAGTACTTTTGAATGCCTTGAAACTAAGAACTCCAACCTCTACAGGAAGATTTATTTTTATTTTTGTTACTGTATATTGTCTTTAACCTGAAACTCTGGATACTGTCTGGTATTTGACAGAAATCTGTAAGAATACAGGCCACTTTTCCATTATGAGGTTGAGGGAGGAGTTCTTGCTAATAGCGTGCATACATATGGAGTTTGTTTTGGTTTTTTTCCTACTAGAGCTCGTTGAAAATTTTGACAGAGCACTTTTTCCATTGGAAAATGCAGATTCACTGAAATCAAAATGTTCCACAGAATGTTTCTTTTGACAAAATTTGAGCAGCAATTAGAGAGGTTTTCTAGTGACCCCTGCCTAACAGACAGTTTCCCAGTCTTGCCTGGTTTCCTGCTAGCTCACCAGGCCAGCTTAGAAGCAGAGTATCTAGAAGTCCTAGGTAAGGTATCCAAGTTCCCAGACTCACAGCTTCTTGGCAACTTGGCTCCCAATGTGTCCCTGGTAAGGAATTTCAGAAACATGGTCCCCCATATGCCCCATCTTCTAGATCCGTGGGCTTCCCTGGGTGCCAGGATCCCTAGCTGTTCAGTGGCTACTTTCTCATTAGTAGTCCCAAACTGCCCCTTTCATCATAAACCTGGGGATTTCCCTTCCTTTTGTCATGAGCTATGCAGCGTTGGTATGCTTCTAAATCAGAATATTCCTTTCCACATGAAACTTTGAAGTTTCAAGTTTTGTTGCAATTTGGAATGAAATAAAATCTTGAATACATGGAGTTTCCTGTGTGACAGGCATTCCTTTTGTGTGTGTGTGTTTGTTTGGGTTTATGTTGTTGTTTTTGCCACTTCCATTCCAAACCTTTCATCCATTTAAGTAGAAAGAAGGAGAGATTTAGGGAGTGTGACTCAGGAAGCTAAGACAGAGAGTTTCTTTGAGGGCACAGGTTAGAAATGGCACAGTTGTCATTGTCAGAATTGTTTTGCAATATTTTGACAATAGTCAAACTTTTTTTAAAGTTATTTCTAACTTTTTTTTAAAGTTATTTCAAATAATTTTTTGAAGTAATTGCAAACTTTTTTAAAAGTTTTTTTTAAGTTATTTCTAACTTTATATAACCATTACTAGTTATCCCAGGAATTTTGGCCATGTCCTTTCACACAAGTCAGACCCTGTCCCTGAGAGTAGAGCCACATTTGGAACTCTGCAACCCTCTGCAGAGCAAGGCAGCATAAATTCTCTGCAGCTAGGGTCCTCCATGCATGTTAGGGGGAGAAAGGGACAAGAAGTTGCCCCAGTCAACTGTGCCATCACAATTAAAGGTCCATTCTAACCCATAGTAAAGACAATGGAGAGACTCTCATAGACATGAGTAGGGGTGGAATCAAGCTCTTCTTTAGTAGGAAACTGTGAGAAAGTGTCTTCCTTCTACTCTGAAAAATGCTTTTAAAACAAGCTCCGTCTCTTGAGCCAAACTGTTTTAGTTTTGTTTTTCTCCAGTGTAGTTATGTCTTGAAGAATCCTGGTCTCTGCAAGCTGAAATTGCAGAGTCAAACCCAATGGGCTCATATACTGGGGACATTTTGTCCACATTCATCATGTACCAGGAACAGCTGTTTTTCTGCAACTTGTAAACATGGGCATACTGGATTCACTGAGACAGGCCCAAGAAGGAGTCACACTGCAGCTTTTCCCATGACTTTGCAACCTTTTCCCAAACAACTGAGGTTGCCGGCAAAGAGGCTAAACAATTGTTTCTCACAGAAGCTCTGCAGCTGATGTCCTATCAGTTATCAGAATAGGCTTGTCTGTTCCTAGAGCACGGAAAAAACCTCTGGGAACTCAATTATCTGAGAAGAGAGAGAAAGAAAGAGAAGTATAAGGCTAGATGGAGAACGGGTAGAAAAGAAAAATCTAGGCTAAAGTCAATGTCCGTCTCTGCATGAGCTAATCCTTTCCTTCTGTCATCACACGTGTAGCAAAAGCTGTATGTATTTACTATAAAAGAGCCTCCAGGTCTCAATCTCCTCCCTTATTGTGAAAGTTAATTCAGTGCTGAAGGAAGGCATCAGCTCCTCTATTTATGTATACAGTGACTCTTCGTCTCCAGTGTTCCAAAGCACATCTTCAGGGATCACTTTATGAACTAGTTTGTACTTCAGTTTTGAGTCTTGTTGTACTTGTATATTATCAATAGTTGGTGTAGACATACCAGGACTAGCCCTAAGTGCAGATGAGGAAAAGCTGAAATTTGCATTGCTTGAACTAATTATAGTTTGGGCATAAATTCTTGATTAGCTCACTCAGTGTAAACTTTGACTTGCCTTTGTTTACACTTAGCAATAGCATAACCAGAGGTCAGGGGAGTGGGTCCCCATGGAGCCCACACCATAGCAGCAGGAGCTTGTGCCATAGCACAAGCCCATGTACTGTAAGATTCTCCAGCACTTGGCACCTCTGCAACCCTCCCTTCCCAGTTCCCCACCACTGTTTGGCTCTCAGTGCTCCTCCTTTCCCACCCTACAGCATTTCTGCCCAGGATGCCAAAATTCAAAGTTATGCCTCTGGCAGACAAGATTCTTTGGGTAAATGTGATATCTTTTATTAAACCAATTAAATAGTTGGAAAAATTGTTCTTTGTAAAGCTTTTGGGCACAAACACCATTCTTCAGGCATAGGGAGAGTCTGCTGGTGTTTTGTGTTCTCCTGGATGGAATAGAAGCCAATATGCAAAATGCAGGTGAAAATGCAAATACATGGCAGTGAGGCTAAGAGGTGATGGGAGGCAATAGGTGTGGGACAGGTAGGTGGGGGAGGAAAAATGGGGAATATTTACCTGGTGATATAATGTAGCTGGTAAAATATAGAGAGGTTCCCTGGGGTTATTGAATGACAGGCAGGTTGTAATGTACCATAAATCCAATGTTTATACTTAGTCCATGATTTTTTGTATCCAGTAGATTTATAAAGTGAAATTTTTAGGCTCATCTACAAAAGTGTTTTATGAATTCCCTTTGAGGATTACTTATGTTTCTGACACTTAGAGTCAATAGTGGTATGCTATAGTTGTTAGATGAGTTTTTCTTCCCCCGATATTTCCAGATAAGGTATTAAAAAATCACAAAGCTGATCTTCAAAACTTATGAGATTTATTTTTAAAATCGTGGTTGTTTCAAAGATAGTAACTAGTGTTTTGAGGGTTTTGGGGGTTTTTTTTGGTTTTTTTTGAAGGTGGGGGTTGCATTTTGGATCTTGAGCCGTAAGCTGGATCGTATTTTCCAGCTTTCTCTGCAATCACAAGGGCTAGAACCTTATGTTAAAGACAGCATTGACATTACTCCAGCAGCTATGTCTATAAGAAAAACACCAAACGTCATGAGACTCATAATACAGTCATCAGAGTTGTCAACACTGTTCAGACAAGGCCTTGGCCTTTGGTCTCTGTTCACTTAGATTTCTAACAAGAGTTCCAGCTGAGGCCTTTGTTTCTAGTGCCTTTTTTCTACCTTTCCCTCCTCTTCCATATCTTCTCTCTAATTTCAGAACAGCTAGTAGCCCCACTCTCCTCTACTTCTAACACCTTTGTCTTAAACATAACTAAGTAACTTTCCGTACTGAGCAGTCAGACTCCTGTCTCCAGTTGCTGTTATCTGCCAGGTCTTCCTGTGTCTTCCTCTGTTGTCTTTTGTAAGTGACTTCATCATAAGACTACTGACTATAGAGAGCATCAAATATCAAAATTTCTAATGGCTTACGTTATAATCTGTATGTGTGGGCTTCTCATGTGTGTGCATTTGCATGTACACATACATACTGGCAGGGCATAAAGGAAAAATATAAGAGAAAAAATTAGTTGCATTCCCATTCAACTAGCATAGGAGGAAGAACATTAGCACACTGCATGGTTGCAATGTCATCCTAATAAAGAATGTGTAGTCATGAGCAGTTTTGTGCAGCCAAAATAGGCTGCTGCTGCTGCTTCTGCAGTAAGGTAAATTGGGAGATAACAATAAATTTTTTACTGCTGGCTGGTGGAGGTGTTTAGGATGTGTTTTCTTTATATCTTCATCCGCCCCTAATTGAAGATGCTTTAAAATTGAATGACTAGCAGTCAAAACGTGTTTGCTTCAAGCTGAGAAGAAAAATGCTGGTGTCTCTGCTTCCAAACTGATTGCGCTTTGTACACAACTGACAGCCACAGTTACTTTGAGTGACTGATAAGTGGGAAGCTTTGCCACTTATCAAGGAATGCACGCTGAAAAGAAAGGACTGGAGCCGTTCAGATGCTTTGGCATGTTCAAAATAGCATCTCACATCAGTCAGTCTCAGAGGCACTAGAGACGTTTCAAAATGAAATCTATCTATCTATCTATCTATCTATCGGCAAAAATCCGATTTAACAGACAAATCATTGTGTGGCATTGCAAGGCTCCAAAAAAGAGGATATCATTATAAGGGTCACAAGTTGTGAGATGACTCATGGCTACATAATTTGAGAGCGCTTATTGTAGGGTCCTGCCTACTCAAACAGCCTAAACTTGAAAATTCATAACCATAAAGCTTTATAGTTATTTCTTCAAATGTTGAGCTTTAATATTGGTAGGCCAAGCTGTCTTTGATAATACCTTTTAGATGACTTATAAAGCACATGCCATCTCAAAGGATCCTGAAGAGTTTCACAACCTTATGGCTAGGGACAGACATTATACATAAACCAGTTTAAGTGATCAGAAACTGGTTTAAACTTATAACAGAATGTAAGTTCGGTGCATATAAACCAGTTTCAAAATGGCTGAAACTGATTTAAGATAAATCTGTTTGAATGTAGTGTCAAACTTAACTAATTTGAGTCAAAGTGGTTTATGCAGTGTCGATCTCTAGGCCAAATCAGGACAGTGATTCAAATCGTCCAGGGGACAGCGATTCGATTCGACGATTTGAATCACTGTCCTGATTTTGATTCGGCCGAATCTGATTTGTCAGCAGCCAAATCTCTGTCAAAGCCCATCCCCCTCCCCTCTCCTGGCCCAGCAATGGCTGCCCCACCCGCCCCAGCTCTCAGCACTTGGGGGGAAAAAAAGCCCCAGCTCAGCAGGTGCTACCAGCTGGGGGGGCAATCCCCACTGCCCCACACTGCATGAGGGGCTCTGCATGATCCCCAAAACCTCCCTCCCAGTCCCCTAGCCCCTCATGGGTGTCCTGCATAGCCCAGCTCCAGCCCTTTAAGAAAAAAAAACCTGAAGAAATCCCGGGACTCGCCACTCCTGCTGACAGGGGGCAATCCCCGCTGCTGTCCACTGCCCCGCACCATGTGGGGGGCTCTGCAGGAGCCCCTGAAGCCCCAAGGCTGCACCGGGAGCGGTGAGTCCTGGGGCTTTTCTCAGCTTTTTGTTTTTTTTCTTAAAGGGCCAGAGCCCTGGCAGGCGGGGCACCCATGGGGCGGGGGCAGGGGAGTGGTGGAGGGGTAAAGGGGGCTTGTGCAGAACCCCCATGCAGCGTGGCACAGTGACAATGTTTTTTAAAGTACAGAGGTGGGGGGGGTAGGGGAGGGCTACCCCCGCATGGTCCCCTGCCCCTAGTACTTACCAGCTCAGAGTGGCTGCAGCTCCATGCTGCAGCTGCCAGGGACTGCCCAAATCATCAAAGCTGTCTGAATCTTTGCCAAAAATTCACAGAGCTTTGAATCAATTTGGACCTTTAAATGAACCCCCGATTAGATTTTGGATTCAGAGATTCAGCCACCGAATCAGGCCGAATCTCCTCCAAATCTAATCACCGTCCAAAGCTTCGTACAGCCCTATCTATGTCAGACCCCTTCCTCATTTAAGTTAAAACCAGAGTCCCCCAGCATCTGTGCTCCAGAGAGCAGGCACTGGCTCTGCCCCTCTGCTTCTTAGCCAGAGCTCCAACAGAGACTGCAGACAAGCAGGGTCTGCTTTCTTTCCCCTGCCCCACCTCCCACTTGCTGTCATCTGCTCAATCAGGGATCCCCACTTCCCTCCCTCATCTCCCACAGCATGGACCCCAGCCCCATGGACCCTAGGCATCTGGTATGCCAGCTAATGCTGAAAGTTGGGCAGTTTGTTTTTTCAGGAAATGTGGGCTTATAAACAGAACTATCCGGCTGGGATAAGTACAGAATTTAAACATTTCTTTCATCTTGTCTTGAGCCAGAGATTTTTAGCATTTATTCCTAGGTGGTGATAATATGGATTAATGCTGTATTAATGTGTGTGTGTGTGTGTGTGTGTGTGTGTGCGTCTCCAAGTTCACTGAGACATGCAGACAGAACAGTGTCCACCTCGGGCTTTTAGAGCTAATCAACAGGTCAGCTGGTAATGTGCCTTCATTCCTTTTTTGGAAAAAAACTGTTTAAGAAGAGCTTGAACTAATGAGAGAAGCTTTTGTTTTGTTGATGAGTTGATAAGTGCTGTGTTATCAGCCCCCTGCTGGCTTCCTCCATTGTCAGGTTTTCAGGCAGTATAAAGAAGCAGGGAGAAGGAGATTGAAAAGCTCAGTATCATCAACGGATGCATGCACTGACTGCACCCCTCCCCCCCCTTGGCCCAAGCTGTCTGCTCCAGCCAAACAGAGGTGTGCTCTAGTGCGCCTCAGCTTCTGGCCTAAGCCACTGCAAGCATGTGACTGCATTTCTAGAATCAAAAGTGAATGTCTATTCACTTGCTTATTGGTTCAATCTACTCCATTTAGACTAAGTTGCAAAGAACGAATCTATTTACCCTTGGGCTTTTTGACTTTCTGTACTTAGCCAGAAGGTAATTTGATCCACCATGCTGATATAGGAATTGCTGTGCCTATCTGTGGAATCAAGTCATTTATGGGAAAGAACATAGTAGCTATTGATTGACAGATGGCAATATTAATTTGCCATGGGGCATGGAGAAACATATTGCAGGTAGAATTTTCAGAAGTCTTCACCAACTTTGTTCTTATTGTAGTCAGTGGGAGTTTCAAAGATTCTCAGTCCATGCATTGTACAAAAATTACATATGCACATCCTACCCGGAACAAAACATAAGAAAAATGGTATGTCTTCCAAACAAAATGGTAGCAAAACATTTATATTGACAGGCAGAATTTTTAATATCCCAAACTGGAATTTTTGCAGGATACGGTCTGACATCTCTAAGTCCTGCATACAGTAGCAATACATCAAAAAAAAATTAAATTAAAAATGTCATGACTGCTAGCATTCATTTCCTCTGATCTTAACATGGAAAGTGCTGATGCAGATATACCAGCTGTCAACATCACTGTAAGCATTTTGTTGTCTTGCCCTATTCAGAGGCTGGTTTAATTAAGACCATGTTTACTGAAGTGTCAGCAGCTACCTCTTGGGCACCCATGACTAGCATCAGTAGAGCTGAACCTTAAGTTAGCCACAATGGGACATTTTGGGTTAATTTCTTTATTCTTGGCATTCAAGTGGCACCTCTGATTCATGGGCCCCTTAACAATGGTAAGTGGTCACAACTTCATTTTGACAACTCACCCAAAATAGGCTACTTTTCTCCAAATGCTCTGCTGGAGCAGTGGTTCAGAAATGACTCAGAGGGAAGAGCATATACCCACCTACTGATTCAACACCACTGTCTACATGATGTTGGATTTTCCTTAGATATCTTTCATCCAAGGACTGACTGTACCCATTCCTGCATAGTTTGAGATGAGATCATCATTATGGTGGTAGCAGGCTGTAAGGAAGTCAGTGGTATCCTCTAGGGCTGTGCAACATTTTGGCAGCCATTTCATTTTGGAGCTGTTTTGGGCTGTTTTAGTGCCCAAAACACCAAATCCGAATTGAAATGGAAGGCTCAGAAACATCTCTGAAATGAAATAAGACATCTGAAACGTTTTGGAAAATTTCAGAATTTTGGAGCCAGGCTTGCAGGGAAACAACTGTACACTCCTGCCCTGCCATGCGACTCACCTTTGCAGGGACCAGAGATTTGTGCTGGGGGCCTCCTTGCTGCCACTGCCCACCCCACACTGCCCTGGCAATGCAGGGCTGCACTAGGCAGGCAGCAGGAGTGAGGAGACTCTGGCATGGATCTCTGCTCCCTGCAGAGCCAGGTAGCACGGCAGAGCAGTGCTGGTCCCTGTTGCGTGACCTGGTTCTGCAGGGAGCAGAGATCCAGGGCTGCACAGGGCAGGCAGCGGTGGTAAGGAGACTCCCAGCATGCATCTCTGCTCCCTGCAGAGCCGAGTCATGCGGCAGGGACCAGCAGGCCTGCTCGCTGTTCTGCACTGCTTTTCTGCCCCGTGACTTAGCATGACAGGGATCAAAGATCTGAGCAGGGTCCTCTTCGCCTGCACAGAGGGCAGTGGCCCTCCCCCGGGTGAGATGCCCACAGTCCCATCCTGCTCCCCACTGGGGCCCCAAGCCCCGCCGGGCTAGGTAGGGCTGTGTGAAGCTTCCCTTGCAGCCCATTCAAAACAGATTCAGAGGAGACTCGGCAGAACGGAATCTCCAAAACAGATCCAGACGAAATGAAATGGGACAGTGATCCAAAACACCGAAACAAATCACTGTCCTCCGAAACAGCTGAATCCGAAACTGAATTGAAACACAGCCGTTTTGCACAGCCCTAGTGCACTCTTTCACTGTTAGTGAAGCATCAGCATTCAGCTGTTGGAGGGAACTGTATCTTAAAGTGGAAGAGGCATTCCTTAAGCTTAGTATTTGTTGCAGCAAAAATAAAATAGTTTTATTGCTTGACTGATAATTGTCAGGCAGAATATTTTGGGTTAGGTCTGACATTGGAACTGGAGAAGTGGGAGGAGCCTTGTAAAATTACATGGTGACAATCTCTGTCCAGTAAGGAAAGGATGAAGTGGAGAACCAAATACAAATCTCTTCTTAACCCATCTCAGTTGATTATTTTTAACATTATTTAATGCAGATTTCTATCATAAAATAAACTCCAACATCTCTGTCTGGTTCATAGGGCGCCTGTAGATGTTCAGGTAAAGATGTGATAGAATCTGATGTGTGGTCTACACAATCACGCTTCTTCCCCTGCCACACATGCATGGTCAAAGATGTGATTGTGAGATGCAGCATCAGATCCAATCATACCTTACTGCCAGTGTAGAGGGAGCCTGAGATCACAAGCAAGCTCCCATGGCTGCAAGTCCCAGAGCTGGTGAGGCTTGCAACTGGGGCAGTATGTTGCTTTGGGCCTTGTCAGTTGTGGGGTTTGCAGCTATATCAGTGGGTGGTGCACTTCTGTGGCTGGGAGGCTCATAAGCTGTTGAGGCTCCTAGCCACAGGGGAGCACCTGGCAATATGCTCAACTAATAGAGTGATAAGAACAAGCCACAAAGTTACCACACATGTTTTGTGGAATGACTCTGTGGCTTATTCCTTGTCTTTTGATTGAACATGTGGCTGGGTCACAACTTAAGATGTGATTAACTGGTTAATCAAGCTTTAAGTATGATGTGTAGGTGGGGCCATAAATAGAAAAACTAATCGTTCCAGATTCTCTGCAATTGGTTTGAAATATGTATCACTTCACCAACAAAAAGACTCAAAGTTCCTTGTATTCAGAAGTTTTAATTAAAAATAAATTCAAAGACAGACATAATACACTCACAGAAAATAAAATGATGATTGTTACAGGATAGGTAATAACAGGAATCAAATGGAAAAATGTTAATTGGGAATATTCAGTTTATCAAAAAATAATACAATTCAATAAAGACCTCACTTAATAAAATAATCTTTATAAAGTATACTTTCCTCCGTTCTAGACAAACACTTTTTTTTGTCCAGATCTGAAGTGAAGTCAATGACGCTTATGTCAGTCAGTAGTAATAACTTTTAATGATAACTGTTAAAATTATTGTAAAGTTGGAAATGAAAGCATTTCAAAAGTTAGCCTTTTTATTTATTATTAAGTCAAATAAATACATTTGAATTAAAAATGTATAAAACTTTTTTTTCCATACCCAGATATGATACTGTACTTACTTACAAAGAAAACATTATTTAGGTTGTAAAGCAAAGCACTCAAAAGGTAGAGGTGCAAGTTGCTTGCCTGTAAGGTTGAGTGTCCCCACAAAGGGATGCTAGGTGACCTAGGTGATTTGGATTAGTTTGGGGATTCTCTTTTTCTCTCTCTCATCCTTGGGAACTGGGGGAACTCCTGCTCATGTGGAGCTCCCTGAGGGGACTAAGACTCTGGGTTGAGTGTGTGTGTGTGGTGGCAGTGGCTCATGGCACATAGTAGGACCTAGAGTCAATGTGCCCCATGCAAGAGCTGGAGCTGCTGTCAGTGTGTGTGTGTGGTGGCAGTGGCTCATGGCACATAGTAGGACCTAGAGTCAATGTGCCCCATGCAAGAGCTGGAGCTGCTGTCACCAACATGTGGCACTGGTGACAGCAGCAGCAGAGGCTCTAGTGTAGAGCATGGGGTGCAGTGTCAGCCCCAGCTCCAGCACAGGCCATTCAGTGACAGTGCAGAGCACAGGAGACACAAGGTGCCAGCTTGGTTTCTGGCTCCAGCATGGAGCCTGGAAGACAGGGTGCTGGTTCCAGCTTCATCTCTGGCATGGGGCATATAGTGGCACTAGCATGGGACACAGCATGTGGCAGTGGGGCCAGTGGCCAAGGAGCTGGAGTTGGGGCCATGGCAGTGGTGACAGGCACAGTTGCCAGAGGGCAGCTTAGACTGTGTCAGCCCTCACTCACGCTCCTGCCACCAATTGTAATGGATTCTGCTGTGGTCTCCTGCACCTTGGTCATGCCCCACTCCTCCCAACTTCTGGTGGCCATTTGGTAAACCAGTGGGGCTGATATAGTGGATCCACAGGCAAGATCTGGCCCATGGGCCATATCTTTGACACCTTAAAGAAAGTAAGCACAAGTGTGTGTGTGTGTGTGTGTGTGTGTGTGTGTGTAGCTAAATGGTCTCAGTAGTTATATATTCATAGGTACTATTTATCTCAATATGTATATCCTCATTACCTTGACGTGTGTGTCTGGAAGAATTTGCTCTTACATGATTAATTGTAGGCATGTAATTAAGTCCAGTGGCTCAAATAGTACTTAAAGATGCTTCATTGTAAGGACAAGGAATACTTTCCTGATTTAGGACCTAGAAGTTATTGATACTTACCAAGTTACAGCTGATGTTAGTTGTGAATTTTTCAGCTTTGTTGACAGTTTATGTTCAGCTGGCATCTTGGCAAATAGAATCTGTAATTTGGTCCAAGTTGTTATGATGGCTGCAGTGTTTTCTAGTGTTACAATCGGGTTTCTCCATTCATAGATGGGAAAAATAGTGGCATTTGTAGCCTGAAAAATAGTTAAATAGAGCAGATTCGAATTTTTGAAAATTTGGAGGGTTTCGTATCACAAATAGGAATTTTGATTAAGGGAATGTGTGATGCTTCCTTTCCCTACTCCCAGTTTTTGATGATTTTTCAGTTAAGGGACCCATGTGTTTTTCAACAGGACTTACTCTTCACAGCAAAAAGATTCCTTGCCTGGGATAGCTACTCAGCTTCCTCATCTGTACAGTTGTTCTTTGGCTTTAGGGTAGAAAGCAAATATTTGAAGACCTGATAGGCTAGAGCTGAGGCACCTACTCTTCTAATAAAATCTCCTTGATGAAGTGACAAGCAGTGCATATTTCACGTGCTGTCTTTCAAGAGTCCAGTTTCTGTGACATGAGCTTTCTTCAGGATATACAACCTTTATTAAGCCTGCTTACCTTTTATCACTTCTATTTGTACAGCTCAGAATTATGTTTGTTTAGTAAAATATGAACAGCAAAGGATTTGGTGCTATAACCAACCTGATATCAAGGGCTGTATTATTCTAAATGTTATATATTCAAATTTTAACCTAAAGAGAGATGCAGCCATGCTGCATACAATACATTGCCGTGTGCCAAGGTCATGATTTGTTGGAACCACAAATTTACTCTCTGTGTCTTTTGTGATGGTCATTTGAGCGGAGTATTCTTTCAGCACAAACTCTTGCAAGGGCCCCCCAGGGAGAAAATCTATCCATTGTATTCTTTTGAAAGCAAGCAATCTTTTTTCCCAGGAGCTGGATTCAAACAAGTTGGTTCTTCTACTCAGGGATATCTTAAGAGGCTCCCATCCCTTCTGGTGCCTAGAAACTCGTATAACAAACACAGATATGTGTATTGTATTTATTGCCATAATATAATCTGTGCTACTTCCCTTCAAATATAAGGAATTATGCTTTTCCCCAGCTGTTCATTTGATAGAATTCTAGACCCTCATTTAGAGAGCACTCTGTTCCTCCAATTCCTATCGTTTGAGCCATGGCCTCTCTTCTATACCTATTGTTTGTTTTTCTTTTTGTTGTTGTTGTGCGTAACAGGTGTTTCTTTCATACTGCCAAATCAGCAAGGCCAGGGCTTCCTCTACAGCTGATCCCTTGAGACTTTGATTAAACTCTTCTTTGTAATAAAAATGCCACTGCTTTTAAATGAATTGCACATGTATTCTCTATGTGCACAAACGTCCTCGATCTCCTAGCCCTCACTGCTGTAGTCTCTTTCTTTCTGTACATGTGTTTGCCTCTTTCTCTCCCATTCCTCACATATATGATTCCCTTGTACCTTCCTGATGCTGCACTCCCTTCACAGCATGGATGCAGCTCAGGGAAAGAGCAAAGTCCTCCTGCAGAAATAATTAACTTTTTAAATATCTGCTATTGATATGCTGCCGGACGCAGCACCAGGCACTTTAATTAGTGAGCCATGCTAATTAAAAACATCCATGCGTCATGTGTATCAGCATCCCTGCATTGAAAAAATAGTGGCGGGGCACTTTGAACCAAAAATGCAAAAGGTGCAAATACATATTAGACACTATAGACAGAGGCATGCCCAGAATCAGAGCCAGACCTTGCAAGGGAGAAGTGTGAGAACCTGCATGCCCTGAAACTCCTTCAGAGAGTGCTGTAAGTACCGTAGGTGCCTTAAACTGTGAACATATTGTGTTGGCAACAGTAACATAACTAAGGTTGGATGACTAGGGTATTGGGTTTAGGAACCAGAAGGACTGCAAGAACAGCAGCCTGCCCAGCCACTGCAGCTATTCCTGCCACCCATCCAACCACTGCAATTGCCCCTGTTACCTAGGGTGCAGACTTACTTCTTATGCCTCTAGCTGGCATTGTGAGGTGTCTAGTGAAGTTACATAGAGTTTTCAGTAAGTAAACATATCTGCACTGCTTCAAGAGATTATTAGGATCATAGGTCACAAGGTCATCTAGTCCAGCCCCATGGAGGACACGAGTGACATTTGCTGTTTTATGTGTAGTTATCAGCACTAACCCAGCACCATGCTGAGGCAGTCACATTACATCTGTTTGGAGGGATAGTGCATGCACAGCAGGTGTGCCGTGCTTTACTGAAGCTTCCCCAGCATGGTCCAGGTTGGATGGGGGATGGCCTGACAGCCATTCTATCCCAGATGACTTTTTTTTGCTTGCAGTACTCCAGTTAGACTGATCAACTGCTAGAACTCCCCAGGTGCCACCTGCAGTGCCAAAGTCTCTGAGGTCTTACATATGCTAGACATCTTTTTTTTCCCTTCTGGCACATATTGAGAAGTGATAGCAATGGTGGGAGAGCAAAAACAGAACAGACAGGCTATGGGCATCTTTACTATCATGCTGCTAACTCTGTAATTGTGGCAGCAGCTGTGGAAAATTTTAAGGAAAAAAGTCTAGTATAGAGACCAACCAAAAGCGTTTTTTGTGGGTTGTTTAATATGAAGGCATCAGCCCCTATAATGACATTATTTTTCATTTGCAGTAGCTAATGGCAATAGATAGCACCTTAAGACTGATTTAATATGGTTTCCTGTTTTGGTTAAAATGTGTTGCCTTCATTTATTGGTGCCTAGTTACTTGGTGCAGTGTACACAGTTCCCTACATTAAACAGGGTTTTTGTTTAATGCGGTGTTTTAATGTTGTTGACTAGGGCCTGATTCTCCATTGCCACGTACTTTACTTATGAATTTACACTGGTGGAAAACATTACTAGATTGGAATGGCATCAAGTAATGGTCAGCAACCTTTTAAGGCCATGTGCTGGAATGAGCCAGCTCAGATCAGAGTAGCAGAGGCAGGCAAAATGGGTATGCAAGACCTGGTCACTGCAGTGAGGAAGAGGCCTCTGCCATTGTACATTGCTGATGCCCCAAATCTGCTGGCCAGATCCAATGGTTCCACCTGCTAAAATACAGCCTGTGAGTTGTAGGTTGCCAACCTCTGACATAAAGGACCAGACACAGTGCAAGCCAAGAGAAAATAGGACAGGAGGATTTATCACTTGAACGTGCTCCCCATGACTTTTTTTCCCCATGTTAAATTCCTTTACTTCTAAAAAATGTAAACCACAATGCTACAGAAATAAATACAAAGCAAAAGAAGCTTTAAAAGAGAACTGTTCGAAAAGCCACTTTTTTGTAACCTCACCCAGACTTGGCTCTCAAGCAGTATTTTGAATGGGAGAATGCTCTGATGTGCCTTGCACCCATTCTTCTTCTGGCCTTTGCATCAGGAAGCTCCCTTTTTTTTTTTGCATGGGGTTAAGCTGCCTTTTCACCAAAGATGGGGGCTGGAGGAAGCTCCCTTGGAAACCTGTCATCACTGCTCTTGGATGTTGAAAGAATATGGTTCATGAGAGGTATGTGGAGCCTACCTGCCCAGAAATGAGCTGCTCAACTCTATGCTTTAAGAAGGCTTTGCATTCAAAAGACTGATTTTCTTCATTTGGGGACTATCATTCAATGGAAATGTCAAAAATATGTAAGAATAAATACCTAGTTACATTAAAAAGCAGGGTGGGGGGGAGCACGCTGAAATTATCTCCAGGCTCCATGTTTTCCGAGGGCTTGTATTAGCAGGGACAAAGTCACGGTGTGTTGACACAGTCTAATGTGCAATGACATAATACCTGGAAAATGGAGACAGTGAGAGGCACAAAATCAAACTTATCTGAGTTTTCACAGGAAAAGAAGGGATTAAACTTTGCTGGTTAAAATATGGATTTTTTTTTTAAACAACTATCCCAATTCGATTGAGATAAACCTACTCAGATCTAATTCTATCCAGTCCCTGGGAAAAGTGGGCCTTAAGATGTTGAGCCTATTTGCCCAATCCCTTTTTCTAGAAATAAAGATTAGGGTAGGAAGTTTGGTCCTTATCTCTAAGGTTCTTATTGCTTCAGAAGAAAACTGAAATGCTTACATGAAGGACACTTCCTTGAACTCCTGATTTGTCTTCACTCAGATTATTTCACAAGCTTCAGCAGTGTAGATTTCCCACAATGCTTGGCTATTTTTTGTTTCACATATCTTTGGGTGGCTAGAGGAATTTTTTTTAACTCTGTTTAGTCAGAGGAAAGTGACACCAGAACTTTACAGTAGGTAAAGCCATTGCATGTGCACACAAACTACCTTTTGAGGAAAATTTGAGAATTTGGTCCTGGATTCTTAATATTCACATTTGCTAAGTTATTGGGTCCAATTCTTTGCTGTCTTTAGTACAATGTCATTATTTAAAGCTGTATGAAATGTGTGGAATGCTACCACTCTGGTTTACTAGCATTTTATACCTCCTTAGCATAGCTAATGGCTTAAAAAATGATGCTCCATTTTACAGCTTGGGAAATTGAGACATGGAAAAGGAAAATCACTTTCCAAAATCTCCCAGCAGACCAGTGACAGAAGCCAGGTCTCCTCTGAGTCCTAGTCTAGCCACTTCAATGTCTAATAGAGGTTGCAAGATAGTGAAGAATGAGGCCCTTTCTGCTGTAATTTTATATTTAAATTTTTGCTGTTGTTTGTTTTTTGAGGGGTTTTTTTGGTACTCTGAACTTCCTTCATTGGTGTTAAAAATCAAAAGTGCAACGTAATTGAGCTAGGATCTGAGAGCCAGGAAGCTGATCAGTTTAGCTGAAATGTCAAAACAGTCTAATGGGGAACCCCATTGCAACCAGGAGAACTATCTTTTGAGGAAAATTTAGTCTGTGTCCAAGCTCAGTAAAAAAAATAAACTACTACTTTAAATGGTGAGAAGTTAGATAAAGGGCCAAGGCAGGTCTCATTAAGCAAAAACAGAATTTGGTCCTGGATTCTTAATATTCTTCTGGTTTCAATAATCTGCTATTATTTTAACATAGGTTTAGACCTTGTTAACACATGGGTTTTTTTTCTTATATACATGACTCTCGAGTGTCTCTTTTCCTCTGTGCAAGCTGCCTAAAATTATCTCATGGTGAGTTGTGTTTTAATTCATTATCCCCCAGCCCTCTCCTCACCTTGACCATTGTTAGGATTTTATTCGGTTCTGACTGTGGTAGCTCTACTAAATGCCAGTGGGAAGCCTGCCCGTATCGTTCATCTAGCTGATGTGCTGTAGCTCAGAAGGGCTCATTCACTGGGTCTTTCTTTTTAATTCTGGATACTTACTTGCTTTCATGAAAATCTCAGTGCTCAGTTATGTAAGGTTGGCTAGTTCTTCTTAACAAACACAAATTGGCCATGCCTCAAGCAGCCCCTCCCCACAATCTTCTTCTTCCTCTTCTCCTGTTTTTCACTTAATGACTTGCTAATAATGAAACTGGAAAGACAACGGTAGGGGCGGCATAAACACATGCTCACCTGCGGGATAGCTGCTGATGCTTCAGAGTGAGAAGACAAAACAGGATTATTATGATAATAAAAGCCAGGACAGGTGCTGGGCACTTTGTTTATTCACTGATTAAAACAGTCACAGTGTGACATCTTTTTGTGTAATAAACTAAAGGGAGGTGGGTTACTTACATTGCCAGGGCTTTCTGTTAAACCTTACAGAAATGCTTCTTGTGCTAACCAAGAAGCACTATTATATTAAAGGGTGACCATTAGGGCTGTGTGAAATTTCACTGAGTGTTTCATTTCAAAGCTGTTTTGATGCGTTTCGAGCTCAAAACAGAAAAATCGAAATGAAACAAAAAGCTTCAAAACAGCTTTGAAACAAAGTGATGGCACTCAAAATGTTTTGAAGCAGCCCGGTGGTGGGAGGCAGGGGAGAGCCAGGGTGTGTTCTGAGTGGCTCGGTCAGCCCCACAGAGCTCAGCCTAGTGGCAGGAGGTGGAGCACTGTCCTGGCTCTCCCCTGCCTCTCACCACCAGGCTGTGCTCCGAGTGGCTCTGTCAACCCCACAGAGCGCAGCCTGGTGGTGGTAGACGAAGTGCATCCCTGGCTGTCCCCCACCTCCTGCCACTGGGCTGCGCTCTGACCAGCTCCACCAGCCTTACAGAGCTCAGCCCAGCAGCAGGAGGCAAGGGGGAGTGGGAGGAGGGCTGTGCTCTACCTCCCGCTGCTAGGCTGAGCTCCATGGGACTGGTGGAGCCTGTCAGAGTGCAGCCCCACGGCAGGAGGTGAAGGGAGCCAAGGCTGCACTCCAGCCTGCTCTGCCAGCCCCGCAGAGCTCAACCTGCCCTTCCAGTACTGCCACACTCCTCCCAGGGATGCGGGCTCCCAGATCTGCACACAGGATGACAGGAGGTTGCTGCTGCTCCCTGGAGCCAGTGTTAGCACCAGTCTTCCTGGTGCTGGGTGCAGGCTGTGCCCAGTGCCACTCCCAGGTGGCAGCGGCAACGGCAGCCTCCTGTCATTCTGAGCACAGATCCCGGGGCCCGCACCCCCAGGAGGAATCTGGCACAACCCCACAGCCCTCCTGGGGATGTGGGCCCCGGGATCTGTGTGCCAGATGACAGGAGGCTGCTGCTGCTGGCAAGTGTCACAATTTTTGCTTTGAATAGTTTAAGGTGCAGTTTCTGGGAAACCTATACACCTACCTCTGTGAAACTTGGCAGGCTTCATGCCCTCAGACGGGGTTACCATCCTTGCAACTTTCATCCAAATCAGGCAAGAAATGACAAAGTTTAGACATTTTCATGATTCCTCTTTATAGTCTATGGGCAAAAGGACAAAATACATCGAAACAGCGAAACAGTTTTGATTAAACAAAATGGAACAGTGCTTCAAAATGAAATGAAATGACAAAACAAAACACTGTCCCTTTCAAATGGTGAAATGGACATCAAAACAAAATGGTGCTGTTTTGCACAGCCCTAACTATGTATCGCTGCTTTCCATGAATGTCCCTGCTTGGAACAGATAGATAAATTGTATCCTAGGTCTGTGAAAATTGGTCAGCTAGCAAATGACTCATTGTTTTTCCAGGCCACTGCTCCATCATAAATCCCAAGAACCAAGATGAAGTGCTAGGGCTATGTCTATGCAGATGCCTAAGCCATTAAATACGATGTTGGATACTGGAGATGGGACGTTCCAAATGTTCACATGTTGTCACCATACTTCTGTGATAAACATCCAAGCTTCCCACACCAACTGTGTTAAATGCTTCTTCCCTCTCAAGACAATTTTATGATGTCTTGTTCTTCTGTTTTAAAAAACTTATAATCCTGCTGGTCTTAAATTAAAATAAACAAGATATGGTTCTGATGTTGTCATAAAAGAGGTTTTCCAGCTTTGGCTCTATTCCTTTTTACCTCCCTATAAGAAATCACTAATTTTTGTCAAGCTCTCTTTTTCACTTGAAGTTCCTTCATTTTAACCTGAATTTATTTTTTTTGAAAAAGGAAGCTGAGCTTTGTCTTCCCTGCTCTCATTTATTTTGTCCTTTTTGTGTTCATACATGCTTAAAGTTTTCTGTTTAACAAACTTTGCTGTGTTGGGAGTTTACATCTTTACACTTTGTGTGTGTGTGTGTGTCATAAGTATTCTCTCCATTGTGCAATTAACAGCTCCTTCTCATTCCTGATGCTCTAAATCTGCAAATGCAATATGTAGATACTTTTTTTTTGTTAGTCTGCTTCAAGCTAAACATTGAGGCTGCCACTCTGAGCTAATTAAACACCTATCGGAAGTTAAGCTGTTGAAAGGCAAATAAAATAAAAATTAAACAAAGAACTAGTCCTATTTCAGTGACACAGACTCATTATTGAGACCAACATGGTATTTAATAGTGGTGCCATATGTTTTACCTTTCCGTCTTCATACCTGATTCAGATGTTTCTTATGTAGGTAGGAACCAAATATCTGCCCTACAGATAAGATATTTGCTTCAACAAGGCTGATCATGTGCATGCAGCCATGGTCAGTAACTGACATTGTGAAGTTGCATGTGAAAAATAATACAGATAGTCATCTATGCAGCTCTGAGCTCTATGGATTAAAGGGGGTGGTGTGTATGTATGGGAGACAGGGGGTGGATTCTTTCTAACTTCTGCAGTTATACTTGCATACTATTAATCGTGGTATTTGATTATTCTCATCTTTAACATAACTATAGTTATGTTATTGGTCATAAATTATCTAAATCTTAATCCAGCCATGACATCTCAAGTGGAGTAGTGTAGATGCTCCATGTTTTTCCCCATTTAGTGTTTGTCTGTTATGATAGTTGCCAACTGGTCTGTGAAGCAGCATACTCTTGGTGCAGACAGGTCCACCTTTATGAATTAGTTCTGCTAGTCTAGCTAAAATCCTTTGTAAGAGTGGAAATTTTCCAGGGCTATTTCAGACAAATTGCATTGCATCAAGTTTCTGCAGCAAATGTGTTCATTAAGCAGTTATATTATATTTATATTAGTTTAGGGGAATTGAAGCATGATAAAGCATCGTAACTAGTACTTTAAATTAAATTACCTGGGTTCACTACAGGATTAGGTTATTGTCCCCTTTTCACACCCTTATTGTGGTATCCTAGAAACTGAGGTCCTGATTCCCTGCTGAATACTGAAAATCATAAAAATTTGTGACTTCATTGGACATGATTTCAGCCTCTGTTGACTAGAGAGTCTGATCAGAAAAACTAACTGATCCAAACAAAGCTTTCTTTGGGAGGCTAGTTAAACTTCAGCTGGTTTTCCTTCTGCTTATCTCTATATTTCTGGAGTTCAGCTTTGTTCCCTTAGGACAGTGGTTTTCAAACTGAGTTCTACAGGACCCTGAGGTTCCATGACAGGTCATCAGGGGTTCTGCGAAGAGATTGGGGGCCAGTGGCAAGGCAGGCCAGGAGCAGTGTGCTGCCATTGCTGGGCTGGGACACCTGGCACAGTGTTGGCTCATGCAGCTGCAAAGCTAGGGTTAGGGGTTCCATATCAGAAGAAGTGATATGAAAGGGTTCCATGGCTTTAGGAAGTTTGAAAACCACAGCCTTAGCATGTTAGCTGTCTGCATTTGAAAAGAAAATTCCTGGTGGGTTTCAGTGCAAATCCTGGATGAGGGGCTTTTGAATACTTGTATCAACACTGCCATCCATTCAGTTTCTTCTCATTTGTAGTATTTGTGTCACAGTAGAACAAAGCAATTCTTAGTATTAGTTTACATCTTTCTTAAACATGATGCTATTGAAATCTGTCAACCTGAAGAATTTAGTTTCTTTCACAAAAGGGTTGGAGGATATGAGAGCTGCAGAAGGGGCAACAGATTCACAACCCACCATAGCCAGCAATGTTGATCCTTCCCTTGGCATGGTTGTTCCTGTAGAATCCAATTTGGCCCTCTATTCCATCCTCTGCAAACAAACAAACAATGATCCCCTTTCTTAAGATTGTGCTGGTGACAGAACCTGAACTAGTGAATGCTGGCTTTAGCAACACTAATTGTGATGTTAGCATTAAGTGGCTACTCTTTAGATCCCTGAAAACTAGGTGTAGCTCAAGAGAAAGTGTCCCATCTGATTCTGAGGAGAAGGGGCATGCTATGTAGCCAGTATTCCTCTATTCTGTACATGCATGCAGTACTACAAAAGCAGAATGGTCAAAGGATACACAAGTGAACACATTTTAATAATAGTCTTCACTAGTGCATAGGGCTAGGGACAGATATTACACACAAACTGGTTTAAGTGATCAGAAACTGGTTTAAACCTGTAACAGAACAAACATTCAGTGCACATAAACCAGTTTGAAAATGGCTGAAACCAGTTTGAGATAAACCTGGTTGAACATAGTATCAGACTTAATTGATTTGGGTCAAACTGATTTATGCAATGTCTGTCCCAGACCCCATCCTGGTTTAAATAAAATCAAAGTCCTCCAGAATCCCAGATGCTTTTCAACTCTGGATGAGGCTCTGCTCTCTGTTTCAGCCCAGCAGGCTGGCCCCACTCCTCTGCTCCCTAGCTGGAGCTCTGACAGAGACTGCAGGTACAGCAGCGTCATCCTGGCTTCCTTCTGCTCTGCCCCCCTTGCTCTTTCACCACTCCCTGCTCAGGCAGGGATTTCCCCCTCCCCTCTGCCTTACACAGATACCTCTCAGCACTAGCTAGCATACCACATGCTGGCTGTGGTCTGTGCTGTGGGAGACAGAACAAAGGCAGACAGAACAGTGTCAGCTTAGGGCTTTTTGAAGCTAATCAATAAGTAGCTGGTAATGTCCCTCCATTCTTTCCTTGGGGAAAAAAGTTCTTTAAGAAGAGCTTGAGCTAATTAGAGAGACACTTGTTTTGTTTGGTCTGATAAATGAGAACAACTCCCTGTTGTGTAACTCAGTGCTCTGCTATGAGCTCCCTGCTGGCTCCCTTGCTGGTCAGGAGGAAGCAGAGGTAAGGAATGAGAGCATCCTGCTGGGGCCTGGCCAGAACCCTCCCCTCAGCTCAGCACTATGGAAAGGAAGGGTTGGCTTCTCTAGCACCCCTTGGTAGGCTCCCTACCTTGATAGGAGAGGTGCAGAGATATCTTATGTAAACAAAGAAATACTTGTGTTTCACACTCTTTGCCAAGCTCTGCAGAGTTTGCAGAGCAAGATATGTATATCCAGATGTAACAGGGTAAGGTTTCATAAAGATGATGCAGCATAAAGGAAGATTTCATAGACATTAGGGCTGGAAGGGACCTCGGGAGATCATCGAGTCCAGCCCCCTGCCCAAAGGGCAGGAAGTCAGCTGGGTTCATCCCATGGGGCGCTCTGGTGAACAAACGTTCCCCCAGATCCTGGTGGTCACCCCTGATAAACTTATAGGTGGCCATCAGA
>NW_017728931.1:26565778-26578190 GCF_001723895.1 Crocodylus porosus | reverse complement strand
ATGCTCGCCAGCTCCTTGAGTACCCTGGGGTGCAGGTTGTCAGGGCCAGCTGACTTGAAGGTATCCAGCTTCTCAAGGTGTTCCTTCACGAGAAAGAGAATTCCTTTCTTTCTGAACTCTGGTACATTTCTTTTTAATCCAGATTTTTTTAAAACTATTTTCCATTATTCCCCTTTCTTTTTTGATATATAAAAAGATTATTCATTTTTCAGTTTAATTTTATTTTAATGCTATCTACATTCCAAGTTACTATTTACAACATTTTATATCCTCTGGATTCTTAATTACTCAATGAAATTAGATTTAAACCAAATGCTGGATAAAATATCAGTTTAATTCCATTCTTACTGTCTGATCAAAGCAAGATTTGACTGTAAAAAGTTTACTTGGTACAAAGTTTATCTGGTGGCTGACACAAATGCTTCCTTGTGAAATTTAGATGGCCTTAATGACATTTTGTCACTTTCAATATTAGGCATCAATAGGATTTCTTCATGACCAGTCAACAAGGATGGTGGTCATCTAGCTGTGATTTGTGTGCCTTACTCTTTAGCCAAGACTGAGGTAGCATCAGTCTTAGTTGAGACACCAGTCTCAGCTGAACTCCTTATCTTTTTTCCTCAATGTCTCTCCATTCCCTGCATTCTTTACTGCAGCTCATGACATTGTCTTCCTCCCTGCCATTAAAGCTCATTTGCTAAGGGCTTATTTTTGGCTCCTCCCTTTCTTTCACTGTTTGCCCCTTTTTTGTGCTGCATATGTCTCTACAACTTTTCTAAACCCCATTTTTAAAAAATTATTTTATCAGAATAAAACTCATTTCCAGGTCCTTCTCAGCTCATGTCTTGACTGTTGAAACCTCCTTTCTGCTTTCCTTGTCACCTGCATTGTCCCTATTTCTAAGACAAACCAATCCCTCCACAGACCATTTCTGTTGTCCATTATCATAACCATATGATTGCTGGTATTCTGTTCAATATGCCCACTTTGTTTTCCTCCATCACATTCAAGGTTTTTGTCTCTTCCATCTCTTGATTTTTATCATATTTTACAAACCCTCTGCTCTCCCAGTGGTCCCAACATTAATATTTTGTGTATCTATGTTTCCCATGACCATCTATGTACTTGTTTCATGACATCTTTTATACGGGGAGTGTCTTAGTCTGGGATTTCTAATTTGTCAAATTGCTTTTAAGGTGTACGCTTGCTGTGAAACCTGCAAACCAAACCAGCAATGTTTAGTTTGGAGCCAAAAAGAACCATATCTCAGCTAGGTATTGACATTAAGTTAGCCTCACCTACTTTATTTGCCACATCTGTAGTATCTTGTTTTAAATTAGATGTAAGTTCTTATGGACAAAAATGATACTTTATCCTGACTGAGGCATTTTTACTTTACCTCAAGATAAATAATAAATTATAGTAGTTACAGGGAGAATGATTTAGCATTAGGAACACCACATTTAAATCCCCCTGTTCCTCAAAGTAGGTGTAAAAATCTGTTCTTTGCCTTTATACAATATGTAAAGTGAGGATCATGTCATTTCAACTATGGATCTCTCTTAGATGAGGCCTTGAAACCCAAAGTCCCCATTTCATGTACCGAAGGTACAAAAGATCCAATGGAAATAAAAATAAAAAAGAAAGGAATTATTTTACTAGCAAAGAAAATCTTTGCCTTCCCCCATCCTTGCTTTAATGGTCTCATTGAAAAGCTATCCACTGTGTATTGGTGACCTAGGAGATACCTGTATATGTATCGTATTTAAGGTTTGCTCTTTAGAGTAAGAATGACTTTACCAGTGTAAGAGGGAGAAAATGAGTCACTTTTACTGAACTATATACCACTCTGTGCTCTATTATTATAATTACTAGTAGTAGTATTAATATTATTATTATTCATTATCGTAGTTATCTTCAAGTGGCTACTTATGCATGTCATTAGGAACCAGGGAGGAACGAGGCCCATGTTTCTGGAAAGGTCCTATTTAGTTTCAAATATAGGTCTTATTCTGCACAATGGACCTGAGCTAAACCCACTGAAGTCCGACTTCAGTAGGTTTCTCATCAGACCCTATATCATCTCTGGCGTTTAATTTTTCTTCTGGCATAGAAAGGAAATGGTGGTAAAAGGCAAGTTGCACCTGATGTTATCTGTTCCCTCTTGGGAGCTCCTGCAGCTTTCAATACATTTGTGTGCAACTGAGCAAAAGAAAGATAGCAGTGGGATTATTAGTGAACAGAGAAGCTTATGAGGGACAAGAAAAAGGGACCAGTTCTCATTTTGGTTCCTTTTTTTCCCCATGCAGTTAAAAAGAGAGAATCATTTAAACACACTTCTATTGAAGCCCTTTCATTGGACTCTTTTTCTTAAGCAACGTTACCAGTGGTCTCATTCAAGATGATCTTGAAGGTTGTTTCACAGTCACTGGGATATAGTTAAGGTATTTTCTAAAGGGTACCACTCAAGTGTAAAAATGCCTGGTAGGGAAAATAAGGCTCTCATGAAAAAAGAGCAACAGCCCATCAGATCTTGCTTTTTCAAACCATGCAGGTTCCCCTATGGAAAGATTAATTACAGTCAGGTTCGGAAGACAGCCTTACTGTGGGTTTTTTTCCTCCTAACATTAGAAAAGATAAAGGGGGTGATTAGTGTGCACAAAGCCTCTGATCAAACCAGCACTGAGGTTTGTGACAGGAGGTTCAAACACTTTATGGATCACTGGTGCTGACAGGTAGATCACACAAGCCTTAAACAGATGTTTAGTGATAAGATGAATGTGTGAGATCTCAAACATGCATGGTTCCTTTGCTTGGCCATTATAGCCTGTGAAGTATTTAAAAACCTCCCTTTTTGGAGCTGCCCCACTAACAAAGAAGAAAAAGGACAGTATTAACAAGCTTCCATTAAATTTTGATTTTTTTTTTTTAGCAAGATTAAATATAGCTAGGATCTTAAAAGTTGTCAAACTTTCTATAGAAAATGAAGGCTATTCTTTTGGAATATGTAACCACAATTTACCCTCTCTGCAAAATTGTTGTCATGAGCTAATGAGTGTGCGATGTAATGAGGTACATCTGAGACTTTCATTTGGAATAGGATAAAGTCAGATTCAATTAGAGGTCTTCATAACCGAGCTTCAGTGTCTCCTTGAAGCTGCTCTTTTTACAGAATTTTCTTTAGGGTTATGGACATGGGGAATTTAAAATATTATACTCAGGTTTGTTGAGTGAACTGTGTTTATCAGACGTCTCTGAAACCTGAGTTGTTGAAATTGGCGGGTGGGAGGGAAGCTGTTGCATCCATGCTGTTCATTATGAAAATCTAAAATTTCTGGCCATGATTTTTAGGGCTGCCTAAAAATTAGCCCTAGCCTGGCATTTCAGACCCATAGAAACCTATCAGCTAGAGGTGAAAATGTCCTATGTGTAGGGATGAATCCCTATCTAGTAACATATTAAGACCTTGGCATGATGTCTGATGGATGTCAGACACCTGGAGGGATCTATTCAATTTAGAGATGGGCTGAAGCCAAAAAAAATTCAGAACCTGTTCTCAATTTTGAACACTCCAGGGTTCAAGGGTATTTGGATCCAAGATGTAAGACATTATATACGTTTGATCAAAATACAAAATATGGGGTCAGGAGTATAGATTTCAAGGGCCCCTAAAGATCAAAGGCATTCAGATTGGGGTTCTTATTTTTGGTCAGTCTGAATTTTAGTTCTATCGGACCCAGGAGTTAGCATCCATGCAGTCGACCATAAATGCAATTTGCTCAAACCTTATAAGTGTACTTCTGATTTTTCCTTGTTACTATTTTTTGCTGCTTTTTAAAGAAATGCCAAAGAAAAGGTGTTTATAAGCAACTTTCTGAATTTATTTTTTGCCATCCATGAGTATAGGGCTGCCTGTTTGAATGTTTCCAAGAAAGTATTGTTCTTATGTGACAACAGGTCAGAAAGACTCTGCATTAATTACACTAACATATGGTTATTAACAGATTCTAGCTCAGGGAGCAATACTTTACAATGTTATCTTCCACATAGTCAGATGTTAGCCATATTGTCAGTGCTGGCAGCTATTGTTTCACTCATTTACTTCACAGAGCTAATTACTCCCTAATAATAACTTTACCTTGGAGTTTTTCACTTGCTTGTGCCAGCAAACCTGTTCACACTACATATGCTAATTATTGGCACTTATTCATTATGTTAAGATAGCTTTAAGTTCAAGCTGTGCAGCCTGGCTTTCGGTATGGAGCCAGCTGGCTGCAAAGTTCCACCTTTTTTTTTTTTTTTATTTTTTAAACTAAAGTCATTAAAAGTTTTAATATGGGCCCATCTTGTTCTTTTTACAAGATTCAGTCTTTCAGGAATTCAAATGAATGTTTGGTTACCCATGGACAATTGCAAGTTTATAATAAGAAGGTCCTGTTTTTTGTAATAAATTTCAGAATGCTTGCTCTGTGGTTGTTGGTTTTTTATTTCATTTGGTAAAAGATGTAAATTTTTTTTTTATTTAACTTTCTCTCTCTTTCTTGCTCTGGCTCTCTTTTGCTCTCACATGCAGATGCATTCAGGATTTCCTAAAGAGGGTGCAGCACACTGCCCTTCAGACCATGCTGAGGACACCAGGGAGGCAGGAAGGAAGCAGGCACAAAGTGTAGGGGGACCCACCTGCCACCACACTGCCACTGTCCCTGTCTGACCCAGACACAGGGACAGCCCCAGAGATGCTCCAGCCAAGGCTGTGGGGAGCAGCTGCACAAGGAGCCAGGCTGTGCCAGGAATAACAACAGTGGTAGTGTGCAGGTTCCTCTTTCCTGCACCTGCTTCCTGGCCAGCCCTTCCCCTTCCCCCCATGTTCCCCACTGACCCGCAGCAGAAAATGAAAGGAGGAATCTTCATGCAACCACCACTGTTCCTGGTGGAGCTTGACACATGACTGCTCCCTGCAGCCCTCTGTGCTTTCTTCAGCCAGAGACAGCAGCAGTAAAGGGCAGGCTCCTCCTACCTGTGTCTGCCCTTGGCCAGCAGGGACACCTTACATGGGTAGCAGGATGAGAAGACCTGCCTGCAGCTGCTAAAGTCTTCTGTTAAGCCTGGCACTTACCAGAGCTGCAGCCCCTGGCTGGAGTATGGCAAGAGCATGTCTGGAGCTCCCCCTGTGCCCAGATCAGCCAAGGATGGTGGTAGCAGCAGGAGGGGTGGTACAGCCACATGCCCCCACCCCCCCAATCTTCTTCTGCGCACACACACATGCGTGCACACACACTTCCAAAATCCTTGGATTTGTCAAGAGTGTAGTGGAAATGCCCTTTCTTGTTTTCTTTCTCTGAAATGTTAATGTCCGGGGCCCTGAAGTTTAGCAAGTTTCACCTGGAGGGACTCATTGACTTTCTTGGGGTTTGATGTGGATACCGAGAATCAGGTCAATCAATATTATGTGGATTCAGAACTTAAGATGTAAAACCTTCTGCAAGAATTTAATCTGCAAGAATTTTCAAAAAGGATTACATAAGTCCTCACTAATCTTTTAAACAGCTCCAAAATGTACATTGTAGTTTATAAACTCCAGAAAAGTATGGTTTATATTCAGAATGAAATTTTACGCATGAACTGCTTAAGGGATTTCTGTTGATGCCAGGAGGAGATCTACTTGTGAATTAAGGCCAATTTATAGCCTCTAATGTGCAACTCTACCTGTTAATCAATTTAACATCTAGTTTCTCTTGTCCCAGTTGAGATGTAGCCACAGTTGATTTGTGTTATACTATATATAGGAACAGCAAAATCAATTGAAATAATAGATTAATGCTTGTGATGGTCAAGACTACTCAAAAGATTTGAAGGTTTGGATTACCTGAGACATTTTTCCAAAACTTCACGTTAAAAGAACCAATTGGATTTATAAAGTTGCTCAAAAAGTGTCTTGAGAATACTATCGTTGTCCTTGACCCATCCAGACCCTGGAAGGGAGAGGTTGCTCAGAACATAGTAATCTTTTCAAGTTAACCAAACATTTGCAACCTGCAACCTATCCTCCAGTTTACAAAGCTAGCTAATTTGCAGTGCCTAGATTTTTAGGTATGTAACTAATAACCAGATTTCCAAAGTTGCTGAGTACCTTTTTGCTCCCATCAGCATCTGGAGTTGTTGCTGGATATCAGGCTCATCACTGCTGGATGTCAGGCTGACAGCATCCCAAGTTGGGCATCTAAATGCACTGGCTGGTTTTGAAAACAACCAGCATGAATGAATTGTACACAGTGATTCTGAGAGGTCCCTATTTAATCTGAACAGTTTAGGCCAGCCTGCTCTGTGTTATACATTCAATATTGTGTATTTATGTGTCTGCTTTTAAATACAGATAGGAAGAGCCTCTGTCCCAGATCTTCACTTAGTGTAGATCAATATAGATGCATTTAACATCTTCTGAGGATCTGGGCCTATATTTTTCTGAGGTCCTTAAATTGAACAATTTGTATCTGGAATAAGATGAAGCCTTGTTAAATCCTGTCCTGAATTTTTAGGGCTAGGAAGAGAAACATGGGGCAATGTTTTTTTAATTCTATACCTACCGTAACAATGTAAATAAAATGTTTGTTTTGTGATTCAGTCCAATTAAATGTATGCAAGCAATGTAAACAGAAAATTACTATTGGCAGCCTTACTGTGTATTGTCATGCCCAGTACCTATATAGGATTTATTTCCGTGCTGATTATAGTATTAGAACAGAAGTGAACTAAAGAAGATAAGTCCAACACTAAAGGCAAGGAACCAGATATCAGTCCACCTATTAGGTGCCTATTCCACCCTCATCAAGCCCCTGAGAATCATTAACATGCCTAACTTCTGTACTATGCCATCAATTTATCCTTAAGCCTGCATCATCTGGCAGACATTATTCTTAAAATGTTATTAACCTGTTAATCATGTTTTAAATAGTAACCCAGTCACAGTTTCAGGAAATTAATGGAATGACAAAATGGGAAGCCAGCCACAAATTATTCCACAAAATATGTGTAATAATTTTGTGGCTGGTTTCCATCATGCCTTACATTAAAAATGAATGATGCCAACTGCATGGCCGGGCTTGGTTGACAGGTCCCCAATGTCAGCAGGCTGACAGCCATGTGGTGCAGAGCAAGGAACCCTGTAATTGGGAAGAGGTTCCCAGATCCTGGATTCCTCATGCACCAAGACCTTAAAAAAAATCAGTTTTCTGACATCGTTGGTCTATGGGGACCCCAGGATTAAGGAGCCTTCCCCAGATCCCAGGACCCCAACATGCTATGACTTTAAAACATTTGTTGGGGTTTTTTTTACATCCTTGTACAAGAGGATTTGCACAAGAGTGCACTCCTGGGGATGAGACTAGCAATAAGCAGATTGCTGGTTCCAGCCCTGGGATCCCATCAGTGTTTGACACTGGCTCTAGTGCAGTCCCAGGGCTAAGACCAGCTCATTTTCAGTCCCAGCCCCAAAATTGCACCAGAGCCTTGAACTGGATCTAGTGCAGTCTCAGGGCTGAGACTGACAATCAGACTATCTGAGGGTGAGCAGGGTGGAATAGGTTTGCAGATTGGTGCCTAAATCCACTTCCATGCTTAAAGGGTGTGAATAAGGTTTAGCCCTAGATTTTCCCATCTCCTATACATGTACACTTTTCACTGACATCTGTATGAATTGTCTGTATGTATTTGAGGGCAGGATATGGCCATGAAACAGAGTAAAAACAGGCCACCTGTAACTAAGCTATGAAAGTAAGTTTTCTATTTTATTTGTAGTCCCATGTATAAAATAACTTAAATTTATACTAAAAGTGTAATTCAATACCTCATTCTATAAACTAGGGAGTTGAGATGGGTCAGTACATTATTGCTTTAGTCCTACTTCAGTGTTTCTCTATTGCTTTCAAATAATTTGTAACATCATAAAATGGGAGTAGGGCAGTTTTGAAATTAGGTTAAAAATTTAGATAGCAGTTCTGTAGTATAAAATACAACTATAAGTATTACAATAGCCAGTGGTGATGTATAGGGTGTGTATGGGGGTACACGTGCACTCCCTGACCGGCCGCACTCACCACTCAGGCAATGGGTGGGGGGGCAGGTGGGAGCGTCGGTGCCCCTCCTGTGAGTGCTAGCCAGGGAGTGGGAGAGTCATGGTGCTCCTGGAAGTGGCTTCAGCAAGACTGGCCACAGGCCCCTTCCCCCCAGTTGGTGACTGGTTGCTGTGGGGGCATGTGCCCTGCCTGAGTAAGCTGGCACGGGTTGCCCATGACAATAGTGGCCCAAGCCCCTAACCAAGAGCAAGTTCTATTTTGCTTTAAGTGATCAAGACATAGTGAAGGAAAGAGAAAACGTGTCTTGCCTTAAGAGGGTATTCTTAATAAGAGAAGGGATACGACTACATAGATTTTGTATTTCTTAGATGTGTCCTGTCTGGCTGGCCCTGGTGTTAGAAAATGCCTCCAGGAGCTGTTTGAGAGATTGAAGCTATGCACAGACATTCACTTCTACCAGAAGAAATTTCTTCTTGTAGAAAAGTAGCCTGGGAGCTGGACTGTACAGATGTCCCTCCAGCCCCCTGGTTGGAAAGTTTCACAGACAAGCTCTCCAGCCAGAGGGCACTAGAAAACTGCTCCTTGCCTCTCCTTCCCCCTCCCTCCCCTCCCTGCCTTTAGGGGATCTCATTAATTGATAGCTTGCCCTGTCCCCTGGCTTTTAAATTGCTGACCTTCTTCTCACAAGCTTTCATGTAAACCTTATTTGAAGTTTCTTGAATGAGTTGCTTTTGAGATAAGGTTTGTCCAAAAAAAGCATCAAAACACTTTTTCAAACTATGATTAACACACATTTCTGAGTCCCATATCTAAAAAATTGCTTGGCCAGATCACCTCCAATTCAGATATAAAACTGTTCTTTGGCAACAGACCACCTGTGAAGACTTGGATGGAGAAGTGACCCCTTCTTGAAGATGGAGGGGAAATGTACAAATCTATCTACCCAAGATACTGGGGCTCAAAATTTAAGATCTTTGAATGCTGGTAAAATTTAGAATGGGAAGCAAATCTTAGTCTTAATTATGAACAAGCTAGTTACATTTCCTGTATATAATGGGCATGTCTACACGGTCAATTAATGTGAACTAGTGTGCACCAGAGCTTATTGCGCTGGAGGTTTTTGCTTCTATCTGCACTGTTTGAATGTGTGCCCGAGAGCAAAGACCTCTGGGGCAAATTGCTCTACAGTTTATTAGTGCACACCACATGGAGCCTGATCAGAGCAGTCTGGGCTTGCAGGGTAATCAGGGGGTCAGCCTGCCAGCCCAGGGCTACTGTCTGGGCTCTATGTACTTTGAGGGAGAGGAAGTTGGCTTTGCCAACAGGCAGCCCCTGTACTGAAGCACCCTATGTCCAAGCCAGCTGTGGAGCGGCTCATGGAGACTGGAGAGCAGCCAGGCTTGGGCTGGCTGCTCCCCCATGTCCATGCACTACAGAGCCCCCATTGAGGCATGTGGAGATGGGGCAGCAGCCAGCTCAGGTGTGGCTGCTCCTCCATTTCCATGTGTTGCAGAGTGACTGGCTGGGATGCAGGGTGCCACTTGCTGGGGCTGCCTGCTGCCTAGCCCTGCACTGAGGCAGCCTCTGCTCCAGCTAGCCAGGTGGTCTCTACACATAAGTTTCTGTGGATGAAAATCCCTGTAGTAGGGTATTACTTCTGTTTACAGATACTACCCTGTTGTGGAATTTATTAGTTTTGTGTTCCCTAATAGAGGCACAGGTGTAGATGCCAAGACATTTATTGCACAGTTAATTGGTCAACTGTGCAGTAAACATCTTGTGTAGATGTGCCCAGTGCGTGTGTGGGAGAGCAGTTTATATATGGTAGTGTATTGTGATATGAAAGATTTATTGACACGCATTTTAGAATATTTGTATTACTTGCCACTTGTGTATTATGCATGGCATCCCAAACTAATAGTACTAAAACCTTTCTGCTACCCAATTCCATGATGTACTGTAGATAAACCACATATTTTCCAGAAAATCTGTTTTTTTAAATCTCTTGGAGAATTTAAAAATAAAAGTTGTTTGTCTGTATTTTGGGGGCCTGCTGTCTGTAAAGTTGGTAACTAGCTGGGTGCTGCACCTGGGGAGAAGGAATCAACAGCATACATACAAGCTGGAGAGCTCCCCCGTTGTGAGCACAGAGGTGGAAAGGGATCTTGGAATCATTATTGACTCCAAGATGAACATGATCCGCCAATGCCAGACCATAGCCAGCAAAGCCAACCGCACCTTGTCGTGCATCCAAAGATGCAAAGCCGGTCCAGAGAGGTGATACTCCCCCTCTACGTGACACTGGTCCCGCCTCAATTGGAGTACTGTGTCCAGTTCTGGGCACCGCACTTTAAGAAGGATGTGGCTTGCTTGAGAGGGTTCAGAGGAGGACTACCCACTTGGCTGGAGAGTAACAGGGCAGGCCCTATGAGGAGAGGCTGAAGGACCTGAACCTGTTCAGCCTCAGCAAGTGGAGGCTGAGGGGGGATTTGGTGTCTGCCTACAAACTCATTAGGGGAGATCAGCAGCAAATAGGAAGGGTTGTATTCCCCCAGCAGCACCTGGGGTGATAAGGAACAATGGCCAGAAGCTGCTGGAGAATAGGTTCAGGTTAGAAATTAGGAGACACTATTTCACTGTCAGGGTAGCTAGGATCTGGAATCAACTTCCTAGGGAAGTTCTCCTCGCTCCTACCTTGGGTAAATTCAGAAAGAGGTTGGATGAACCTGGGGTCATGTTATCCAAGCGTGTGCTCCAACCAGTGGTGGGGGGTTAGACTAGATGATCTATTCAGGTCCCTTCTGACCCCTAACTACTATGAGACTATGAAACCGTGAGTCCAGTAATCTTCTAAAAAAATCACCTAAATGATTAATTAAGGGTTCATCGACAAAGATTTTTTGGGCAGATACAAAAGGGTGATTATTAATGAGCGTTATTAGCTGATGCCGATCCAGTTGCCAGTATATAGCCCAGCAGCTTGGAGAGCAGCATCTGGCTGATAAGTCTGTTGGGGGGGAAGTGGGGGATGGAAAGGGCATAGAGGGGTCAGATCAAGGCCCCCAAGGTGAGGGAGGAAGGGTGCTGGGCCTGGGGCCTGGGCAGAGCCACAAGCAGCTCATCTGAGAGGTACAGGGAGGGGGAGAAGCTCCAGCCACTGTGCACACCTCTTGGAGAATCATGGGGGGCATGTGCCCCCTGGATTTGTGTTCAGGAAGAGGGCAGGCTGCCACTGTGGGCTGGGGCCAGAGGCAGCACTAGGCTCTTTCTGGCAGGGGGGTTGGGCCTGGGGCAGGCAGCAGTGGCACTGGCTGGGGGGCTACAAGGTGGGCTACAGCCACCCCAGAATTTGCCGTAGCTGCCCCACCCATAACTCCCCCTCCCAGAATTGCTGCCACCCACTCCAAGTGGAGCTCCAGCCCACAGTGCCAATTCACCCATGCCACACACACAGATCTGGGGGGCACATGCCCCCCACGACTCCCATGGACTGCTCATGACTGTCCCACACCCCACCCTGCCCTGGTTGTGCAGTGCCTGCCCCTGCCCCAACCACACTCCCTCCCTCATTGCAGAGACTTTGATCTGCCCCTTTCCCACAACAAACTTACTAGCCAGATGCTACTTTCCAAGGCAGTGCAATGCTTTGGTCGCTGATTCGATTTGGTGAAAATTCAGCCCGATTTGGGGGCCAAATCTCTGAATCGGAATTGAATCAGGAGACCCTTCTAATTTCTCCGAATCAAATCAGAACCCTCTGAATCTATTTGGAGAGATTTGGGAAAACTCAGCAATTTGGACATGGACAGAGCTTTAAATGTTTTTTCTACATACCTCAAAGTACCAGGCGGCTCATGAATGCTGTGATGCTGGGGTAGATGTAGCATCCCACAGGAGCATGGGGGGGCTGCCCAGCATGCTTGGCAGCAGCCCCGGAAGTGGACCAGAAGCCATTCTGGTCCACTTCCGGGTCTGCCGAGGAGTGTGCTGGCCCCCCCCCCCAAACTCCCCCTGCTCAGTGACTGGCTTGTGGCCAATTGCTGAGCCAGGGACACATGGGGGGGGCTAAGCACACTCCCCACCAGACCTGGAAGTGGACCGGAAGTACTTCCAGTTCACTTCCGGGTTTGCCGCTGAGCATGTGGGGAGCACCCCCTCACTCCTGTGGGATGCTCCGTCTGCCCCAGCATCATGAGCTTCACCTGGTAGCTCGAGGTATTTAGAGAAAACATTTAAAGTTGTGTCTGTGGCCATATCACTGATTCTCCAATTCAGCATCGAATCTTCATAGTTTCATAGTTTGTAGGGTCGGAAGGGACCTGAGCAGATCATCTAGTCCG
>NW_017728931.1:26564424-26565767 GCF_001723895.1 Crocodylus porosus | reverse complement strand
TGCCCTCCTAAAATCTAGGGCCGCTGCCTTACTGCATGCCTTTGCCACCTTGTGCTGGATGGTGAATTCCAGCAGGCGATGATCACTGTCGCCCAGGTGGTCGAGCACTTGCAGCCCCCTCACAGGTCATCACCCGTGGCCAGCACTGAATCAAATCAGAGACAGTGATCTGAATTGATAAGTTGAATCACTGTCCCTGATTCAGGCTGAATCTGAATGGAATAGGGCCCATTTTGCACACCCCTACTGCTCTCCAAGCTGCCGGGATGGTTGCATGCATGTTGTGGCTGTGCACATGCACACGGTATTTATTGGTGACATTATCAGCCACATCAGCCAAAAAAGGCTGATTGCCGATAATGTCAATTTTCCTTTTATTGGTGCCAATACAATATGGACTGATGTATCATCTCTACTCTTAATACCATTATGACTGAAGTCTAATATCATGGGATGTTTTGGGGCTGTAAGCAGGTTGCCATGGGTCTCATTGAGAAGTCATAAATCCTCCAGTTCCATTAATTAAAAAACCCATAACGAAAAGCAGATAATGAGGTTTTTAACCCTCACAGGTTATAAAATATCAAATTTTACAGGTATATTTTGTCCAGGACTGCATCCTGTGGCTCAGATTAGTGTAATGCTAAGTGGGAAGATGGGAAGAGACATTAGGCCTGTCAGAAGTGGCAGTATTTGCTTTGGATTCAGACAGTTTGGGGGAGAGTGATTCAAATCACTGTCCTAAACTAATACGGCTGAATTTGATTTGGAGATTCGGCCACTGCTGAATCAGCCAAATCTCTGAATCAGACAGGCCCCATCCCCCACCTGCTCTCCCAGCCCTGTCAATAGCTGCCTGCTCAGCCCCAGCTCCTGGCTCTTTAAAAAAAAAAAAAAAAGACCCCATTCGCCAGCTGCTGCCAGGCTGCACCCACTGCCCTGCGCTGTGGGCGGGGACTCTGCCATTAGCCCCCAGAAGCCCCAATGGCTGCTACAACAGCAGCTGGTAGCCAGTGAGTGGGAGCTTTTTTAAAGAACTGGGAGCTGGGGCCAGGTGGGGCAGCCATGGGGGGCGGGATTTGGAGCATGGGTGGGCGATGGGGTTCTCATGGCCAAGCCCCCCATACAGTGCAGGGCAGTGCAGGGCAGCAGGGATCAGCAGGAATCATCTCACTGTCTGGAAGCTGCTGGTGAGTGTAGGGCTTCTTTAAAGAATCAGGAGCTGGGGCTAGGCAGGGCAGCCATTGAGGGGGCTGGGAGAGCAAGTGGGGGTCAGGGGCACTCAGGAAGGCTGGGGGAGCAGGCAGAGGATGGGGCTTGGCAGGGGTCTCCCCACCCCCTAC
>NW_017728931.1:26551782-26564309 GCF_001723895.1 Crocodylus porosus | reverse complement strand
CCTACTTACTAGCATGAAGTACGGTTCCTGCTCCCTGAAGCAGTGAGTGAGGACTGCCAGAATCTCTGAAGCTCTCTCTTTTCTGAATCGATTTGGAGAACTTCAAATTGATTTGGACCTTTTTACTGGTCTCCTGAATTTGATTTGGATTTGGAGATTTGGCTGCCGAATCTCCTCCAAAACAAATCAACACCTAAAGCTTCATACAGCCATAAAAGACAGGTCTCTGCCAGGTTTCTTTAAAAAACTTGAAGCTGCTCAGATATTTGGAATAGTAGAGTATTTGAAATAAGTGTACACAGTGCAAATGGCATTGTCAAAGACATGATAAATGGGTTCTGCATGCAACTTTAAATGTTCATATGGCTATCACCAGCTCACTAACAGAGTTTGCCTATATGTATGTATATATGCAGACACTTGTGTGATGGTTACTCTGTACATGTGTGCTTAAATAAAATATTGGGGAGTGTATATATGCAGTGTTTTCAACAACTTCTTTTAAATATATGTTAGAAGTTCGGCTTATAAGTAGTTTCCTTATTCATATATGTACATAGATATGCACATACATGTTTGGGTAATATGTTTGTGCAAGTGCATGCATCAGTCTGTGCTATAACAAACATATCTCATATATATGGTTAGCTGTTGATATAAATGTATAATATAAAACAATGGGCGCTCTCTGAACTCTACAAGCTATCTTTAGTAGTTAACTAATACTCTTTAAATTACCATAATGGATTCCTAGCAGACATTAACTAACTGAGCTTTTTCTTTTTTTCTGAATACATGCAAATTTACATTTTTGTGGGGTGAAGAAAAACTGAACCTCCCCAATAATTGAGAAATAGAAAGAAGGGGGGGAGCCCCGGGAATATCCAGGTATGCAAATAGGCATAAAGTATTTGAACTTCACTCCTATTTTGCCATATTGCCATTTGATCAATATTGCCAGATTATCCTGTTGAATTTATACTAATCTGTGAGAGAGTGAACCTGTTGTGCAGCTCTTTAAAAAATATATAAACAAAATAGGAGGGTTATAGTATTTTCTGTAGGAAAAAGTATATTGCAACTATCTAATTAACTAGTAACTGAAACTAACTAGTAACTGAAAATACTACTTCATGATTATTTAATGACATGATGAAAGTTGAAGCTTGTCATTAATGTTGTCATTTAAAAATATCTTTCTTCAATACTGCTTGGCAATGGAGGGGACTAAGTATTGCATTATATTCTGAGATGGGGGCTTCCTGAAAGTATTGCTAAAACTGTGTTATGTCAGACCATTTTACTTCGCAGCCCTAGAGAACCCTATCACAAAAGGCATTTTGCAGACAAGACCTGAAAATAAGTGCAGCCTCAGTGTAATTGTAGCCAAATGGTTCCACAGTAAGAGTTTCTGTGTGTGGAATCTGAATGTCCAGCTGTTCTTAGAAGGATTACCAGGGTTTAATGGAGAGCACAGATGGAACCAATACTATTGTCCAGAGTATTCTAGGGCAGAGGCTAAAATGTGAAGAATAATCAGGAAAGGGCTGGTTTGGGTGTGGGGGAGAAGAGGGAGAGAGAAAAGAAAGAAGGGGTTGGGGGGGATTCCCCTTGTTCTGTAAAAAGCAAGGGGACTGATACTGTCCAATAGAGAGGGTGCAGAGGAAATAGCTTCGAAAGTTTCCTTTCATGGTTAATAGGCACCGTAGAGATGGCACAGGTCATGTGTGGTATGCAGCTGTTTAGAGATTCTTAGTGAACTGTTAGTGACTTAGCAAGGCCCATTATTCTAGGCACTAAGGCAGTTTTACTGGATATGGACTACTGCAATTGTATAAGCTCTCCATTGTGTGAGTACTAATTTGGAGTGCTACCATAAGCCAGCCATACAATCCATGTTTCCCCTGAATGAATGAGTCATCTTGATAAACAGGCTTAGAGTATACAGCACTGACTTTTAGCCCTTTTAGACCTTATTTGTTTAAAATGGATCACATTCTAATGAATAAACTTGTTGAAATATTTTGGTTTTAAATAGCTAATATATCCTGACAGAGAAAGCTGTCAGACATAAAGGTTTTAAATGGTATTTCACTTGCCTTGCCACGTGTTAGACATACTTGTGATTACTGATTTGCTATAGAATATTAACATGTTACTAATATGCTGTCATACATATAACTGATTTCAAGACTAGCGAGTGAGCAAGTATGTGTCCCAGATCACTTGATTCAGGTGCCAGTGAGCCTCCTTGATTGTTTTATTCCTAATTGTTACACAACAGTAGTACAACTGTTTTTTATTAATAATGACCATGCACATACCCACAGTTTATGGTTATATAACATTATTATTATTTCATGTCTATGGATGCCAAGGATATGAAAACAGTACGAACCATGGTTAAATGCAGCACTCTTAGCTGGCCCCCTTACCTTTGTGGCCAAACAGTGGACATTGAAACACATGCTCCAGAAAAGAGGGAGGAAGGTTTTAATTAGGGCAGGTCTGAAACCTGGGCTAATTAAAGCCCCCAGAGCATCACATGTATCAGTGTCCTTGTATTAAAAAATGGTGGGGCAGTTTGGACTAAAGCTTATCGACTGAGCTTTAAATTGCTCTGCTGCCATTTTTCAGCATAGGGCTGCTGATGCATGTGATACTGAATTCTGCTGGAGCACTGTAATAACCACATTCCAGCAGACTCAATTAATTAATTGAGTCTGCTCCAACGCGAGCAGTCTGCCTGTATGTGTATAGGAGGCCTGTGTTAAAGGTGTTTTTGTGTAAATCATTCTTGGGTATAACATGTGCTATTTATTTTAGGAAGTCTTACCTGTCCACAGATACCATGTTTGCTTTGGTTTCAAGCACTTGTAAAAGTGCTACATAAAAGTAACTGGGGAAAAAAAAGGCTCTTTTGACCAGCTTCTCAGCTGGTGTAAAATGGCATAGCCCTGGTAATTTGCCTAGAATTGTCTGTATTATGTATTTTTTGTATCCTGAATAAGCAAGATGTTTCCTTGGAGTTTGTTTTTTTTTGCTGTAGAGAAAAAATAAAACAAAATGGTTTGACTGGATGGGAAAAATTGTTAGCCTTTAGGGTGATGGTATGATTTGTCCAATTATGTACAGCAGGGGAGTCTGATCCTTGAGCAATGGAAATTGTGGGTGCTCATAATGCCAGGCTATACATACGTTTGTGTATGTATTGAAATACATTTAATATTTTATATCTTATGATTATTTAGAAAGGCATATGAACATTTATTTATTAGTTACTCCTGAGTGCATTGCCTGGTCTCTGCGCATTAATTCATCTCCATGGCACTTATGCTAAGATCGTAAACCACTGAGCAACCTCAAACAAGCAGACACATGATGTAAAGGCACATTTAAAGGTATGGAAACTATGTAAAGTTCTTTAACGCATTTGTGGCGTAAAGGGGCAGTTACTGTAAATGACACCTAGCCCTTTTTTAAAACTATTACAGGAAACCCCTGCCATTCACGGACTTGCCATTTGTTGTTTCGAATGTTCGCGTTGTGAACATCTCCTCACACACTCTCCCTGGCTCTCACACACTCTCCTTATAGCTTTTGTTAATTAAGTGACTTGCTACTGCAGTAATTGAGGGAGTGCAGTGGCAATTAATGCTCATTGTGGATCATGAGCTCCTCCGAGCTCGGAGATCAATCCATCTGCCGCCCCATTCCTGGGGAAGTTTTTCTCTCAAGATTAGTCTTCAGCGGGTCCATCCACCCCGCTCTTCTTCACTCTTCCCTCCCCTGCCCCTGACAGTGCCTGTGATGTCTGTGGAACCTTTGTGATTGCAGCCGCCAGGCTCCTGATGTATTCACAGATTTTGCCATTTGCGGGGATCTCTGGAACTGATCCCCCGTTAATGGCGAGGGTCTCCTATACTGAATTTCATATATTTTTATATATCTATGTACACAAGAGAGCAATGGGCTCTCGGTAAAAGTCCACCTGAGTTCTTCAAGCAAGGAGATTAAAGAAAATACTCACAAAACCTTAAAATAAGTCATTAAAAATTCCTAAAATAGTTTTCAGTGAGTGCATCTACATGTGAAATTAAGGTGAAGCAATAAACTCCAAAGCTATTTGAGCTGGAGTAAACTGCTCCTGAACACAGCATTGACATGTGTGTTGGGGCAGAGCAGAGCTGGACTGGCAGGGAGCATGAGGGAGTCAGTCCTGGGCTCTGGGTGGGAGAGGCAGAAGGGCTGGTTGGGCAGCCATATAGCTAGCTGGCAGGCAGGAGTCTGGGTCCAGCCCAGTCACTGTTTATACATGCATTTCAACTCAATAAATGACCCCACTATAAGATAGTACTATCAGGGACTGTCCCCAACAATATTGTCTTATGACAGAGTTAATTACTTTACTGCACCCTAATACCAGTGCACCAATGTAGATCGTGATGCTTGACTGTGGAGCTAATTAATCTACTCTGCAGTACAAGTATAGATGTACCCTATGTGTGGCACATCAAATATAAAATATTGTGGTAGATGCAATTGTTTTCTTGGTGTGAGTTTAGAATGACTTGAATGAATAACTTGAATGAATAACTGGTAACTTAGCCACTCTCAATGATTATTGTGTTGATTCCAAACTCACACTAGTAAAATCTTTATAGTCAACAACAATCTCGTGTTTCCTACCTATTCTGTAAAATGCATATTAGTTTTAATACATTTTAAAATGGATTTGGGTACATATACTTCTGGTGGCAGACACAGTTCTTAACTCTGAACTTTTTATTGAAGTCAAATTTTAAAAAGTAAAGACAACTTTGTATAAAGAAATTCCTGCCTCATTCCCAAAACACCACGGGAAATCTCCAAGTGACAAGCACCGCAACCATAAGGGTAAATCATCGTGCAAGCCAAGTGATGAATTCCTTTCTGGAGCCTCCTAATAATTCAGGCACCGTGGGACCTGTGCTTTTCTCTGCTAAAGGAACATTATTAGAGCATGAGATTCATGCTCAGAATCTCTTAATACTAAGTAGTAGTAACTTATTTGTGTTTGTATTGTACCATATATCAGGGAGAAGGACCTAAAGGAGCATTATACATTTAAAAAATATGGGAGTTGCTTCACCAAATATTTAAAGGCAGCCCATATCTGGGTTTGTGTTCTAGGAACATTTTAACAGGGTATGTGTACTCTAATTAATTTGGCACAGAGCAAAACAGGAATATCACATTCAGTTGCTGCCTTATGGGTATTGCAGTTCTTCATATTCAGAAGAATCTGCTGGGTAACCCAGAGTTTGAGATGATATTGAGATGTGCTGCTAAAGTAAAGCTTGTTTATGACCCCAGACCACACACACCTCATTGGAGCCTCAGGGAATTTATCTTACCATCCAGGAAATAACATGCATGCATGGTGCCTAATTTTTAAAAGATAATGTAGAATACATGAGTGAGTAATAAGAAGAATTGCTGTATCCCATTGAAATCAAGTGCTTTTGAACATGTGACTTTCCTGTCAATGAAGAGCAGAATACAAATGGTCCTTTTATTCACTTCATAAATTTTGCAGACCCATATAATCTGTTTTCTCAGGAACAGATTCCACCTTTGGAATGTGATCTGTGGTTTCAGTGGTGATACCAGATAGCTTGTATAAATCATAAGGATGGTTATAGATATATTTTGTGATCTAAATGTTAAGCTAATAGATGCTTAAGTTTTCTCCAGCAAAGTGACTTGGGTACATATAATTTTGCAATTGCATGTGCTCAGAAGCCTTTACATCTTGACTTAGCTGAGCCAAACACTTGACAGCCTGTCAATACCCAAGGCTTTTGCAGATTCATAGCCCATGCAGCTACATTCTTTAGGACTAGGGACAGACATTACGCACAAACTGTTTAAGTGATCAGACTAGTTAAATCTGTAATAGTTTGAGATAAACCTGGTTGAATGTAGTATCAGACTTAACTGATATGAGTCAAACCGGTTTATGCAATGTCTGTCCCAGACCTCTTCCTTGTTCAAGTAAAATTGAAGTCCCCCAGAATCCCAGATGCTTTGCCGGGTGGGGCTCTGCTCTCTGCTGTAGCCTAGCAGGGCTGGCCCCTCCCCTCGGGCCCTCTGCTGGAGCTCTGGCAGAGACTGCAGGTGCAGCAGCATCTGCCTTGCTTCCTTCTGCTTCCCTCCCCTGCCATTCCCTGCTCAAGTAGAGATCACCCCTCCCCTCTGCCTTACACAGACACCTCTCAGCATTACCTAGCATACCGCATGCTGGCTACGGTCCATGCTGTGAGAGACAAGACAAAGGCACAGTGGCTTAGGGTTCTTTGGAGCTAATCAGCAGGTAGCTGGTAATATCCCTCCATTCCTTCCTTGGAAAAAGTTGTTTAAGAGCTTGACTAATGAGAGATCCTTTTGTTTTGCTGATGGGTGATAAATGCTGTGTAAACCCCTGCTGGCTCTGTTGCTGACCAACATGAAGGTGGGAACGCCTCCCTAATCAGAGTATCCTGCTGGGTCCTGGCCACACGCCCCTCAACTCAGCTCTATGGAAGGGAATGGAGGGCTGCTATAGCACCCTCTAGTTCCTAGCCTGAGCCACTGCAGGCATGTGCCTGCATTTCCTCAGTCCAGAGGAGATGTCTGGATGGTTACAAACTGATTCAGCCTAGGCAGGTTAGTCTAACCTTCAAAGATTAAATCAATTCAGGCTCAGGATTTTTGAATGTCTGTCTCCAGCCTAAAGGTCTCAATCCACAGGTATGCTCAGTCCAGTCTAGCTCATGGCCTTGTGGGTAGGGCAGACTCCTTGCAAGTGGGAAATGTGGCTTTGAACCCCTATGGCCGAGAAGGATATTGAACTCTGAACTTTTGGTTACTTCTTGGGCTCTGTTTGGCAAATATAAATGATGCCCCACCCTCATCCTTGCCCCACCCTGCTGTTGTTCATGATTTAAAAGAAAAGTGAGCCAATCAGCTATACCCCAAGGGAATGACTTGGGTGTCTAATTCTAGGAAGAAGTTCTGGTATGTGAATTTCAGTCTCTCCCAGCCATCTAACTGGGGTCTACTGGAAGGCACCCTATGTTCAGTAGAACAGATTTCAGCCATGCTCTTCTCTTCAGAGCTTCATATCACCCAGAGTACTTGTCCCTGACCTCACCATGTTGACAATTGTAAATGCTATTCTTACCCTCTTAACTCTCCTCTTTCATAGTATAGGGAAATTAGACTGTGTTCCCAGGGTAAGCTTGCTTTGCCTGGCAGGGGTGCATCAAGCATACTTTGCTGCTCTGGAGAGGTTGCCTCCAGAATCGGGATAGCATAACTATGAATGGAGCTTCAGGCAAACTAAGCAGCACTGATGTGTGGCAGTGCCAGTTAGACCACCCCCAAGCTTATATTCCTGCAAGTGATGCCAAAAGAACATAATTACATTACTTCCAGTTGTGGAGGCAATCTGACATGGATTTTGACACCTACTGTGGGTTTGTGAATTCTGCTCCAAAGTGTGTGTGTGGTAAACTCAGTGTTACCTCATTTAAGTCAATTTGTGGATCTGGGCCTTAATATTCCATGTAGTGGATGCTGAAGAAAGTTCTTATCTCTGCTGGGTCTTTGGGAGTAACCCAAATCTTATTTTTGTTATTAAACCTAGCAGTACTGATTCTAAAGACAAGAAGATGCTTAAATGACCATAAGCATGCTTAAATAACCATCACCAAACACCCCAAAACCCACAGGAAATTATAATTTTAGATGGTGTTTCAGTAAATACAATATTTGCTGCATATTATATTGTAATACCTCTGGCCAAAGGTATTTCAGCAAATACATTATTATGAATAAATCAACTGTTCAAGGAACCCCTTTTCACTGCCTAAGAGAAACAAGCTGTTCAAGAAAAAAAACATTAAGTTTACATGCTGAACTTCCTTGATTTAGGCTTAGACTAGATGAATAACATAATTTGAATATTTTCAGAAGTAGAGACTTTTACCATGTTCAAATATCCCTCTTTACCATACGTACGACAACTATCTTTTTTTCTCCTTAGTATGCAAATATGTAATTAAAAGCATTCAACAAAGAGATGAATAAACCAATAAAGTAAGTCTCTGCTAATTTATTTTCATTTGCTGGAAATATGTGGAAATGCCCCAAAGAGCTGAGTGATACTGGAAAGTTGTAACAGATAAGAATCTGCTGGCTGCTTTTATGTAAGACAATAGATCTTGTGAATATTCTGCTTCCTCTCCAGGCAGTGAGCTAGTATGGTTAACCAAAATTGTTGAGTAATTGTTCTGTGGTTGAGAACAAAATGCTGAATTAAACTGTTCCCAGCACAATAATTGTGTGATTACAGCATTTATGTTGCTGGCCAAAGGAACAGTCATTAGGTTTGGAAGACTTACCAAAACCACAGGCACAAAAAAAATGCAAATCACATGTAAATTGTCCTCTAATACCTATAGTGGCTTAGGAATTGCACAAGAAGTACAGTATGTGTGTATTTGAAAGCAGGCTAGCTGGAAAAATGATTGTTCATTCAAGCACTACTTCAGATTACGAAGAAAAGATCCAAAGATTATTCACTTCCATTATGCCATGCTCACTTTTCCCTCTTCTGTGATCCTGCATCATATATATTATAGGCATATTCTGTTTTATTTTGCAAAAACATATGCATTTGTGTTTTCCCCAGTGCATACCAATCAGATATTGTTGGGAGTTGTAAGGTGGGATGGACTCCTACACTTTACTAGATCCTGCATTGAGCCAATTCAAAAAGAAGTCTGTGAGGGAGGCAGGCAGCAAATGTTTATTTGATTGCCCTAATCCACCAGTAAAATTGAAATTTGATTTATGATGATAGGCGCTCTTGTTAGGTAGATAATTTCCTTCTCCAGTGTGCTGGCCATACTTAAAGTGCCAAGGAAACAAACACTTTTAGTTTCTTGCTTTGTGCTTTGTTCTGCTGTTGCTTCTTGTCACATAGCTGGTATTAAAAGAGGAGGAGGAACATGAGGAGGCAGCAAAAAATAATGGGGAAAATGTTTGAAGACAATTGCAAATTTTCTATCTGCAATTAAATGCAATCACAAACGATAGGATTTGGATGGCTAACTACCTGATTGCGTTCAGAAATCAGGTAGTTAGATGTCTAAACCCTATCATTTGCATCTGCAATTAATTATGCCTCAGATGTATTGCTATCACAAAATTGTGGGCATAGGATAAGAGACTGGTTTAAAAATTTGGCCCCAAATATGACTTCTCAGAAACACTTATGTAAGTGGACCAATAGTATCAAGAAAATATCTGTATGAGGATCTGAAAGGAAGAGTGGACACACATTTTTAAAGTCTTTCTCTTGTAACTTGATTCAATTTTACTTTTCAGATTGTATTGTTCTTAGTAAAACTACACTCTATTAAGGAACAATCCAACTAGCAGAGAGGATGGTCAGACAGACACAAGCCTAAACAGCTGAAAGACTGAAAAGAGGACTTTTATTGTGCATTTCCCCGGGTGGTAATTAGAGGCTATCCAGGCCTGGAAATGTGTTTTCCACAGAGGTTTCCACTAACATTTGGTCTTAGTTTTCCTGGCCATTTGTCCATTATATTTAAGAGCAGGATTTTTAAGATCATGTAGAAGCAATAAAACTCAATATAAAATAATAAGAAAATGTCGTCTTCAGGAAAGAATTACATTAAACCGTTGTAGCAACTAAAGTTCTGAAAACTGATGTCATTGTGAACTGATTGTATATTGGACAACAACAAAAAATAACAGAAAAGGGAAAGTGGGTTATTTTGAGGGCTTAATCAGTGGATTTAAGTCTAAAATTTTCTGAGAAGATACAGTTCTGCCAAAATCTACCCTGATTAGCTTATAAAAGTGTGTCTTTCCCTGCAGTGTCTTAGATAGTCTGTATGCCCTTTTGTTAATGCATGTCTCTCCAGCTTCCATTTAAAGATCTCAGGAGATGGTATAAACATTTAGTATAAGATTAGCTTGTATTCTGGGTCCTTAAACATCTATTTTTGAGAGAGAGAGAGAATGTTGAGTGGTGACTTTGATTTAGACTTCTATGTTTGTTTATGCCATTGCAGCATTCAGAAACTGTACAGGTTTTGAATTGCTGCCCACTAAATGATATTAAATAACCTCTAATTCTTGCCCACCGCCTACATATTAATTAAAACAAACACAGCTATCTTAATGATATTCCACTTGTCAAAGAGATACTGAGAAAAACACATTTTAAAATCTTAGGTTTTTGTTGGAAGGATCAAACTTATATTTTGCATAGAAATACAGAAAAAAATAAGCTCTCCCAATATAATAACAATATATGAAATTATGTTAAAGGTATTGTCATGCAAACAAGATATAATTTAAGGCTGAATTTAATGATCCCCTTGTTTGTTGTGCAAAGCATTTTGTGTAGATAGTAGTTACGAATCAGGGGTTATGGAACGAAATTACTTTTCACATTACTTGTTTTATGGAGTAATTTTATTCTGAAATGATGAGAACATTGTATGTGGTATATGATTATGAAAGAAGTGTTAACATATAGGGGCAGATCTTGGTATTGATACCACTGCAGCTTAAGGGTATAAAAGGAAAACTACAGAGGTGGATGAAAACTCTGTAGAGCTGCTGCTTTGTTCAGCTCCCACCCCTCTGTGCTAGCCCCTCATCCATGGGAGTGGGGGGAATAGAACTCATTAAGTCCCCACTCCACTTCCTTCCAACAACCCATCAGTTTAACTTGAAATTTATTTCCATTTACTTCCCAGTGGGCATGTCCATGGGCAACTGGTGCCTTCTTATACTGGGGGTCCCCGAGCGGCTGATGGCCACAACTGACAGAAGTGCAGAAAAATCAGAAGTGCCAGCAACACTTCTCTTAGTCCCCCACAATCTCGGGGGGTGGGGAGGGCACTCATCATCACCCCCACTCCAGCTGATGAGGGCCAATCTCAGGGCGGGCACGTGCCCCTCTGTGTCCCCCCATGCATCGTCTATGTGCATGTCTACAAGTGCACATTTACTGAGCAGTAACTGAAATTACTGTGTAGTATGGGTGTGTCTACATGTACACACCCATACTGCACAGTAAATATGGTGACTTATACTGACTTGAGTGTAAATTTTAATACCTGCATCAAGCAGGTATCAAATTTATGCCCAAGTAGTTACCGCGCAGTAATACATGTGTAGCCACATTATTGCGCAGTAATGCATGTGCAGCTGCGTTACTGTGCAGTAACCCAGGGTTCATCCCTGCTGGGTCTGCACAGCCTGTAGGGGGCCAGCCTGAGCCCAGCCCCAGGGCTCATGGCTGGCCACCTCTCCTGGATTCAACTTGGGACTAAAGTTAGTCCCAAGGGATGGCAGCCATGTGGCCAGAGGCTGGAGCTTCTCCTGGTGGCTACAGGGGCGCATGTCAGGCTGCTCTGACCTGGGCTAAATTTGGATCCGGATCACCTGTACATGTAGACACTGGCCTATTTCTGCTTACTGTGCAGTAAATTTAAGCCAGCATAAATGCATGTGTAGATATGCCCAGTTTATACCCTTCTGGGAGCAATAGGAAAACCAGGAGGGAGGGAGAGTAGGGGGGGCAATTGTAATTCTGTCAGCTACAGTATTCCTTCTGATCTGCCTCCACAGCTCAGCAACTTCTTGCCTAACTCTCAGAGCAAAAGGTTATTTTATTGTCTATGCCTTAGACATTGGCATATTCATGACATTTGGATTCAACTGCAGATTTTACTACTTTATAAAATCCTAAAACCTTGTCACTTGTCTTTGCTTTTAGAAAAACTAAAAGCAAATATCTGTAAATACAGTTCAACCGGTTATGGGTTGGGGGAGGGAGCATGGAGGAATGGTAGCATTGACCAGGCAAATGTTGTAGCAACACGTACATCAAAATTATTATTTACTGGGAGTTTAATAAAAGTGTGGAAAAATAGCAACAGGAAAAAACTAGGCCTGTGCGAAGTGGCTAGTATTTGCTTCGGATTTGGATTCAGCCGATTTTGGGGGACAGCGATTCGATTTAGTGATTTTGAATCACTGTCGCTAATTGATTTGGCTGTATCTGATTTGGATCACCTAGGCCCATCCCTGCCCACTCTCCCAGCTCAGCAATGGCTGCCCTGCCCACCCCAGCTCCCAGCACTTTTGGGGGGGAAGCCCTGACTCAGCAGGTGCTGCCAGGTGGGGGGGCATCCCTGCTGCCCCCCACTGCCCTACACTATGTGGGGGGCTCTGCATGAGCCCTCCAACTGCACCATGGCTGCCCCGCCTGCCGCAAGTCCAACCCTTTAAGAAAAAAGAAATGAGAAAAACCTTGGATTCACCATTCCTTCCGGTGGGGAGCAGTCCTGCCCTGCTCTGTGCCACATGGGGGGGCTCTGCATGAGCCCCCTGAAGCCCCGAGCTGCTGCAGGAGTGGTGAGTCCCCGGGTTTTTCTCTTTTTTTTTTTTTTTTT
>NW_017728931.1:26535583-26551682 GCF_001723895.1 Crocodylus porosus | reverse complement strand
TAGGGCAGTGGGGAGCAGTGGGGATCACCACCCGCCTGGCAATGCCTAGTAAATGAGCCTTTTTTTTTTTAAAGCACAGGGAGCTGTAGTGGGCAGGGCAGCAATGGCAGGGGCTGGGGGAGTGGGCGGGGGTCAGAGAGGCTGGGAGAGGAGGCAAACAATGGGTCCCTGCCCCCTCCTCCAGCCCTCACTTCCCCGCCCCTGTTTACCAGCGCCAAGTCTGGCTGCAGTTCCTTGCTGCAGTCACCAGGGACTGTCTGAATCATCAAAGCTCTCCAAATCTTTTCCAAAGTTTCGGAAAGCTTCTAATTGATTTGGACCTTCTAATTGGTCATCTGATTCCATTTTTGGAATCAGAGATTTGACCACCGAATTGGGCTGAATCTCCTCCAAACTGAATTAGCACCTGAAGCTTCGCACAGACCTAGAAAAAAACTTCTCTAACATTGATGCCTCCTCTTCTTTCATATAAATTACTAAAATACATAGTTTGTATTTTTGGTGACTATTGTTAATGCCCAACTTATTACAGCTTCTCGCTCTCATAAAATACTAGGATTGTTACTTAGAGTGTTAATTTATTTACAGTCCTTATGACACTAAATACAGTTTTTGCTCCCTGATTCTGCAAAGACTTATACATGTGCTTACCCATTGACAATAATAAGGAACAAGCCTGACCATGTATTTAAATTGCATATGATACATTTATGGAGGACTGTGTCCTCAGAAGAGATATATTACTTTCAGGCACCTGCAATTTGATAATACCTCAAGCATGTTGTAGCCAACCAATGTAAGAACATGCAGATATATGTCCTTTTTTGCATCCTTTGCATAAGTGCCAGTCGCCACTGTAATCCTTGTGTTAAACACCTGAGCTGCTGTTAACACAAAAAGGGCTAAATCAGACATAGCTCTCGGAGCTCTTAGAAAGATGGTTCAGTTTCACATGAGCCGCAGTGCTGCGCCTTGCCTACCATTTACAACTGAACCTTATACACATTATAGGTGTATCTTTAAACTGATATTAAGACTTTTGGGTTCCAGTACCTGAACACATTAAAATGACTATATTAGAAAAATACTCAGGATTCAAAAAAGCTCTTTTTGACTTTCAAATATATAATTCCATCACTGAAAAATTGAAAGAAGGAAGAATGAAACATTAATTATTTATGACAGATCCCACACAGTCAATCATGTATGCTTCTCTACCTGCCTGTGCAGTAGGTTACCTACCAAACTCTGCCCCCAAAGCTGATCTGGCATTAAGCCATGATACTGTTGTGAAAAAAGTATGATCTGGAAATAAATAAAAACTAGATGAGGTAAAGTTATCTGGGAAGTCCAAAAGGCTCTGTTAAACCACAGTTGAGAAACAGTCCCCTCTCAGTGCTTGGACATGGAAAGTGACAGTATCAAGTGGGGAAAAATAAATTTTAAAAAAAGCTTCTAAAAAACTAGCATGCACAATGAAGATGAAAATGTACTTGATATTATTTCTGATTCTTTAAGGCATTTGCAAAAAAATCTATATTATTTGAATAATTGAAACAATATTGGATGAATCAGCTAATCATAGAAAATAGTCCACAGTTACAGCCTAAGAAATTATCCTACATGATGTCTTTTCAAACACATCAGGAAATCTCACACCTGTTTTCTTTTCACGGACAAATGTTTCATTGAGTGGCTTACTGCTAGAGTGATCAACATTGGCCCAGCGCTTATCAGGCAGAGCATTAACCAAGCATCTGGAAACTGTGTGTTCCATCATACGCTGTGAGAAACATCAGTTATTAACAAAGAGCCCACATCCAAGGGAGTGACATTATACATTAACTCTTGCTGTACTACAGTTACACTCAGGAGGAAGTTCCTGTTACCAATGTGTACACATAGAATGGGGTATATATTCAGTGTTAAGTAATAGAATAATAGTGGCAACATTCACAAGTTTGTGGCAAGAAACAGTAAAGAGTAGCCCTGGGTCATAATTCCACGATGGACACTAAACATAAACAGCTATAAAGTGTACTGGGGCATGTCTGACACACAAAATACTAGGCGGGAGCATGAAAAATGTAGTATTTCCCCCCAAACACCAAACATGCTGAAAAGGACTACTTTGTTTTCACCCAGTTCCTCCACACATGGCTCCATCAACCAGGGATATGTTTCCGTGAAAGAAATATGTGCATGCCTTGAAATGGAAAGGGCTCTTTTGAAAATTCTCTTCAGCCGTCTGCTGTAGCTACCAGGCTGTTACCTGAATTGCAGTAGCTTTCCCTGAAAGTCTTTTTCCTTCCTTCTTGGATCATATCTCACCCACTGGAATGAAAGCTTCACAGTTTAGAGCTGCTAATCCTGCATGAACTGGTCATATGAAAGAACTAAATTGTTGATTTAAAACAGCTGCATATTGAAATGAAGGCCAGTATATTTTCCTTTACTTTAGGATCCTCCCCATTTTTCCCAGTCCCTCTCCTGAAATGAGCAGTGCTTCAAGTGCCCTTGTGGCAGAATGGATAACTTTAGTGTTAAGTGGCAATGATGAGGTTTGCCGTGGCTAGGTACAGATATTCAAAAAACCCAAGGTAGAATCTCTTTAAGTTATTTGGTTTTCTGTCAGTGGTATAGTTTTAGATTGGTAGTGAACAGAACACATCCCCTCTTTGGGGAGTGGGGAGAGGGGTGAATCTTAAACTGGGTTCTGCCATTTTTAAACTAGTTTGTGTGTGCCGAACTTCTGTTCTGTTATGGATATAGGCCAGTCTCCAATGGCTTATACCTGTAAAAGTATATGTCTGTACCTGTATGGAAAGACACTTAGTTGGAAGAAAGAAACTATTCTTTTTTCCTCCCATTTTATATTTATCACATAGGAAGCCCAGAGAAGAAGCATAACACTTTTTTTTTTGTTTTCATTATATAAACTAATATCAATAACACTTTCAGTTGTTCCTTTGGAGCTATCCAAGAAACCTTTCTTGCATATATTGAATTTCCTTTCTATTTGTATCCTTCTAAGAAACAAATGAATAAGCTGTTTCTGGTTTTCCTGTAAGACTCCTGTCTTTCCAGCCTGCCTTTGTTTGTTTCATATCATTCCATCTTGTCCCGTAACATGGGATGGACACCCCTTTCGGATTATGTTACTGCTGCATAAATGGGTATAGGGTCGCTATTTGGCAGTGCAGTGTACTCCCCCATACTCCAGTTATGGGCCTTAGCACTTGATCAGTTTTGTAGGGCTCAGAGTTCTTGTTCAACTCACACTAGGCTGAGATGGATGCTGCAAGTGAAACCATGATCTTCCTCTGGGCAGTGCAGAGCTTTAGGGCTTCTGGGCTGGCCTCAATTTATTCTTTTCAACTGGTAAACTTTTATGTAAATCCTTGAGACAAGACTCATTTTTTTTCTGCCTTTCTTGAAGTTTGTTTGCTGAATTTTCTACAAACTAGGATGCAGACTTGCCAGCTATTGCCTGCTGAGGATAGTATTGTCCATTTTTCAGAAAATTAATAATTTTTCCCACATTATCACTCCAATAAGTTCTCCTGTTCTATTTGCGTTAAAAAAAGGTTGTTTTTCTCTCTAAATGGCCTTATTTCTTCCTTTTCTAAGACTGACACTACAAGAACATATTTTTCCATGCAGAAGGCAGGGCAGTGTGGCACCTTTAGAGGGGCATTAGGTTTCGTATGTTACAGCCTATTTCATCAGTTGCTATGAACAAACTTGCAGAGAGTAGAGATACTAAATAGGAAGGAGTTATATTATTTAAATACAAAGGATAGGTGAGCACTGCTAGTCAGCAACTGTGAACACTTGTGAGAGAGCAAGAGAGAGATGGCCAAACCATTTCCATTTTACAAAACCAAGGTGCTGTGCTTACCAAAATGAATAGCCCCTAGAAATCATAGAAATTAAGGGCTGGAAGAGATCTTGAAAGATCATTGAGCCCAATCCCCTTGCTCTGGGCAGAAATACTGCTGAGATCAGATGTTCCCAGCAAGGTGTCTGTCCAGTTTCCTTTTGAAGAATTCCAAGGTTGTGGACTGCACTGCTTCCTTGGGAAATCTTTGGGAAGGCTTTGGTTACCCTTGCCTTACCATAAAGAAGTTCTTCCTTACATCCACCCCAAAACCATCCTCTAACAGTTTATTACTATTGTCCTCCCCTGGTGCACCAATGGGACTAAACAATAGCATAGCAGATGGTTTTAGAACTTGGTGGCATAAAACCATTGAATATTTAGCTCTTGCAAATGAAATTATTAATTTATGTCATTATATGATGCATTTAAATTTTCATTTATCTATCAAATGAGAAAAATATTTAACTTTCAGGTAGGCGAGGAACATACGTATTTGTATGCAAGCTCTTATTAAAGAAATAACTCAGTGGCATCTAGCAGTCTAAATAGTAATATTCAGTTGAAGGCATGTGAAAATAAAATTTAGACACATTTCAATATAAAAATATAGAGCAAATTAAAAAAAAGAAAGATGTAGAATGGCATTTTATCCTAAGCACCAAAACAAAACTAAAATAATAAATTTAGTGTTTAGTACTGTATCTGTTTGCATCTGGGAAAATCCTGCTTCAGAAACCAAACCTATACTTCTTACACATGCCAAATAGTACCTCCCCCAAGTAATCCCATTAACATCGCCAAGAAGAGAACTTCTTAGTGGGTAATGGTATAGAAGAATTATACCCTAAATGTAAATTACAACCTATGCATGCTAAGAAATCTACTGAAATACACAAAACAAAGGAAAGAAAACTTCTGTGAAAACTTTGTCAGTAAAGATATTTTGGGTCATTATGATAATAATATTAATGTAAGAATATATGAATGAAAAAAATGTATCTAGCTTTGTAAGGGAAAGTATGGTCTTATATTTTTGAGAGAGATTATGAGCCTGTTAAATGACATAAGGATGTTTCAGGAGAAAATAGAACTTTAGGGTTGCAGAAATTTGCCATTTCCTCAATGTTCTTTTAATGTATTTTTGTATGTCATTATTTATACAGTCACCCAAAGTGTGCAACAATGTTACGGAAACTAGAAGAGAGAGATAATCCTTGCTTATAGTTTAAATTTATCTGTTTAACAGGAACAACAATAGTGGAACCCATTAAAAGCATATTACTTGCTGTTCCAGGTAATATATTCCTAAGTTTAGAGAACAGATAGCAAAGTGCCATAATTACTATGGAACAAGGAATAAATAAAGATTTTTTTAATTGTGATTTCTGTGTTTATGTATACTACTATACATAATTTTATTTCTCATTGAGAAAGGAAGAATATAGTTTTGTGGTTAAGGCAGTGGACAAGACAGTAGCACCTGGGTTCAATTCCCAGCTCTGTTAACAGACTTCCTGTCCATGATTTTGAGCCATTTATAAAAGAACCAAATTTATAAAAGTATGTAGGCATGTGAAAATGAAAATAGGTATTAGCTGAGATTTGACTATCCTACTAAATTCCTATTTGCAACTTGAGCCATCAGAACATTCTTAGGAGGTTTTAAAAATCTGGCCCTTAGTCTTGGTGCCACAGTTCCCTATCTACAGTAGCTCTAATAATTCTACCCTTTCCTTCTATTCTCAGTACATTTTATTTATTTAAATCATAAGCTCTTGAAGGCGAGGATGGTCCCTTTCTTTGTATAGTTGCAATGTGTGACACAGTGTTACCTCATCTTATTTTGGGCTCTAGGTTCAGCCTTATTACAAATAATGATATAGACTGTGGTGTAGAATCCTTGTTATACATTACAGAACAATGTGGTAAACTACATTTACCACAAACTTTTATTGCCTCTGAGAATACTTCTAATAACCTGAACCTTTGAACACCATTCTTCTTTTCAGCATACACCTGGAACTTCCTGCAAAAAATTACTGGCCTCATACGAATTACTGAAAACAGTCAATCCTCGTTCAGTGATTTACTTTTAGTTCAATATTACTGTATTTTCTAATCCTGTTTAATGTAATTTTTAGCTATATTAAGATCCATTTAGAGGGTCAGGTGATGGAACTAGGAGGAATATTTTAAGTGTTTGTTTGTAGCACACATTGAAATCAAGAAAACTTTGAAAATAAATTAATAATCTCATAAAATGGGGATTTTTTCACGTTTAGTTAGTTCATTTATTTATTTCAGCTATTATTTTTCATATTTTTATCTGCCCTCTGCTGTAAGAACTAAAAATACTGAAACTGTATACAAAATCTAGTTGGTCTAATTAATAAAAGATATCATCTCTACTATGAGTCCTGAAACTGTATACAAAAATAGAAACTCATAGTAGTAAAACAAGCAACTTGAAAAAGGTGTATGGAGTTGATGTGGACAGCTCAGATTTTCCAGACAACTTATCTGATCTTAAAATGCCCTGTGTTCTCTTCAGTCCAGTGACTTCTTCATACATAAGCACTGAATATAATAGTAACTCATGCAGTTTGTACCAAATGAGTACAACCTCTCTCCCCCGCCCCTTTGTATCATATCACACCTAGTTTTCTACATAAGCCAGATGTACTACAATAAAAGTATTTTAGGTTAATTATAAAGACTTTTTAAAAATATTCTTATATTTAATAGTATCCCAGCTTCCTTTTTTTTCCATGAGTCCGACAGTACATGGGTCTGAGTAATACATTTAAAGTGCCTCTAAGAATGGTTAAAAATACTTTATATTCATTTAAATGTTATAACATGGTATCTTGGGAGTTAAGTTTGGAAACAATTACCATAGGTCATATTGAAATATGATATCTCTTCCAAAGATTTTAAGCATCTATTTCTAGCCCTGTAATATTACATGTAGCAGGTCTACTTTGATGAAAAAGTCCTATGTGTGTGAGAAAAAGAAGGGGCTATTTTACTTGCATGTTGAGATCTATATATAGATGAAGCTCAACAAGCGAGAAAAATATATTGCAAATAGGTAAGTAACATTAACTAAAACACTTACAAAATAATAGATAGAGCTAGAGAGAGAGAATTTTTTAGGCATGTTAGCTGATGTTAGTTATCTGTTTGGACTATCAAAATGAGCCTCAGGCTAAGTACACAGTGGGTGGGGCAAAGTTGAAGCAGTCAGACCTGTATAATAATATTTCACTGTATTACATACCTCTACAGTGTCATGTAATAAACTGCTACTTCTAGATATCTGATGTCTGTGGTGATATTCAGCTACAAATTATTATAAAATAAATTGCAGAGACATGAACAATTGTGAAGTTGTATGATGATGATACAGGATAACCACATAAATCTGGATCTTGAAATTCTGGAATGCTCAAAAATCCAGCACTTTTTAAGCTTCCCCTTCTGCTCCCCTGACCACCACTCCCCACACATGGAGGGGGAAGCTTGCATGCGGCGGCTGCCATCGCCATCTGCCACTCTGCCCTGTGTGGCTGCCGCTCCAGGACCGCTCTAGCTTCAAAAAAATGGAATTTTCAAATTTCCGGCAGGTGGACCATGTCGGATTTATGAGGTTATGCTGTACATACAGTGCAGCAACATACACAGTCCCCATTTAGGATTAGAGACCAACAGTGACAAGTGTAAAAATTGCATCTGAAAGCCTGATGTGTTGAAGTCAATGGAAGGTTGCCATTGACTTCAGTGGGGCCAAGATTTTACCCATAAACACTACCCTGAGGATATTACAAACTAAAAAACATAGTTTTATGAAGAGGAGAGATGTATGTTATCAGACATATGCAGGTCTTTGTAGTTGTAACATACACAAATACATTTGTATATTTACTTTCATTATTTTCATACAATTGGAGAATGAATGGCAAAGTCTTAAATGAGCCGTGATTTAGAGTCACTTATGCTCAAATGATAAAATTTGTATGAAGTTACTAGTGGGGAAAAATATTTTGAGAGAAGAGTAAATATATGACAAGTGTCTTTTAAACAAATATAGCTAACATCAGGTTAGATAAAAAGTGTGCGCTGGGGGAGTGAGAGGGAGGGTGGGAAATCCTTTGTCTAAAACTGATAACTGGGCCCTGGATTTGGCACTGTGTTAAACAATTGTACCATAGCAACAATAGGTAACAATATACATGCCATATAAAAAAGTTACCAGAAATAGACAAACCTTAAAAATGAAGAGTCAGTCATAATATATTCAGTTAGTATTTTATCAAGTAAACTGATTTAAATGAAAGAAGATTTGCACTTATTTATTTTTGGGAGGAAATGAATTGCAGGTATGTGAGTGGTGCTACATGCATTCCAGTTTAGAATGAAAAATTACATTATTTTGACTGAGTTATTTTTGTATCCATGCAAACCATCCTCACCTGTCTATAGTTTCTACTTCCTTTATATAACTGGATTTGTGTCATTTGAAGTCAGTGTCCGAAGGCTCCATGGATAATTGCAAGAAGCAATCATTTGAAAAAGAAAATGTGACAGGCAGTCTTAAGAAAAAAGGGCATTTTCCTGGTGGATTTTTCCTAAATGGGAGTGTTTTTCAGTGCAGTGTTTTGCTCGTGTATTTGGCAGTCACTTGAAATCAAGTGCAGACTTGAGCTACATTGTGGGCTTGGCAATGACAATTTGTGTGTGTGTGGTGCTTTAGTTATATTAGCCCTGGAGGCAGAGTTAACACTTGCAATGGGACAAGAGTATTTGCAGTCATCAGAGAACTTTGCAGTCAGCTTCAATAACATCACTCCATTTTTTTCACTTTTTTTTTAAACATTTTTTTTGGCAGCAAAGCTCTTAGTAGAACCATCTGTCTTTCTATTAGTGTTTTTGAGTCCTGTTTTGAAGCTTCTTTGCTTGGCAAAGTCACTTTCATCCTTGGAAACCATTTAAAAAAAAGTTCCATGGCTTTTTGCCGAAGAAGAGTACTATGCAAAAATTCCACACGGCTGTTCATTTTTGTTCTAAAAGAATACAGTTACTTTGTCTTTGTCTTTTGATATAAAAAAAATCAAATAAAGGCAGAAATGGGACAATTCCAGGGTGAGTGAATGGGAGGGGAGAAGAAACAGCGTTCTCCATTTTTTGTGTTCCATAATCCAGTAAACCTTTTAGTTAACTGGATCAGAATAGATCCAAGAAAACTGAAGTTGCAACCAAAATGAATCAAGTTAACACAGTGATTGGAGCTATGCCTGGCATAGCTTAAATTTTGAGTTTTCTGTTCACTTGCAGTAATGTCTACCAACAGGTCTTTCAGTCTTTCCCTTATAGCATGTTCTAGGTGGAAAAGGTAAAGTAACTACCGAGTATTTGAGCATTACAATTGTATATATCATACCAGTTTTTTAATTTAGAATAATCTCTTTCACTTGCACACACCTCTGCTCTACAATGCAGTGGTAAATCTTGATGACCTCTCCTGGAAGTGTCTCTTTCTTGATTGGGTTATCTCCCATGTCAGGTTTTTTGCTTCTTGGTACACTTTTTGGAAAGAACAACCAATTAGATGGCTTAAGCTAACAAATGATTCGCTCCTTTTTTGCATCATATGTAAAGATGATGTCCTGACCATTTGTAATAATCAAAAACTTTCACAAAATTTTGCAAGAGAAAGTGCTAGCTCTTATAATATGGCTGATTTCCAGTTGAGATGACTAATCTGTGCCTGCCTTAAGTCCCTTGCAATATTCATTTGCAATATAATAGTCTTCATTTCCTGCCTTATGCTGTTGTGTAGTGTTGCTGTACAAAGTTAAATAGCTGACACTTCTAATATAGCTGCACTTCATGTGTGAGCAAAGTGTTTCATCGGGGGGGTGTTTTTTGTTTAGACTGTCTTGGAGTAAATGTATGTGTCTGTACAATATATATATGTGCATACATATATAATAAATGTATGCATATACAAATAGCCATTCCTACCTTAATGTATGCATTTTAATTAGAAAGTAGTTGTGAATAATCATTCGGGTGAAAGGTACTACACACAATTGTGATTTGGCAGCAGTATGATGTAGAATATCTTACGGCTGTATGGAGAAGGTGGATAAGTCTGCAACTGTGGAAAAGTAAGGCATTATGATCTATGGGGAGAAGAAATAATTAAAAAGAAATATATAATGGTTAACATATGGCTGAATAGTTGGTGCTACTGGTACACCTAGTCACTGAAAAGTTTGTTCTAGTTGGACCTATGTAAAAATGAACAAATGAGCACCTACAAAGGCATGTTCTGCAGAAGAATTCCCAGGTTTGATTTTCCTTCTCTTGTTCAGCAGGTCCAAGGACAGCTGCCTCCATTAATGATTCCAGTATTCCCTCCAGACCAACGAACTCTAGCAGCAGCTGCTCAGCAAGGATTCCTCCTTCCTCCCGGTTTCAGCTACAAGGCAGGATGCAGTAAGTCCTATAGATTTTCCAGCTGGAAGTGGGTGGAAGGCACAATTTGAACCAAGCCATCCAAAATTTATGATGTTCCAGGTTGCCAGAGTAAAAGCATAATTTCTCTTTCCTTAACTTGGCAGAAGCATTAAATCACATTTTGGAGTTTCAGAACGCGAAGGGTGGCGTAACAACAGATTTGCCAGGAGCCCAAGAAATATGTTAATTGACTTAGTGGCAGACAATTTCAGAAATGGCTATTGAATTTGGGTGTAAGAACTGAGAGAACTTAGTGGGTTCTGATTTATGGGAAGGTATACATTCCAACTTTTTTAGTATTCTTTTTTAATTGGTAACCATGCTTATAACATACACACTTACTATTCAGGCAGTGCTGTGGGGGCACTGCAGCCGTGGAGGAAGCACTGGGCCCCCATGCAGCTCAGGCAGGCAGGCAGGCTCCTAGTGGGGGAGGGGGGAGATCAGGCTCACTGCTTTCCCAGGCTCTCCTCTTAATTTGAAGAAGTGTTTGATGGGTCCCCAATAAATTTCTACACTATTATAGGGAAATATGATTTTTTCCTCTAGCAGCCTGCTTGCTGTTTGTTAACTAAGGGGCTTGTTCTATCCTCTTTCTGCACACATAACTCACATTAAACTCAACGGGAGTTCTGCACAAAGATCAAACGTAGCATATGCCTCTCAATTTGATAGACTAACACAAACCATAAGTAGATTTATATATGGAGTCTAAGACTAGAAACTGTAGTATCTGGTATTTTTAATCTCAGAAAGCTTTGCATTATTCTAATATTATAAAAGCCTAAGTCTCTGTCTGTCTGTATGTCCATAATGCTTTATTTGTGCTCTGATTGGCTGTCTCAGCAGCCAACCAGAGTGCCCTACACAGGCAGGGAGAGACAGCAGAGCACTGCCATGACAGTAGAGACCTGAGGGGCCAGAGTGGAGGCGGGCAAGAGGGAACGGGGGGAACTTATCATTCCCCTCTGCCTTCAAGGAGCAAGGGAGGGGGACAGGGACTGGAGTGCCACCATAACGGAGGTGATACAGTGGGGGGGCAAAGCCAGCAGCTCAGGCCTCTCTCCCCTGTGTCTGCACCTTGGAGCCAGGGTCTGGTGCCCCCCTCTGCCCCCGAACAACAGCCAGCAGGGAGGGGAGATGGAGAGGAGCAGAAAGAGGAGAGGGGGTTATGGCCCAAAGCAGCAGGGAGGGAGAAGGAGAACCACTCCAGCCCAAGGTGTGGGGGTGGGGGTGGGAAAGGGATGCAGGCCTCTGTCCCCACCCCCCACCCCTCCCATAATTCTTGATGGGAAACTGGCTAGTTCTCTATAAAAATCTAATATTTTTCCTTTTTCCCACAATTTTATTTAACATTTTCTATATAATTTCTTGTTCCTGTCAACAAAATCATAATAAATATGGGTTAAAGATAAATGGAGAATCTTCCTTTAAGCAAATAGATTTTGCCGCAGCATAAATTTCATAAACGTGTTTTCATGCATTTCTGCTTATCTAACTCTTCTGACATCAGGTTCCTATTGAGCTATCTAAGACTTCCTTGTTCTACCATTCTCTGTCTTTAGTGCGATTGTGTAGCTTTATTATGTCTGCATCAGTGTATCCATCTGTATTATTGACTAATTCATGAATTCATCAATTGTTTCTGGTTATGGAGTGCTCACTACTGGTACTGTTTTTAATAAATTTAGAATGCAAAGCAACTATTTTAATGATACCTTTTTATTTATCCCATAATTTTAGTGGTTTTCATAACTTCGTAGAATCAGTACTGGGTTTCATTGAAAAACCTGCCCTTTGGCCAATTTGCCTTATCCCAGTGTGCTATAGGTAGCGCCAGTGTTCATGACACTTCACCTCACTCAGCAGCTGCAGTGCCAAAGCATGGGTTCATTCAGCTCTTCCAGTGATTTCATATCCATTCTTTCTAGAATGATAGTAGTGATTCACAGTATAGAATGTTTAACTGAAAGCCACATTGAATATGAATACTACTGTAACTGTAGGCCTGGAAAGGTCAAGAAAGCACCCCATTAGACATATCAGGCAGATTAAATTAGTTCCATGTCAGTACAGTTTCACTTGGAGAGAGGTTTTTTCCCCTTCTTTTTTGACTTCTAGTATATTAACTGTAAGATAGTTATATAGTAACTTGCATCTGTGAAGTACATATGACATCACATATTTTTGTAACCTTGGAAATGAAAAAAAGAACAAAGTGGCGGCGGCTGCTGCTGCTGCTGCTGCTGCTTCTGGCACTAAAGCTTGGAAATAAGAGCATGCCAAGGTCTAGGACTGAGCAGAAGCCAGTGGAAAAAGACAGCTCTGTGTTTGGTGATTCCCTGGCATTTTCAATTGAGTTTGAATGAGAAGCTGAAGAGAAGTGATAAGTAGTCTAAAGGATTTTTTCCCCTCTTCACTCAAAATGTAATGTAAACACAAGTATATAATGGTCTAACTATACCTAGAAAGCTTGTAGCAATGAATAATATAGCAGCCTTAAAAATATAACATGCTCACATCAAGTAATGTTTTTGACAGGTAATTAAAATATTCCCCCTACCACTCCTTTTCTTTTACATGTTTATCAGTTCTTATGATAAAGACATGGTAGCTGATAGACCGGAAGATTTGGTACAAAACATTCAAATGCACCTAAATTCCACATTTAGCAGTGTCCTAAGCACTGAGAAACCTGAGGCTTATTGACTTTTAAGGAGGCTTAAGGTATGTCTAACTATGGACTGCAGCATAGTCATGATCCACATACATCAGGAGCTGGCAGCCTATGGTTCGCAGGCCAGATCCATCCCAGGAAGGTCTGACTCAGCCTGGGGCAGCACATGCAGCTATGCTGAGCTGCCTATCCCCTCTGCAGCACCATCCTGTGCCACCCTCTGATGCTTTGTTGTACCTCTACTTACCCTTGCTGCAGTGGGATCAGTATCTGCAATGAATATACGTGCAGGTGGCTCAAGCTCTCTCATGGGGGACTGGGCTAAAAGTACATTCTTAGCAAGACAAGTGCCTAACTCCCACTGATTCCAGTGCTTGATACTTACCCTTTGTTTTATGTTTCAAAGGCACACTTAAAAATGGGAGTGAAGTCCTTTAGGTACTATTTTCTGGGCTGATAAATTTTCTTCATGAGAATTTTGTAAAGCTGATTTATAGTTCTCAAGAGATTATGTTACTATTAGTAACTCACATTTAGGAAGTAAAAGCTGTATTATACACTTCAGTTCCAATAGCAAACAGATATGAGCTACATAATAGAATGTATAATACAGTATTTAATAACAAAGAGGGAATATATAGATTTAGATAATGGGAGGGAAGGGGATGAGAGTTTCATCAAAGATGAGATAATTGTTTATTGATTATTAGTTGCCTCTTTGTGAGAGATCTAATTTATTTAAGATTGCAGTTCTTTTAGAAGAGTAAAGCATAGTTGTTGATTCTTGATCCATGGTTCTAGTTATTATTTGACCTCTCTACCTTGGTAGAGTCATATGATTGCTTAAAATGTTTTGTGTTATATTGTTATTGTTTAATAATCAAAGTACTGGTCTGTTAGAAAAAGAAGTTGTTAGTATGTAATTTTGGGTATATTTTATTCATGGATTTTCCCATGAATACAAGGAAAAATCCTGGCTCTTCATTGTAATGCCATTGTGACCACTTGTGATATGTCACATGGCATTACAAAAGTCAGTCACTACCCTCTGATCTTACCTGTCGAACTCTGTTTAATCTTAACATTTCCACTCTTGCTGCTATTACTATTGGTGATAGCAACTGTGGGAGGCCTAATGCAGAGAATTAGGGCTGTGCAAAGCTTCAGGTAGCGATTCGATCTGAAGGAGATTCAGCCCGATTCAGTGCCCAATCTCCAAATTGAATCAGGGGACCAATTAAAAAGTCCAAATTGATTCAGAAAGCTTCTATGATCCCTGGATAGTCCCTGGTAGCTGCAGCAGGCAGCTGGAGTCAGACTAAGAGCTGGTAAGAAGGGGTGAGGGAGGAGAGGGGAGGAGACCATGGGGGGACCCCTGCCAAGCCCCATCCCCTGCCAAGCCCCCAGTCCAGAATTGATTCCGCCTAATATGGCAGAGACACAGGCCCATCCCCCACCCTCTCCCCCTGCCCCCCCATGGCTGCCCCACCTGCCTGCCCCAGGTCCTGGTGCTTTAAAGAAAAGCCCCACTCACCAGGTGCTGTTGAGCGGGGGGAGATCCCTGCTGCCCCACACTGCATGGAGAGCTCTCCATGAACCCCTCCCCCCATGGCTATCCCACCTGCCCCAGCTTCAACCCTTCAAGAAAAACAAAAACGAGAAAAACCCTTGGACTAACCAGACTTTTTTTTTAAAGTGACCAGAGCTGGGGTGGGTAGGGCAGCCATTGCTGGGCTGGGAGAGCAGGCAGGGAATAGGCCTGCCTGATTTGGAGATTTGGCAGCAGCCGAATCTCCAAATCAGATTTGGCCAAATCGATTCAGGACACTGATTCGAATCACCAAATCAAATCACTGTCCCCTGAATTGGCCAAATCCAAATCTGAAGCAAATACTAGCCACTTCGCACAGGCCTACAGAGAATGCATCCATTGATGTTCCCGTTCTAACAACTGGGAACAGCGTCATTGACTATGTACCAATTGACATGGCCCATGATTTCACCCCATGCTATGTAGCAAAAATTAGATATCATGATGGTTAATAATCCAGAAGCCATAAGATATTTAATTAGGGGTTAATTAAATTAATGAAGCACTTTGCAAATATAAAGTTGGATACAAACGGGAAGTCTTAAGAAGATATTAAGTATTGTGTACTGATTTAAGAGCTGCTACAGTCTGTCTTGGAGGTGGCTGCTTATCCACGGTGAGCGAAATGGCTCTTCCTTGTATGGCATGTATGTCTTTGTATATAGATTTGTGAACAGAGAGCTAAACTGTTGTCCCTTAAGTAACTGATAGTGAAGGCTGTTTGCAGAAGAAGACCAAGGCTGCTGCAGGAGGATTCACTTGCTAATAAGGCAACATGGACTGGACAGATATTAACAAGTTATAATCTCTCCTACTCCCAGCACCAGAATGCCTCCTGTCTCTTTTCTGGTGCAGTATGTGCTGCACCATCCCTTATATTAGCTGTCCATATTTAAAAAAAAAAAAAAGGAAAAAGGAAAAAATGTACAAGCTCCTTCAAAAGGAAAGGGAACCAAATAAATACATGTTGGCCACATCTACTCAAGACGCTGACTATGCAGTAGCTCATAACTGCTGTGCAGTAGCTTACTACTGTGCAGCAGTGTCACATGGCACGAAGTATGATGTGATGCGAGTGCACAGTAGTAACAAGCTACTGTGCAGTAGTAATGAGCTACTGCACTGTGAGCATCACCAGGAAGCCAGTTTACTGTGCATTAACTCCAGTTACTACTCAGTCATTTAGTAGTTGTGTGTGCAAGTGCCAGAGGACTGGAAGAGGGCCATCGTGGTTCCCATCTTCAAAAAGGGTAAGAAGGATGACCCAGGAAACTATAGGCCAGTTAGTCTTACTTTGATCCTAGGCAAGCTGTTCGAGAAAATTTTGCTGCCACACATCCACGAGGGGCCAGCAGGGGATTTCATGCTTAGGGGCAACCAACACGGGTTCATCAGTGGCAGGTCCTGTCAGACCAACCTGGTGGCC
>NW_017728931.1:26496955-26534783 GCF_001723895.1 Crocodylus porosus | reverse complement strand
CGGTAATCTTTCCTGCCATGGCAGGGGGTCGGACTAGATGATCTACTCAGGTCCCTTCCGACCCTAGAAACTATGAAACTATGACTTCGCAATAACAACTGTGCAGTCTACGTCTCAGGTACATGCAGCCACTGTTATTTGGGACAGTTTTTCCCCATCATTTCTTGATCTTTTTTCTTTGTTTGACGAAAGAAGAAAAAAATATTAACCATTTATGATATTGTGATATATTATATAGCTATTGTTTCTTTATGTAACTGAAGCATTTGAACTCCAAAGAAGTTAGTTGCTTGGTGGATTAACAACAGCAACAACACATTTCATTTTCTAAACTGAAGTGTGTGTGACAATTTGAATCATATGACTCTTTTCTTAAGATTTTTTTATTATTCCCCAGGAATTGTGGTTAACGGTACTATACTTTATGAAGTTTTACTGCAAAATATGTTTTCCAGACTATCTGCTATTTCTCAAGAAGATTCCTAGGTGGCATTTTTATTTGATGATGCCTTTCTTTTTTAAGAATACATGCCAAACTATAAAACAAAAATGATTTTTTCCCCCGTTCCTTTCTCTGTTGTAGATAATTTGTTGCAACAAATCATTTTATGCTCCAAGCCAGATGTCACAGATAGCATTTTTAAGCACTTTAATCATTGTTTCAGCAGTATGCAGTTGGAAGAAAAGTGTGAATATACAATAGGTAATAGTACGTTTGTTACATATCAGTTCACAGCTGCTGGAAATTTTCTAAATAAAATAGCTACCCAAAGTTATTGATGAAATATCTAATTACCTTTTAAAATAATCTTAAATGTATGAGATGGACAAGCCAAGGCTCATAAAATTAAAATATGCTGAATTTACTATTCATCCATTTTCTAAACAATATTCCCTATGTCCAATAAAAATGAAACTCCTAGTTAATTGGTTCCTCATACAGTACAATAAAATTAATGTTTAGGAGTTAAATACCATAAACTTCCTTAGGCGTATTTGCTGATGTATCTCTGTTTTTTAGTTAGTCAAATGTTTCATTGTTAATGGGGTATCATGTGGACCATATTATAATCTTTCTTGTACTCAGGGTCCATGTGTCTGACTTCTAAAGAGATTGCATGCTAATTTCTGATTTAACTGTGTCAGCTGTATCAGCTGACACACAGGTCATTGACAATCACCAAATCGCAAGAAAAAAAATGATATGGTATGCTTTTATCAGAATGACAAAAATAGGAACCATGTGTTGTTAGGACCACATACTGTAGCTTCTTTGTAAAAATGTTAATCATCTTTTACAGCTACTGTTTGTGTCTTTGAAAAGAGTGATCATATGACTAAAACCTCATCTTCCCTTCCCCCCAAATAAGAAAAGAATATTACAATTGTAGATTGGTATACCAAGAATTGGATGCTTTCTGGTAAAAAAGAGTATGCCTACTAGCCTATGTGAAACTATCACAGTACCAGAAACTGATTGGGACAAAAGTCATGTAGGTTGTCCAAATGCGACATCTCTTTCCAATTCTCACATTGCATGTCTTGTATCTCCATTTCCACATCAGACTGTCAAAAAAAAAAAGTGGGGGCATGGGTATGAACTGAATAGTGGAAACATTGTATATCATAGCTGTGTATACTCGCCTATTCTGCATACTCATCATAAAAATACTTGAGTAATAAAATATGGTTATAATCAATATAGCGAATTCTAGAGCTGGTTAAAAATAGAGGGGGACATCTTAGCTCAGTTAGGAGTAATTTTCAACCTATGATTTTTAAAAAGGCACAATTTTTATTTAACTTTTTTGATTTTTTTTAATTGGTAAATTTTGGGTTTGAAAATTTTTATTTCAGAAAGTTTACATTATTTTCATTTTTCATACTTTCTCTTCTCCCTTTCTCACTCTCTTATTTCTTGTACCCTGGTTGTATTCATTTTTATCACGGAAAAAGGTAAGTAGGCAAATAACAATAAGCTTAAGACCTAAGAAACAAAAAAGCCTACACTTACTTCTTTCCAATTTCATTGAAAAGAAGAAAGGAATTTTTCAGAAAAAAATGTGAAAGTTTTAAATTTAGAGGGAAAAGCCATATTTCACTTAAAATATATTTCAGTCAAATAATTCTGACTGGTTTTTGTTGTGCCATGTAATCAGGTTCAGCCAAAAAATCCCGTCAAAACATTATTATAGAACTACAGAAAATTAGGGTTGGAAAGGACCTCAGGACGTCACATCTAGTCCAACCCCCTGCTCAAAGCAGGACTATCCCCAACTAGATCATTCCAGCTAAGGCTTTGTCAAGCTGGGCCTTAAAAGCCTCCAAGGTTGGAAATTATACCACCTCTCTAGGTAACCTGTTCCAGTGTTTCACCACCCTCCTAGTGAGAGATTTTTCCTAATATCCAACCTAAACCTCCCTTGCTCCAACTTGAGACCATTGCTCTTTGTTCTGTCATCTGTCACCACTGCAAACAGTTTAGCTTCATCCTCTTTGGAATACCCTTCAGGTAGTTGAAGGCTGCTATTAAATCCCCTCTCAGCCTTCTCATCTGCAGACTAAATAAACCCAGTTCCCTCAGCCTCTCTTCAGAAGTCATGTGCTCCAGCCCCTGAAACATTTTTGTTGATGTCTGTTGGACTCTCCCCAACTTGTCCACATCCTTTCTGTAGTGGGGGCCCCAAACAGGACACAGTGCTCCGGATGTGGCCTCACCAGCGCAGAATGGAGGGGCATAATTACTTCTCTCGATCTGCTGGCAATGCTTCTACTAATGCAGCCCAGTATGCTGTTAGCCTTCTTGGAAACAAGGACACACTGCTGACTTATATCCATCTTATTGTCCACTGTAACCCCCAGGTCCTTTTCTGCAGAGCAGCTTCTTAGCCAGTCAGTCCCCAGGCTGTAGCAGTTCATGGGATTCTTCCATCCTAAGTGCTAGACTTTGACCTTGTTCTTGTCAAGCCTCATGATATTTCTTTTTGCCCAATCCTCCAGTTCATCTAGGTCACTCTGAATCCAAGCCTTACCCTCCAGTATCTACTATGTCCCCCCAGCTTGGTGTCATTTGCTAACTTGCATAGGGTGCGATCCATCCCATCTTTCAGATTAGTTAATGAAGTTATTGAACAAAACTGGCTCCAGGACCAACCCCTGGGGCTACTCCACTTGATACTTCCTGCAAGCTAGACATTGAGCCATTGATTACTACCCATTGAGCCTGACAACCCAGCCAGCTTTCTGCCCACCTTACAGTCCATTCATCCAGCCCGTACTTCCTCAGCTTGCTTGCAAGAATGCTGTGGGAGATGGTATAAAAAGCCTTACTAAAGTCAAGGCATATTATGTTTACTTACCCAACATCCACAGAGCCAGGTACCTCATCCTAGAAGGCAATCAGGTTGGTCAGGCATGACTTGTCCTTGATCTAGGGTCAGAAGGGACCTATTAGATCACTGAGTCCCACCCCCTACTGTGGGCAGGAAAGAGCGCTGGGGTCAAGTAACCTCAGCCAGGTGCTTGTCTAATCTCCTTTTAAATGCCTCCAACGTAGGGGAAAGCACCACCTCCCTTGGAAGCCCATTCAGTATTTTGGCAACCCTCACTGTAACCAATTTTTTCCTGATGTCCAATCTAAATCTGCTGTCCTTCAGTTTATGGCCATTGTTCCTAGTAACCCCAAGGGGCGCCCTGGTAAACAGAGTATCTCCTATTCCCTACTGACCCTCCCTCTCCAGTGAGCTTGTAGACAGCCACTAGATCACCTCTCAGCCTTCTCTTGCAGAGGCTGAAGAGATTCACGTTCCATCAATCTGTCTTCATAGGTTCCTACCTGCAGGCCCTCAACCATACGAGTAGCCCTCCTTTGAACCCTTTCCAGGTTATCCACATCCCTCTTGAAGTGCAGCACCCAAAACTGGATGCAGTGCTCCAGCTGCAACCTCACCAGTGCCACATAACAGGGAAGTATCACCTCTCTAGACCTGCACATGATGTACCTACTAATGCAAGCAAGAGTGTGGTTAACCTTACTTATTACCTCATTTTATTGGCGACTCAGGTTCATTTTTGCATTAACAATGACTCCAAGATTCCTTTCTGCTGCTATGCTACTTAGAATGGTATTTCTCAGTCTATAGGTGTACTAGTGATTCTTTCTCCCCAGGTGCAGCACTTTGCAGTTATCTTTGTTAAATTTGGATGTCTGAATCCACCTGAATTCTCTCCTTGCCCTCTAGTGTGTTTACTGTACCCCATAGTTTGGTGTTATCTGTGAATATGGACCAAATGCTTTCTACACGCTCATCCAAATCACTGATGAAGATACTGAACAGTACTGGTCCAAGGACAGAGCCTTGGGGGACACCACTTCCCACATCTTTCCAGGTAGAAACTGATCCATCCACCACCACTCTTTGGGTGCATCACATAAGCCAGTTTTCTACCCACCTGACTGAAAAAATCTGCATTACAGCTATTTAGTTTATTTATAAGAATTGGGTGCAACACTGTGTTTAAAAGCCTTTTTAAAATCCGGGTAAATAATATCTACCTCTACTCCTGCATCTAAGTACTTTGTGACCTGGTCATAAAAAATCCCAGGTTAGTCGGGCAGGATCTGCCTGCTATAAACGCATACCGGTTGCCCCTTAGTATTGTGTTACCCGCTGGCCCCCCACAAATGTAATCTTTAATTATTTTTTCTAAGGTCTTGCCAAAAATAAAGGTGAGGCTAACCGGCTTACAATTATCCGGGTCCTCGTTCCTCCCCTTCTTGAAAATGGGAACCACTTGGCCCTTTTCCAGCCCTCTGGGATTTACCCTTGATGAATCCATGCTGACTGTTCCTAATCACCTTCTCCTCCAAGTTCTTAGAAATGGATTCCTTGAGGATCTGCTCCATGGTTTTTCCAGGGTCTGAGGTGAGGCTGACTGGTCTGTAGTTCCCTGGATCCTCCTCCTTCCTTTGCTTAAAGATGGGCACTATATTGCCCTTTTCCAATCATTGAGGGCTTCCACCAATCACCACGAGTTTTCAAACATAATGACCAGTGACGCTACAATCACATTAAATTTTAATATTAGTATTTTTTGTAGTTTTATAAAGCAGTGGTGCCTACTCTGAAGTGCTAGCAGGCTATTAGAAGACAAGATACTGGGAAAGGATTATAACATGGAAGAGAATAAATGATCTGAGTGAGAATACACAAAATAATTTTAAAATGTAACTGACTAGTAGAATGAACATCTGTTGCTAGCATCTTTTAAAATTATATTTATTCTGTAATTTTATAAAAAAAATATATATTGGAACTAGAATATCTAAGCCACTCCCAGCTGCTCAAGCCTGTTCCTGAATGTCTACTCTGCCTGAATTTTGGGCCTAGGAATATGCAGAACAGATGCAAGTGAGCAGGGCTTATTTCTTGGAGGCATGTCCAGCCTGATGGTTTTGACATCCTGCAGGCTCTTCATAGATTTCATCGACATTAGGGCTGGAAGGGACCTCGAAAGATCATCGAGTCCAGCCCCACGCCCAAAGGGCAGGAAGTCAGCTGGGGTCATAAGTTCCCAACAAGATAAGCATCCAATTTACTCTTGAAGGTGTTCAATATAGATGTTTGAACCACCTCCTCTGGCAGGCTGTTCCGGACCTTGGGAGCTTGGACAGTAAAGAAATTATGTCCAGCCTGAAATGGTCTTGCAGTAGTTTATAACCATTCAACCTTATCATCCCTTGGGGCGCTCTGGTGAACAAACGTTCCCCCAGATACTGGTAAACTTTATCCCTGATAAACTTATAGGTGGCCATCAGATCACCCCTGAGCCTGCGTTTTCCAGGCTAAAGAGCCCCATGGCTCTCAGTTTGTCATTGTAAGGTCTGTTTTCCTCACCTCTGATCATGCACGTGGCTCTTCTCTGGACTTTCTCAAGCTAAGTTCTTAGGAGTCTCCACAGATATTGCCTCTTGTCTAAATGAGAAAGTTGCACTGATTTAATTTAAGAAGTAATTTTAAACTGATTTGTGTGAAATTTTATACAAATTTTAACTAGGCTTCATTTAGTTTTGTTTAAGTTGAATAAGGTTTAGTTAAAACCAAACTCAAATAAGCCATTCTTTAACTGAAGAGAGAGGTTTGTTTGGAAAAGTAGAAAGTGACTTAAGTTATCAGAACAATTTTCTCAAATGGACTGGGTTTTTGAAGGTTGATCTTTGGGGGACTGTGGAAGGCGTGTTTAGAGATGAAGCACTTGCATGATATACAGGAACAGGATAGAGATTCCAAGCAAAAGGAACACCATGGAGCATGATGTGAAGGTGCTTATATGAGAGAGAAACAAAGAGGGAGCAGTGGGAAAGGGTCAGGTCTCAAAAGTAGAATGACAGGTGAACAATGATGATTGGAGAGGATGGAGTTGATGGCCCAGGGGGTCCTTTCCCATCCTGAGCTCCTGTGTAGGCAGAAGAACAAATGAGCATCTTTGTAAAATAGGATGAAGGGTTTGAAATGGATGTGAGAAGGAAAGTATTCAGCCCTGATCTTTATACATGAAATGTCCAGAAAGTACCTATGTGACTGAAGCTTGAGTCTTTTCAGCAAAAGTGATTTAGGTATTTAAGATTAAAGGGTCACTGGAAATTGATGGAACCAAGGCTGATGACTCACTTTTGGAAACTTTATCCTTCAGGTTTTTAGAGACAGCACTGGATTCTCATGAGATGTTGCTAGTTTGTCCCTTTTTTTCTTATACCCTCAAGTAGCTCCATTCTCCCATAATTCTAACCTCTTTTCTCATCAACACTCAGTACACTGCTTTGGCGATGGCAGCATTCACAAACTAACTTTCAATGATTATTTTTTGTCTGTTCAAGATAGATGATCTTCTCCAGTGTCTGCAGGTCATCCAAAGACAATTCCACTATTCCTCGCTTGTGTTAGTGTCCCACAAAAGACACCTCATTCTCCATCTCTCACAAATCCAACCTGTACTCAGCAGCATTCTTCTCTAATTCCTTCATCTCCTAAGTAACCTTAAGGTCCCATATTCCATCCACTAACATCTTCTTTCTCCTAACTTTCTTCTCCACCAAAGATACTCAAGTAATCTTTTGAGGGATATTCCTACAATTGACCTCCGAGACTGAGCCGCCAATTCTCTGCTTAACACCCTACCTTTTACAACCTCACAATTACCTCTTCAACCCTTTTCACCTCTCTCCCATGCCTTGTCATCATTGCATGCTCTTTCTTGTGGTCTGTCTCTCTCTTCTTAGTGTCATGTCTGAATAATATTATTTATCTAAGCAATACTTAAATTATGGGAGGATGGGAGTAACTATTTTTATAGAAGAAGAATTTACCAAATAAATCACTTCTGCTTTTGCTTTTGTGATGTGCATTCCACCCCTTGTCCCATTCCAGATTCTGGCATGCCATTCATTCTAAAAAATAGAAATAATAATAACCTGACTTTATTACTTACTTAATAGGAAAAATCCAATAGCTATAGTTGATAGTTTATAATTTAAGAGTCTTACATAATCCATCAGTTTTTGTAGTTGTTTGAAAGATTGAGGAGATTAGTATCTAAGAATTCCTGCCAGATTGTAACACAGGAGTATGTCATGATTGAATTTTGTTGATTGGATACAGTATAATTTGATTTGAAAATGTGTTAATATGTTTCAAATAGTACAAACTTGAATGGCTTGGTAACAGGCTATTTCAAATACCTTCTTCCACATTTGAGAAAATTCCCAGCACTTGGGAGATGTTGCAACAACTCTTTTTATAACGAAAAATGACATTCATTGAAGTATTTATGAAATGGTTAAGAGATGCATTCCTCAGAATTAAATACTAACTACAGCTGCTCAGACAAAATCTAAGTATTAGTCTGGGGGAAATGTTAAGGACATCTCAAAGAGCAGTCTTGAGAGAGAGAGACTACTGTGCAGTTTTAAGAGGCAGAAGACGTATCCTGATCTCCTATTGTGTGTAAAGGTATCATTAGAATAATTGCATCTCTGTTTTCCCCTTCAATACTTTGCTTTATCTGCTAAATTAGTAGGGTGTTGCTACATGTTACACTTACCACAGGCTAACTGCACTTACAATGCTAGCATCCGAGAATTCAAGCAATGAAGCACATGCTAAGTACCATTGTAGCATAGTGGGAAGGAAAGCCACATGTTTGTTGGGCTCTCCCTCCCTCCCCATCCCTGCACTGGAGTCGGTTCAAAGCTTCAGTGCAGGCCTGGGTCTGAGAGTGAAACTGGCACAGCATGGGAGGCAGTTCAAGCCCATGCACTGCACAGGAACTTGTTCAAAACTTCAGTGCAGTGCAGTGGTTGGGACCAGTTCCCTTTCCATGCTGGTGTCAATCCCAGCTTGCCTCCGCACCCCCACCCCTCAAGTTGAACATGGTGCTGTGCTGTGCTTTAACAGAGCTTTGCAGTGGTGCTGTTGTCATCTCAGAGCTGAGACTGAAAATCAGCTGATTTTGTCTAAATACGAACTACAGCTGCTCAGACAAAATCTAAATCAGTTGATTTTCAAGCTATGTATATACATTCAAATGACCTGGGAGAATTTTCCCAGGTTTTTTCTCCTGGTAGAGAAACTTACCCAGAGATGCTTCAATAGGCATTCAAATGCTGAGGCCCTGAAGAGTGGAGAGCTTCTATTGTGCAGCCATGGAGACCCTGTGCCCACATCTCTCCATGTGCTTCAGGCTTCCTGAGTCTGCCTGGCAACAGATCACAGCAATGCTGATTGGCTGACCCAGACTGCCCATGGTCATCCTGTTTTGCTGTGCAGCACAATGTGGAGATTGTGAAGGGAGAGTGTTTGAGAGCAGCAGAGTGCAGAGAGTGACACACTGTCTCCTTGGGGAGGGAGCAGAGAAGCTGGAGAACCATATTTCTCTTCTGAGAGAAGCCATGTACAGACTTTGCTCTCTCAGGAGAAATTGGTTAATCCTAATTGTTACCAGGTTGTTTTTCTCCAGGAGTGGCCATTTTTACCCTGGGAGAAAAAGCCTGAACATCTGTGCATTTGTAATTTCCCTGCAAGAACAGTGAAAGTCTGTGCAAGGCCTAAGTCTCAGTCCTGGGATCACACCAGATCCAGTTTCAGAGGAAGTACAGTAAAATCCCTGTAATCTGGTATTTTACTAACTGGCACACTCTAGTAACCATCTGGATGCAGGGGGGCAGGGGGGGAAGCTTGCATGTGATGGCCACCGCTGCCACCCACTATGCTTTGCTGTTGCCGCTCCTTGTGCAGCTGCCATCACCCCTCTGCCCCTTGCTCTACATGCAGCCACCACTATCTATCTCCCCTCACCCACACTCTGCATCCAGGCAGAAACCCTGTGCCCTCTGATAACCGGCATTTTTACATTACCAGCACCCCCCATTCCCCACTCATAGCAGGATTTTTACTTAGCTTGCATTTAGATTGTAATAAGTATTAGCATGGAACTGCTCAAAAAACTTTCAAGGTCATATTAATGCTTACTGGGTGCATCTATGTGTGCTTTACTGCAGAGTTGACTATCTCTGCAGTAAAGCATCAGAGTGAGTGTGTCTACAAGTGATGCTACGTTTGTTGTAGCAACATGCTATGGCAACACAGTGTCAGTGGGCACAGACCATGATGCCGCAGCTACATCACCATAGTGACATACTCTGTCCATATAGCGTGTCGCTATGGTGATATGGGGCTAAAAATAACTGTGTGGTACTGGCATGGCACAGTAAAGGCTGTTACTGCGCAATAGGGGCATGTGTAGATGTGCCCAGTCTACATGTGTGTTGATGTTAGTTTCATAGTTAGTAGGGTCAGAAGGGACCTGAGCAGATCATCAAGTCTGACCCCCTGCCATGGCAGGAAAGAGTACTGGGGTTAAACGACCCCAGGAAGGTGATTGTCTAGTCTTGTCTTAAAGACCCCCAGGGTAGGAGCCAGCACCACTTTGCTTGGAAGTTGGTTCCAGATCCTAGCCGCCCTGACAGTGAAGTAGTGCCTCCTGATGTCTAATCTGAATTCACCCTCTGCCAGATTGTGACGGTTATTTCTAGTCATTCCTGGTAGTGCTCGGGGGAACAGGGACTCCCCCAGTGCCTGCTGGTCCCCTCTGACTAGTTTGTAACAGGCCACTAGTTCCCCCCTCAGTCTTCTTTGTGGAGGCTGAATAGGTTCAGGTCCTGTAGCCGCTCCTCGTAAGGCCTGCCCTGCTGCCCCCGATCTTGTGAGTGGCCCTTCTCTGGACCCTCTCCATGTTGTCCACATTCCTCTTGATGTGCGGCGCCCAGAACTGGACACAGTTCTCCAGCTGCGGCCTGACCAGTGCCGCATAGAGGGGGAGTATCACCTTCTTGGACCTGCTTGAGATGCATCTGTGGATGCATGACAAGGTGCGGTTGGCCTTCCTGACTGCAACCCCACACTGCCGGCCCATGTTCATCTTGGCATCACAATAATGACTCCAAGATCATTTTCTTCCTCTGAACCGGCGTGAAGGGAGTTCTCCAGCCTGTATGTATGGTGTTGGTTCTTCCTCCCCAGGTGCATCACCTTGCACTTGTCAGTGTTGAATCCCATCCTACTCTTGTCTGCCCACCCCTGTAACCTGTCTAGGTCTGATTGTAGTCTATTCCTTCCTTCTAGTGTGCCCACATCCCCCCACATCTTAGTGTCATCAGCAAATTTGAACAGGGTGCTTTTTACCCCCTCGTCCAAGTCACTAATGAAGATGTTGAACAGTGCAGGCCTGAGGACCGAGCCCCACATCCCTCCAGTTCAAAAATGACCCATCCACTACCACTCTCTGGGTGCAGCCCTCCAGCCAGTTGGCAACCCATTTGGCTGTGTAGGTGTCGACATCACAGTCCCTCAGTTTTTTAATAAGAATGGGGTGAAAGACAGTGTCGAAGGCCTTCTGAAAGTCCAGGAAGACTATGTCCACTGCTACCTCTGCATCTAAGGATTTGGTGACCTGGTTTTAGAAGGCCACCAAGTTGGTCTGACAGGACTTGCCTCTAATGAACCCGTGTTGGTTGCCCCTAAGCATAACCTTCCCCTCTGGCCCCTCGTGGACATGTGCCAGAATAATTCTCTCAAAAAGCTTCCCCAGGATCAAGGTAAGACTAACTGGCCTATAGTTTTCTGGGTCCTCCTTCCTCCCCTTTATGAAGATGGTAACCACATTGGCCCTTTTCCAGTCCTTTGGCACCACACCAGAGCATCATGAGTGCTTGTAAAGCTGTGCCAGGGGTGCCGCAGTGACCTCAGTAATTCCCTCAGCACAATGGGGTGGAGATCATCCACAATAAACTAAGTAACTCAGCCATAGGACAGTACTGTCAGGAACAGTACTATCTTATGGCCAAGTACTATATTGCACCAAAACCCATGTGTAGATGATGACCGGGTTTTTGCACCTGGTCAGCCCAGCCAGCTAGGGGCTTGCTTCACCCCAGTTGAAATTGCTGCTGTCCTGGTCACATGTATAGACACTGTACCTAAAAGCAGTTGACTCCAGTGCAAACTGCTCTGGAGTTTATTGCATCACCTTAATTTCATAGGTAGATGCACTCACTTCAATCTAAATATAACATGCTAAATGTAATGTGTAATGGTACCATAAGCACTTCAGAAAATAACCTTTCTTTTATCATGTATTTGTATAAAGGATCATGAAGAACTCTTGATTTCTCTGAACATTACTGTATATGACTTAAACTTCCACAAAATTGCACTGTAGGTTCAGTGGGAGACAGGGCAGGGTTAATATAGTTATGCGTTAGTTATGTAGACTAGTCATAGCAGATTTAGAGTGATAGGTAATCTTGGGAAACAAAGGCTAGCAGAGGCATGACCAATTGCACTCAATAAAAAGAATGAATTGTTTTTAGCCTAATTCTATTATAGACCAAAATAATACTGAAGTAGCAAAAAGAAGAAAAAAAGATTTCCAAAAAGTTCATGGAGGGACCTTAAAAGCTTTTAAGAATTGTTTTCTGTTTCTTGTTCTTTAAAAATACTTTGAGGGAACTGAAAAAGCTGAAAAAAAATAACGAACCTGAAGCAGAGAAGATCTTGGTTCTACACAGCTTACAGTTCTGCAAGAATTTCAACCATGAAATAACTTTTTTTCAATCAGCGAAATTAAATGTGAAATAGAATCCTAAATTAAATCAAATGCACTATGAAAAATGTGAAACAATAGCATATTCTGGTTAAAAATCAAACCAGAACAGAAAGCATTTTTTTTTCTAAAAAAAAGTGGACTAGAGGCTGATGTGGGAAGTTAGGCACCATGGTGCATGAAGTTAGGCATCTAGACCCTAAGATGTGGGGAGAAGTGAGCACACTAGAAGAGAAGGACAAGCTACAACTAGGAAGAACCAGCATCATACCTACAGGCTGGGGAACTCCCTTCTCATCAGCACAGAGGCAGAAAAGGATCTTGGAATCACTATTGATTCCAAGATGAACATGGGCCGCCAGTGTGGGGAGGCAGTCAGGAAGGCCAACCATACCTTGTCATGCATCCACAGATGTATCACGAGCAGGTCCAAGGAGGTGATCCTCCCCCTCTATGCAACACTGGTCAGGCCGCAGTTGCAGTACTGCGTCCAGTTCTGGGCACTGCACTTCAGGAGAGATGTGGACAACATGGAGAGGGTCCAGAGGAGGGTCACTCGCATGATCAGGGGGCAGGAGGGCAGGTCCTATGAGAAGATTCTTGGTTCATGGTCTTAGCTTTAAGATTACTGGGCTCTGTGTCCTTGGAGAGTAATTTTAGCTTAATTCAGCAAAGCCCGTACGTATATTTTCAACATTCATCATCCATGTAAGTTCCTTAACGTAAAGCATTGCTTAGTTGTTTGCTAAATCCTGGCATTATTTTTATTTATTATTTTATTATTTTTATGGGCTCCACTTTGCCTATCAGTGAATAGGTTTACTAATACTGATTCATCGTACAGGGGAGCTGCAAGATTTAATGTTTACAAGATGCTGAGATCCTTGCATGAAAAATTCTATACAAGAAGAGAGCATTGCTGAAGGATAATTTAAACATTAGTTGCTTTCCTGAAAGCATATATCTAAATTTTACCACATGTCCTGCTTATAATATTTAAAAAAAACCTGGAGTATTTTTTCCCCTGTTCATCTTTTTCTGGAGTTTTTGATTTTGTCATCACAAAATGTTATTTTCTAATACTTTATAATGATGATATCTAATGTTCTGCAAGGTCCTTTTAATTGCCCCCCCCCCAGTTTGTTCAACAAATATTATAGGGAAACTTCAGCATGCTTGTTGAAACAAAGGTACTGCAGCCTCAGGTAGCATCTTTCCTCATCTGCCCTAATCTTATTTCAAATGGCTCAATCTATGCTGCACTAATCATACATGTTAGCAGATCATTGATCTGATGATCTTTATTCATTGAGTGGAAAGGGTCATTTTGTCATCTGGACAAACATTTTGTCAATTGGAGACAGAATATAATCCACCTTCCTCTTGGTTTGATTAATAGGAGGACAAATAAGAGTCTGTTTAACAGACAGATATTTAAGGACAAATCAGAAATGTCTATTTCCTTTTCAGAATGAAACATGTCTCTCCTTATTGACTTTTGCCATCACAGATAGCAAATGAACATTTTCCATGAAAAGTATATCCAATCTTTAGAACTGTTATTTTACTCCTGTTTAGAGTGAACTGCCTAGCACAATGCAGTTTCTGGCCTTAAGCTATCTCAGTTTTACTAAGCAGCAAAGCTTCTGACCTTTTTATCTAATCTCTTTGACTTCACCCTTGACTTCATACACTTATCCCTTTTGCGGGATCCAGGCCTGACTCCGTAAAATAAGATTGCCTTCACCAAAGAGGAGATGTAGCATTCAAGAGAGTGTCAGTTCTTGTTCACATAAATCCTAATATTTGATCTACATGAGGTTCAGTTTACTAACAATGATCTCAGTTTGGTTAACTTCATATTCTGGACAAGCCTGTAAATTTGTCCCCTTCTAACGCTGTGATCTTATCAAGGTTGTACTGTTTTCCTTTTCTTCTCCCTCTCTCTCTTTTTTCATTCTCTTTTTTGAAGTATAGCCCTCTGATCAATGTGCACTTCTTTCCATTTCCCTAAATACATCATGAAAAAGGATGAGGTTTCCGCCTTAATTGCTTGTGCCTTTTATTCACATTCCTCTCTCAGCCAGAATTGTGAAAAGAGTGTTAGTAAAAGGCTGCACAATAGAGCTTTTCATTAGGCCTCAGCAAGGCACACAAAAGAAGGCTTTTGGAAAGAGTGAATGCAGGACTTTAATTTGCAGGTGGAGAGTAGATAAAAGGTGCTGACGCCTCTATTATTCTCTTACTTAGGTGACCCTTACCCTGTTCAGCTGATCCCAACTACCATGGCAGCTGCTGCCGCAGCAACACCAGGCTTAGGCCCACTTCAACTGCAGGTAAGTCTGGAAACAATGCAGAAGAGGCAAAGGTTAAGTAAATATGGAAAACAGTTTTCTATTCCATTAGAACACAATGAAACGCAATGTTTTTGGTGCATTCTTTTCATTTAAAATTAGCGTCTGAAGCTAAAATAAGTGCAAGCCATCTCAGGTTTTCCATTACCAGTAGGAACATATATATTTTTTACATCTATGTTAATTTTGATTTTTAGATTTGTGCTTTTAACTCTTAACAGGAAAAAAACAAACTTGCTTTTATTTTACATTACAGTGTCCTAGAAACTGCGTATGCGTCAACAGTAACTATTCGCAGACAGAAAAGGCCTGCCCTGATAAACGCTTTTAAACTGCTTAAAGATCACTTACCACAGTTATGTCTTTCTAAGCTATAAGCTCTTCAGGGCACTAACTGCACCCCCTACATAGTTTTAAGTTACTCAGCATAGTGTAGGTGCTGCTGTAATGCAAGTAATTAATACTTTTACTAATTTAACACTATGGCATTACAAAACTGTGTTATAAAAATATTATAGAATCTTGTTTGAGCCATACTAAACAGCTATTCCAGGACCCAGACTGGGACTAGAGATAATGAATAGCTGATCAAGGATCTGAATCAGATTTTTGCAGATCTTTTCCAAATCAAAATGACCAGATTTAAGCCCACTGAATTTTAAGAAGTGTGATAGCTGGAGTTGGAATTTTGTGTTTTGGCATATGTAGTTCACTGCTAGAAATGGGCCTGGAAAAAGTTTTTGGATAAATGGGATCCAGATCCAAATCATTTATAGCTCTTCAAAAACCTGACTGTTTATTCTTTTGTAAAACCAGATTCACCACTGAGTATGTACCTCTCTATTCATTACCATTTGTCAGGCCATGTGGGATATTCAGTACTTGCTTAGAAGAGCTGAACATTTTCAAAACTATGTGCACACTGCTACATTTTTAAATTACACTAGGTTAATCCTTTTGGTTCAGCTAGCACAGGAAAAGATGGGAGACAATTCTGATAGGGCTTTTTATGGAGTTAGTCAGTTGAGTTTTACGGAAATAGCTGCCAGTGTGTAAGCTGACACATTCTGTGCACCACAGAGGTTAATACATTCATTCCTATTGTGCCTTTATATGAAAAGCTACACTGTGTGTTAGTTTCTGATTCTATGAGCTACAAATAACATGAGTAGTTTAAGTGCCACAGGGCTATAAAAGCTCCTTGAAGGAGTTTTAGTTTGCTGTCCTTACAGCTGTGGAGTGAAGTACTGGGCTCCATGTAGCTCCACGGCTCTGCAGGAAGCGCTGCTGGCAGCCTGGAAGCAGTCTGGGAAAGCAGGCTCCGCCCAAGAAAAGCGACTGATCTTCCCCCCACAAACCAGAGCCTGCCTGCCTGCCTGCATGAACTTGTGTGGGGGCCCAATCCTTCCCTCTATGGCTGCAGTGCCCCCCAGGACCGCTCAAGCTGGGTGCCTGTGGGTGGGTGTCACCTGGAGCGGGGAGCCACTGCTGCCACAGAGAGAAACACTGGCCCCCCACAGCAACCCAGGGACCACTCCACTTTGCCAGCAGCTTACCTCCTCCCCCCACCCCACCAGAGAGGTAGGTAAGTCAGCAGGGTATGTGCACGACATGGGGGTTTAATCAGACCTAAATTGAAGTGGTGTTTTTTAAAACCTACCACTTTGATTTAGGGCCCCCATTTCATCTACACACACCCCAAGATCTCTTTCAGCACTTGCTCAGAATTGTTCTGATATAAGCAAGTCATAAAAGGAGCTGGTAAGGCCTTGTCTTCCATTTCAGGACTAGTGTTGGCTTGTAGTTTGACAGATGCTGAACCAAAGTTATCTGAGTTGAAGGTAGGATGGGAATGACCATTTCACCATAGAAAATGTGGAAAGTACTGTAGGTCTCATGTGTCTGTGCTGGTGAACATGAAGGGAAAAAAAAAGATTGAGCAAGTTTACATATGTTGTCTTGTTCAGCTGTGATTCTGCCTGGGACTGAAGCAGGAGTTGGTAGTCAGTCAATGGATGAAAAATTGAATCACTAATTTTCACAGGTCCCATAAAAATCCCAAGTTTAATATCTCTAAAGCCATGAGTATATTATGAAAAAAATTAGAAATACTGCTTCATTTTGAACACTGATTCACTTAGCAGCATCAGGAACCTGGCTTCTGTTACCATTTTAAGCATCTATTTTGATTCTGAATCCAAAATGGGTATCTAACTTTAATGCCAGAGGAGCTGAATCAGACTGAGAAACATCTGACACATTGTTTTGACATTCTCACTTATTGGGACTCAGTAGCTCAGAGTTTAGGTACTGGATTAAAGAGTGTTATAGCCCTCAAGAACTAGATAAAGTCCAGCGTACATCAAAGAAGAGTGACTCTTGGATAACCTATGTGAAATATATTGCTGGTCTGAAACCAGTTCTATGCTGCATAAGTGAATGTGTAGCAGTTAAACTCTGGGACATCATTTTGGAGAGGTATTTTCTCTTACTTTGGAAATTTATCTACAAAGTATGTAACAACAATTTTTCACTGAAAACACCCAGGATGTCCCATGATCCTGGGTCAAACTTCTCTTCACACAGTCTCTCCACTTTTTTCCTATTACTTACTCCTTCAGATTGTGGGTGCAGACAGAAGTTACATTTGTTGCATGATCAGCCCCTTGAAAGCACTCTACAGTTATGCCCTCACAGAAGTTCACAGCTACAGAGTGCTTTAAAAGTGCCTGATTGCATAACAATCTAAATCCTCATTATATGAGGGTTCAGATGAAGGTGCTGCGAAGTGGAGCACCTTCATTAACATCTGTCAGTGCACATTTGTGTGCGGAGTGCCCTTTTGTGTGCTAACAGCCATGTCTTTTTCTATGGAGGTCAAAAAGTGACACAGTTTCATGGCAAGAAATAGCAAGAGATTTTGTCACTTGTAGTCAGGGTCTGATACACTTGTTAGCTTTATTTTCATGGACACAAAGGCATCATTTTGTTTTGTTCTTCTAGTGGGATGATAAACATGCAATGGTTATCCCATTATGAAAACCTAAGTGGATAAAGAGCACTAGTAGTGGAATTAAGGTACCTGTACTACATACTATGAAGTAGCTATATCCCACTTTAGATGACCCTACCAAATTTACCTTGCAGGTAAATTGAAGTGACTTTGCTGCACTCTGTAGAGAAGAATAGTCAACATGTGTTAATTTTCCTATGATAAAAATACAGAAAACAAAAAAACAACTTTTTTCTCAGTGAAATCATAGGCCAGATTATATTCCACCTATTGGGTATCTCAAGCTGGAAACAAATATTCTGATCTACTTCATGGACATCTAACACATATTGATGGGTTGTCATTCCCCAATGTCAGTCCTCTGCCCCTCCTGGGGTTTAAGGGGTGTCACTGCACTTATCATGCTAGTGCTTTGCAGTCAGGCTGCCCCTAGGTCTGTGGCCATATGCAAGGGGAGTTCCCCTCTCTGCACATACAGGCACATCGGAACAATGATTCCCCTGCCTTGGTGTGCAAGCAGGAGTGGGGTAAAGCATCCAGCACTTACAGATGTATGTTGGGAGAATGATTCCCCCAGTGGTGGTCTGCAACACAGGGGAGGAACTCCCCTTTCCACTTGCACATAGCCCCTGATTCAGGGGTGGCAGCTTGTTGGATGCACTCTCTGGCACTCGGTGCACTTTCCTTGTTGCTGTCTCCAGACTGGAGCACCATGTGCAAACGGAGTTGGGAATCTCTAGGGGAATTCCCTTCTCTGTGCTTTGCAGACATATTCCAGGGTGATCCCTTCCTGGGAGAGTCCTCCATGCCTGACATGGGAGGTTGGGGTGGGGGGCATGTCTGCAAGTGTGGGTTTTCCCGCTTGCAGGCACATGCTCCAAGTTGGGGTGAGGCACCCAGGACCATTTTCTCCCAGGATTGGGCCCCTGAGGTGAGGGATGTGTCTGCCTGGGGCAGCAAGAGTGCAAGTTGTCATTGGCAACCCACAGTATCCTACCCCTGGTGAACAGATGTGAGCTGCAAAAAGATGGCACAAATTGTTACTGTCTTTGTTGGTGCCACAGAAGTTAAATGTTTGTGGCTCAACAAAGGGCTATGACATCTGTTCACTTGTTTTTTGGTGCCATAACAATTTATACAGTGGAACAAAATTGAATATCTGTTTGCAGTCTAAGTGACACCTAGGTGTCTGAGTTTAAAGGCAGGCCCATTCCACTCTGTTTGAGTCCCTGAGATACTGTTAATGAGTCTAGTTTTGTTACACACTTAAATCTTAGCCTTACGTCTAAGGTTATAAAAAGACATTGCCAAATGAAGCAGATGAGTTGAGTTGTGCCAGGATGTGTCCGAACACAGCTGATCCACCTCATTGGGTGAAATAGACATCACCTGTTGTCTTGCAGGCAGAGCCATCCTTAGGGGTGTGCGGGGCCCAGGGCATATCAGCTTGTGCAGGGCCCGGGGGCAAGGGGAAGGGTGGTGAGTGGCCAGAGCTGGTGGAGCTGGGGGAAGACGGGGTGGTGAGCAACTGGAGATGGTGTAGCTGGGGGCTGAGGGGGCAGCAAATGGCTGGAACCCGCAGTGCTCAGCAGCAGCAGAACCTGCAGCAGCAGTGCATGCCCATGGCAGGACCTGTACAGCACTGTCCACGGGGGCCCCCAAAGTGCAGGGCCTGGGGCAGTTGCCCTTATTTGCCACCCCTCAGGCATGGCCCTTCCTGCAGGGTTGGGACTCTGCCACTCCTGGGAGTGGCCACAACCCAATCTTGTACGAAAACACGCAGGATGCCCCTCTGCTAGTAGAGGAATGTCTGGGGAATCCTGGGTGTCCCTGTTTGCTGATGAGCATTTATCTTTGCAAGCAGGGAAACTCAGGGTCTTTCTATTTGTAGAAGCACATGCCCAAAAAATCCCAAATGGGGGAACCCAGGCAGACACTCCTGGGGCTTCAGGGGCATACAGGGGATTCCCAGGGCAACTGGAGACTACAGGCAGCTCAGGAGTGTGTGTGCTCTCCTGCCTTGAAACAAACAGATGTCTACCACAAAATAACAGCACAAATTCATGCCACCTAAGTCATGGCTATAAATTGTGGGCATTTGTGGCACGACAAGGAGTATGGACATCTGTTTGCTTGGCCTTTGTGCCACCATAAAAATGTTTCTGGTGGCACAAAGGCAACACCTGTTTGCATGCTAAATCACTGAATGAAGCAAGGAGGAGAAAGACCTACTCCGGCTGAGTTAACAGTTTTCATGGACTTGAGCAGAGTGGAATAGGATGACACTTAGGATATAGGCAGACATAACAATTGTAGCACTATCACAGGATGCAGAGGATAACTATATGAGCTGTTGGGGTGCAACTGTTACATTTTTATTGTTCTATAGTTCTAGAAGTGTTGCAAAACCTTCAACTTTTAACCCTGTCTTATTCAGATTCAAGGTTAGGATGATTTTTCTTACTTGTATCACTACAGGATCATGCAGATGTAACAGCTGTAGCTGCATAACAGCTGATGTATGCTCCCAAGCAGCAGACTTTTGTCTATATCCGTAGATAATAAGTACCACTTAGATGCCTAGTAGGTGGAATTGGATCTGGCCCATAGCTTTTGTTTTGAAAGCCCCTTGCTAACATAACCCTGGAAGGTCAGTACTTTGAAGTTAACTAGTTAGCATTATTTGGTTAGCTTTGCTGGCAGTTTCAGAGGAAAGGTTAATGAGACTAAAACATGTAGAAGCATGGAAACTAAAACAACCTTCACATGGAGCCTTCACATTGGTAGAAATCTGAGAGGAAGTAGATTGCTGTGGCCTTGCTGAAGAAGATTAAATTAATACCATTTGTGTCTCTTCTGTGGAGACGAGAATTCAGGTCTGTTAATTCAGCATCTTTCACTCTCACTAACTTCTCTTTAAAAGGCAATTGTCAGTGTGAAATGTTTCATTAGAAAGCATGGCTTCTTTCTAATAAAGCATATTTATGGTAGGGAGTGATTTTTGCCATATTCAGTTACTTGGGTTCAAATCTTCATATGTATTTAAGTACTAAGATCTACCTGGGCTAATCACAGTGAAGTGTTTAACAGAGAACAGGGGTACTAATCATTGAAGATGAGTGGTGTTCCATTTCAGATGAAGAAGAGCTAGATAGACTGAAGGTTATTTTGGCCTTTAATATATAGCTTGCAGGTACTTGATCTTGACCTGGCATCTAAAGTTGATTAAATAAAGCTGGTGACTTGAAAGGTCTGAGTTATTGTATAATTAGTGTATAGAGTTCATTTGAAGATGGTTCTTTCACAAGGTGGGCAAAATACAGCCTGCAAGCCAGATCCAGCCCACCAAGGGATTTTTTTATGGCCCACAACAGGTCCCTGAGCCCTACCTGGCCTAGGCACAGGGAGCAGCCCAGGCTACAGTGCATGCGGCTAATCCCACTACCCCTGGGCACACGGTGATGTTGGGTCAGAATAGCAGCTGGATTCGCTTCCCGGAAGTGGTGGTTTCTTCTAGCTGCCACTGCCATTCTTCATCCCTGCTGCCAGGCCTAGCCCCACTGCTTGGGCCCTAGCTCCATGCTGTTACTGCCCCATGATCCCAGGGTCTCACAGCCAAGCAAATGGATTGGGGCTGTAGGCGGGTTGGGAGCAGCATCTGGAAGTAGGACCAAGTAGGTAGGACTAGGGCCAAGGCCCTTGGGCAGTGACAGCATGGGGCTGAGGCCTGAGCGGAGCCACAATCTGCTCCCCACATGCCCCTGAGAGGGCACTGGTTCTGTGGGCAGGGGTATGCAGGAAGCAAATTGAGGCTCTGACCTGGGCCCTAATGCTGTGCTGACACTGCCCTACAATCCCAGTCCCACCCACCCATCATGCTCCCAGACACTGCTCACTGCCTGCTCGTGGCACCATCCCACCCATCTGTCCACGTGGATCACAGCCAGTTTCCATAGACACCTCAGGATCATGGGGTGGTGATCTGGGGCAGAGCCACAATCTATTCTCCACCTGTGGAGCTGGTATCTGTTGCAGGGGCATGCAGGGAGACGATTACAACTCTGCCCGGTCCCCAGCCTGACTCATGGCCCCAAGATCCTAATCCCAGCTCTGGTCCTGCTCCTCTGCTCCCAGATGCCACTACCTGCCCGCCTGTGGCCCCATCCCATCTGCCCAGCCATGTACAAGACAGAGTCATTTAGGATGTGTTGGTGAGCTGTTGTGTTTGGGGGTGGGAGGTACAGACCTGGTGTGCTCACCAAAACTCCCTAAGTGGCCCTCCGACCCAAATAATTGCCTACCCCTATTTTTTCACATATGGACTAGAAGCTGTGGGATTTAAGTTCTCTCACTTCGCAGATGGATAGTTAAGCCTATTAAGTTAAATATCATGTGCTTATGATGGAGATAAGTGAAAATTAAATGATATGGGCGTGATTATTCTAAAATCATTGTTAAGCATTTGGGTATACTTAGTGTGAATTAGATGTTTCTCAGAGCCTGAACAGATTCTGTCTGAGATGACTTTTCTTACTTTCTTTTCTGACACAACCTGACTCCTGAGTATTTATTAAACAACACAAAGCAACTGCCTTGATAGCTAGATCCAAAGAGGACAATCTATACCCCATCTTGGTTGTCTGATCATGAGATTATGACAATGACTGATTAATTGGCAGTAATACAAGTGCTGTATACACAAGTAGCTAACTATATTGAAAAGTGATGCCGAATGCATAATGACAGCTGCCTGTATACAGTTACTGTATGTGCATTTTGTGTCTTTTCAAAACAATATGACAGTCTGATGTAATACATACTCCCTGCAAACATCTGCTGTTGGGGAAAAATACAATCAATAGCTTAAAGTACTCACATTCAAACTTTGTTTTTTCATCATCATAGCATGACAAAAGATTACATGCTTTTTTGATTGTGTTAATTTGAACCTGTTAATACACAAATAAATGGAAACTTATGCTAAAAAATTCAGTGCGAAAGTATTATGACTATTGTTCTCCATCTTTAAAGGCCAATCACTTGAGAAGTTCACATTAAAATAAAGTTGCATATTCTTTTTGTGCATGTTTTGCCTCTCCCTGTATGCTGTTGAAGAAATGCTCTTATTGATTCCTGAGTGTTTGGGTCCAATTTTCATTCTTAATGTAATCCTATTCTTTGCAGTGGTGTGGGAAGATCCATGCTAGTGTTTGAACTTCAAAATATTTAATACCTGTAATCTTGATAACATTATCAGAATAGTATGGGTCGCATTTAGATTTTCAAAGGAAGTGAACATATTTGAGCACTTTTGAAAATCTGACTATGACATGGGTCTCCAAACTATTATTTTTCTGAATTGAGCTTTTTAAGGATTGTTTGTTGTAAAATCTGGATGTAGATCTCCAAGTTCATATAAATACTGGCTAGATGTTGATTATACTTCCAGTAACAAAAAAAGAAGTTAAACCTGTCTAACCAGTATTTCTCCTTAATAAATGTAATAAAATGTTAGCCTGTTCCTACTATCCCATGTGTATTGTAAATATGTAATTCCCAAGGAATTCAAGTGAATGTGAAGGACAACTTTGCTGGCTTTATCTGAAGTAGTCTCATTTTGGAATTCATAGCATCAAAGAAGTTAGAGAATGAGGAAGACCTATCAGCCATTCAGTTTCTCCCTCTAATTACCGATAGAGGATCTGTCTCTAAGGCTGGGGACAGAGGGTGCCTATACATATGCTCATTCACATTCTAATTAGATTAATTGAGTCTGCTCCACATTCTAATTGGAAAGCTCCAGTGTTGCCTCACCCTCACATGTATTAAGACCCCATGCATTACAAAATAGCCACAGGATCGCTTTAGGTAAACCTTGTTTAATGAGCTTTAGATAAAGCATCTCACAGCTATTTTGAAATGGATGGGGACTTAATACACATAATGGTGAGTCGATTTAATTAGATCACTGTCTGGGAACCACTCTAATTAAAATGCTTGCTCCCCTCACCTCCGAGCATATGTATAGGCAGCCAGAAATTACACATAAGCCAGTATAGGTAATCAGAAACCAGTTCAAATCTGTAACACTACAGAAGTTCAGTGCACATAAACCACTTTCAAAATGGCCCAAACTGGTTTAAGATATACCAAGATGGATGTAGTATCAGACTTAACTGATTTAGGTTAAATCAGTTTATGGAACTTCTGTCCCAGATCCCCATCAGACTCAAGTTAACTCACAGTCCTGCAGCATCCCAGGATGCTCTGCACCTCCTTTGGAAACCCCCTTTCAGGGTGGGCAGGCTAACCTTGGCTCAAGCTGTCTGCTCCAACTGAGCAAGGAGGCATGCTCTAGTGCCCTCCAGCTTCTGGCCTGGTCCACTGCTGGCATGTGACTGCATTTCTGGAATCAAAAGTAAATGTCTGTTCACTTGCTTATTGGTTCAATCTATGCAATTTAGATTAACCTGTGAAAATTGAATTGATTCAACCTCAGGCTTTTTGACTCTGTACTTAGCCTAAAATGAATCTTTGTGTGGTTTAATGTGAAACACCTCTGGTGCTGGGACTTAACCACTATCCTTGGAAGGCTCATCCACAATTTTCTCTCTCACTATTGGAAACATTTTGCCAGTTTTCAACATTACTTTTTCTTTCCCAAGTTTCTTACAGTTGCCTATAGGTACATTCTTTTTTTGACCAAACTAAACAATTGCCTTCTAGTCTGCTGATAGTACCTAACAGCCTATGATAAACTGGCTACCTAAGGTAATAACTTATCTGAATGGAAATAGTAAGCCTTTTGATACCATGGAGGGCACCTAACAGGACTACAAATACCTTTGAATCATTTCTGATGGGCAAGAAAACAAACCTTGTGGCCTGTTATTGTTTTCATGAAATGTAGCCAAGAGGTGACAATACTTTATCCATAATCAATTTATTGTAGAATCCATATAACTTGCCTAGGATATTATCCACAACATTTTGAGAACAAGAAGATTGTTGATTTTGATTTCTTAGCACTGGGCAGTATATAACTTAAATACCATCTAAGCCTCATCTTTTCAGTGTTTAGAGCTAACATTTTCTTCAATGTTTGCTTTTCTACTTTACCTAGACTCATTAATAGGATTCTTGCTTAATTTGTGGTGGAATTAATCATTAATGGCCAGTTTAATTACAATATTATAAAACTGGTGCAATCTACTTAAGCATAAAAAGTAGAATTAGGTCTCCACCGTGAGCACATGCATCTGGAAAAACAGCTTAGTACATTTACTGAAACACTTCTCATTAGCATAACCAAAAGATGGCAGTTGTCCATCTACCATCAGTTGACTATATTCATGTATATTAATAGCCATGTTTTTGATAACCATCACAAATGCTGATAAGAATAATAATACGGCATAATATGTTTATATTTTTGTTGAATGGATGCCCCATTAAGTAGGCTTTAAAGGTATATTAATGCAGCTTCTATACTCCCCGGTCCTGCCACCCATTAATTTCTAATTTTAAAAGTGTATTGGCTACAGGATACCCACCACCTGTTCTACACATGGGGTAGCCAAAATGACCATTTTAAAGGAGATTACTAGAGATCAAGGTCCAGTTGTACAGCTGGAGCAAGTGGGCACAGTTTCATTGATCTAAATAGACTCCCCCCATCTACGTCAAGTGGAAATCTAGTTCTGTGAGCAGCTCTCATGCCTGCAAGTATTTGCTTCCTTTTGATATGTGTATATATTTTAAAATAATTTGCTCTTAGTAGCAATTTAAAAAATGTTTTCATTAAAGCATATATGCAAGATTTTGCATTGGTTGCCAACTGTAGCTTTCAACAAGCCATATGTTTCTGAATGAAAAATATCTCAGAATTATCCCACAAGCAGATCTTACAGCATTGGAATGTAAATAGTCCTCACTCTTAGGATACCTGCTGAGAAAGAGACTGTGATAATTTGCGTGAAAAAATGAACCTCAAAATGTATCAACTCAAAAATCTTTTTCATGGTGGATACATAAGCTTTGCAGTTGGCATCTAAGTAACCCTTGCTTTCTTTTGATTTCAAGTTTTACTGGTAATCCCAGGAAATTTTTCAAAGCAGATATGATTCTCTCTGCCTCCTGCCATTCTCTGGAAGAGGTTGATAATTATGGTAGGACCTAGATAATGCTTCAAATTTCCCGGAATACCAAGTGCATTTTCTGAACAGATATATACATGTGGCAGTAAATATACTGGGCAAGCCAACAGGATGGATATTTTGTGGCTTGTCAAGTTATAACTTTATTTCTTCCCTTGAGGAAAGAATGAACTGTGGTAGCATATTCGTTCTATCTAGAGTAACGGTCCATTGTGCCAAACTTTTCAGATACCTTTTGTATCTGTGTGGACTGAAAAATGACCAGCCTATCTTCATTTTAGTTGTCACTTGGGCCTGCTGTTTGCTCACAGACCTCTGTCTGCATGAGTGAGTTTTCTTGTAGGTTAAAGAGACTGAATTCCCTCTTCCCCCCTCCCTCCGACCCTGAGCCTGCAGGGCAGACAGACAGAAGCACACATATGATTAATACAGCACAGCTGCAGTAGTGACTCATTTGCATATGTATTAATAGAGGCAAAAACAACAATTCAATTACATACAGAGCCATTCTGCATACTAAAGAACATATGCAAATAGCTCTGGAAAAAGTGCAGCCAGCATTTTCTCTGACGTTTCTGAGCCCATATGGGCTAGAGTCAGACCCCAGCAGTTTTCAAGAAATCCCCTTTTGGAAGAACCTATTAAAGAGATGCTTACACAGCTATTACCACCTCTAGCATTCCCAGAAGGTGTTTGACATTTGGACAATGGAAATAGCATAAGCAATGTCTTTTTTTCATGCTATTTTCATATTTGTCAGTTTGAGCTTCATTGTGTTGTCCCATTACATATATAAGCCTCAGTACACACAAGCCTATTTCTGTGTCTCTTGCTTTGCACAAGCACCTTTCCTTTCCTTTCCTTTCCTTTCCTTTCCTTTCCTTTCCTTTCCTTTCCTTCTTTTGTGACAGCTCCCTTTGCTCTTCCTTTCTCTGACCTTTTCCTTCTACATCTTGCTCTTTTTCTTTCCCTCTTGATTCTCTCAAGCTAGAAAATAGGACCTCAGACATTTCTGTAACTTTATACACTCTACTGACCTTAAACAATTCTGAGTAGTAGAGTTAATACTGAAGGCAACATGCTTGCAGCAGGTATAACTTAAACACATGTTCGCTTCTAGCAGTAGGAGAATTGAGTCCACTGAGACCTGAAAAAAGTTATTGGGTGATTTAGGTGTTGAGTACCTTTAAAAGTCAGACTGTGGGTGTTCTAAGTGGTAGGTGATCTCAAATGTGGCAGTATTTTAGAAACCCCCACCTGGTGTAATTAATCAGAGGTGCATGTGCTAAAAATCGCACACAGTCACGTAAACCTACTTTAGATATGTTCATGTGACTGTGTTGTACTATGAATACATACATGCATACACACACACTTGAAAATTTTGAGTCAATCTGTCCAGTATACTTTATAAGGCACATCATAAAAGTGACCCAGTCCCTTATGGATTGACAAACGCAGTCTCATTATCTCATTAAATAATGGAGTGAGGGCATCAAAAGGCTTGACATAGTTTTGCTGGGAACCTCTGCATAGCCACTTCCTTTGAACTTTTCTATGGTGTAAGCATGGAAAAATAGGTCATTCAGGCAAGAGTAGACAACTGCCTGGCAAGCATACTTGAGAGGTCAGGTCATCCTTAATATCTTTTCTCTTGAAAAAATGTTACACTTTTTATTTTGGGGGTTAGCCTGACAGACCGAAGCAGATTACTCCTTGATTATTTATAAGGCATTAATTTTAAATGAGTATTGCTCAAGTGGCTGACATCATAAGTAGTTCGAGCAACTAGCGAAAGAGTTTGCTTGCAGGTAGGAATGTGACAGTCTTCACTTAAATCATGTCCTCTAGGAGACTATCCACAGTAAATTAAAGGACAACTGAGAGGAGAAGATCTACATATTAAATGAAACCTTTTTTGTTTTGTGTGTGGCATAGCATGAAGATGCATCATTCCTGTGGTTTGGAATAATGATAACTGTTATGTGATAAACCAGCTATTAAAGTGAAATTCTGTAATAAGACAAATTCCAAAGTGCCCAGTTTTTCTGAACAGTCGGAAAGAATCCTAAAGGTGACATTTCTTCCATCAATCCTTGTCATTACTAGAAATATGGAAACATTTCTTTCTGTACCTTGATTGTCTATACATTGTAGCATCACTTTGGCTTCACTTTAAGAAATCTTTAGGTCCTCTTTAATAGCGATTCAGAAGAGGGAGTAAAACTAAGATTTTGGAGCCCAAAGAATATATCATTTTAATGTATTCTTCAATCATAAACCTAAAAAATGGCCCAGTAATAAAGGAAAAAATTGCTGTAATTATATGGGCCAAGTTAAAGGGTGGTAAATGAAAAAAAGCAACTTACAAATTTCTAATAATGCCAAATTTCTGAGCAACTTCGTTTTCTAGTGATTAGGATTTGGTTTCTTACACACTTTTTAAATCGATTCTTTTCTGAAAGATCCAGATCAAAAAATTCGGAAACAAAATCAAAAAGTATGGTTTGTATATTATGCCCTTTACAGATTTCAAATAATGTTTGTGGGGGTTTGTTGGATTAAGTCAGTGGTTTTCCTGTTATAATGTTTGCTCTTTGGAGAGATGTTGATGCAAAGATGATTATATAATTATGCAAAGAAGATTATATAGTCCTGAGCAAACTGTTTGTGAGGACAGAGGTATAGGACTAGAAATGTGAAACCACACTGAGTAGAGCTTGGCTGGTTGGTGGGGAATTCATTGTACAGCTATAAACTTGAGGTTTATAGGCTTCCCATAAAACATGAAAGCTTGAACAAGACTAGTGAATTTTTCTGGATATCCAAAGAATTCATTGTTTTCACACTGAGCTTTGTCAATAATGTATATTTATGGTCCATCATCAAGATCACATCACAGAAAAATACATAGGAAAACTGAAAGTCAGGCATACTATTTAGAGCTTGTTTGGAACAATATTACAAAAAACAAATAGCTACAATAGAAGAAAGTGTCTATAGAAAATCTACATTCTTATTTCAGGTCCACAAATTAATTCATAACGTTTTATTCATCTTACATATTAGGATGGATAGAAATACTTGTGTAACATGTTGCTAAATTTGTGATGGATGAAAAATAGCTAGCATTCATTTTATAAAAAGAAACATATATAGTGACCTATGTATATGGCTTTGTATAATGTATATGTATAACCATATTATGTATATGTGTATGCATTGGTAAATAGATATGACCTTTATCTTTCTAAAAATGGTGTATGACTTCCTCTGATTGCTCTTCTACTGTATTTCTTTTGTCTCTGTAGTTTTCAGATAACAAAGAACTAAACATGGAACAGAGACATAAGCATTTTAGTAAAAGTATATGGGAGAAGACAGGCCAACAGTATAGATTGCATCCAACAATAAGCACAACACAGGCCATTAGAAGTTCTTCAAATCCCATTATCATACTGTGTTTCTATGTCTGGTTCCTTTTCAAGCCTAACTATTTCCAGTTAGAATATTTTAGCATCAGCTACAGACTTAAACTAGCATAAGGCACAGTTTGAAGCTGTGAAATTACTGGTTTCTTTAGACTAGACATTTATGCATTGAACATATTCTACAGGTAATATCAGTCATGGTAGCTGGTATGATAGCTTCAGTTTGTTTTCAAAGACAGCACTGACCTGCTTTTATGTAAATAGAAGATTCAGAAGTATTTTCAGAAATAACTTTTGAGGTATTGAATTTATATCTGCTCTTTGGACACTTTTACACATGGTGGGGCAGTGCTTTAATTAGAGCAGCTCTGAAAGCTGCTCTAATTAAGAGCTGCAGCATCTTATGTATAAGCAACCCCTCACACTTCAAAATGGTGGTGGGGGTGCTTGAACTAAAGCTCATTCCATGAGCTTTATTTAAAGTGCCCCTGCTGCCATTTTAAAGCATGTGGACACTGATACATGAGATGTGGCAGCTGGCTGTAACATGGTAATTACCATGCTCAATGCTCTGTAATTACAGTGCATCAGAGCAGTCTCCACGCTGATGTACAAGCACCCTTTGTGCCTGGATGCCAGGTACTGGATATGCTAGTGTCCAAGATTAAGCATGTAGTAGTACTACTTATTGGGCACATCTACACATGACGCTATATCACCGTAGCAACACGCTACAGTGATGTAATGTTGAAGGGCACAAACCATGATGCCGCAGCTATGTCGCTGTAGCAACATGCTCCCTTCGTATAGTGAATCACTGCAGTGTCGTAGGAGCTAAAAGTAACTGTGTGCTGCCGGCACAGTGCAATATGAGCCAAAAGGAAGTACCAAGTGACAGCATAGTAACAATGGCGCCATAGGGGCACATGTAGATGTGCCCACTTTTATGATGCAATACCCAGAGTCAGCAGCCTGGATTGCTTAGTGCCTTTGAGGAGGTGGAAGAAGGTATTTAATGCCCTTTTGATACCTCTAAACGTTCAGAGTATTCAGCACTTGGAAGGATCAGTCTGAATGACAGCAACTCATGAAACCTGTGTTTCTCACTGTTTGACTCCTAAATCTAGTATGTTCAACACCAATTCATAAGTGCACCTTATGGCTTTTATGAAACATTAGTTTCCCTCCATAAGTCTATCTGTGCTTCATAGCCAGTCTTGAGTAGGAGTCAATTATGCCTCCAGTGTCTGTCATCCACATGTCTTGGTACCTTTGCTGGAGGGGCCCACACACCTGACCCAACATCCTACCAGGAAACTTGAAGGGTTAGCTCTTGTGCTGCAGAACATGATGTGGTCAGCAAGTTACTGTTGCGGTAATCCTTACCTTTTAACCAAGATTTAAAAAATAACCTACAACAAAACAAAACACTAAAACAAAGGAGGGAGAAGATGCCAAAATAAGAAATAGAAAATGTTTGGGGGAAAAGAGGTGACTAGGATATTTTTGTAATTAATCCCAAAAAACCTTTGAAGCCATTAGCACATCATGTCCATTATTGCATCAACCCATAATCCTCAGATTATTAACATTATAGGAGAATGATATTATACTGTCTCATATTAATTCAAGCTTATGCTATATGTATTATCAACTGTGTACCTTCCAACTCAGTTTCTTGCAGTTTGAACAATTACTCACTTTGTTTTTAAAGTGTACTACACCAAGGCCCCCTAGCCACATTATGTATTATTTCTTAGTTTTGTAATCACAACTGTGGTCGTGTACTGCAACATCAGCAGCTGATAAAGACCATCTGTGGAGCATAGAAGGAGTAAGAATGCCTTTGATGACTGCTGTGGAGTGGATTTTGTTGCTCCTTTTTAGAAATGCAGCACTTGCTTTTCCCAGAGAAATGAAGGACCACCAATTTTTGTGCAAAGGAAGTGAATCTAATTCATTTGGGATTTTGAAGGCCACTGGGGAAGTTGACTTCTCCCCACATATTCAACTGAAGAAGAAAACCCTGAGATATTGTGTGCCTCCTAACAGGTGTTCTGTAGGGGAGAGAGGGATATCCCTTCCCCAGCACACCTGCTCACAGAGCCCAGCACCTGGCCATATACATTTAAAGCATGTATTCTTCAAGTTAGACTTTTACCCACAGATCAATGTACAAGTAACAATACAAATGGCTTCAAGTCTTTTCTGTTTATTTTCTATCCTATTAATTCTTCACGAGAGGTTAGGGTCCAAATCCCTTTAGGTAGATTTGGACATAAGTCTGTTTTGTTTTGGTTCCCCTCCCTCCCAAAGCTGTTTTCTTTTTCATAGTATCCAAAAGCCCTTTTTGCCATTTAGAGAGGGCACCATTGCTCCAAAAATGGAGACGTTTCATCCTGTGATGTGAGAACACCTACTCCCGCCGACAACATAAGGGTTGTAAATAGTCAGCAATTCTGAGGATCCAGTCAGAATTTGGCTATGCTTGAATCTGCAGAATCGTTTCAGGATTCAATGTATGATTCTTTTTCCCCCTTGATTCAGTGATTATAAAGGAAAGAATGCCTACTAATTTCTTAGAATACTGTATTATGCTTTAGTTACACAGCTTGTTATCATACCATATAGTGTGATATAAGTAGATGGATTTGCTTTGTGTGTGTGAGAAGTTTTCAAAGAGGTAGAAGGAATTCCAAAGAAGGGGGATTTTGAAACCAAAAGAAATTCAAGTCCAATTTAAGAGAGTCCTTAAGGAGGTACTTAACTTTGAACATGAGTTTAAGTCCCACTGACTTCAAGTTAATATTTACGTACTATACTGAAGAGAGAGGATTTCCTGAATCTGACCCTATATTGATATGGCATTTCTACGTATCTACTTGTAAGTCAGATATATCTCTCCTGAGCTGGCACTTGGTGCTACCATTCTGATTTAAGTGGCAAGTATTGTTGTGCATGATCAAGCATAGAAAGAAAGGATGGATAAAAATAAATAAAAAGAGAAATGTTAGATTTTTTTTTTGAAAGCTAATTTGTCACTTTGCTTGTGGAGTATGAACTGAATAGACTTCTAACCCTTAAAATACTTTACTCCCCCCTTCCCTTTTTATTGCCTGGAATCTTAAGAGCTTTATCATTTGCAGTCATAAAATGAAAATATACACCAAACCCTCAAAGGGCAAGTATGAAATTAAATTATATTTGGGCAGCTGTAACCTTTTAAAACGATCAGATTCCAGTTAATGTATTTCTTCCTGTTCCGAGTGCTGCCATGGTGTTTGATGGTGGGAAGCAGTCCAAAGGGCATTGGGAGATAATAAATTCACTGGAAATTTCACCCTGAGGCGAGCCTCGATACACCAAGGCTTCCATTTAGCAGGACTGACCTAAAAATCCTGTCACATCCAAAGGTCACTTAGGTTGGGGTTGGTGTGTCCCATCTATCTTTCCCTGGTGCAAAGAATGACAGCTAAGCTCATAAACAGTCATCAGAATATGGAAGACAAGCAGGCAGGGGGAGTGGGGAGGCTAGCACAACTGACAACTTCTTAGATTTCCTCTAAGCCAATGAGAATAGATACCATCTTTGGGGTTGATTGTTTCTCCTACTGTAAAAATGGCAATTCATTTTAAAGAGGCTATAGTGAAAGTTGGTAGGCTATTTTTTGTGTTTGTTTGCAAATACTTCATAAGCCTTTAAATACATCTTTTGCTATGTGAGAACATTTCAATTTTTTACTCTATCGTTATTGTTAATAAGAATGCTTCACAGTGCATATAATGCCTTTCAGCTGTGGATGGTCAAACAGTTTACAGAAGCATCCGTGCCAAGAACTCAGTACCCATGAGCAACACTACAATAAAATTAAAAACAAAATCAGTGTTTTTGATGGGAAAGCAGAAAGCAACTGATTTCAAATGGAAATGATAATAAACTAATTATAAGCATCAGTGACAGTTATGAAAAATACCCTGCCATTGCTTTTATAGGCTGTACTGAAAGCCCACTCTAATCAATAGGAACCTGTCACATAGGCAAAAGTTCCACTGGTTTCAGCATGAGTTTGGCTTGAATAAGGACAATAGACACAAGACCTAAAAGATCGTTGTCTGGCATCTCCTCATTGTAGTCCTTAATTCTGAAAAAGAAAATCTTCAAACATACTTTCTACCACATGGAGTTATTGACTACACAGTGACACTTATGGGAGAATGAGAATCCAGTATAGACTTTTATAGGATGAAGCAATAGCCATATACAAGTCAATCTGAAGGACTAAGGCTCACTTTAGTTGACTCTAAAACAGGGACTTGGTTTTGGGAATATACCTGCCTATTTGCAGTGGATGAAAATATGTATGAGAAGGGTCTCGAAGCTCTAGGCAGAAATGTAAAGCAGGAGTATGTCTGGTCCCTATTAAAATATGAAAGGAATGGATAGTATATCCTGGTTGGGAAGATATACTCAGAGACACAGTACTGGGCATGGTAAACTAGTAGTCTGATCCAATATGAAAACTCTTACATTAAAAATATCCTACAGTGAACCAAAGTAATATTTTGTCATGCCATTTATGTCTTACTCTCCATTATTATCTGCATGTTATTAGCACATAATTAACTAGAACTGTCTGGGCTACTTTCAGGTAAAAAAAGGAAACTAGATAAAAATAGAAATAAGTTACTCTAACATTCTTAGCACACACCAGTCCTAAGAAAAATCTGCTGTGTGTCGAGCAAGTCTCAGTTTTCTATATTTTAGGATAATAGCTGAATTCTTTTCAGGTGAAATGCAGCCATCCTCTCCCCACTTCATAAGCTTTTCTTTTTTTTTGTTATACAAATAAAATGGAAAGCAACTTACTGCTTTGTAAACCTCTTGCGTGTATAACATGATCCAGAGAATCAACAGTTGCCTATATAAAAGAGTCCAGCTGTTATTCTAAAATGTAGAAAATTGAGAAGAGTTCTTCAACACGAAGTAGATAGACTTACTATACTGGTGTGTGCTGAGAATGTTAGAATGATTTATTTCTATTGTTATCTAGTTTCCTTTTTACCTGAAAGTAGTCCAGATAATTCTAGCTAGTTAGTGCTGATAACATGCAAATAATAATGGACAGCAAGGCATAAATGGTATGCAGAAAATATTGCCTTTGGTTTATTGTAGGACAAAAGGTTGAAGGCCACCTGGCTTCAAGTTTCTTAAGGTTTAATTAATTTAACATTCATGAAAAATGGTGGGTTGATTTCATTTGAACTTATGTCTTTTAATGTTAGAATAGGGCATTGTAACCTGTCCCCCAGGACAGGATGCCTCTGCACCACCAGAAGGGTTACTGCTTTTCAAGGGCCATTCATTCTTTATATTTCCATGAGAATTCACTTGAAACTCTTTAGAGTGACTTTAGCCAAGCAGCTAACAGAGAATTATGTAATACTAAAATAATTGCACTTAGCAATGACGGTCGGGATTCTATCAGTGCATATGTGATTTGGGCTACATTTTTGTGGTGCTTCATTTTTGGCTACATAAGCTACTTTACTATAATGAATGTGATCATCTCAGCCAAAAAGCAGTGTATTTGTATGTATGTGTCATGCTAAGGTATCAGCCGGAAAGGTTGAAAGAAGTTTCACAACTACAGACTTTGCAGAATGACATTTTTCTTTTATAATGGACAGTTGTAGTGTTTTTCACATGGTCTGTATTTGCCACACTAATATTTGCCATGGAAAAATGCAATTGACAGAAATATCAATATTTTAGTTCTATATATATACAAAAAATGGGAGAAATACCCACTGGTACCCCTGACTTCTCACAAAACTGAGATATATTTATTAGTTGATGACCTGAGGAAGTGATGAGTAGTGTTCAGTCTCTCCCTGTAATGAACAGCCAGTCTTGGAGCAGTATGGAAAGGGTCAGTCAAATAGGTCATACATCATACAGGGAGGCAGATGTTGGAACATATTGTAATGTATTGCTGTGCAGTGTGAAGACGGCTTGTGGAGTACAAGAAAGAGGGAGTGAAAGAAGCTATCAGCAGTGTTTTTTCTTATGGTCATAGGAAATAACCAAGTCTTTGAGGAAACCGTTCAAACGTGAGAAGTTGAAGTATTAGCATTCCTGCTGTAATAAGCTATAGTGTTTAGTATAGGGAGGAAAAATCATTGGTTGCTCTGAAACACTGTATAATATCAATATGTCTAGATGTTATCTGTGCTCTGCCAAAGACCATGTCAATCTCAGAATGTGTGAATATTTTACCTGCAAAAATGTACAGGGCTTCAGATTGTATTAAACACAAAACTGTTAAAATAGCTTCTATTTTAGCAGCATTCCTCATTCACACTCACTCGAACACCTCCTCCCTTGTTAACCCCATCATCAGACCCGAATATTAAAGTGAAATGAGATTGCATTAGGAATGAAGTAATGAACAGAAAATTCTGCATAATACTATTATTACTTCATGATAGCAGCTCATGTTAGTGTGACTACAGTTGAAGTTTCTCGGTATTTCCATTGCAAAAACCTTCTGTTCCCTCATTCCTTTCACCTTACAGATGAGAACTCAGCCAGAATCAATTTTTAATTTGGTTTTAAATCAGTGTTGACTACTTCTAAGGTACAAAAGTGGAAAAAAGTTTACAGTTTCCGGATCATTTTTCAAATCAGAAAACTGCTTTTACTCCCATAATCCATATTTGCAGATAATAATTTAAAATGTGGATTTGTTCCTTCTTTTTATCTACTCATATTATTAACAACTGAAAACTGTCATAAGCATAAACAGTAATTTGAGTTGACAATGGTTTTGGATATGCATGTCCACCTTAATATTGTAATAGTTCCATACTAAGCTTAGGTGAGGAAGAGTTTTCAAAAGAAGCCAAGTAGTTTAGGTTCTGAAGGTCAATAAAAATGGAGAAGCATGCACTATCCTACTTGTTTATATGAATAAATTAGGAACCCTTAGTGTAAAGAATAATTTCATTGAATTTATTAGAACAATATTAATTAATTTTTTAATAAACAAATTAAGTAGGAGATAACACATTGTACGCCCCATTTTAGCTTGGCGTCATATTCTACTTGTGGCAGCTCCTATTGTTATGTTGTGGTGTCTGTTGTGTGGTGTCTGTTGTAGCTGGACAGCTCAAAAGTTACTCTTCTTGCAACACTGCAGGACACAGGATGCTTGTTGCAGCTAGGAGCAAAGTGTGGTCTGAGTGCTGCTGTTAGGTGAATGTGAAGTTATAAATACAGGACCTAGTATGTTTAACATAAGATCTGCTTGTTTTGTTCTAAAGTGGACTTTGAGATATTCTCTAAAATGTAGTAAGTGAAGAGTTAAAAGATTTAACTTTAATTAATCCATTTTATTGTGCCTATGACTTCCTAAAATGACAAAACAACACATGCTTAAAGTGGCATGATGGAGTGAGATTCAGGCTAGACCTCAGACTTCAAAACACATGGGCTTAGATGTAGTGTCGTCTGAGCATAGTGTTGGTGGTTTCAGTGTGTGGAGAGTCAGAAACAGAGGCCTAAGGGATTTTCTCAGTTTTTCTAAGGCCGTTTCTGAGGGAATGAAGTCCCTATGCATTGAACTTCCGCACATGTCCTAATGGAATGAGATGGGTCACTCTTCCCATTACATCAGTGTAAGAATGGAAACAATGAGGTGAACCAGAAAGTAGCTTTTTTTGCTGTTTTTGCTATTTCCTGAGATGTTTGCCAATGCTTCGCAGAGATTGCTGGCTGCATCTGGCAAATTTTTGAAGAGCACATCCATTTTTAGCTTTAAAGTGAAGGATAAAATGATTTAGCAGTTACTCCAGTTGTTTCTTCTTATATCTTTAAAATGTGATTACCTATAATGAAGCAGACATCCAAAAATGCCCTTTGGTCGGCACTTTTTGGTTTCCTTAGTTGTCTTGGAAGATTTTGGTTTGCACTAATGGCATCTTCTCCTGTTAGATCCTGTAGTTATTAGAGCTCCAGCTTAGCAAGGTATCTGAGCATATGCTTGATTTTAAGCATCTAAGCAATTCCACTGAAATCAGCAGGAAGGCTCACAGGCTTATTGGGCACCTGCCTACATACCTTGCTAAATTGGGTGAGGCCTGGGAGAACTGTACAAAAAGTTTTGCAATAGAATTGAAGCCCATGCAAAATTCAGCTGGTTACAAACTTGAAACTCAGACCAGATGTGTCCAAAAATTATAAACCTTTAGCTCAAATCTAGGGTAGTTTTCAAGTTCATTCTAAAAAATGTGCTAAATATACTGGGTTCAGCATTTCCCTACAACCATGGGGCACATCCACATGAGCTCACACGTGCATCTTGCTGTGTCTCAAAGCCCTTTGAGATGCTGCAACAGGCACGTGCGGGAATAAAAAAAACAAACCCATATCTGCACTGCAGACTTGCAAAATTAGACCCCTGGATATCCAGGGGTCAAAAAAAAACTGCAGGGGAGCCCCTATGCCCCCCACTTCCCTGTGCTGTGTGGGGAGGTTCTGCCATGAGGTCCCAGAGCCCCCACAGCCCTTTCTACTGTGAGGTGACTGCAAGCCTTTATTTTTTCAAGTGCCAGGAGGCTGGGGCCTGTGAGGCAGCCATCCGGGGGGCTGGGGCCACAAGCAGGGGCTGGGGCTGGGCAGGGCAGCCATTGTGGAACTGGGGGAACAGGTGGGGG
>NW_017728931.1:26473556-26496855 GCF_001723895.1 Crocodylus porosus | reverse complement strand
GTAGCAGTTGGGGGGCTGCAGGAGCTGATGGGGGATGGGACCAGGAGGGACAGCAATCTGGGGAGCTGAGGGAGCAAGCGGGGGTGGGATAGGTCATGTGCCCCCTGTGGGGGGGGGGCTGTGCCCCTGTGGCAGGGCTCTAGCCCTGTGGGGGGCAGCAAAACATATAGGTATTTAGAATTCATTTTATGAAGATAGAGACACTGGTATGCTTCCAAATGACTTTAACCCTGTAGATACATCAATAAAACATTGCCCAACTGATCACTGTTTCTCTCTCTTTCTCCCCCCACCCCCAGTGGTCTTTTATTTTAATTGTGGAGGAACATGGATTTCTGGGTATTTACAGAGTGACTTTGGGATTATTTTATGAGGGATTTTTCAGTTTTCAAATAGGGAATTCCTGCTAGGGAGGCAAGTGGCAGGACTCAGGCAGAGGAGCCTACTCAGAGCTGGCACCTTGGACCCAACTGGAGGTGGCTGACCTCCTGGCCAGCTGGGGCCAGGAGGACATGCTTTGACAGTTCAAAGCAGGCCACTGCACTGGGAACATCTTGTGGGCGATAACTGCCCAGATAGCCGGGCAAGGGGCACCCATGGCAGCAGTGCTGCACAAAGGCCAACTCTGCAGCCACAGCCCACTGACAGCTGATCCAGAGGGGCAGATGCTTCTACAGATTGTGCAGTCCCCATGCAGGTCTGGCAGGTGTGCAGCAGGTCATAGGCAGGCAGCAGCCCCCACTGCTAGACTGCTGCAGTGGGTAAAGGGTTCAGGGAACTCTCAGGGCTGCTCCAGCAGTCCAGCTGGCACAAGGGGTAGTGCTCACAGGTACCAATTGGCTGGGCCCCAGAAGCTCCTGAGAGGGAGTAGCCCTGAGCTACTTGACAGGGCAGCTTTTTGTACTGATGGTTCCAGGACAGGTGCTAGCCCCAGGCTCTAACTCCCCCTGGCTGCAGATCTAGGAGGAGCCAGGCAGGGTTATTTTGCCCCAAGTGGCACAATTTTCCCCACACCAAAGTGTATGTCCAGGCATGCGGACTGAGGCAAAAAGCCCTGGCTTAAATTTGCACTGTTTCTGTTTGAGCTGCTGCAAGCACGCATGCCTGCATGTCTGGATGTACCCATGGTGAGTTAGACCAGGCTGTTTAACTGGTGGTTCATGGAGCCCACATGGATGTAGCCTGTGGAATAATTTAAAAAACCATGAAATGATAATGAGGTCTCTGTTGAAGACAAATAGGGTTTCAAAGTTTTCTGCTGTACCAAAGCCCTTAACAGTTTCACATTTATCTTGACTTGAAATTAAGTTGTAAAGATAACACTCCAGAAGGTCTCACATTCCTTTCCTCCCCCAAAATAATACTTCACTCTCCTCTTTCCACCTCTAAAAATAAAATAACATTCTTGAGCTGAATAAAGAGGCCAGCTTATCTGGCTGTCGTATCTTATTAGCACGCCTGGGCACGTCTACATGAGCTACTCTAGTGATGAGTTACTGCGAAGTAAGTGTCACCAGGCAACCATGCCAGGACACTGCTGCGAATTAGCACCAGTTACTGCACTGTCATTTAGTACTTTGTTATGGAAATAAACTGCACAGTAACACCTGCACAGTAAGCAGCTCACTTAGATGCACCCCCTGTGAAGACAAAAGGTAAAGGGGGAAAGTATCTTAGTACCACTCTTGAAATCAGTTCTTACTGTTTAGTTTGCAGGGAAGACACCTTTTTTTGCTACGACTCATATGGTCTCTTCTCCTCAAACCCCACTTACTCCCTTATGTAGTTCTTTTTGTGTGAAAAGGGGATTCAGTGGAACTCCGGAAGGTACACATTTACACTCCTTGCTTCCCCAAAAGGCAGAAATTTTGCATTTTTAATCTCTGGCCAAGCTGAAAAGGTTAGCTGCTCACTTGAATGCTGCTTACCATGGAGAAAGAGTTTATCACTGTCTCTGTCTCCTGTGCCTTTATCCTTTGACCAACAATAATGGAGACCTGAGAGTGCAACTCAGTTCAAAGAGCAAATTAAGCTTTTGAGCCATCAGAGCATATATCAGTGAGTTCCTGTTCACAATAGATAACCAAGGAACAATATTAATTTCCATTTTCAAGGGCAATTGATATACTTGCATGACTCTGCATCCACAGGAATGCTCTTAATTTTAATTAGGAAAATTGAGCAGAAAGATGGGTTTTTTTTCTTTTTGCTGTATTGTATTATCACTAACAAATAAAGATGTATCCACAGATGATCTGCAGGAAATATCATATATTTGCAAATTAACAGGAGTGAAACTCTAGGCTAAGTTTTCATTTTATCTCTGTTTCTGGTCATATTTTATTTCCCCCATTAAATGTCAATGATATGGAATTTGTTATTGAAAATTATTGCAGAAACTGTAGTGAAAAGATATCTCTGTCCTGCCCCATTGCAACAATGATATCTCAGCTGATAAGAAGGGCTTCTTGTGGTTTTATGGATTCTTTTTCTGTTTTTCAAGCAGTTTCTCATGAAATAGTTCCTAGTACCAGATGGGATATCATGGACCAAGTATACTGTCTCTACTCTGGGATTTCTTTGCTGCCTTATTTAATGGGACATGGGAGACAATTTTGCTTGAAACATTTTGGGAACTGTTGTCATTAAGAAGTTCAAAGTATGATCCCAAAACAACATCCATGTAGGTGGACTCATGCTTCCAGAGGAAGTCCCACTGACTTCAGTGGGGCTCTGCCTAAATGGGGATTTGCCAGCATAGATGCAGTTGCAAGACCTCAATCTGTTTTCCGCAAGCGTTGTTTCTTAACTGCATAAATGTAAGACAGTTTGAGACTTTCAGTCATTGATTCATCATAAGTCTTAAAATAACCACATCATGTTTCTGATTTAATTCCCTGTTGAATACTGCAACTTAAAATGCATACAGGAAATTTATAAATAAACTGAAGAAAGAGTTGCTGAGGAGGTGTGTATAAAGTTGTGAAATGCCTTAACTAATATTCAATAATCTAAAATGTATGGAATCTTATTTACAGTAAATGTGTTGGCAGTGTTTGCTTATTAGCCACTCTGGTCACTTAATGGATAAAAATAAATGGCTGTGTACAGTACCAGTTGAGTAAAGCCGTATACAGTGAAATAAGTATTTTGTCAAATGACCACTCAGAATTTTGCTTTCACAAATAGGAAATTACAGTTACTGAACTCAGGTGCTCCAAGCCAAATTGTCTGGGATCTGGATACATACAAAACTAGGCTCTTGGGAAATGTATTTGCAGCAAACAAATGGGCAGTCTTGATTTTTTCCTGTAACAACATAAAGTCCATGCTACTTTACTGACTTTAAACTTCTAATGGAAAAACTATACTGACGCAAGTCTCCATGTGGAACCTGTATATAGATACTTCATCTTCATTACAAAATAGTCAGCTAGTGACAAGGAGATCATAGTTTACACCACAAATGTCCAGCTATTTTAAATTCCACAACCCTATTGTTTGTTGATTCCATGTAATCTTAACTCCCTTTTTCTTTATGTAGCTTACTATGTAGACGTTTTAACACTTTTCCTTCAAGAGTCCATCTTCCTTGTATTTAAAAAAAACCCTTTGGTTTAGGAATTCAGAACAGTAACAACAACATGAATAAACAATTTTGTGGCTTCATGCAAGAAGCTGAAGCCAGGAATAAATTGATGGTAAATTATCTGTGTATATACAATATTTACTATATTTCTTAAACGGCACAAAGTATTCACGTACAACATTTCATCTAACAATCTTTGACTGGAGGACTTATTCCATTTTCTTTCTCCATATGTATTCTACATAGTCATTCAGTTTCAATTACTGTCATATAGTATGAACATTGTATGTACAAATATGTATGCTACTTGGACAGTTTTCCAGTTAAAACCTCTTAATTTGTGATACACATCCAATCTTAATCATAAGTTTACAATGATGTGTTATCACAAAGACTGACATCTTATTAGCTGTTGAGTGGAAGTTTCTGTTGATAAGTTCCTACAGTTACTTCCTGTGGAAGGATTGCTTTGTGGTTTAGATTTAGGTCTGAAGAGCAACAGTATCCAAGTGCTGTGCTACAGACTTCCAGTGTGTCCACTGGCAAGTCACTACCCTCTACCTCTTTTCACATTTAGAACATTTGAAAAAATAGTTTGCCACCCTCAGAAAAATGGCTACACTTCAGGTGAAACTATATTTACTAATGTGTTGTAAAGTGCTTTGAGATTCTCTCAGAGAAAATGCTATCAAAATACAACATACTATTTTAAATTTAGAACCCACACAAATTTGTAGTTTTAGGTCAGAGCAGAAAACACAGGAAGTTCAAATTGTGTCTGCCTCTTGCAGTAACTCTAATTTTGGTACTGGCTCATGTTGTACATTCTTACTTCCTATACTTCTTCAACCAGTTTCCTTCTGACATAGAAGCAAGAGAAATAGGCTTTTAAACTCATTTATTTATTGAATGAATACAATATTTTTCCATTTATTTTTATATATGACTAATTTTTCCTGCAAAAACAGTAGTTCAAAATAATATATATAAGAAAACTCAAAAATTTGAAGCCACAAATGTAAAAATAACAAAAAGAAGCTATAAGGGTTTGAGCTCAGAATGTCATTGGATTCTTTATTAATACTAAATATCCAGATCCTGCCAATCTCATTTAGCTGGGTAATCTCATTGACTGCAGTGGGACTATTCCAAAGGGGTAAACTTTGTAGGCTTGGGTTTATAGAGGTTATATTACCATAAGTAGAAGAAACTTGTTAGGAAGGCCGTAGTTCCTGTTTGAAGAAAATTTAATAGAGGCAATTTTGAACACAACACAGTATCTTCTTGGAAGATTGTTCATAAGAAATATAGCAGTGATATCTTGCTCTTCTTGCATAGTGGGTACATCTACACAAAATGCTTACATTACACAGTGGGTGCGTCCACACAAGACGCTTACTGCGCAGTAGCCTAATAACACTGCACAGTAGCATGTCGGGCAAAAAGCATGCTAATACACTGCTGTACAGTGTTATTAGGCTACTGCACAATAAACGTCACTGAAAAACTGTGCACCAGTGCTACTGTGAAGTAATGCAAGTTACTGTGCATTGAATTAGTACTTGGTTAATTAGGTTAATCAGGTAAACTTAATGCATAGTAACTATGGCACATTAATGAATGTATAGACACGTTCACTGTTTAGTAGTGACATCTTGTTTCCTTAAAATGTGTTTCCTAATATGATAGATTCATTGATTGTTAAAGCTGGAAGGGACCATTCAATTATTTAATCTCATCTTCTGTATAAGAAAACCTTAGGTGATAGACAAGTGAAACAATATACCTGTTTAGAAAGGGTATGTAAGAGACTTCAAGCTGATACATAGCAGTAATATCAAATGCCCATTCTATCCCACTATAAATGTAAACTAAACTGTGGTAAATTCGCAGCCATCTCATTTTGAGGTAAACTGCTTATTTAGCTTCTATTTATTATTGGATAGGATGGACACACGCAACAGTTGCAGCAGATCAGCTGACCCACATTCATGAGCAGTAAGCTTCCCTGCTGTCTTTTAAATTCATATAATTGTTTTGTCTTTCTGCCTTAGAATTTCAGGTTGCCAATACAAGATGCTTTTTAGTGACAGTCTGCAAATTATTTCTTAACTAAACTTTTTTGTTGACATATATTTTACATAATGTAAAAGTAACCATTCTGTTAGGTCCTATTAAACTCTGTTAAGTTCTGACTGTCTAGTGTTTCTTTACTTGGCACTGGTTAGGCTTCATTTGGAATACTGTGTGCAGTTCTTGACTCCACACTTTAAAAAAAAGGACATGGAAGGTTAAAAAGGGTCCAGAGGTGAGTGAGAAAGATGATGATAAATTGCTTGGAAGGCAAGTCATGTGAAGAGAGACTGAAGGAGCTAGGCATGTTCAGTTTGCAGAAAAGCTGCTTAAGAGGGGGCATAATAGCAGTCCATTACTTGAAGGACTCCCATAAAGAAGAGGAGAGGACCTTTCCTTTCTTGCTGCAGAGATGACGTGGACCAATGCCTTGAAGTTTCAGCAGAGTTAGACCAGATATCCAGAAAAACGTCTTCACTGTTAGAATAGTGAAGCAGTGAATTAGACTGCCCAGGGAATTGTGGTCTCTCCATTATTGGAGGCGTTGAAGACAAGGTTGGACAGCCACTATTTAGGAGCACATGCAGATGAGCTCACCTGGGCGATGCAGGTGCCGGTACAGTCCGCCCCCTCCAATCTGGCTTGTGGCTGCCTCTGCTTGGGGCAGCCCTGTGGCTACCCGCATGCCTACCAGACAGCACTGCCCCATCCCTGGCCAGCACAGCTGCTTGAGTTCAAAATCATGGCCAATAAGTATTAAACTATCTTAAAATGGTTTACTCAGGATCATGTTAGCAATGCTATCACTTACTATTATTATTTATTTGATTTTTATGCCAACCTTCCCAAGGCTTGGGGCAGCTTGCAGTAAGAAAACAGAATAGTTTATAAAAGAAGAGAATGGCAAGAGAACAAAACAACTTGAAAGGGAACTAGAATAGAAACAGAAAACTGAGACCCACTAAACACTATATCTGCCTAGCTTTGTTTGCTAAATGCTCACTCAAATAAGAAGGTTTTACTGTGCTTCTAAAGGCTTGGTACTCATGAGAAAAAGAGTTCAAGTCCTGAGGAATGACTACTAAAAATGAGCTCCCATGCATTTTCACCAATGAAGCTTGGTGTATTGATGGTACTTGCAGGAGATTGCTCTTGTCTGACCTAAGGGATCACAATAAAGAAGTAAGGGAGCCATCAATCCCTTAGATACACAGGGCCCAGACTATTTAAGACCTGATAGATCAAAACAGCACCTTGACCAGACTGTCCTTTATGATGGCCACTGTTATGTGTCCCTGGGAACGCACCCCCATGGGAAGGTGGGCTGCTGTATTCTGTACTAGCTGCAGCTTTTTCATGGTCTCCAGGGGCAGTTCTGTGTAGAGCACATTGTAGTAGTTTAGCCTCAAGATTATGAAAGCATGGGCGATGGTGGCCAAATCCAAACCTTGAAGGTTCACAGCCTTCTTACCAGATGGAATTGATGAAATTGCACTCTTGGCTACTGCTACCATCTGAAGATCCAGATGCAGCAGAGTATCAAGGGTGACCCCAAGGCTGAAGATATGAGTAACAAGGGGAGGCTGAACCACATCGGTGATAGATGTGCCAATCTCCCTTACAGGTCATGTAGACTGCCAACCATTATCAACTCTGTCTTGTCTGGAGTCAGTTTCAGTTGATTCAGCCTCATCCTATTTCCAACTGGAGCCAGGCGCTGGGAAAGGACTGAGAGGGCAGGGTCTGGGTCAGATGAATGCAGCATCTGTTTTAGGTGAGAGAGAGGACGTGATCATACTTGATGGCATCTCCACATACCTGCATACTCTCACCCAGTAGCTTCATATACACGTTGAACAGGAGGAGCAACAAGACAGAGCCCTAGGGGACCCCACAGGAAAGGTCTTAAGAGGCTGAGGAGTGCTTTCCCATCACCATCCTTTGGGATGTCCCTGCTAGGAAAGAGCAGAACCACATTAGAGAAATCCCTTGAATAACCGCTGGGTCATTTCTGATGCCTTGAAAAACTCTTCTGCATTGTCTTCTGCCAGCACTGTACACTAATCTTCAGGAATGGATGGGATAAAGGCATAACCAAGGTAAAGCCGCACTTTCTAATACCTGAAGATCCTGTGCTACATTGTCATTCTGCTGAAGTTTTCCTAAAGTGAAAACTAGCCAATTTGGGGCATTAAAGTTGGATGACCTTAACCTTACAATAGACTCTGTGAGCTAGGTATTAAATAGTAATAGTAAAAACCCTTCAATTTGTGCTAATACATCTTTGTTTATTCAAAATCTAATTTTTGTGGAAGCATATTGTTACCATGCACTTAACTGTTAACATCTTCACACCTTTTAAAAATTTGTTAGACCTTTAGAATTTTGGTTTAACAATGTTTAACCAAAAAAGGTTGAAAGGTAAGAAATGGGTATCTAATATAATCTTTCATATATTAAAGAACTTGCTGACCTATAGAGTATCTATGGAGATTTGCCACATGTTGCTGATAAGGGTAAATCTGTTCTTTGTTCCACACGAACTTTTTAAAATGTTAAATAGGAGGAGTCATGTAATTTGGTTGGTTGATTGAATTCTTCCTCCTCTCTTCCAAGATCTTGACCTGCTTTTTGAAAATGAGCAGTGAATTTACTCAAACTTCAGTCTTCCACAAGAAAATACTTCCCTTGGCATATGCGAAATGTTTCTCTGAAATTTATAGTACAGAAGATTAAATTAATGTAGTCTAAGGAGAAAATCACGTTTTATACCATGTCTTTATGCAAAAATATATCTATGAAGTCAGACCAGGGCCCATTCATGTACGTATTTTTAATGATTGTTCTCAGAATGTCACAGACATTGAAGTGTTAGGTCAGTCTGCAGTTTCAAACATTTGAACACAAACATTTAAATTCTTAAATTAATCTCTGTGGTAATGCCATTGAAGTCATGGTTTATACCAGAGACAAATTTACCCTCAAAACTGATTTGATTTCCAGAGCTGCTTGCCACCTCTAAATAACAGCAGATCTTAATCTCAACAGTTCACAGATAAAAACTATTTTAATACAAGGATGTTATTATAGAGATTATATGTATGCACATATGTGTCTCTGCATCTATATAATTACTAAGACTTGATTTAAATCTTTTAGAATTTTCTATTAAATCCAATTCTCATTTTCTTTATCAATAGAACAAGAACTGTTTTTAGTGTACCCTCAAAGCAGTAATAAGTATTGCTAACATATAATAACAATGTCTAAGGGTGGCATTTTCAAAGCCAGTCTAACCTTAAAGCTTTGGTATTGATGTATGACGTCAAGTGCAATGAGAGCTAGTCCATTGGGAGAGTTTAGCTGAATACACCTGATCTATATTAATATGAATTACAAATGGTTCAGGTGATAAGCTAGAAAAGGGGGATTTTTGCTTAATGGATTACTTTTAATACTTGCTGTATTAAAATATCAATGCTTCTCTCTCATTTTAAAGTATAACCAGTTGTTTTGTTCTGATGATTCCGCTTCTACATGGGTTTTTATAAGAGGTTAATGAGAAGATAAGCATACAGTACTGCTTATAGGCAAAGCATCTGAAATATGATTATTTTGTTATAAATAAACTATGGATGTTAAGACATAATTGCCTTTTTAAAGGCCCACTTCTTGGGCAATCTGTCTGTCTGCCTTATTAAATGGCCCTACTATTCTTATTTTGTCATAGATAGCAAATATAAACTTGTTTAAATCAACAGAGCTCCACTGATTTCAACAGAATACCTTAGTGAGGGTAAACCATTCAGTTGCCTTGAGATTTACAGGCTTGCAGGGGCTGTTACACGATCCCCAAGTTGTTACATTTAAGACTCCAGTCTGGTTAAATTGTACAACTTTTTTGGTGGTCTGAGAGATTCCCTATTGGCATTTGCTTAAGGAGACTCAAGAATAGTTCATTCCAGCAATGGTACAGAACAAATGATATCCATTTTATTTTTGAGGTGCTGGCTTCATCAGTCTCACAGACTTGAGGTTGCACAGAATATCCTTTTTCATGACAACAGTATATTTCAGCATGGAGACTACTGGAATCTTTCTGATGTATCAGTTTCTCCAAATTTTGAGACTCTGGTGGACCTCAGGGTAGAACTATTCTTTGTCTGCATTCAGTTGCTTTAGTTAGTATAGCCATCCACTCTAAACTCTTGTTATTTAGCCATTGCATAACAACCAATGCCCTATTGTTGGGCATAAGTCATAAGTTATGCCTTAAAATGATTACATTTGAAAAGACAGATTCAAATAATGTCAAAGTTCAGATTTTCCCACCAAATATTAACAAGCTAAGTCTTAGTCCATTTTTCAAAATGGGGAAGACTGTAGGTGAAACCATACTGGCTAATTAGAATCCACCCTCTCCCTTATTATTTAACAGGCTAGAGCTAGACAGCTATCCTCATTTTTTAAAACCATTTTCTGAATGGAAGTAGCGCCAATGGCAGAAAGAACTAGTATGGTTATTTGCTATAAGACCTCTTACTCAGGTGCCATCTACCCTAACTTATATGCCAAGTTAGGTCTTTGCAACCTGCAATAATACGTCTTAAATTGCTCAAATAGTGATAGTTAAGTCAGATATCTTTTTTAGTAGAAAAGATGCCTTGTGCATGGTAAAGCTAAGACTTCCCAGAGGACCTTGTTTACTCATTTTTATTTTTTATTTTTAAATTATTAAATACATGTAATAACAGTGGAGAAAAAAAGGGTCAGCCTGGAGAGCTGGAGAGGTTGCAGCCCTCTGTGTATACACAAAAACAAATTCAACATGGGTGATGGCACTGCAAGTTTTCTTCCAGTGTCTCTTCCAAACTGCTCTGTGTCGACAAATGTGCCTCAGTCCTTTTTCAAGAGACCATCTCTCTGACTGTGCAGCTTGTCCCTGAACAGAGAACAGGTACAAGGTCCAGGCAGCCCTTCATTTACACTTAACCACTCAAAATATGGCCTTCTGCTGGACTTCTGCATAGTAGCATTTAGCCTCAATTAGGAACTATCGGCTGCCTACAGGCGTGCTGGTTCCCGTTCTAATTAGAGCACTCCAGCATCACTTCACCGCATGCATTAAGCCTCTCCACATTTTAAAATGGCTTCAGGGGCACTTTAACTAAAGCTTGTCAAATGAGCTTTAGTTAAAGCACTCCCATGGCTATTTTAAAACATGGGGGCTTAATACACGTGGCAGTGGGCTGTCTTAATTAGAGCAGCCCCTCCTCACCCCCGAGCACATGTATAGGCACCCATCGCTTCCAACTAATTTCATATAGACCACAGAACAGCTATAAAACAGCACAAATTCCTTGGTGCAATAACATTCAGAGCCCTCATTTGGCCATCTTGCTTCTTTTTTAACTTCTTCCAGAAGTCATTTCACATTTTTGTGTCTTGTTACTTTTAAGGCAGGGGTGTCAAACAGACCCACAGAGCTCTGTCATCTGCCCCCCAGTGCTGCCCCTGAGTCTGATCAGCCCCACAGAGAACATGGCACATGACGGTGGCACAGGGCTGGATTGGGACCCATGACCCCATTTCTTCCCTATACCCTTCTCCCTCTCCCTCCCCCCCAGCATACCTGATCTTACAGTGTGGCTGCTGCTCTAGGATCTGTGCCACATGCAGTGGAGATCTCAGACTGGCTGGAGTGACTGCCAGATCAGGTATGCTGGCAGGGAAGGCAAAGGAGGAGGGAGTTCATTGGCCCAGTCCAGCCTGTGGACCAGCCCCATGCCACTCATCCGGCCCATAGTTAGACACCCCTGTTTTCAGGGCTGGAACAAGCCCAAACTGGGATTTGCCTTAGGGACTGGCCATCAGCATGAAACTCAGTTCTGTCACTAGTCTGCTTCCACCAGGTATATGACTGAGCTGCTGCAGAGCAGTGTCCTTTGAGGAAGTGCCACCATTCAGTCCTCTGTACTCAACCTGCTGGAGCAGCCTTCATGCCCTTGTTTGTTTCTGCCTTTATGACTGCAGGAGTGACTCTCCTTTAAGAGCCATCTGTCTGGATCTGATGTTTCTTGTATCCATCACTGTAATTTCTAACTGGATGACCTTGGATGACTATCCCTGGGTGACTGTATTTGAGGCTGGTTGGCTGAGTATGGATAATGGTGGTAGGCAGAATGAATGAGTAAGTATGCAAGTAAGACAGTGAGAAGAGAACGAATGACTGAGAAGGAAGCAGAGAAAGTGCAGGAAGAAGGGAAATAATGAATGGTGAGTAAGAATAATGAGGAACATGTAGAGGCCAAAATGAAGAAAGGAGGAAAAAAAAGAAAGAAGAAACAAAACCAAAAGACGAGGAGGAAAGCTGGGAGAAAAGAAAGAATGAGAAGATCCTTGGTGCAGAATTATTTGAAGTGACAGGAGCAAAAACAGAATAGATTTTATATTGTTAAATGATCAGGATTGTATACATATCACAACTGAAAGAATATATAGAGGAATGTATGAGGGCTTGGTTTTGAAGTATCAAGGTTTGGGATAACCTACATCAATTACTCATGTCTTCAGCACTCCCAAGCCACATAATCATCCCAAACTCATGGCAGGCAAATCTGGACATTTGACCATACTGTCATATATTCTTTTTAGAGCATATGTAGTCTGAGTAATATTTGTGCAAGCACTCAGAGTTAGTAACTTTAAACCTTTTCCCCAGCTTCCAATATGCTCCTCAGGCTTGGTCCTGATGAATCCTCACTCCCCTCTCTCAAGATCACATATTTTATTTAGTGTTCCATTGTGATCTCCCTTCTGACCCTTCTTCTGTTATTGACATAATCATTTTTAAAGAAGACCTATCACCTGCACCCAGCAATAAGCAGGCAGAATCTCTAAGTCCAGTCTTGTTGGTATACCATGTTTTCTCACGTCCACTTTTCCTGCCCCTTATTTGTCACTCCCATTCTTGTTATACCTAATTTACAGTGGAAGCAACTTGAGGCAGAATGTGTCATATTTCTCCTGTAACTTGCCCCATACACTGACTGCACTATAGCAATAATAAAGTATACATCTGGCCTGATGTTGAAACTGACTCTGTGACCACGGGATAAAAGGCCCTGTTATTTCATTACCAGTTTGTTGCACCATCCAGACTTGCATTTGGCTTCATTTTCATTCCCTACTCTATGCATAAAGCAGCCACATTGTATTAACTGCTGCTTCTCTTGCCCACAGTGTTTGTCTTCTCTACTTCATGGTGGGTTTACAACACACTGCCAGCTTACCTATTTCCTCTCAGTCCTTGGCTCCATTCCACCAAGGCACTTAAGTCAGTGCTTAATTTTAAACATATGACTTTGATAGCAGTACTCACATGCTTAAAGTTAAATGTGTGCCTTAGTGCCTTTCTGGCTCAAAGCCCTCGCGTTTTAGGATTTTTAAAAAAATGTTTTCATGTGTTTGCGCTGCACCCTGCACAAAGACATCTCAATCTTGCTTGGAGCCCCTGATTGTTATTGTGATGTAATGTTATATATTGTTGTTGCTACATTTTATTACGGCTGTGCCTAAGACTAACCAAGAATGAGAAGCATTGGAAAAACATAAAGCAGCAGTTAGTCCCTGCCCCAAACCATTTACAGCCTAAATAGACGAGAGCAATACTGAGTATGACAAACAGATATAATGTACAAGCAGAATGAACAGTGTGATGATATTAGCAAATATTACGTTAATTCCATGATTTTGTGGGGAGGGAGTCGTTAATATAATATTGCTAGGATGTTCTTATGGCCCCATCCTTTCAGGAAGGAAAGTGATTGTCCCATGGCACAGGCAGACCATGAAGTGGATTATCTGAATGCCTGGATATGCTGAAGCTGGGTCATTTCATATATGACATCTGTCTTTCCTCCCCTGAAGGATGAAGCTCACAAGTTGAGGTGACAGTTCCTGTCTTGAAATATGCCAGTGTGCTAAATAAAAAATACCCATCAGAAAAACATACAGCCTCTGCAGTAGAAGAATTTTTTTAAAGATGTATTTATTTATTTATTGATGATGTCTCATTTTCTGTGTCTCTCCTGCCTTTTTCTTTTTTACAGCAGTTGTATGCTGCCCAACTTGCTGCAATGCAAGTGTCTCCAGGAGGCAAGATACCTGGCATACCCCAAGGCAACCTTGGTGCTGCTGTATCCCCTACCAGCATCCACACAGACAAGAGCACAAACAGCCCTCCACCCAAAAGCAAGGTACTGTGCCATTTAAAGGAGACGGTGCCGTAACACAGTATTTATAACTGTCTTGATATTTACACAGTTCTTGCCAATATGATAGCTTCATACCTCCCAAGAGCTTGTAGATTTATCTCCATATGAATTAGGGATGGATTCTTATCCCCATATGACAGAAGGGGAATTCAGGCATGCTGGCAATAAATGACATGCCCAAGGTCAGGAACTGAGCAAGGAACTCCATTCAGGGTGCATCTGCACATAAACTTAGTATACCTAAATAAACCCCATCTGGCAGGAAGCCCAGGGGGTTAGCCTGCAAGCCCAGAGCTGCTCCACCCCAAATGAGTGTGCTCTGGAGAGGCTGGCTGGGGCTTGAGGATGCTCCAGGGCAGGACTAACTGGCAAGCAGCCCCGCACTGTAGTACCTTTGTGCCCCACCCAGCCCTCGTCATCATCTACACGTGTTACAGCAGAGTAAATAACTCTACCATAGAATAGTGATTGTGTTGGTCAGTACTATCCTACAGCAGAGTTAATTAGTTTACTCCAGCCTAATAGTGCTGCATGTGTAGACACAGAGGGCACTTATACACATGCAGGGAGGTTGCTCCAATGCTCTGTAAATCTAGCGTGTTGGAGCACAGAAATTCTCTTGGTCTGTAAATCAAGTCTGCTGGAGCACAGAAATTAATGCACTCCAGAAACCTCTAGCATCCTGGGTATCAGCATCCCTGCACTGAAAAATGGCAGTGGGATGCTTTGAACTAAAGCTTATTGAACAAGGGACATTGATACATGTGATGCTTGGCTCTTTTAACTAACACAGCTTGCTAATTAAAGTGCTCCCCTGCCTCTCACAGCTCATCTATAAATGCTCAGATGCTTTACTGTGGAGCTAATTAGACAACTCCGCAGTAAAAAATCTTGTGTAGTTGTTCCTTCAAAATCGAATTTTAGTGCTTTAACCACAAGTCTATTCATTTTTTTATCTTTTGGTAATATACAAAAAACTGACACCCTAGGCATTTAGCCCTTGTGCACAACCATGTCTCTCTTACCACTTAAACAATAGCTATATTTGTGACACTGCATCGGAAGATAGCAGTAATGCAGCATCTTTGGGGCTAAATTCTGCTATAGAATCCATCCACTGAAATCAAAAGGAGTCTTATGATACATAGCTAATGAAAAAAATTGACTGTAAGTTGGTGTCTGTTGTGTTACACACCATATCTTTCTTTAAAACTCTGGGATCTAGGGAGAGTAGTTTGGCAGTAGTGGGGAAATGAGATTTATGTTCATGTTGGAGTTGTATTATCAGATTCAATTGTATCTTTACAACACTGTCTATGTTTGGCAAAATAGCTATGGTTCGGATAAATATATAAATGCCAGTATCCCACACAGCATAGTGTGACTTCATTAGATTGCTGGCGAATGGAAGATTAGGATTCAGTTGCTGAGAGTCAAAATCAGATAGAAAGCATTTTGTTAGAGACTACCATCCTTGCCACAAAATCCCCACATAATTTTCCCCCTGTGTTCTTTGCCTGGACAAAGCAAACTAAATGAAATAGAAAACCAAATAAATTATAGAAGCAACTTTTTTTTCTGCTGTTAGTCAGCTTCTGCAATGTTTATCAATTTAAATCAGCTGTCCATACAGTACAGCGGATCATTAGACCAAGAGAAAAAATGCCTCTTTATATTTTGATCCACACTGAACTGTACTTACCTATAACATTGATGAATAACCTTAAGGAAATGTTAATGAGTTAAGCTCAATTTCTGTGTTCAGTGGAACTACTTTAGTGAAGCTCAGTGAGACTACTTTCATAATACAAATGAGAGGGCAAATCAGAGCCACTTTCTGTGCCCTTCCCTAATTTACAGATAGCAATAGGGATACTAAATAGCTTTATAATATAAAACCCTAGGTCAGAGTTTCCAACGCACTAGGGCTGTGCGAAGTTTTAGTACCTGATTTGATTTGGCAGGGGTTCAGCCCGATTCGGTGTCTGGATCTCCAAATCCAAATTGAATCAGGAGACCCTTTAATCTCTCTGAATTTAACTGGAACCCTCTGAATTGATTCAGAGAGATTTGGAAAGTTTCGGAGATTCAGACATAGACACAGCTTTAAATGTTTTTTCTACATACCTCAAGGTAGCAAGCCGCTCGTGAATGTTGCAATGCTGGGGCAGATAGAGCACCCCACAGGAGTGCGGGAAGGTTCCCAGCACGCTTGGCAGGAGACCCAGAAGTGCACATCCAGGTCCACTGGGGACTGTGTGGGGTCCCCCACCTGTGCCCCCCCAGCTTGGCAACTGATACCTCCTGGGTCTGGCGAGGGGCACCTGGGGTCCTCCTGTGGCCAACCGGTGAGCCGGAGGAGTGCAGAGGGGTCCCCCAGCATACTCCCTGATGGACCCAGAAGTGGATTGGAACTAGTTCCGGTCCACTTCTGGGTTTGCCGCCAAGTACCTCCCCCCTCCCCCCCCGTTTGCCTCTGAGCACCCCCGCTGCACTCCTGTGGAATGCTCCACCTGCCCCAGCATCACAGCATTCACAAGTCACGCTGGTACCTCAAGGTATGTAGAAAAAACATGTAAAGCTGTGTCTGGTTGAATTGCTGATTCTCTGAATCAGCATCAAATCTTCAGATTCAGATTCGGCTGAACTGAATTGGGGACAGTGATCCAAATCAACGAATCACTGTCCTGATTCGGACTGAATCTGAATCCAAATCGAATATGGCCTGTTTCACACATCACTACCAAGCACCTGAATGATTCTTTGGAGCACAAGTCCCATTGACTTTCAAAAGGGACTTCTGTTCTTTAAAACATTTGAGAGCTTTTGAAATGTCCATCCATTCTTAACTATACTTCAAATGTATATAATTTTTTTAGCTGTTTGTCTTATCAAAATCAACTCATTGAATTCCCTGCCTGAAATAAGATGTACTCAATTTATTCCCCAGCTGACCAAAAGAAAATTGGTTGCAGCTGGGATTGAGACATTGTTCTTTACCTTAGTTATTTACTGTAAAACAACAAACCAGGATTTAGCTAAGGAAAGCAAGGAAAACGCGCTCCCATTTAAGTGACAGCTAGAGGTTGATAAAAGTATGTCCTTCCTTTTTCACATTGTCCTCTAGCATACTGCCCATGTCCTTTATCATATCAAAATGGATTCCTTGAATTGACAGTAGTGTCTTAGTTTTTAATCTAACAAAATAGTATGGATTAAAAATACCCAGACGAATAAGTAATACCATTGTTAACTCAATGAGATATATGATGAAAGACTAAAATGAACAGTCAGGAGCTAGAGCATATCATGTTAATGAATCAATTTTTAAAAAGGGTCTACATTTAATTTCTCTTCTCAGTGCAGAGTTTTTGACTCCTCCATGATTTTCCTTAGCTTGGACATCTTTTTTATGTACTGTAAAGCTATCAATCACAAAGCTATTTGGCCCCCAGTAATAATACATGCAGCCATTTGAAAAAAGTGTATGGTTAACAAGAGATTTTTTGTATATTTTACAGGGGGATTCTGTAAGTGTCTTATGGCTTGTTAGGTCTCACTACATTTAAAATCGGTGTTGTTTTTGGATCTATATGGCACCAACAGAATGTCTGATGAGAGCTGATGAGATACAATATTTATTTTGTGGCACTCGCAGAATTATAGACTTACCTGACTGGTAATGTCAGCAAAACCATCTCTGTTTTTCCTTTTCTTGTATTGCTTTTCTGTATTTGTAGGTGTTCCAGTGCCTTTGGCTCACAACTTGTAGGACACAAACAGGACTTATTTGCAAATTGCAAAAAAGAGTGGGCCACAAGGAAAGGAGGGGGGCTCGAAAAGGCTGTAAAATTGTTCAGTGTGAGCCCTGTGATGCATGCTGTTTTCAATCTGCTGTGTGCCAGTTGGAGGCTCAGGGAGGGAGAGAGAGAAAGGGAAAGGATAATGCTGAGAAATGATAGAGTGGCTGTGACCTCCAAGCTCAGCCTGGAAATCCAAGACATTGATTTCACTTAGCATTCCTGCTGAGAAATCCGGCGGAGTTCAGTTGTAATAAAAGAACAAGATTCTGTTCTAATGGTAATGGCGTATGACAGACATATCACTTTGTCTGTCCTCAGCACCAGAGAGAGGAGAATTGGAGAAAGGTCACCTGACCTGCCTGTGGTGTTGTGCGAGTGCTATACTGAGCTTTGAACTCTAGCCTGGAAGCACAATTATTTATAATACTAAATGATAAAGAAACCTTTTATAGTTCCTACAGTAATTAGAATAAACCTTTAAAACAGAATAAAGACCTAGTTTGGTAGACACCGGTCTGTGGATGGCAGCATCAGAAACTGAAGCTTGTGTGTTGAAACCATGTGGTGTTATGTACCCTAGTTTGTGTCTGCCTTGGTTCTGCTTTGCTGTTTCAAAACTAGATTGCTTCAGCCTTTACAGTACGTTGTTGAATTTGCTTTGTGCTCTCTTCTTGTTTCAGTATTAATGGTGAATACCTACCTGGGTTTCACGGCCCAATTTTTTCCAAAGGCAGCTTAGTTCACAGATTTGAGTCATGCTGGTCTTCTATGGTGAGGGAGTTACTGTGCATATATTCTGTGTATGTGAACAGTTAGCTCTTGATGCAGACTTTCAGGAGATTTTGTTTGCTGAATCTCCACTTGCAGCCCACAGTTTACACTGGCAGAGCTCTGGAAATGTGCTTGGGGATACATAGACAAGAAGGCAGCCTTACCTGAGCCTGTGTCAAGAAACTGGCAAACATGAAGGTCACTTTTGAAAAGCGGTGGGTTTTTTTCTTTCAGTAGAACTTTAAAGTTACTGTACTTCTCTTTGCAAGGATTCTTCAAAGTCGGCCTCAGCAGCAGATGGAACAACTGCTGGCTCTAGAAATGCTGAGAAGCAGCAGGGGAGTTTGCCAAAGATCATCCTTTAAATCTAGGAAGACTTGAACACATCACTGAAACCCCTCTAAGACCTTGGCAACCCCCATCTTGGCAAACCTTTTATCAGAGGCCCTCACCAATGTTTGAACACTGGCCTGGGCAGACTAACCTGGCATCTTCTGCTGTCTCACTTGCCTTTCAACAGATATGACCTGGAGTATTGAAACTCACTTTCCAGCTTCTTGTGGCATGACTTCTAGGAAACTGTAGAGTAGATGCAATATAATGCTTTGCTATGCTTTCTGTTGAGCTTTTTGGGCAGAAAAGTGAGCTGGTATTGTGCATTTTTTTTTTCCAAAATGGAATCTCTCTGCCAGAAAAACTGATTTAAGAAACAGAGCTGGTGGAGTCCATCCAAAAGAAAATGCATGTGTCTTGCGGAAATGGATTTTAACACAGCTTCTTCTTTTGCAGTTTTTGTGACAGCCAGTATACTAATCACACCATTCATATCACCACAGCCTCCTCCACAGCCCCTTTGGAAAGCAGATATTTCTTAAATTTGCCAAATTATGCTGGGTTTTCAGAATTTGTGCTTTAAGCCCATTTCCACCTTGATCCAGTAAGTGCTGCCCAGGTGGGTGTGCAGGGTTGGTTTGTGTCCTCACCACTAGGGGAAGAGTGCAAGTAGGTTCAGGTAAGGGGAGGCACTCAGCAGAATAGTTTGCCTCATAGACTATACAGTTCATTGTAAACCCTTAATTTGCCTGCAGCTTTATTCACAGTTATGTAATGTGAGTGTCTGGAGAGATGTCCTCTTCGTAGGGGTGGGAGATGGTGTTCTTGGTTATGGGTATAATTTTCCTTTGACCTTAGTGGATTTTGGGGCAGGCTATATCTGCCTTCTAGAAATGGAAGGGAGAGAGAGAGAGAATCTTTTAAAGTATACTGGTTCCTGGGTGAATTCTCAGTGTAGCCTGTAAATACTGCTAAATGTCTCTTGATATTTGACAAGGTATAGTGCATTGTCTGCAGCATCTGCAAAAACAAGAGCAATTCAGTGTGAAATGTGACAAGAGAGAACATTCCTGGGCACATTTCTTTTAACCTTGTTATGACCCTAGCCCTAACCCTCGTCACAGTTGCGTCTCCATCAATAGCAGCAGCACACAGATTGTCCGAATCAATTTTTTTTGTTCTTTTCAAATACTTCTGGCAGTGATGTTACTATTTGCTCAGCAGTAGCACCTGGGAGTTGTGACAAGGAAAAGAAATGTGTTTTAGACAAGCCAGAAGCAGCACTAAGCAGCTGGATATACACAATCAGATTCTCTTCAACTGCAATATCCACACAAATATCAGTGTGAATCCTTAAGTGAGGATGGTACTTTTATTTTCTCATTATCTGATCTCTGATCAACAAATAACAAGTGGATTGAATATCTGCTATGGTGCTTGGGTCTGGTAGCGAATCAACTTCAAAATACTTAAGGCAGGATCATAGGCAGATCCAGGATTAACTAAAGGGGGTGCAGTACATCGCCCCATAGACCCTGGGGGGATGAAGGCGAGGCATGGATTGAGCCCTGGGCTGCCAAAGGGTACTAGGAAGCTGGGCAGGCAGCAGATGCATAACGTGGGGCACCTGCTTCCTGGCTCCCCAGCAATAGCATTGCTTCCGTCCCTGGCTGACCGGGAGAGGGTATGGGGGCCTGAAACTGCTCCTGCCCTGCTCCAGCTTGTGCCTGTGTGGAGTGGAGTGGCTACTCAAGGAGTCAAACTCAAATGAGTGGTGTCAGAGTTCACGTTCCTCCTTTAAGTGTTTGGTCCTTGCTTGCCTCATGTCCTTCCCCACCCTTGCCGGTGTCCCCTGCTGGCTAGGAGCAGATGCTGGAAGGAGGAACCTGTGCTCTTTTACTTCTGTCCCTAGTCAAGCCAGGCTCCCCACACAGCTATTCCATGAAGTGTGGGGCAGGAGCAGATCTGGGGCTCCCCCTAGACCTGCATCAACAGGGGACAGTGGTGGCACAGTGCAGATCCCTTCTTCAAGATTCCAGCAAACAGGGAACATTGGACTTGGAGAAGGGGAGCAGAGAGTAAGTGCTGGAAAGAGCAGGTGCCACTGCTGTCCCCTACTGTCTCCTGCTGAGCTAGGTACTCTGCACAGCTGTAGCCTGCAGCTGCAATGGCTCTTTGGCTCCTTCTGCACCTAGATCAGCCAGGAACCGTAGTGGCTGTGGCAGAATGGGCGTCTGTCAGCAGCACTGCACTCCCCATTCCTGCCTATATCTACCCCTAGGCAGGAATCTTTGGACAAGCATAAATTGGGCTTGAACTGGCCAGAGATTCTCCATACAGAATCCTGGATGGGGCAATATCCACTGATACAGCTGGTGTTGCCACCACCTGAACTGTATCCTCAGGAACAGGTGGATTGAGAAGCTGAGTGCCCTACTCCAAGTTGCATAAATTACAACAGGGCTTGAACCAGGACTGGAAACACCCAAATAGGGAACCTTGAGAGGGCTGTTTGTGGCCAGTTTATTTGTTGGAAAATGTTGAGTCATTGAAACTGAACCTCTGAATGGGTGTGTACTTACCACTTTCAACAGGAAAGATTTCTTTGATTCAGACTTTTGGCCGTTATGGCCATGACCCCACATGCAGGGCATGTGCTTGCAGCAGCACAAAAAGTAGCAGTATAAATGTGTGCTGCTACTTTTTGCCACTGCACATACCCCGACATATGTACCCTGCTTCAGGCATACTGCCTGCTCCCCACTTCTCCCAGCTCCTGGCATGCTGGAGGAGCCAGGAAAGACCTAGAGGAGGGGAGATGCTCTGACCAGCGGCCAGAACATCTTCCTGGAGGATCCAGCCTCCAGTTGCTCTGACTTGCTCCTGGAGTGTGTGTCATGCTGTTTTTCTTTGCCATGTTTTTTTAGGTGGGGAAGGGGGCGGGGTTGATACTGGGAGTTTCCAGTATCAGATTTGGAGCGTGGCACATGGTTGCACATGTACTGCATGCAGTTTGCAGCATGTGCACACTCATCTGGATGCACCTTATAGGTGTTTTCTTCTCCCATTTTTTACAAAGCCTTTTATAGGTCTTGGTTTCATCCTGATGCTGAATGGGAAAAAAAATTGCAATCTTGAAATATTTTTCAAGCTCTATTTATTATTTATTGAAATGGTCACATCAGTTTACTTGCCACATCAGTTCACAACTAGTACAGTAGTTAGTTGATGAAAAGCAAGATTATTTCTTCCACCTCATCTGTGGCTTTCCTGCTTTGTGATGACTTTTCACTTTCATGATTGAACATATTACAGGTAAGTGATTTACTTGTACATGTCATGAGTACAGTGCTCACTAAAATAAACAGGAATATCAACAATTTCTATACCACAGAAATTTATTATATAATTATCTCAAATCATTTTGGAATCAGGAGCTAACTGGAAAGAGAGACCCATTGTTGACAGGGACCCTCAAATGTCATTGCAAGTGTTTGACTGCTAGCATAGATAGGGCTATACTGTTTTCAGCATTGCTGCACAATGTTAAATGATAGAGACTGAAACTGAGTTAAAAGAACCCCATCGTTCAATAAGTGTGTATATAAGCATTCATGGAACCTGGCTCAGGTTTAGGCAGCCTAATTTAAGCCACTTAAACCTGAGTTAGGAGCACCGCATGCAAGCATTTGCCACTTACCAGGAAGAGGCACAGGCAGCAGAAGCAAGTAAGTTAGGTCCGGGTGGGGTGCAGGGGGAAGGCTATTGGGTCCAGGGGGGCATGGTGGGTTCCTGGAAGAGAACACTGCATCCTGAGTAGTTAGCCAGGGGGAAGGCAGGGGGGAGGAGAGTAAGAAGAGTGTGTTTAGGGTTGTGGCATGGGTAAAAACAGCACAGGCTATGGAGAGTGGCTGGGCTTTCCCAGGCTTGAGACTGTGCTGAGAACACATATAAGTGTTTATTAGGTCAGGTATACACATTTTAGGTTGAATTAACCCCATGGTGATCTAAAGTTAATTCTTGTCTGTTAAGAACTAACTTTAGACTGGGCACGCTGTTTTTAAGGGGACCTAAGCCCTGCGAATATTTGCACACTCAGGCAATAAAGTTGCTTTAAGGTTGGTTAAAGCTATTTAACGTAATGCTTGTATGCACCCTAAAAATATACCAAAGACTAGTATGTCACAAAGCAGTAGGAATCTTTTACAGTAGAGGTTTGTATATAAATACTAGATACCCCATTACTGTTCAGTCTTGGATGTGTACTTATAGCAGGTTCATTTAGAAGGTGTGCAATCTTCTTTTATTTATTTTCTGGGTTTGGCACAGCCCTTTACATGGTACTGGTTTAGAAATTGCTTTTGATTAATCTTTTGCGGAGTAGAATAGGCTATACTAGAGTTAAACCAGATTTTGATCTGGTATCCCATGATCACCTCTTGGCCAGTTGTGGC
>NW_017728931.1:26437307-26472778 GCF_001723895.1 Crocodylus porosus | reverse complement strand
CCTGCCCTTTGGGCAGGGGGCTGGACTCGATGATCTCCCGAGGTCCCTTCCAGCCCTAATGTCTATGAAATCTATGAAATCTATGAAACATAAGTCATGTTAAAAAGAGCATTGTTCAGGGCTCGTGCCCCTTATTTCATTTCTCAGTTTACCAAATGTGCCTAGAACACAGCTGTGTAACAATTAATCTTGTGGGGAGGAGGGTTGTGTCATGGATGCAATGGTATGTAGTGATCTCTTGACTGGCACTTACTCTCCAGCTTTGCTCCTGACAATATTTCTTAGATTGTATTTGTGTCCTTTCCTTAATGGGTAACATAGCCATCCTGTCCCTTTTACTGGTCACCTTTTGGTACAGTGGAGTAATAAAATGAACTGTGGGTGGCAGAATCTCTTGACAGGATTTTCCTCCTCTTTGCTTTCCCCCTGAATGCAGTAAACTCAAATAGCTAGGCAGAAAAGTGACTTTTTAAAACCACTTTTCTAAGCACAATGAAGTAGTATGTGTAAATGGGACTTATTATGATGCTGTTGTAAAATAGTCTTCTGAACAAATAAAAACAGCATTAATAACAGTATTTAAACAACTTCCAGAACAACAATAATCCAGGCTAACACAGTGCTCCTTCCCTGCCACCACTGTTCTAAAAATAAATTAAATAGATGGATGGACTCATAGGATGCTCTTTCAGATTAACTCTGCCCAGCTCAGTTTCCCAATAGCATGATGTCTCTTTGGCAGGAGCTTGTCTCTCAAGTACAGTCGCCAGCCAGTCAGCTCTGTCAGGCTCAGTCGGTGTTTTAATAATGGAAGCTTAGAAGAAAAGAAAAGAAACAAAAAAGAAGAACAAAGAATAAGAGGAGAAGCATTTTGAAACCTAAAACTGCAAAACAACAAAAGGCACACAAAAAATTAGGCACAGCTCTTCTTGTCTGAAAGATGTCTTCAGTATCAGGGTGCTGATTACACAGATGCAGGGGGTAAGAATGGGCAACTTCATGTGTTTAGGTGCCCTTTATATCTAGCAGGCTTGTGAAAACCAGGGTTTCTCTTCTCTCTTCCCACAAGGGAAGACTTTCCTCTAGGTTTTCATTCTTGTGGGATAGCTGTCATACAGCATAAGCAAAACAGCAATGTTCAGTACTATTACTGCTCTTAAAGACTGCTGCTTTCATTGGCTGCTCAAGAGGTGAAACGATTCCTCAGAACTCTCTCTTGCTGCAAACCATTAAGGGGGCCAGAAATTATTGCAAGAAGTGGAGTTTGCATTGGGCTAAGGAATGCAACCAGTGACTGTATGTGACAACAAAACATTCCTGTATCAAAGACTGGCTGCATCTACACAAGATGCTTACTGCACAGTAGCAGCGCAAGGCACAAACCATGATGTGACACTATTACACAGTAGTAATGAGCTACTGCACAGTCAGCATCACCACAAAGCCATGCAGGGATGTTACTGCACAGTCATTTAGTACTTGGGTATGCAAATACTAAATGACTATGCAATAACAACTGCTCAGTCAGCATTTCATGTAGACACAGCCACTGAATTCTAAAAATATTGAACCTAGCTCATTGTTATTCCATTAAAAGCAGGGAAGTTACACCAGAATTAACCTGGTGTAGCGCAGTGGTAAATCAGATCCATTATATGTATATTAGAAATTGCACTTATTGGAATGTACTGAACCTTCAAGAACATGTTTAGATCCAAGGTTTTGATTTTCCCTATTATAGAAATATAGGCCATCCACTAAATTCAGTTCCAGTTTCAGACTTTGCTAAATTATAGGTATTTTTAAATCCAACATTTTATTTCATGTCCATCTTTTTTCATGTACTATTGAGGATGCAATTGAGCTGGCATGGCAAGTTGGCTGTCCATCCCTAACAGAACCACTGAAATCCAAAAACGAGACAACACAGAATCTGAAGCAACATGATGAAACAGCAAAAAGATTGGGAGGGGAGAGGGGGTTGGGAGGGGAGATATTTTAAGTGAGCCCTTGTGACAATACTTTGTTCTTAGCTTATCTTTTGCTGAAAGTAGTTTTCACAAATTTACTCTGCTCCAGGTTTTAATCTGGCTGTCTGTCACTATATTAAGACAGAACATAGTTTTAAATTGAGCCCCATTTATTAAGCTTATAATCAGCCCTCTGTTTTAAGGAAGCAATGTTTCAGTCATTTTTTAATTAACAATTTAAATCCACTACAGAGCACTTGGGTCATCATCCCTTTGAAGTGCAGTTCATATTTTAACTGTTTCACAATACAATTTTTCCCTCTTATATTAAGCGCAGATGTTTTAGTTTTGCTTCCTAAAAAATGTCCCATTTGTAAAAACAGTGCATACTTAATTTGTGTAGTGTGAAGTGGTGCATGTATTTTTGGGGAGAAAGGTAGAAATTGTGAATATATCTTATCGTATCAGTACACTGGTACGCTCTGCTAAAATGTGGATGCATTCCCAGCTCTTATGTTTTTATTGTGAAATAGTTCATGTTATTTAGTAGTTTTCTTAATGTTCTAGTTCCTGTAATCATGGAAATGTGAGTGCATCTCATATTTCATTAAAAAAAAGAAAGTTGTAAGCCCTCATGGTTGCAGAGAGAAACTTGAAAATCTGGACTGGTCAACATCACCTAGAAAAATTCTAATTAACAAACCATAAGGGTTATGTAAATTATTAGTAGTTTTTCAACTTTTTAAATGTACCAGCACCTGCTGGAGAATAAAGCTAAAAAACCCAAATATGTTAAGAATTATGTGTGTGCAGATATATAACACATGGGTTTGCACAGCCTTTCAACTGACATGCCAGAGAGTGACATGTCACGTCATGAATCAGCCACTTCATGTTACATGATTTCAAGGTAACATGACACAACAGGACTTACATAGTGAGAAACACAAACCAACATGACATTTCCATGAGAAAATTGGCAAAAAAAGCTTCTTAAAGTTGTGTTTTGAGAGAGTTTCCCCCCCGCCTTGAATGCTCCAGAGAAAAATATGAAGAAATGTAAAAGAAAGGGGAGTAATATGATGATAGCAACACTAACGTAATTTTAGTTCAGTGTACAATAGGGAAAGAATATGTTTGTGTAATAACAGGAGTTTTATCAATGCTTAGTAAATTTCTTCTTGTGACTCTTTCAGGGTTATAGACATTTAAGAACTGTACAAACTTCACTTTACAGTTATAAATGAATACAGTTTTAAAATGGCCATGGACTGCTTTAGTGATAACATAAGATTTTATGGTTTAGTATTATCTGTATTAACACACTTCTAGCTTCTGCAGAGTTTGTGGGTTAGAAAGACCCTGGACTCAGTGTCTAGCTTTCCAAACTTGCTCAACCCTACTTCTGCTCCTGCTCTGGACCCATCTAACCTAAAGCACTGCAGAAACAGCTGTCTTTCATGCACATGCACATGCACACACCTACCACAAAAAATGGAGGGCTCCATATTCCTAATAATGTTGCATCATCTAGCTTCTGTTGATCTTATTTAGATAGTGTATTAGCCACCCCTTCTACCCTAGTGATAAGATATTCCGAACTCATCCTTAAATGGATTCCATTCTTTGAGACCACTTATGTAAGAAGGGTTACAGTATCTGGCTGTTGATGGCCATTTAAAATAATAGCCATATATCCTCAAGCATTGGATTTGTGCCCAGTATTTAAACTCAGTGATGAATTAATCAGTCTCCAATTTGTTTTTTAACATCAATAGGTACCCAGACTGTACATGCAGCATATTGCTTAGGAAAGACAAAGACCTAATTTGAATCAGGGGGATTTGACATTGGAAGATGGTATCTAATGTGTGATGTCCAAAGTCCAAATAATGCCATATGACTTCTTACCCGTTGTGTTCAAGAGTTTAAAATTTTTAACTTTGCAGTTTCACATATAATGAAAATGAAAATGATCTTATACAAGGTCAGTTCTGGGAAGTAACTTCAGGTTATCACTGGATTTGATGTAATGTTGCCGCACCAAAGAACATTCACTTGTGTGACAAAGTGCTCCCTTACTGGGGCTAGCATGTGAAGAATGAAATAGCCATGTACTTTTTTGTCAGAAGATATGAAAAATGAGCACAAATATTCAAAGGCAAAAAGACAAATAGAAGTTTATACCTTTGGATTCGTGAAAAATCATTTCAAATTTGGACAGTAGAGAAGTCACTAAATTCCCTTTTTAGTATCAACACACTGTGCCCCATTTCCCTTTCCTGTGCACTGTTAAACAGTGTTGTGTTTCACCCTCACATAGTTACATGTCACTGTTGAACGGTGAGATTCCTATGGTATATACAGCACATAGTTTGTAAATCACTTCATAGACTTCTCTAGGTTCAGACAGGAGCCAACATGCTGTATGTTGTCTTTGAAATCACTGACTTCACCTGATTTCAGTACAAACTAGTATATTGTCTTGATCATAACTAATTAGTAGCATATACCTTCGAGACAGTACTCTAGGATATGTGCACAGAATAAATCCTAAAATATAGCAGCTTAGATATGGTGAAGAGAAAAAAATCTGGTATCAAAGCTGACTATAGCCAGCTATGTACATATGTAGGGAATCAACCCCCTGGAATTTTTTAGAGACATGAACTTCCCTCCTGGACACTGCCATGAAGACAAAGAATTGCTTAATGTCTGCACTGAGGTTATCATTAAAATAAAAGATGATCGGTAGACATCAGCTATAAACCATCAAGAAATAGCTTGTGGGTAACCTTTGACACAGTTGAGCCTACTTGAAATAAGCCAGGGCTCGATTCATTGCCTTTGGTCAAGCTAGTAGGTGGACTAAAGGTCTCTCCTATTGCTCTTTCCATATCTTACAGTATTAGCTTCTGGGAGGTGAATGTGTTCTGGCTGAGTGATGGAAATGCATTTGGAAGTGTTTTTAAATAGACATTTGTTTTATGTCTGAAAAGAATAGGCCAGTCCTAGCAGCATGATGCTGGGGGTATTTGAAAGATTTTTTTTAAGGCATTTGTCGTCTTTCAGCTTTTAAGAAGTCCAGTGTTAACTGATTGTTTCATCTTGAGGAGTGTTATAAACTATACTCTGTGTATAGATCCATGCATCTTCTGGGAAATTACAAGACAAATAACATACAAAACCCTCCCTAATTTGACACAATAATTTTTGTAATTCTGTGGTCTGATCTCAAATTAATCCATATAATTCTCGTGACCCCTGTAATGAATTATGGTGAGTTCCTACAATGTAATAACATGACTGATACACTGTGATTAGTTTTTTGCTTCCAAGGGCCTGTCCCTAAGAGTTGCTGGACATCTGCAATGAATGGAAACTGCAAGTGTTCAGCATCTCACAAGATCAAGCTGTAGCTCTTATTAATGAATCCAGTGGTTAGTGCTTTAGGGTGTACTTCCATCAATGGAAAGCGGGAGTAACATCTAAATGTGGCCTGTTGCCTATCACCAAGTAAGGGTAAAATCTGGCACAAAACCACTTCTTTATTGTCTGTTGTTTTTGTATCCTGTCACTGGCACTACTGAATAAAAATGTAACTACAGTTTATTTCCATTTCAAAAGGTTTTGATTACTAGGATAGTTTGAAAATAATGTGTTTCCTTATATATTAGAATGTTGCCTCAACTTAAGAGACTGTAAACTGGTGAAGCTAAGCAGCCAAAAGGCATACATTTGATTTATGCCCCCTTTAATACCTCTTAACATTGCCAGAGTGATGTAAAGGCAGGTTAGTGTAAGTGAGCATCATGTAGATCAGAACCATTATCTCCAGTATGCAGCTAGAGAAGAACTAAGACGCAAAGGCTGCTTGCAGATGTGAAACCTGCCCCCCCGCCCCAGTGCGCTTTACCAGAAAAAGCAGCATATTAGTTTGACCCAGCCTCTGCAGTATATAGATTGAGCACTTCAGCAGGGCTTTTTGGCACTTTTACCTAATAGCTGACTCAATCGGCTATTGGATAAAAGTGCAAAAAAAGCCCTACTAAAGCGCCCAATCTATACAGATGCTGCAGAGCCGGGTCTAACTAATTCGCTGCCTCTTCTGGGCATGTGCTCAGCTTGGTGCAAGAGCACACCAAGTTTAAAGTAAGCACGTTTTGTTTTTTTCCCTGTCTGCAAGCAACCAAAGAGATCACCCTGCACTGGTAATAATCAGTTACACCAGTGAAACTTACTTGAGTGCAGTTTGGTTTTGGTAGCATTTTGCATCTGCTTCTCACTAATATAAATGACTTCACACTGTGCAATATGACAGAAAAATCAGGCCCTCAGTGACTTATCCAAGATTCCAAAAGAAGTTTGTTTTTAATTAGGATGTGAACCTAGATTTTTTAAAACTTCTATGTGAACCTTAATCCCCAAGCCATCTTTCCTCTTCCTTCAGTTTTATCTCTCTGATGCCCTCAATTCCTGAGAAAGGGCTGCACCCCGCCCTGCAATGAGAGAGCAGTAAGTAAACTGTGACTCCTGTATGGTTTCAACAGCAGATATCAGTATAAAGGATTAGGACAATCTAGCCTCTTCTTGCAGGGACATATCTGAGTTTGTGTTGATAGGTTACCTTTAAAAACCATTAGTTTGAAAAATAAATTGTCAGCCAGTTCATTTCTACCATTAGAAAGCATATTTTGACACTTGTTTCATAGAGCTGTACATATCTATAAATAAAAACATTATTGTCTACCAGTGCACAGCATACTCTATTGTATATGTAGCTGCCTGTGTGTTGATGCAAAAACTGCCTGGACTACCTAGAGATATACAAAGTCAGAGGAAACATGGGTGGTTTTTGAAAAGGAATTTCTTAGTCCATTGTGGGTTGTCCAAGCTGTTTGAAATTTTTTTTCTTTAAAGCTCTTTTGACTCATTTCTTCTAAAGTTTTCCGCAGCTGTTTTCTTCTGAATTCTAGGTTTCATACAGCACTTTTACTTCTCTTATATGACCGCAGCAGGATAAAAGGTCTGTTGCTAATTTGTTTTGATACAGTGTGCTTTGGTCTGTCATCTTTTTGAAATTAATTCCTTTTGCAGGTGTGGGGTTGAGGTGCTGGTGTGCTCCCAGCATAGGTGTCATCCACAACAGAGAGGAGGTGGTAGACTTTGATCAGCATGGCTTCTGTTTTCTCGTTGTTCATTTAAAATGTACCAGTTCGTAATGCTGTTTGGCTTTGTGGGTTCTTGTTTTATTTCTTTCCAGGTCCTTCCCATCCTTTCGAGTTTTGTTGTTTTCTAGTTCATTGCTGTTCATTTTGCTTAGCAGTTCCTGGGTATTATTAGCCCGAGGGGGGTAGGCTGCTGAGTTCAATTTAGGCAGGAAACCAAATCCAGTATAAAGTCTAACTCCTTTTTTATACATGCTTTATGCAGACAGGGAATGTATGTTATTATGAATAGGACAATGAAAGTCGCGATTCTGGGTGCTGTATCCAGGATTGTTATAATAAGGATTAAAAAAAATAACGAAGGTATATTAGAAGGGATGTAAACCCTCATGCTTCAGGGCATAAACTAATTTCTAACTAATGGGAGTTAGGAAGAATATTTCCTAGAACAAGCTATTTTGTATTTCCTTACTGTTTCTCACTCCCACCTCTGAAGTTGCTGATACTGGGTCCTGTAGGGGACAGCATCTTGAACCAAAGCATTGTTCTTCCAGACTCCGCTCCATAGCTGCTGTATGAGAATAGGAAGGTCACTCAGGCTCCATCTAGATGTTATACTTAAGGCGTAATTAACGAATTAATCACAACTTAAGTGGTCACCCAGCCATGCATGCAATCAATTAATGATGTGATAAAAAGAGAAATAAGCTACAAAGTTATTCCACAAAATAAGTCTAATAATTTTGTTGTTGCTTCCTGTCATCCCATCAATTGAACATGTGGTCAGGAGCCCCTGTGCCTGGAAGCTCCATCAGCTGATCATTGCTCCCAGTTGGGGGGGCACCCATGTGGGAGCTCCCAGCTGACAGGACTCCCAGCTGTGGGGCACTCCATGCACCCCCACAGATCAGAGACTGCAGCAGCTGTGGTCTCCCAGGTATAGGCACCCCTGTGGTATACAAGGGTGTATGATGCACCCTTGCGGCTGCAAGAGCTTACTTTTTGCTAGTACCGGGGGAGCCCAGAATTGGGCTTCTCCTACACTGGCAATAAGGCACAATGGCCAATCTAATACATGATCCATACAAGTCCCACAGTCGCACCTCTTGCCCATGCACATGTGACATGGCAGGAGGCACAATTGTCTGGATCATGCATTATATCCCATCTTTGTATTCCCTGCATATGTAGAGGGTCCTTTAACTACTTGGTGCCTCAGTCTCCTGTATTGTAAAATAAGGATAATGATACAGGCATATTGTGAGCTTTACTTCATGAATATTTGTGCCACATATTTCAGTAAAGGATTTTGGGGGGCGGGGGAAGGACCACAAACCATTAATTCTGGAGAGATTTCTATTCTTTTCTAACTGTATGATCTTCTTGTGGCATGTTTACTTCATATGAAATGACTGCTATTGTTAAAGGCATGGAAAATTTGGTCTTGGCCTCCTCCTTTAAACCTTCCTGACCTGTGCCTAAGACACTTGATTTCTGTTTAGCAACTACCTTGAGCCTAGTTAGGAAAGAACTTCATGAAAGCAGTGTTGGTGTGGGAAATACAGTTGAATTACATTTAAATTATTAGGAATTAAAAGCTACCCCCTCTGGGACAGCAGTACAGATAAGCCCCAAATGCTAACTAAATTAACTTCAGTTGCTCGTTACATCTCTTCCACATCTATCCTTTTCTCAGTATGAGTCTGTCATGGAGTCCTACTATGGCGGTATTTGCATGATACTAATGCAGCTTTGTCTGCCTTCTGGAAGTGCCCCCTGAAACCAGCCCGGGCATGGCATCTGAAGACGAGAGAGAAGCCCTGGCTCCTTCTCACTCTGAGACCCTGACCTTTCAGTCATCAGCCTTCCCTCCTTGTCCATGGCCCTGACTCAAGGAACTAGCTTTTAGTTCATGTCCTGAGAGACAGCCTTTCTCTTGTTGAAGTTCCAAGGAACAAAGCAGACGGTCTTTCTTCAATAAAGGCACGTATTGGGGCATAAGGTCACCCAGCTAGAAGTTTTCTGTCCCTCCAAATGATAAGCAGTCCCTCTGTCCATAATCCAGCCCGCACAGAGACATGAGCACCTCAGAATTAGTTTAGCTGTTCTCTTTGCAGGCTACACAGCCAAGTTCTAAAGCTGTTCTTGTCTCTTTAGACTCTAGCCTGTCCCATCCCAACCAGCTAGGCATTCTGCTAGTGTACCCTGGCCTGACCACTGCCATGCTTAGCTCCTTCAGCTTCCCTGGAATTGCCCTATGTGTCTCCCATCCCCACCTTGTTGATGTGTCAGTAGGGTTGACCACCATGGTTTCACTGGCTTTTTAACCCATTCTTCCCCTTTGTATAGCCAAGGGAAACTGAGGCACACAACAGTATAGCAACATGAACAAATTTAAAACCAAAATATTACATTCAAACCCACATGCCATCACAGAGCCTCCCACTCCCAGGATATACTCAGGAGGGGCCTTAGTGAAGTTTTCTTTCCCTATGCAAGGTGTGAAGAGTTGGGCAGATATCATATTTTGTTTTCACTCATGACATGCTGACCAGTGGGAACTTACATTTTCATAATGATGCACAAGCAAATATTAAAGGACATTATACTTGTAATTCTGCCTCTGGTTGTACTGAAAGCTCATCTGCTTCAGCGTAAGTGTGGCTGTTAGGAAGCATCACTCCTGTTCACTTCACTCCAGCAAAACAAATTGCACAAATGGCAGTGTAATGAAAATTAAAGCATTGTTATTTATGCTGACAGTGGGTGAACATTATGTTAGAAATCTGAGTCCAGTTAGGATAAGCATCCACAAGTCAGAATGTTTACCTAAAGTTTGCTCCACCCAAACCTCTCCCATGAGCAAAACTCTCCAGTGGCTATCTCGTCAGAACAGGTTTATTTGCATATCCATGGTGCTTGTGCTTGCCTCTCATGAAGAAATTTCAGAAGGATAGCTGGTTTCCTGATGGCTCCATAAAAAGCCAGAAGATGGAAATGCAACTGGTGGAAAGGGGAAGGGAGTGGGTGCATTTCAGAGACTAAATGAGTTGGTTCTCTCTCAAGTAAACAAAGATCTTTTTTTTTTACACATACTGGGTTACTATCACCAATCACTATGTGGGCTGTTTTCAGCTTAGAAGCCTCAAAATCTTAGGGTACCTATACACGAGCAGTGAGACTGCTCCAACATGTTGTAATTACAGTGTGTCAGAGCAGGCTTGATTAACTGGATGGCTGATCTTCTAGATAGGGCCTTAAACTAAGATTGCTGGGGCCTGGGGAAACACTGACTGGAGCATACCCAGGGGCCGACATACAAGAAAAATCTGTAGATGGGGACTCTAGGAGTGCTCCTCTTGCAGGAGCTGAGGGAATAGTTCTCCTTCAGCTTGACAGGAAGTCGAGGGTCTCAATTGGAGAACTCAGATGCCTGTACACTAATGCCATGAACTTGGAGAACAAGCAGGAGGAGCTAGTCCTCCTACTCTCCAGTGGGCAGTATGATCTAGGAGGGATTTCAGAAACCTGGTGGGACTCCTCACATGTTTGGAATGTATCCATAGAGATTTACACCCTGTACGGAAGGGACTGTGTAGGAAAGAAAGGTGGAGGTGTAGGTCTCTATGTAAGGGAGCAGTAGACCTCCTTGGAGGCCAACATCAGCTCCAGAGAAGAACAGTTTGAAACCCTCTGGATCAAACTGCAGGGTGGGGGGTCAGCAAGAAAAACCGAACCGTACTACAGACCACCAAACCAGCGGGGTGAGCTGGATCTGGAGTTCTCTCAAGAACTGACAGAAGCCGTGAGTGCATGGGACATGGTCATCATAGGCGACTTCAATTATCCAAACATCTCTTAGGAGGAACATTCAGCCAAGTCAGATTGGTTGTGTTTCTTCCTGTCCTGCATCAAAGAGCTCTTCCTGACTCAGGAGGTGTACAGGCCAACCAGAGGCAATGCTTTCCTAGACTTAGTCTTGGCCAAGGGAGATGATCTGGTGACTGATTTGAAAATAGAGGGCAATCTGAGTGAGAGCAAGGAGCCATCATGTTTACTGTCTGCCACAAAGCAGGAAAATCAGATAGCAGAAATGAAGTCTTGGACTTCAAAAATGCCAATTTCAACAAGCTCTGGACAATAGTAGGGGAAGTGCTGTGGGACCAAGGGCAAAAGGAGTGCATGAAGAGTGGGTATTCCTTAAGGACACAGTCCTTGAAGAACAAGCTAAAGGGCTGGAAACCAGGAAATCATGGTCCTCTTAAAAAGGAAGAAAGAAGTGTACAAACAATGCAAGCTTGGGACAGTCCCCAAGGAGGACTGTACAACAATGGTGGCCAGCAACTGAACTTAAATTAGCAATGGAAATAAAGGACAACAAGAAGTCCTTCTTTAGATATGTAGGGAATAGGAGGAAAACAAATGGGAGTGTGGGGTCATTGCTCAGCAACTCAGGACAGCTGGTTACTGACACTCAGAAAAAAACTGAACTCCTGAATGGCTACTTTGCTTTGGTATTTCACTGGGCCAAAGGGAAAATCATGCCAGATAGGGCACAGAATGGGCATGGCAAGAATGATCGCCTTTCTACTATTGACATTGAACTGGTGTGTGATTGATTTAAAAAAATTAGACATATATAAGTCAGTAGGACCAGATGAACTTCATCCGAGAGTGCTGAAAGAGCTGGCTGAAGTTATTGCAGAAGTCTTGGTGAAACTCTTCCAAAACTCATGGTGCTCCAGAGAGGTCCCTGAGGACTGGAAGAGGCACAATGTTGTGCCCATCTTCAAGAAGAGGAGGATAGAGGACCCAGGTAACTATAGGCCAGTTAGCCTAACTTCTATCTCAGGGAAAATCCTGGAAAAATTTATCAAGGAGTCTATATACGATACGCTTGCAGAAGGTAGGATTCTAAACAACAGCCAACATGGCTTCATCGCAGGCAGGTCTTGTTTTACCAATCTCATCTCCTATGACCAGGTAACTCACCACATGAATGAGAGAGAGAAGGGCAACATTGTATACCTTGATTTCCAAAAGACCTTTGATCTGGTATCCCTTGATGTTCTCATGGGAAAATTGGAGGATTGTGGGCTTAACTGCTTATCAGTCAGGTGGGTAGGAAGCTGGCTGCAGGTCAGGACCCAGAGAATTCTAATGATCTATGTTGTCCTGGTGAGAAGTAGCCAGTGGTGTCTCTCAGGGGTAAGTGCTTGGTTCAGTTCTTTTCAATATCTTTATCAATGATTTGGATGTGGGGGTGAAGAGCTCCCTAGACAAGTTCACGGACAATACTGAGTTATGGGGGAGCATAGTCACGCTTGAAGATAGGCTGCAGATACAGGCAGACCTAGACTGGCTAGAAAGTTGGGTGGATCGGAACCAGATGAAGTTCAACATCAAGAAATGTAAAGTGCTCCACCTGGGGAACAATCCCCTACATACCTACAGGCTTGGCAGCACCAAACTGACCAGCACCAGACTGAAAGGGGCCTAGCGGTAATAATAAACCACAGTATGAATATGAGCCATCAGTGCTATGCTGTAGCCAGCAGGGCATATAGTACTGTGGCATGCATCAATCAATGCATCTCAAGCTTTGATAAGGAAGATTTTCTTCTGCTTTACTCAGCATTGGTGAGAATGCGGCTGGAATACTGCATCCAGTTCTGGGTGCCGCACTTCAACAAGTATGTGGGAAAGCTTGAGAGAGTCCAGAGAAGGGCCACCCATATGATCACAGACTTGCATGGCAAGCAATACAAGAAAAGGCTGATGGACCTGGGACTCTTCAGCCCGAAAAAGAGAAGGCTGAGAGGGGACTTGGTATAGGCTTACCACTGTATCAGGGAATACATCAGGGGCCAGGGCACCTTTGGGGAAAGCCAGGAGTAATGGCCACAAACTCCTGGGAGACAACATTGGAAGCTTAACACTATGAAAAACTTCCTCACAGTTAGAGTGTCTCCAGATTGTGGAATAGGCTCCCTCCGGAGGTGGTGCAATCACTTACCCTAGAAATCTTCAAGAGGAGACTGGACAGTCACCTTGCTGGGGTCTGACAACTGGACCCCAGTTGTCTTTCCTGCCTAGCACAGGGGGACTGGACCCCATGATCTTGGAAGGTCCCTTCCAGCCCTTACAATCTATGACTCTATTAATGGTTTGCTGGAGCATGGCAATTACCGTGTTCCAGCAGTCTTCAACATCTCATGTACCAGCATCCCTGCACTTAAAAGTACCGGTGGGGGTGCTTTAACTAAAGCTTATCAAATGAGTTAGTTAAAGTACCCCCACAACTATTTTAAAGCACAGGGGTCCTGATACACAAGATGCTCCAGGCGCTTTAATTAAAGCGGTTCTCAGAGCCTGCCCTTCCCCCTGAGCCCAACTCCTGGAGCACATGTATAAATGCCTGTAGATCCCAGGCCAGGGATCACACTTTCCCAAGGCCTTTAGAGTTTTTTTCCAGATTTTTGTATTTACAGTCAGCCCAACTGGTGAGGATGAAGTCCTGCCTCAGATCAGATTTTATTGCATATGGGCAGAAGATTTTGCCTTTAGATTGATTGGATTTGGAAATGTTTCCCACAGTGCTCATGGGTTCATACATTTCCTCACCAGGCTCCCCATGTACTTCCTGTCATGTTCCCGTGACACTAAAACTATCTTCTGTGGCTTAGCACAGGGGTGCCAAACTCATGTCATGTCTCAGGCCAGATTCAGATGGTGGGGTTCCTTGTGGTCTGGATCTAGCTCAGGGCATGTACCTTAGGGTTACCATATGTCTGGGTTTGCCCAGACATGTCCTTTTTTTTTGGACTTCTGTGCTGCATCCAGGTGGGTGTTTTTAAAAAAGAGCAAATGTCTGGGTGTTCTGCTGTCCCAGACTGGCTGATTCAGGCTGGGAGCAGTAGGCAAGGTGATTGGTTGTTGGGTTCATGCACTCCCCGCGCAGGTTCAGGCAAGCCAGCAAGAGAGAGAGTGTGTATGTAAGCAGCATGGCTGGGCAGAGGAAGGGGGGCTATGGGTCGGGAGTGAGGGGCACGAGATGGGTGACTGGGTTGGGTTTGCACGGCATTGGCAGTGCCAGGGGGCTGCAGATCAGGAGTGAGGGGCACCAGCAAGGGGTGGGGGGCAGGGTACTGCTGTTTGGGAGTGAGGGGCACAGGCAGGGCTGGGGTCAGTGGGTCTGGAGTGAAGGGCAGCAGCAGCATGGGAGGAGAGCATGTGGCTTGTCAGTGAGGGGCAGAATGAGCAGGCGCAGGGCACTGCTGCCCCCCCCCAACATATTCTCCTCTGACCACCTCCCCTGCCGATAGGTGTCCTCTTTTTTGGACCTGGGAATATGGTAACCCTAGGCATGGTATTTCTCTGCCTTGAGGACTATGGTGCCTCCAGCTATGGGCCACATAGCAGTTCCAACTCAGGGTATACAGTGTCTCTGGCTCTGGTATGGGATAAGTGGTGGCTTTAGTCCATCCAAAGATCATGTCCATGAGGGCTTATGGACTCTGAATTCTGCAGAGCCGATAGAGTGCCTCCATGGGCCAGATCTAGCCCCCAGGCTATGTATTTGACACCCCTGATCTAGCAGGCCTCTGTGAGGTTTTGAAGCATCTTATATTTTCCTCCACACCCAAACAGAGTACAGGCACACTAATGACATTACAGTGAGGGTTTCCACTCTGTGGACGAAAGCAGGATTTGCCTGCAAGCTGTTCAACAAGCTCCTCTCTTGTTCTCCCCATGTCTGTTTATGAATTGTGTATAAAATGCTTGGAAACTAAGATACCAGACACAAAAGGGAAACAACATAGCAACTCTCCATCCTAGCAGAATAGCATATGGAATAGACAAGAGAAAAGCTGAGAGTTTCCAGGTAGCCAAGCAGGTCATTGTAATTGGAGACCATGTTCACACCAAGGTAGCCAGACTTCATGCAAATAGAACAAAGGAAGGGGAAGGTGGTGGGGAGAGGAGGAATTAGAGCTGAAAAATTTAAATCAGCATTTTGTTATTTGCGTGGTTTCAAGCTGGCTTACTAAGACAAACTGTAAAGGACAGATAAAGTGCAACATGGAATTAACTGCATAGGTTCATAGCAGCCTAGCATGTGTTCTACCTGCAGCATAAGTCACTTCAAAAAGGGCAAAAAAGTGAAACGAAGATGAACAACAAAAAAAACCTCCAGACGTGCAGCAAAATTGTAGACTGACAAAACCAGGAAACTAAACTTGACACAAGAGATATTCGACTCTTTGCAGTAGGGGGTAAGGGTGGAATTAAGCCATAGTCAGGACTTAGCACAAGAATGCCTGTCAAAGAATTGTGGCTTTGTTCACACCCAGCTAATGAAAGAATCCATTGAGGACTGAGGGCCCTTGCTTCCAATGAAATACAGGGTCAAACTCTTATGGACTTCAATGGGACTCAAAAGGGCACATCTACAAGCGTGCAGGATATTTAGTACTTGCTGTTACTACTGCTGTTACTGCACAGTCCTGGTGCTGTGCAGGTTGTTTCTGATGCTATTGCGCAGTAGCATCTGCATCATGGCTTCCTGCCTGCCAATGCTAGGTCACCATAGCAACAAGCTACAGTGATGTAGTTTGTCATTACAGCAACGTAGCGTTGTCATATATATGCACCCAAAGACATGTGGGTCAAAGAGAAGCAAAATCAGTAAAGAAATGTGGAAAACTGGATTTTGCCACCAAATAAACTCTCCATTCCCAGTCCTTGGTTGTAGAACAGTCACAAATTTAGGATCCTATTGTGCCTACATTGTTGGGGTAGTGGAGAGTAACTACTGCAGAGGGAGCTGTTGGAGGAATTAGGACTCCTTCCGATACAGCTCCGTGTAATGGGTGAGTTCTGTGGATGTCTGGATTTACCTATACTATACTTATTCCATCTTCTCTTAGGCTGAAAGCAAAGATCAGCATGCTTGCTCTCTTTCCATCCAGTCCAGGTAGAGACAGGGCTGATAGTCTGTCCCAAAATTCTCTTATACCTCATAAAGTAAAGAGGATTAGGGACAAAAGGGAAAGAGAGAATGAGCTAGAGGGGATGAGTGCCCCGAGGAATGACTTTATCTGGAATACACAAAATCCTAAGAATTGTTCTGGAAATCAGGAGCCAACCCTGATCACTTTGGGGATTCACTAACTCTTGCCTCCTGCTCACTAGAGATTAATCTGATTGAACTGAATTTTGGCCAGTTCCATGGGCAGGGCTTCCACAAGACTTTGCAGTTGGTGTCTCATCAAGGCTTCTCAAATTGTTGGTCAAAGGCTGACTTAAGCTTGTGCCCTTCTAAATCACATTCAGTAACCAAGAGGAATGGAAAGACAAGCATCTCAAGAACAACACATGCCCACGATGTGGATACCTCACCAACCTGGCTCAGTTCATTCCTGAAAGTGATGCCCTAAAAGTTGAACCCAGAGGAATGATAGCCGAGGGCAAGGCAGAACCATCCATTTTCTGTAATTCCAAGAGTAGAATTTGGGGAATACCAGCAGTGATCAGAAATGCCAGCTTTGGTTGGAGAATTCAGGTCAGACGCATACATCTTCTAGCCCAGACAACTAATACACCCAACAAAACAACACAATAAATAAATAGGCATTTACACTCGATTTAGGGGTCAAAATGTATAGCAATAATTTGTTTCAGGAGTAAACAGAAACTCAGTCTGAACTTTACTTGCAGCTGTTGCACATTAATGAACAGCATATGCAGTGTGCAGGGCCAGAAAGGTAGAGGACAGCTTTGTTCTAATATTCCTCTAGGATTTTCTTTTTGGTGCCTTTCTCTCTGTTGCCTGAGTCTGGTTATGTCCTGTCTTCCATCCTTCATACCACAACTGTTAGTTTTACATTCAGACTCAGTGACTTTTGTACATCTAAAGCATAAGCCTGCTCTTCTGTGACTTTAAACTTCTGCTGCTTTAATGCTCAGAACATTACTGGGTGTCTCTCTATCCATTTTCTTCCCTTTCTTTCTGTGGGTCTGCTGTGTAGATGCATAAATTTCTACCTCTGGAGGGAGGGATGCATTATTCTTAATCAAAACTTGAGAAGGTAGCAGGAGGAGGTGCAGCTGCAGATGAGCATTATCTAATTCAGCCATCCTGTCATGTGAACATCTCTGCTTAATTTAATACAATTATTTCATCAGTGAGGATAATATCAGCAGCATGATTCATTTATACAACATGTTTCACAACTGCTTTTACCTCTCGGCTCTTATCATCACTACTGATAATTTTACAATGAGTGACTGTGGGGGAAAAGCTGCCATTATCTTTCTGCATGTGGACAACTGTACTCTCAGGGGGTAGTGATTTTTGAAGGGGGTGTGTGTGCATGTGTGTTCATGCAATAGCACCTCTGTTATTGATACATTTTGGTTAGACGTTTCTGGATAAACAAGGCACTAAATGGATAAGCCACTGTCTGGCTCTGTTGTTCAGTATGCAACAATAGCATCATTGTCTTCTTCCCCAGACATGCCAGTAAGTGCTCCATATTTTGCATTTCTCTTGAAATGAAGATCTCCATGAAACAGAAACAGTGTGAGGGAGTGAGTCTGTGGTTTTGTTTCTGGAGAGATGGGAGATGCATTCTTGGAGAAGCCCTTTATCTGGCTTCTTATTTCTAACTCATTTGGCATTGATTTGTACCATCAAGGTCATTTAAATAGGCAGTAATATGTGGTGAATGTGTTCCCAGAGGTTGTGAAAAGCTTCTTTAGCAGAGCACACTAGGTTGTGCTTATGCCAGGTCATTGAAGCCCATTTGTATGGCCAGTCAGATGATGTACACTAGTTCACGATTTTGTAATAAACTGTACAATCTAGACCTTTTAATTTGTGCTATTGTGTGAGGCAGTGCTTGGATTTAAAGAAGAACTAAGTGATTCCATAATTGTATGTTAGTTGTAGATTAATCTGTAAAATAAGCAAAGAAGCTCAATTAAGAAAATCCAGATTAATATTTTTGATTTTTTTCCCCACTGGTGTTGATCCTTTTCTGAGAATGATGCACTCCTCTAGGTCAGCTCTCTTTCAATCAGTTCCCACCATATGAAGTGACATTATTTGTATAAACGATTTCTGAGAGCCTCTGGAAATCATACCCCATCCCTATGCTGGCAAATATCCAATTGGTTTCAGTGGGGCTTTTGCCTAAGGGCTGAATAGAGACTGTAGGACCTGTCCCATGGAAACATGAGGGAAATCCTCATTATGATTGGCTATTTAATGGCACAGTTATGGCAACTTTTGGAGCTGGGATTCCTAAGTTCTATTTAAGACTGCCACTGACATCTTGCATAACTTTGAGCAAGTCTTTTGATTTCTATCCACCTTATTTTTCTCAGCTGTATTCATATTATTGAAATAACAATTTACATTTGCAGAGGGCCATATAAATATTATAACATGGGCTTGGAGCAGGCATAACCTGCAAAGAGCATTTTGCTTAATTAAATGATGTTTGTAAAACACCTAGAAATTCTCAGAAGGCAGCTTTGTTCTACTTAACCCTTATGCTTCAGTTGAAAAACTCAAAGCTCTTCAAATCCAGCTGGTTCCAAGAAGCAAAATTCAGATCTTGGATACTGAATATCTTTCCCTCCCCTGCATCACTCTTCCCATTCACTTCACAACTTCTCCCCCATTCACCCCCCAACAGTATAGTTCAGGCAGTTTCAGGTTTGCATTTTTGCTTTTACTCTTTATAAGCCTCAGGACTGGGTGCATAAATTTAGATCAGATGTAGGATCTGACATTCCCTCAGCCCCATATTTAATGAGGTTTTGGTATGGTTAATGTTAGTCTTTCATCCAAGGAAAGCAAAACACGAAGTCTGTGTGAAAGAGGTACTGTATTAGTACCACCATGGCACATGGGACTGAATCTCCATAACAATGGATTGGTCCTGCTGTGTGCACTTTATTTTAGCAGGCTTCGTGGTTGTTTTTGTTTCTGCTTTATTCTCCAAATGTATTTCTTAATTTTTTGTTTTGTTTTGTTTTGTTAACTAAACATGCCACTTTTTAAAGGAAACATTTCATAACCTTTAATCGAGATCATATTTTACTTTCATCACATCTGTGTTTATATTATTACAAGCCTTTTGGGTCTTAATGTCTTCTGCTCTAAGCATTAATCGTTTCGGCTGATACATAAATAAATGTTTGACTTTGTTAACTCTTTTAAAAAATGGTCTGCTCTTATCAGTGGCATCTTAGAATAACTCTGTGTGTCAAAAAAAAAGGCAGAGGACAAAACAATTCTGGATTTCCACCAATAAAAGTAAGTGTGGGGATCAGTGCTGGACTCTGATACGTCTAGGAAAAAAAATTTATTTTGCCTTAAAGTTACAGTCTACTTCAAGTGAACATATTAGATTTAATGTTTATTTTCCCTACGTCCCTTTTCACTGCCAAAGGTTGTAATGGGCCTTTGGTACAAATGAGAGTTAGTCCCAATAATACATAACAAGGCAACCTAATACTGTACTAGGTAAAAAAAAATATGGTACTTGTTAAAATATTGTACTAGTTAAAACCTAATATTATACTAGTTAAAAAAATAATGGTAGAAGACTAAATGCCAAGCTCTTGTCTCATTTATGCTGGTGTAAATCTATAATGAAGTTAATGCAGATCTTCCAGATTTTAACTGGGAGTAGAATCTGGTCCAGACCATTTTGAAATGTATGTATGCAAGCAGGGAAAGAGTAAAGTGGTTCTCTGAATATTGAACTAGGGTTGTAATGGAGATCCTCACACTTAATACATTAGTACATTATGTCCTCCCCTGAAAATATTTGTTATGTATGAGATCTTTGCCTGGTGTAAATTGGCATAGCTTCAGTGGATTCAGTGGAACTGCTTCAATGTATACAACCTCAGGATCCAACTTGGACTAGATTTTCAATGGCGCTGCAGGTTGAATGTGGGTTTTAGAAGGTTCTTTGAAATATTATGAAATCCAAACATGGAAATAATATCACATTGTAAATACATGTAATAGCTCCAAACTGTTTACTCATTCTTCTGTATTCCTATACAAGCCTGTGTGACCTCTGATTAATTTACCATTAGCCTGAACACACAATGAAAATGAATGAAGGGACAATTTGGAATGACATTTATCAGCTCTGGAACTGTCAACTTCTATTATTTCCACAAGGCCTTACACTTCTTGGCTCCAGAGAAAGCTGTGCTGACTAGAATAAAGCTTAGCACCAGGAATAGCTGCAACACAAACAGCTTCATCACTGGATGCCTTGGACAGAGAGACCACCTACTTCATTTCCAACTTATATTAAATAAAACGTAAAAAAATAAAACCATTCTTTTGTGAACTAATACAAAACCTTGTACATCACACTGTATAAAAAAATAGAAGAAAAGGATGGGAAGCTCTTTGGGACTAGATAACCAGCTGTTGATGATACAGTAGCATGGCAAAAAGCCCTGAAATTCTAGGGTGGTGATTCTCAACAAGGGTGTCGTAGTGTCCTGAGGTGCCTTGAAATCCTTTCAAGGGTACTGCATGGTGCCATGCAATGTTAGCACTGTCAGGTGTGCAAACATGATTCATTGATTCACAAGATAAATCAAGAGCTTTCAAATAGGAATTCATAGCATTAAAACATTCTGACCTGTTGTGGTCTTTTTGAGTTCTATGCAGAAAAAGAACTGCTCTATTATTCTTCTGTAGTCAAAAATGGGAAAATGAGCTGGCATGATGAGTGCCTTCAGTCTAAAAGTATTCAGAACTACTGCTTTAGGATGCAAATTTGAATCCAGCCTAGACTGAAGGTGAAGATAAGCCATTCCCATATGAGGGCTGTTTGGTGGCCTGTATGAAACAAGGCAATGGTCTCGGTCAGGTTTCTAATGGAAAGACAGCATGTTGCACAGTTCAGCTAATCAAAACCTTTTTAGACTGAATGGAGGAAAGCTAGTAGGGAGGTTTGCACTACTTGTATTCTCTTCTGGGTAGCCGGGAATGCTCGTCTGCACATCTCCTTAACATAGAGTTGTTGGATTTGTTGGTTAATTTTTAGGTGGTGCTTTCTGATGAACTATTCCTGTATAGATCTTTCACCAACACAATTACACTATTGTTTTCTATTGAAAACATTGGAACATTAGGATAAACCCTATTTTAGTTAGCAATACAGTTATTTAATCATATTATGATATGAACATCTGTCTCAGGACTAGATTTATATTTCTTGATTTTTAAGAAAAGCAGGTTCTTTTGCAATCCAAAAGTGTTTATTAAACTGGGTAAACTTTTCAAAAGCAAGCAAGGGACTTACAAACTTGTGTTTTATGGCAAGCCAGTGGGATTTGGCTCCTGAATTTTTAAGTCATTTTTGGAAGTGGGTCTTAGGTTCCCAAGTCACTTTTAAAAATGGTATTCATTCTTTGATGATGATGATGCACAAGTTGCATCTAGGACAGCTTGAATAGCACTTTACAAATATTTTGTGTCCATTATTCCCCTTATTGTTTTAAGTTGTAATTTATTTTCATTTGTGACAGTTACAAAAGTGTAAAAATAATCAAATATACAAATATCACAAAAGTGCTTGCTTGTTGGATAATTGCAAGGAATATAACAGTGCTTTGCAAAATGATATGTAGATTGCTTGGCGATGGATTCATATTTCTGTAACACACTTCTCTATAGACCACTGGAAAAATCCTTGTTTATTGCTGTACGCTTCCTGTCACAGAACTGGAATTATTGTAGCAGTAGAAATTGTCTCTACCTATAACAGTCAGATATTATGGACCTGCTTCTGCTCTCATTTGCATTGCTGTAGATCAAGAGTAGTTCCAAAGGAGTCAATACACTTATAACCAAAGTAAAACGTATGAAAGGAGATCAGAATCAATCCTACTACGTCTATAACTGAGCCCATGCAAGAATGCATGGGTATGACTGTACAGTTCCTTTAAACTGAGGATGGTCTGTCTTCCTAACTCACAATTGGAGGAGGAAAGCTGATACACTGGGGAGTTTACAACAGTATCGTTAACATATTGTGTATTTGGCATGCTGGGATAGTAGCAGGTAAGTACATGGTGGAAAGGTCCGGGTTCAAATTATCAGTTCCAGACATTAAAAAGGAAAACAGGATTTCATGGATCCTTCTTTGTTTTTTTGTTAGCTCTGGCTTATGTAACCAAGATTTATTTAATTTATTGCACATTCGTGTTTATTGCTGTGTATCTATAACCCCCAAACCCATAGCAAGCAGGTGACAATCCCATTGATTTCAGCAGTATCTACATATTCTTTGTGAATTTGGCCTAGGCTTTCAGTATTACCAAAGGAGTAATTTGCTTGGTTCATATAAAAATTCAGAAATGTAGTTGCTTATTTAAAATTGTTGAAATCACTGATAGAGATTTGAAGTTGAAAATATTGCAAAACAGTCTTTTCTGGTTCTGATTGGATAACAATTAACCAGGAATTATCTTTCTGCTTTTTTGGTGCTTGCAAGTTCAGAGAAAGAGACACTGGAACTGAAATAAAAATTAATTTCATCTACTGAAACAAATTTACCCACATTTTATAATTACCGAAGAGTACTGATTTGGATTTGGACTGAATATTAGGCAAAGATTGTGTTCAGTACATTTATCCATCATCTTAAGCTTTCCTTTTTAAATGACAAAATATTATTCTGAATGTATTCCCCATTTAAATGTGTAAGTAATATATTTTGTAAATGCAAATAACTTTATTCAGTGTAAACTCTTAGGAACAGAGCACAAAGAAGGAATGTTCTTTAATTCTGTCAGGCAGAAGTTCTCTTTCCTGTGCCATTTTGATTTCCAGTTGATATAACATGATGATATAACAGGCAGTGTTGCAGTGGATTTTAAGATCACTAGTTTTGCAGATTCATATGTACTGAAAGTTGCTATCTGTGCATGGATGAGTTGTGGCAAGAGCAGAATAGTTGTAATATTCTTTATTTTCTTCTGCTTTTGGCAGGATGAAGTGGCTCAGCCACTGAACCTCTCAGCCAAGCCCAAGACATCAGATGGCAAATCTCCCACGTCGCCCACCTCTCCTCATATGCCAGCTCTGAGAATAAACAGTGGGGCCAGTTCACTTAAATCTTCTGTGCCAGCAACATTAGCTAGCCCTTCAGCCAGAGCTAATACAATAGGTGAGTTCAGCTTCTTTTGTTCTTTTTGCAGAATGGTCATTATTAAAAAATCAGTATGATGTCACACAGTAGCGTATAAAGTATTACAGGTGGAACCTTACTCTGCATTTAGTGAAGTCCATGGAAAAGCTCCTGCTGACTTCAGCTGTTTATGATACAAATCCCACCTCTCCATCAGAATTGAAAAAAATCTCTATTACTTCTCTGTATGATGACCTGACTGATATATGATAGAAGTCAATAAATGATGACTCTTTAATAGCAACCACTGTACTACAGCAATTCAGACATTTTACTGTGTTATTTAGAAGCATAAGCAGTTGATGAATAAACTTTAAAAAACCATGAATAAACTTCAGAAAAATCCTGAAAGTTATATGCCTGCATATGCATACAGTTCCTTAGAAAATTACAGGTTTAATGCATAGTCCACTGAAAAGCTGCATGGGGCTTTATTTTAGCTTAATCTACCAGAGAAAATATTAATGGCTAACTGAAAAATAACCAGGTTCATTTCAAAACATATTTTACACTGTATCCTGCAAATAGTCTGACTAGCTGCTTTGGTGGTGCTCTCTAATAGGCCTGTGCGAAGCTTTGGTCCCTGATTTGATTTGGTGGAGATTCAGCCCAATTCAGTGGCCAAATCTCTGAATCTTAACTGAATCAGGAGACCCTTCAATCTCCGCAAATCGAATCAGAACCCTCCGAATCAATTTGGAGAGATTCAGAAAAATGCAATGATTCGGACATAGACACAGCTTTAAATGTTTTTTCTACATACCTCAAGGTACCAGGCAGCTTGTGAATGCTGCGATGGTGAGGTAGATGGAGTGTCCCACAAGAGCACGGGGAGCTCCCCACCATGCTCAGGTGCAGACCCAGAAGTGGACCAGAAGTACTTCCGGGTCTACCGGAGACTGTGCCGGGCCCCCCCACCCCTGTGTTCCCCCTGGCTTGGCGACTGGTGCCTTCTGGGTCTGGGTGGCCACCTGGGGTCCCCCCCACAGCCAATTGCTGAGCCAGTGGGGTGCGGGGGGCATGGAGTGGGAGGGGGAGCAGTGCATTCAGCAGTAGACCTGGAAGTGGACCAGAAGTACTTCCACATATGTGTGTAAGTGTTAAAGATGATCCTGTTCCCTAAAATTCTTAATGTTAAGTGGGTCAATATAACTTGAATTGAGTTTCAGTCTCTTATTTTTAGGCGGTAGAATGAGGCATTCATATATTTACTCACTATAAGATTTCATTGACCTTCCTCTCAATTATTTGGGTGCTAGCCACTGTCAGAGACAGGACAGTGAACTAAGTGGACCATTGGGCTAATTTAGTACAGCTATTTGCTGTTTTTTATTTTCATATTGCATTGAAATCTTTTGAGCCCTTGAGCCTTTTTCCCCTATAATGTATATGTACTCCACTAAAGTTCAGTGTGGTCCATATTCCAACTGTGCATGCACCAGTGACACCCACACACATGTCCAGAGTTTCATATATAAACCTCAGTATGCAGACATAATTACCATTAATGCTGATGAGAGTGATGGTTACATGCAACAAATTGAAAATACTCCTATGCTTGCCATAAGAGTATTTTATCTGGTATACATATTCTATAACATTGCATAAATGTTTCATAAATATCCCATTGTTAATTGTTAATGCATGACTTGTTATGTATTATTCTTATTAGACCTAGACTCCTTAACTTGCTTGGCTAGTAATGTATTTGCATCTTTAATCTGGTTGGCCCTGCTACTCTCCATGTACAAAGGACTGAGTTTTAATTTTTTTCACATTAAAACCTTTGTGCTTAGGAGGGCGAACAGCATATTTAGGCATGGAGTTAAGCATCTGACCTGCATCTTAGTGGCATGACACCTCTTGTTCTTTCCTGTTCAGTCCTCATTCTCTTTCCTCCTGGTATTTTTCCTAGATTTGAGACCCCTGCAATTTACTTTTCTCCTTTCAACAAAATGCAGATTTTGAAATGCTGTACCTGTAATGAGTGATAATGTAATTGGATAAAAGCTGCGAGGATGAATGGAGCTTTAAAGGTCACTCTTGTAAGAAGAATTAATGTGTTATACCATTAATAAACCATGGAAAACTGTGGAGCAAAAGATAACATACTTAAGTTATTGTTAATGACATAGAGTTCACGGCTGTATATCTCCTAGCTACAAATATAGAAAGTGACTTTTTGAGGTTGCTGAACAGTATCACTGCGCATACTGCATAAGATAAGCTGGCTTTCAATGTGGTATAAGAAGTGGACAGACATAGGCTGCTCCTATCAAAAATCTGTCCTTTTTTTTGGAGGACTGGATGAATTCAAGGCGTCGTAGGAAGAAGGCTAGAGATTAGTGCTTGTTGCTAGGTAACTAATTCAGATCCAGCCAAAGTCACTACCATGTAAAAACAAGTTCTTATGTTAGGGCCTCTGTCCCCTACCTGATGCTCACATACCTCTTCACATCTGCTGCATTTAGGATCGTGGCTGTTTTCAGTTTGTTTCTGTATTTAAACAAAAGTAAGATAGCCCTCTTTGCTCTCAAGGCAAAAAGTAAAAAGCGAGTTGTATTAAAAAATCAGCCAATCCAGGTCTCCCAAATTACCTAGGCCACAAAGAGAATTCCCAGATGTTCTGTTCTTGTGGGCTGCGCAGCACTGGGTAGGGAAACTGAACTGCCTTTTCACCTTGAAAGACAGATCGCTCCAGGGACCCAGTACAAGGGTTGAAGCACACTGAATAAGAAGAGGCTTCCAGCGCTCTCAAGGGGTTGAGGGAAGAGGTCAGACCCACTTTCCTGAGCTGCCGATAGGCCAGCACGTTCCTCCAGCATGAAATTCACATAAAAGCCCTGTTTTAAAATGAGTCCTTCAGGCTACTTGTTGTCAGTGCTCAGCATTGTGCTCCACGTTCTGAACAGGCTCACCTTGTTCAGATACATCTGAACGATGCTATGTTCACAGCATTGTTCAATTGTATCTGAACAAGGTGAGCCTTTTGCACATATCAGAAAGAGTGTAGAGTATGTAGCTGGTCAAGTAGTGCATGTGGCCTGATCCAGCCCAGCCACCCAGTATATCATGCTATACCTTGAGTAGTCTCAGATATCCTTCCCACCTTTCCATCCAAGTGTTTCTTTTAAGAAACAGGTATATTTCTAGTTGTTAAAACCAGAAACAATTTCTCATTTTTCTCCATTTTCTCTAACATCTAGATGGTGTCCTGGCAATCCTTGTGCAATGTATGGAATGTATTGTATATAATGCAGCTCCCCTCTGTCAGTAATTCATTGCTACCCTAAATAATAATTTACATTCAACACACGTCTATATTAATCATTTCCCCATGCACACAAGCATCTTGGCACCTTAGAAAAACTTAAGTGGTGCTTGCTTTTATTCCCTGTCATGTGCTGAACCTTCTTAAGTTAGTGGTACTCAGAAAAACAAATAGTCCGGAGAAAGGCGTGCATCCCCTTTCTTAGGCAAATTCAGCTCTGCTGCATTTTGTAACTACTATACCTAGCCTAATCAACAGCATTGCTGGATTTTGGTATCACAGTTTGTTTGCTTTTTAATTTATTTTGACAAACTGCAAGCTTGAACAGCAACAGATGCAAGGTGAGGGAAGGACCAAGCAATTTGTTTATTTGCAGGGAGTGGGGAGGATGGAGAATGCCTTGATACTGTTGAGTAGGTGCAGGTTACAGCTTTCCTTACAGTGAGAAAGATGTCAGTGGCCTGGAATTACTGAGTTAGGTCATTAGATAAAAAGAAGTGATGTAGAGTGAGTGAGTTAATTTTATGTAACACTGGTAGTGTTTTGGGCTATTTAACTGAGAAGTATTTGTTGATCTTATTCCCTGGCCTCCAACTCCACAGAAACTTTTGCTTTCAACCTTCCAAAGGAGACTGAAACACCAACCCGATTCTGCTCATAATTAAAAAAAAAAAAAGGGGGAGGGGGAGGAGAGGGGGAGAAAAAAATCCTTACAGCAGTGCTGCACTGAACTAATCTGACATCAGCTTCTTCCACTGAAATGTTTTAAGCAGCAAGACAATGTTCTATGTTTTTTGGCAATCAGCGGATCAGATAGAAGAGTCTAGCAATACAACAAGGATGTGTAATCTGACATGATTAGACAAGGCTCTTTAGGAACAGAACATTCATAATTGAGACAAAGAAAGAGTATTAATAACACTTTCCTAACACGGCAGTTAGCCATTTTATATTTCCTTTCTTTAATCTTAGTGTTTTTCAACAAATCATGGGATTTAATAGCGTGTTTTGGCAGATTAGAGGATTTATAGCCCAGATGTTTTTTGTTCTAAAAATGGATTAGGGTGTAAAGTTTGCTGGAATCCATGGAACATGTTGAGGCAAGCCGGTCATTTTGTGTGTGATTAGTGCCTGCCTTCTGTCTCACAGTCCCTCCATCTGTCACAATTCACCAATGGATCTGGTTAGATTTAGCCTCATGTCACAAACAGAAGTCCCTTTTCTGGGCAATTTCATATTACAGATTCATTTTATGCCATTTTTATGCCCTAGTTAAAAGATAGAAAGGGGTGTGTGTGTGTGTGTGTGTGTGTGTGCGCGCACAGGCATGTGTGTGCATGTGGAGAGGGAGTGATAGATATTAGCTTTTCCTCTAATGTTTGAAAAATAGACAGGGGCTTGGAGTCTCCCATCAGTATTCTATCCTGCAAATCACATGCAGATCATAATAAGTATAATCTACAGTATGCTAAAGGAAAAAAAAAATGACAAAGTGTCACATTTAAAATTAAATAGTATTAACTGTGCTGGTGATGCTTGTAACATTTTAAAAGGAAGTAATTCACTGACTGCTAGGGCTAAGCCCTGGGCTGTGAATTTTTAGCCAAACAGTGGACATTTGACCTCCTATCACGGCATGAATAGAATGGGAACATAGGGCCATGTAGCTGTAGTTTCTTATATATTTCTGAATGACAGGTGGTGGTGGGGAGCATTCAACGGATGAGATTTCTCTTCCCAGCCATTATGCACTTTGTATCTATAGCAAACCACCGCCACCTGTGGTTTATTTTAATGTATTCACGTGTTTTAAGAAGGGGAAGAATAAAAAGGGCTACTTTTCATAGTTTGGGATTGCTTGCATGATCAAAGCCTCCCCCTTCCCCTATCAAGTTACACCCTGCTGCATATGAACTTCAGGGCTGATCTCTAGATTGTTGGGTAAATATTGAAACTAACAGCATCAAGTATCAGAGTGATGCTATCAGAACTAATGTTTCTCATGGTTTATATCCAGGTGGGCCTGTCTCAAAATTTCCAAGCAGAGACAGGTTTATGGGGGTGCTCCTTCTCTTTTGTTGCCTTCTCATGTAATGGTGCCTAAGGAAAGCATTGGTGAGTTTGACTGACAAAAACTGAAATGTTTTCTTGTAACCTGTGTTTTCTTTTTAAAGATATCCTTTCTTCTATCACGTCGTCAGGTTATTTAAATGACCACGATGCTGTTACCAAGGCAATTCAGGAGGCCCGACAGATGAAGGAGCAGCTTCGGAGGGAGCAACAGGTGCTTGATGGGAAGGTGGCGGTTGTGAATAGTCTGGGTCTCAATAACTGCAGGACAGAAAAGGTGAGTTCCTAAGACTCCCTTTTCTGATAGCCATATTGTCTTTCCTTTTGCATTTTATACATGCATATAGTCTCTCACTCATTGTTAGTTATTCTCTTTCTCTCTCCCTTAACCCTTTTCTTTTCCTTTTCTGCTCTGTCTCCATCCTTTCTTCTAGAACTGCTTAAAAAACACACCCAACAGAGATCTGGAGACAGTCAAGGGAAAAAACCCCAGTAAAACATAGTTAAACTCCTTATGAGAACTTCAGAGACCACTAATTCTCTGTTCCAAACTGTCATTATGTATTATAGCTAGGTGATCTTTGAAATATCTGGGTCTGAGTGGAAATCTGTCTTTATGGAAATGCTTACATGTGTTTGTGAGATGAGCTGGATTTGAAAATATTCAAGCTTCTTTAGGAATATAAGCTATGCTGATACTCAGGCTCAGCTCTTGGGTATTTAGCCTTATGAGGTTGTCATATATGATGTTTTGTGACCATTGCAATGTAGCACTGTCAAGTCCTGTTAGATGACTTAAGAAAATTGAAAAAACAGAGATTTGACAGCACAAACTGCACCAAATACATCCAGCAAAACTGAGAAGCACTGGAATTGATGCATTCATTCTCATTCTGAAGGGGTCTGTAAAGCTGTAATATATAGGAAAACCATCAAGAAGGAAAATATTTTTTCCTAACGTACCACTTGTGTGGATTGGATCTAGCACTGCTTTTTTGTCTTGGGGATCAGGACTCTCAGTGCCCAGGGTGACCTGATTTTCTACGGAAGCTCTTCTGGCTTCTTTCAGCTCCTCTGCTCCTGGCTGAAGGGAGTAAATAGTTAATTGATCCCTTCTTGGCCCTTTATAGTGAGATGAAGACAGTGCTGCTATTTAGGACAGAAAGTTACAAAAACTCTTACATGCTTCACAAATTCATTTTTTTAAAAAGATTTTCCTTGATTTTTCTAGAGATGAAATGTGTCTCATATTATTAACAAATAATCAAAAAGTATACCACTGCATTTATTATAAACTGTACTGTATTGAAACCTTGGTTCTTATGCCTTTTTCATCCCTGAGTATTCGAGTGAGTCACTCAGATGGATAAATAGAATAAAAATGATCAGCTACTTAACAGTAACTTGAAAGTCAGTCATCCTGGGAAGCTTGTGAGTCAAACAATATTGTCCAGAATGAGCAGATTGCTAATTTGGATCACTTTCCAGTTTCCCTGGTTTTTAGATGGAGTTTGATCAATAAGCTATGAGAAGCCAGCAATCTGGGTAATGAATGCTAAATGTACATGTGAGCCTGTCACTACTGTACTTTTTTACCAGCCTAGCATGGGTGCAAATGATGTAGAAATGGCTCCAATTTCATGCACTCTCCTGATAGGAAGGGGGAGATAAAGAGGTCAGTGTAATAGGTGTCTGGTGGTACATAAAAAGCTCTTTTAGAAAAATAAGGGCATCAGTATAGGGAGAAAGGGACAGAGCATGTTTGTGGTGTTTCACATGGAAGAGTACCAGAAGGGAAGGGGGAAAAGTGGAGTGTCAGATATAAGAAGTGATCACAAGCACAAAGGAATTTATATTCAAATATTTAAGCATTCTTGAAAGGATGCTCGGAGCAGAAATTCCTTTTCTCTGCTCCCCATGTAGAAATGACTTTAACACTCAGCCAGATGCTAATGCAAAGTGACTCAAACTATTCCTCGCAAGCATAGCTAAATTGCCGTTATTTGTTAAGCGCATTGAATTCAGCTGTGGATACAGCAGTTGGTTGCATTCAGAAAGCATCTGTACCCTTTTTTTTTTTCTTTTTTTTAATCCTCCAAAGCAGAGACAACTCTACCTATCTCCCCCCTCTCCTCCCCTGTGCTGGCTGGGAATTGTCAAGTGACAACCGACCAAATCCTTTTGGACAGGAAGCCTTCATCCTGAGTTCTATATACTTGCAAAGCAGGCCTTGTGGTTGGATCAGGAAGCCCATTAAAAGCACTTTGATGGTATGGAAATTCATCTTCATGAAGCACCCAGGCCCCTAAGCAGCATGCTGTTTAGCTGTGGTTACAGATCAGTCATTCACATCGGAGGGCAGTAATTGTGCTGACGGCTTGTACGGCAATGGAAGTACATAAAATAATCCCAGGCCCTCCACCATGGCACTGCGAGTTAATCTTCTTTAATACAGATCAGCTGTTGTTCTAACACATGACTTTATACCGGCTCTAGTGACTCTGCACAGCCTTTTGATTAAGTAACAGGAATGAAACCATCTGTATTCACTTTATTCTGTTACTCTCCTATTGTTTAGCTCCTCCTTGTCCCTTCTGTTTTCACTTCTCACCTTCACCCCAAACATTGGGGTTTGTTTTCCTCTCTAATTCATGCCTCCTGCTTGTTCTGCAGAGGGCAAAAAGAGTTCTTTTACAGTGGGAAGAAACAGAAGGTATTTTATTTGCAACCTTTTATTACTTCTAAAGCAACAATAGTTTTATTTGGTATATTAGCTGCTGATGCTTTGTTCTGGGAGGCTCTAGTGGAGATGGGAAGGAGTCACAAAAGTCAGATCCAGATCTGAACTCTCCCAGACCATACCAGTGTTCTGGATCTGGGTTGCTGCTTCAGATGATTTATGATAGTAGGTGCAAGTTGCAAAGTTTGTATTGGATCTGTGGGATCTCAGAGTTGAAAGAGATACAGGCTTAAGGTTTGGATTTGACACAGCAAAGAGAAGGGAGAAGGCTCTGAAGTTTTGATACCTGCCTGTACCTTCCATATATTCTGGATCTTCTCATCTGGGACTTTCTTTCCAGAAATTATAACCAGCCATAGGATCTGAATTCCATCAACAAGCCCAGGCCCCAGTGTGGTCATTTAAGAGGCAGGACACCAAAGTGACAGGCTAGTGGGTTTCCTTCGCTTGTCTCACTTCCTGCAGATTAGGTAGGCATAAGATAATTACACAGGCAGTGCAGAGATTGGCTGCTTTGCCTGCACACACACATATTCAGATGTAGCTCTGCATGCTCTGCATTGGATTGCAAGATGATCGCTTTCCTTCTTACTGGCCACATCTACGTGAGACACTGACTGCACAGTAGCCCAATACTACTGCACAATAGCAACACATGGCAAAAACCATGATGTGACACTACTGAGCAGTAGTATTAGGCTATTTTGCAGTAGTATTACAAAAAAAGACATTTGTTAGTGCCACTGTGCATAATGCAGGTTACTGTTTAGTCATTTAGTACTTGTTAATAGAGTCAGCATCTTGTGTAGATATGGCCACTGTGAATGATATATCCTTATGAGTGGAACCCTGAGGTTGGTATCTAAAGCTGGGTCCATTTTCTCCAGCATTGTCAAGATATTTATAGAGCTTATTCTAGGGCAGTTTTATCCTTTTGTTGTAATCACAGCCTACCCAGAAGGATGGGTGCCTTCACACCTTCAGTTCTGAATTTTCCAGTCAGAGCATCATTAAGAATCTGTCTGCTACTGCTGACTGAGGAGGCTCAGAGAAGGAAATCACTTTTATGAATGCATGTGTTAGAGCTTTGGGGCTGTTTTTCTCATATGCTCATAACCCAGTGTCTCACTTTCATGTTCCCAGCTGGAAATATCCCTGAAGATGGCCAGGGTTATTCCAGGGTTGTCAGTTGTAGAGCAGAAGTCAGAGAGGTAGGAATTGTGTGGGTCTGGAGAGACTCTGTGCTACTGGATATATATTTATCTAGAAAAGATTTTCAGAAGTAATTAGAGTGTACAGGTGAGGCAGGTTTGGGTACCCAACCTGAGATACCTTGTGGAGATTTGACTTTCAGATGGTTTCAGAAAAATCTACAGGAAAAATATAGATTTTACTAAAACCTAATTTAATGGAGAATGCAGTAAATATATATATTTTAAATTACTTTTCTTGGAAGTCTTTCAGTATGACCCAGAAGTGTGTGTGTGTGTGTTTCTGGTTCCTTGGAAACCCAGGAGCTTAGTTTTATTTATAATTGTCATCTATAGTTAATTAGAGCTTGATATTTACTATACATAAACAATATTACCTTTTATACATGTAGCTTGAAGGCAACAGATTTTCGTCCAGAGCAAACACAGCACTGGGCAGCCTCACAAAAAAGTGGACTATGGTCTATTTGTTCAGTCAAAAAACTACATGTTCTGCTTCAAATTGAATGTACACAAATACAGGCAATGGGATGGGCATGGGTGTACATGGCATATACTACCATAATGTGCACATCTGGAAATGAACACATAACGTATGTGTCCATGCAACACCTGCATATGTTTGTTCGCACAAAACTAGCCATGAATTTTCATGAGCCCTCAGATCTGTAAACAGACTTGTATTTGCATAACCAAGCAGCTGTAAATTCACACACATAGGTGCATGAAAATGGGCCCAGTCACATGTGCTTGCATGTGTGTACAGGTATGCCCCAGCAAATACAGGTGAGTTTTTGTGAGTGTGCATGAGCACTCATAAATACACAAGCAATTCACGTATGTGAACATGCATTGATCCAGATGCCCACACATACTCATGCAGTTTGGATATGCATGCAGGCACACAGACCATGCTCACAGATAATTGTGTCCTAATACACATGCACTGTGTGCAAGTGATTTTTAACTTATGATATAAGTGCTCCCTCTTATTGCCAAGAGCATGTCCCTCTTCTAAACGACTCTGACAGGTACTTGTCTGCTGGGCTGTAACTAAAAAGCTATTTGTAACAATATTTATTCCAGCATTGTAAGCAGAAGCCTGTTTTATTACTCACGCTGATGGAACAGTAGGTCGAGGATGCCTTTCCTCCCATTTCCGCCCACCCTCCTCCCACAATCCTTCCCCCCCCCATTTCTCCCTCTTCCCTTTAACACAGTGCCAAACATGAAATGACAGTGACCAATGTTGACTTAATGTGGATGTTTAATAATGAAAAAAGTGTGTCAGTTCCAACGTGAGTTACAAATGGCAGTAAGTGTATCGGGTGGCAGCCCTGTAATAATTTTACATCCATCATTCCTTCCTGATGCCTCACTGGCTGCCTGATGGATGGGCTAGCAGAGTTAACTCTTAAGTGATCAGCTGAACTGAAGTGAATTCAATCTCAGCTTTCTCCTATGGTGAGGAGGAGTATATTAATAATATGATCTACCAGATCCTGCTCTTTGAGAAACAGAAAACTGACATTCACTTTCCTGAAGGGCATAGGAAGAAGTCACCATAGAATAGTCCTTAATGTTTTCCTTCTCTAGACTTTCCTTTATTTGATTTAAATAATATAATTTCTCCCCGCCACCCAGTGGTTAAATTTGAGCATGAGATTAAAACAAACAAACAAACGAACAAAACAAAAGGGGGAGGAGTTAACAGGAGTCAAGCTTCTCATCAATTTAGCAGACTCTCCATTGGCTTTAAAGGGTTTTTGAATCAGGTCCATGTGCTGATGAAACAATGGAAATTAGGAGCAAAGAGCAGGAAATAGTAAGTTGTTCTTGTTTCCTAAATAGAAAGACACTATCAAATCTTAGTTCAGAAGTATTATTGGTCTGCAAAAGTTAAACCCTTCTTAGTCTAATGACGTGCATAGTATATTACAGAAAAAAATGTGGCTAACACATACATTAATTTTTACATGCAAACTCAATGTACATGTAACATGCATGTCTTGTAATTTGTAGCGTACTCTATTCCTCATTGGCCTGTAAAACCATAGATAAGATGAGCAATATAATATTTTTGCTTTAGTCTCTCAGTGTGCAGAGAGATATCTGTTTGAAATAATTATTATGTAGTGTGGGGATGAGGGACTGCTTTGTGGACAGTTCACTGTAAGAGAATCTAAATCATCCTACAACATGAAAGCTAATATGTGATCTCCAGGATTTCATCCTTTTTTCATACTTAATTCCCCACTACAAGCACCCAAGTAAAACCTTCTTGCTTCTGTCTTGCTGAGATTCTTTGCCAGTAGAAATTTCTTGTGCAGGCATAGGGTGGAAGGGGTTGCAATCTCCTTTGTTAATGCTATCAACACACAGCAGACAGTTTTCAAAAGGCATGACAGCCAAGCAAGCAGGTATTATGTCATCACCCATCCATCACTTTGTATGCCAGCTTTTCAATAGGTCCAATCAACTGTCTCACCAGGATCATTCATATTAAAGCAGTAGTTTATTCACAGAGCTACTGTATCTATTGTATTTTCTCCTGAACCTTCTTTATTTTTTGTAATTTGATTAAAGTTCATGTCAGGTTTGCACACTGTAAAGATCAGAATTGTTTTTGCCCAGCATTAGCAATGAGGCTTTAAACATTACAGTTTGCCTCAGCTTAAAGTTTAGCCCCTTTTTTGCCTTTTGCTTCTTGGAGCTTGTATGTATTTATATTTACAGCCTCTGCAGTTAATGGCCACATGCCTTATTTTCACAGATGGCCAGTGGAAGTCCCTCCCCTCCC
>NW_017728931.1:26393741-26437207 GCF_001723895.1 Crocodylus porosus | reverse complement strand
CCCACATGCAAACACACACTTTCTTTTAGTAGAGCCTGCTTTTGGTTTTGCTACATTTGTCACAGTGCCACTACTTTCAGCTAACAAGTGCCCACGCATGGAAGGGAGTGATTATGAGATAAGGTTTTTATCATGGATTTTGCCTTCCTTATTTTAAAAACAAACTTTCTTCTAGTTGACCATCATCCCTACTAAATACCCATTGTCCCTATTAAATACCCAGGGTTGTTTTTAAAGGGAAAATCATGTGTGTGTGGGGTTTTGTGGGTTTTCTTCTTTTTATTATTTTACATAGTCATGGTGGGGAGGCATGGGCAAGGCTAGCTAATAAAACTGAGGCATATTAAAGCAGTAATATACACAAGGAAGAACAAATTCTGCCTACAGATGTGTAGGCATGTGACAGCATACAGAAATGTGAAGGGTGAACCCCAGATCCCTGGAGACACGAATGTCTAAACGGGCATATAGTTTGAACTCCCCTTTGGCTCTAGAGGCTATGCTTTTATCCAGTTTTGATTTAAGACAATATTTGCAGGCTAGTGCAGAAGAGTTGGCTATCAATACCTTATCCAGCATTACTAACTCTCAAAAACTTGGGTCAGGCCCACCCAATTAGTGTCACAAAATACCTGTAAAACATCAAGAGATCTAAAAAGCAAAAAAGAAAAACAAAATCTGGCCGTTTGGTGTTCTTTTTTATTTCCTCTCTCATTTCTGAGTGTGTAAATCTTACGTTTCCAAACTTTCCTCCACAGCCAAGAGCGTTGAGAAGTTATTGGGTTTTGATCATTTGTTTGTTTGTTTTTGAAATGAAAGGGGAGATTCTTACAATAATCCCAATTAATGGAGCTTAAAGGAAAACATAAAATACAAAAGCTGTGATAAAACTATGGACCCTGATATCACTGCAGTGGGAGTAACAGGGTACCTGGGACTGATTTTCCTTTCACTTCCTTTGGTATAATTTGGGGTGAACCCACAAAAAGTCAATGGTGCTGAACAGCGGGAATTGAAAGAACCATGTTACTCCAGTCACTGGATGTTGCCAGTGCTAAGGCTGCATGAACTCATTTATGTGAATAACAAAATGGTCCCTAGCACCATACTGAGCGTATAAACCTTTGCTCTTCCCTGGACTGATGCTGATCCTAAAGCAGACAAATCAGGCCTGACTGCTGTTTGGAAAAAACTAGAGTGTCCTTCTTCATACATAGGTTAGATAGCACATGAATCTCTTTATTTTATTAAAACAAGGAGTAACAATGCAATAGGCAGAGTCAGAACACCCTCCATGGGGCTAATGCCTGAAATTAAATTGGAAAAGAATAGTCTATACATTTGTAATACTGCTAAGTAACCGAGTCATCCATTGTTTGGTAAACAATTGCCAGAGAAGTGGAGACAGCTTTCTTACTTTCTGTTTACATGTGTGCAGAGCCCCCACTCCCCGGATATCCCATGTGGGCTGTGATTTCCATTTCATTCCATTTTTGGTATGCCACCTTTTTCCCATAATTAACCCTTCCTTGTCATCATGGAAGGGATGCCATGGCTCTTCTATCTCTTGCTAGGAAGGATGCTAATTTGCATTTTTATTGGTTTTTTCCTCCAGAGAGAACTTGACGTGTTTTACCAAAACAGGCAAGCATCATTATCTCCATCTTGCAGATGGGGAAACAGAGGCACATAGCTCCTGTCACTCCAATTTAAAATTTTGCAACCACTCCCTGAATCAAGCTCTCAAAAAGTTTTGTAGGAAGAAAACCGGTACCTGTTTTACCCTTTCTCTGAGACTATGGGCTTCCCATCCCCTGTTACGCTTTGGAAGTCCTGCCTTTTACTCTCCTTATAGTCACCTCCAAAGTACACACAGGATCTCCATAGCCTCTTTGTAGAGATAATTCCTTTAGATTTGCTGCATCCAACACTCTTTAAAACCACTTTGTTTCTAGGGAATCTCTTTTTGGAACACCACCTTATTTGCTCAGGAAGTAATTAGTTTGTGGAATGAAACATTAATAAAAACCTCAGAGGCCTGACCTACAGTCCACCAGATTCAATGGGAGACTTTCATTTTACAACAGTGATGATGTCTGACTCAGTGTTTGTGGAAGATGTTTGACTGGCAGCCCTAGAAACTGAAGGCCTCTATCCACAAATAAGTAAAGCTGAGGAAGTAACTGTATAAGCTGTGCTCTGCCAGCATCTCTATTCAGTTTGCAGTCCACCTCTCAGGAAAGAGTAGCTAAGAATCTGCGTCTACTCAATTCAGAGACTCTTTGGTTTATAATTTGGACATTTTTTCCCCCTGGAGCAGGTCCTAGGACACCATCTACTGAGACTACCAAGACATTATATATAGGTTACCAATCAGACTGTAATGCTTTTTCAGTCATTATTGAACTGATTTAGATTTGAATGGATGAACTAAATATCTTTGCCCCCCATTTGCCAACCCATTCAGTCCCATCATAACTGAGATGGAAGAGTTTTAAAGCAGATACCATTGAGGAAGGACCTCAAGTAAGAAATGCTATTTTATTTCTTTTAATTCTGCATTTAGATCCCGTGGGTGGATTATTATTCCATAGAAAGAAGAGATGTTAGATAAGCAAGAGCGAAAGATTTGAGGGGGTGGTGAAGGCATTGTTTCTTCATGCTTAACTTTGATGCAACAACAACAAAAAAAACCCCCAACTGATAAATCGTTGTGACATTATAAATAATCTTTCATCTTCTTTGGTGGTCCATGGAGTTTATATAATTGGAAGGTTAAAACCCTTCTTTGTTGTTTCTTCCCTTTTCATTAGTACAGTAGAAGACTATAAAATAGTGCAGCCAGAAGGGGTTTAATAATTACTAAGTCAACATTTGAAAGTCTCACTCCGTTTTATCATTTCATGCATGTGCTTTTTATGACTTTTACAGCCTCACAAGCTTTATTTAAGCAGGGTTCATTGTAACAGTTGATCTGTGGCTGATCCTATTTATATTTTACTTAACTTTTCCTGGTAATATGCGTCACCAGCAAGAATCCCAATTCTGCCATCACATAGAAATCCATGGGCCTGGATTGGGATGCAAGACATGTGGATTTAATTTCTGGAACCTCCACAGGCTTCCTGGGTGACTTTGGCACATCACTTAATCTGTGTCTCAGTTCCCCATTGGTAAAACATCTACCCATGCAATGGGCTAATATGCAGGCCTGATCCTAAGTGCAATTCCTCATTCTGCCACTGTCTTCTCTGAGTTTCTAGGGCAGCTCCATTTCTCTGCCTTTAGAGTATCCAACTGTTTACACTCACCTACTTCACACAAATGTTGTGAGATTCCCTTAACATTTGGAAAACAAAGTTCTTTGAATGATTCACAGGAGATGAATGCAAATTATAATAAGGCATAGTTTTTTTAGTGGACACAAGATGTTTGCTTGGGATTTTATTTCTGATAGGGAACAGATCAAATTTTAAAGTCCTCTTTTATATGAGATTCTGCTATCAGATCTCTGTCTTTCTGTGAACTAGTACAAACACTGTCAGGCGAACATTCAGACAGCCACAGGGATTGCTAATGTATCTGACATTATCTGACAAGGAAATGCTTTTCCACTAATGAACTTGCATTGTTATAGGCCTGTGGCTGATCTGATCTGACTGGCACCTAAAAACCCTGTGTTTATGACTGAGTGGTGCGTCTGACTGGCTATTTAATAGCTGTGATTTATTGCATGGAGTCCCTGAGTTCACCACTGCCAAACACCTTGGTGGGTGCTGTGAATTTAACTGAGGGACTTGTACAGGGCATAGCTGATTTAGAAACCAGCTTCTCAAAGCATCTGTTTGAAAATGGCATCAATCAGCAGTTGGGCTCCAAGTTGGCTGTTAAGAATTAGTCATGAGAGTGCATGCTGTAGTGCAGGATAGGACACAACCATATGAACAAAACCAGAGAAAGAACCTAGCAAAGTGTCCAGACCAGGCCTGGTCAAACAAATCTGTTGTTTCTGATTCCTCATATTGTATAGAAGGAAAATAAGGTAGAGGGCCAGTCCACCAGTCAATACATGCAGGTTTTTTAAGTGCAAGACCCAGTGGGCAAAACATTCTTATGCTTCAGTGGTCCTACCAGGGTGATAGAAACATGGTTTTTTTTTAAGCTGGGTCTATTGGTTTGCATAGAAAAAGCAGGAAAGTCTGAACTTGGACAGCTGTGCCTGAGTGCTGCTCTTCTGGCTCTCTAAGTTGGCTGCATCCCTCCCTGCATGAAACTCAAATGAAAAATACCCATAAGAAGGGTAATGGAGACTGGGTAGGGGGAGGGCAAAACTGAAGGCTGGACAGCTTTAATAAAACTTTTAACCTTGAGTTATGCATTTTGAGGGAGGCTTGTAACCAAACACAACTGAGTTCAGAGTACTCTAGCTGTTTGCCAAGTGCCCCAGCCAAAAGGACGTCTCCATGGGGGTGGAGAAGGGAAGGAATGGTGTTCCTCAACATAAGCCCAGTATTCAGTGACCCCACTGAATTATAGAGTAATTCAAGAATGGGAGAGCACACGTATTCTCAGATGCATATTCAGTATTCCCACCATGACCCAGCCCACATTTCGGGAAATGGGAGGAGGGAGAAAAGGCTGAGGGAAGCATATCCAAGTGGCTTCATGTCTCAGACCTTCTGAGGTTTTGATTCACATCTGTATAGCAGGAGGAGTTTTGGCAAAAGTCAGCCTGCTTCACATGTGTTTTGACTCTTCTTGCTTTATGTTTCTTGTATGAGAGAGACATCACAACCAAGTTCTTGTCATTTTTTGATCAGTGTTTTGTTAAATGATGACAGCTATTCATAACAAAGAGCCAAGTCACTTTTGCAGCTGACCATATAACTGGGTCTGACTCGTGGTACTTACTCTTTTTTTTGTGTCCATGACACATGCAGAGTGTATATGTGCGCATGCACGCACGCGCGTTTCATTCTTTTAAAAATAATTAGAACGTTACTTGGAGCCCAGCCACAGAGCTAGTTTAACTCTCCAGCAGATTGCTTTCTTTAGTTATAATGTCTTAAAATCCTCTTGTCTGCTTGTGGCTATGAAGTAAACCTGACTAGTTATCCTCTGAACTGTCTAAACCATTCAGTTTTGGGAAGAATGTTGTATTTTATGTGTGTTTTCTCATTTTGCTTGTCACTTTTTTTAGTTATCTAATCCTCTTGACTGGGACCACTACAGAATTGCTTCCTGCAGTAATAGTACGCATGCTTTGTCTATTACACTTTTAAATGACTCAGGCAATGGGTTTTCCACTGTTCCCACAGGGAAACTACTTTACACACTAATAGAAATGACCATCAGGATAGTTTTCCTCTATCTTCATAGGACTGCAGATATTACGGGTGGGAACTTATCTATGACATCCTGTGAAGCCTGATCCAAAGCCTGTGGAAGTCATAAAAAATCATATTGACTTCAGGGGAAACTGCCTCTTCATATCACACCCCCCTCCCCCCACAAGGAGAGGATAATCCCTACTTTATATGGTTATAATGTACTGTATAGTCTGATTTTAAATCTGACTCTTCCAAGAAATCTTGTACCATGTCTATGAGCATGGGCTAGTTCTAAATGGTTCCATCAGCAGACCCAGCCTTACTGGTTCCAAACCATGTTTGATGCCACTTACTTGCTGCTTTTGTCCTGGATGGTATTTAGTACTTGAATTATTCTTCAGTGCTGGGCAGTAGGAAACATTATCCTGGTAGTGTTTCCTTTAGGAACTTATAATGTTCAGGACCTTGTGGGTTGAAGACCCTTCTTCTACTCAGAATGTGGCATAACTGATAACATGAATTTAGAGAATTTCTTCTTGAACTTTAATGGCCAGTAACAAGTACACTCTTCTACCTCTGTCACTAAGCTTGATATTTGGCATCCTTGGTATTATTTGTTAGGAACTTACACAGCTACTCTGGTGTGGGCATTTTAAGTAGGCATTTTAAGTACTCGCAACTGGGCACGTTTACATGAAACATTAAATGCGCAGTAGACTAATTGTGTTGTGCATTAGCACATTATCACAGTTTTTGTCTGCCATGCTAATATGCAGTAGAATTAGTGTATTGTGTGTTAGTGTCACAAAAAAAGCATGCACTGGCACTGCTGTTATTACAGGTACTAAACCTGTAATAATTAATGAAGATGTAGACAAGTCCACTGACTACCAAATTAATATAATTATGCTTAATGGAGCCTTTTTATGTGTGTACTTAAAACCATTGTGCATGGAGTCATTAAATAGATCTTATGGGATAAGGGTGGATTGACTGCATCAGCATGGAGCAGCAAATTGCTGGGGGGTAGAAGAGTTCTTGTTTCTTTGTTTCTTGTGTTTTGCCATGAATATTTTCTCCATAAATTGAAACATCCTGTAAGAAAGGTTAGAGAGAGGCTTCAAGCTAATGGGATGTTGTTACCTACCTATGGTAACCACCACCACACCCCTTAGGCAAAACACAAAGCACATAACCTTGTGCTTAATTTAGCCTTGTATTTATGAAGCTCTTTCCTACAGATTGTCATTTTAAACCATTTTCCTATGCCACCATTGGAGAAAAACAGCTCCAGTGTCGTCAAGTGGTTGGAAAGCAAAACTGGAAGTCAGACCACTACCTCTTACAACTTCTTCCCTTCCCCGTGCAAACATTGTGCTTTGTATAGCCCTGCTCATTTGTTTTGTGTCTGAATGCCTATGTCCTGTGCCCAGGTCCTGTTACTGCAGGAGTCGGAAGGGAGAGTCCTTGCCCCAATTGCTGCATCTGCAGCTTGGGTAAAATAACAGCTACTGCACATACATTGTAGTTTAATGAGAATGTCAAAAATGCTTTGCGATCCTCTACAAGGAATGTGCTACTCAACATTTTTTTACTTGCGTTTTCCTTAGGTTTTTCATTGTCTTATTGAGTACTGCCTAGTCTGTTCCAGTAGTTGCTGTGCCTAAACAATGGCTGCAGGATTGAGCCTAGGACTGAGCCTCCAATTTATTAATTTATTGTGTTCTTTTTCATCTGGATGTCCCCATCTATCCTATACTGGGCACTTCTGCTTTCATTTACTTAATAAATGTATTCCTTTCCTAGCACTGGGAGCTGCTAAAGTATAACAGCTGTACCTTCTTTGTATGCCCAGTTTACTCTGCTGTATTGGAATTAAAGACCTTATAGCACATTCCCTCATCCCAGCCTCCCCTCCCCCAAGCACCCACACACCATCCTTTCCTTTTTCCCACTCTTGGATTGACTGATGGTTCGTGTAAGTTGTAGCACAAAGGGACATAACAAAAGCACAGCTGACTGTTTTGACACCCTCTGTTTCAGAGTGACATCCTGTGAGAATTATCTCAGCTTCCACTTTATAGTTACTAATTGAATTATTTTATTATACTGCATGTTTTAGTAGTTGGAGGTTAGAGGTCATCTTGTTGCTGAAACACTCTGTGGTTTTCCCCCTCTGATCACTTGAATGTTTCAGGCTTCTGGTAAGACAGCTCAGAGCCCCATAGTTGAACAGTGCAGCGCAGGAGCTCAGCATTCTTCTGACATTACTCCCCCATTCCCTCCCTCCTGCCCCCCCAACAGCCAAGCTTATTCTTTCATTCAGTCACTTCATGTCATCTGACTGTATTTCAAAATGCAAAACTTTTTACAAGATGGATAGCATTAGGAGCTCTGTAGACTTGTTAAGTCAAACCCTGATAAATGACCCATGCCCTATGTGTACCTCATAGACAGCAAGCCATAGTATTCATTGACCTTAAGACTCCATCAAATCATGTTGGTAGAATGTGGCTCTCAATGTAACTGCCTCTGATTTCAACAGCTGCATTTCTTACATAAAGAAAAACCTATGCCAGTGGTCTATAGGCAGTCAATTCCGTTTTGCTAAGAATTTTGAATACCCTTCCATAAAAATCTGAAGAAGAATAAAACCCATCATGGATGAGGTAGAAGTATTTGATGTTTAGGCTAATCGTGACTTTTTAAAATGGCTTCTAAGAAGTTAAAGGCAGATTCTAGAGAAAAAACCACTGATTTGCATATAGATACGAGATCCATAAGAGTGAAATCAAAGTAACCTTATTTCTACTTTTCTTCTGAATTCTGGTATGCTGTTTTGGAAAGGAGTAGCAGGCTAACTCTGTTAAATTAAGGAGTTTGGTTCAGTTAAACATCTAAAAAGTTTGAGTGCTTATTTGAAACATCTCCAAACAATCTGGGCATGTTTTACATGTACTGTGGAATGGGGCACTGGGTGCTTTAATTAGCAAGCCATACTAATTAAAAGCGCCTGCACATCACATGTATCAGTATTGCCATGTGTCCCTGCACTGAAAAAATGGTGGCGGGGTGCTTTCAGCTAAAGCTCATAGAACGTGTTTTATTTCAAAGCACCCCGCTACCTTTTTTTCAGCGCGGAGATGTGCAGCAATGTGGATACATGTGACACACAAGGCTGCTGGAGTGCATCAATTTCCATGCTCCAGCAGGCTCGATTAATCAAGTCTGCTCCATATGTGTGTATAGGAGCTGTTTGCATCTGGGGTGACTGTAAACATCATAAAAGCCTCTTGTTTCTGCTGGCTGGATTTGTTGGCCCTGGTTGGCCTGTTAATGCCATAGAAACTGAAATTCATGTAGTTACACCCAAAAGTACAGAAGGGAGCTCCAATGGAAACTAATATGGAGAGATAAAAAGTCAGCCCAGTATTCCCTGAAGGGTGCACTTGTTCACTCAATGGGTGGTTTGGGGATAGCTTTGACAAAAGCCTCGAGTAAATCAAATGAATTCAAATCCTTGGTTGAACCTGAAATACTGTAAATCAGAGGAATAATCTCTCCATTCACATTGTTTCTTTCTTGCTTCCTTCTGCAATACAATATGGTGACATTATTAAGCTATATATAATAACTCTACAGTCCTTTCTTGCCATGAGTTAGGATGTTGCTCTTTGAGCTTTGTTGGTATCTAGCAGTCATGAAGAATGGTACATATATGAACAACAGGGAAGTAATTTTTCTTTCAGGAAAAAACTCAAAGAATTTCTCCAACATAAGTCACTTACTAGAGTTGACATTATGGCATTTTCTCACTTTGCAAAAGCTTATCTGTTTTTATTTTGAGAATCCACTAGTATTTCCTATGAGGCTTATTATTGTACAAATTGTTATTAAGTTAGCATTAACATAAACATAACATAAATATAACAACTTTGTATTGGTAGAATTAAGCAATTCAAAAGAGGTAGGGTGTTTTGAAGAGGGCATTGGAATTAATTGCCCTGGCAATGTACATTGGCAGTGTCTTTAGACACTACAGCAGCTTGACAGATTAATTGGCAGCAGACACTATCTTGCTGCAATCCAGGGATCCTACTATGTTATAGATAGTTCTAAGTATATGAATGACAGGGTGTTAGAATGGATGGGCAAAACAGTCTGGATAAGAACATACACCAATGCCTGGAGCTCAAACAGGATCAAAACCGAGCCTTTCCTGAGGCCTTGAAAGGGTTTTCTACTTGTTTACTTCCATTATTTGTTTCCAAAAACACTAAAAAATTAGGAGAAGCTTTGAACATCTATGTCTCTTAATTTCAAGCTCAGAGCAAAAATAGAACTGTAGATCTATTGCAGTGATCCTGTACTGTATAGATTGCCAGCCCAGTTTTGTAGGTCCAGGATTGTACAGAGTTCAAATATGCTTCTGATGTGCAATCCAATTTTAAGGGTGCTTTGCTGAAACTTTATAACATTATGAAGTTTTCTTATCACTATCTAATAGACGAGTTTTTGAAATGAAACAGTAGGCTTTCCAGTCTTATTCCTCCCAGAAATATAATATAATACCATATAATATACATGTATGTATATTTGTGTGTGTACCTGGCTCAGTAAACTATTCTGAATTGTTATCCACCTTCTATACCACAACTTATCTATCAATTTGGCAGTTACATTGAGGTCTTAATGATTTCCTGATTCAAATCCGGTGATGTTCCCTGTACAGGACAAAACAACACTGGAGAGCCTGACTCAACAACTGGCAGTAAAACAGAATGAAGACGGGAAGTTTAGCCACGCAATGATGGATTTCAACATGAGCGGAGATTCTGACGGTCAGTAGGAACTGCTTATCCCTATTCCAGTTATGCATGTACATCAACAGTCTGTGCAGAAGAATGCAAACTCCCTTGGAGGTGGAGGCACAGAGTGGCTACTAAACAAATCGGGAGAAATTATTCGTCTTGTGCTGTTTTAGGTCTGTGTAAAAATTTTTATTTCTCTCTGTTGTACACTTCATTTGTCAAGGCTGGACCAAGAACACATTCTTCCCATAAAAATGAGAAAAATAAGGCAAATAGATGTGGGATAACTGAGATCATACAGAGAGTCCATGAATTATCAAGCTGATCATCCGTGGATGATGCACACTCTCGGTCTGTGGGAGCTTGTTTGGATTTGATGAAGCAAACTTAATGCCCTTTTCTTTTTCTGCCATTGCTTATGTTACCGTGGAGGTGTAAGCCCAAGAAAAGGCAGCTGTGTAAAATGTTCATTTGTTAGTTAGAGACTTGCTTAAAAAATACCTCATGTTACCATATATTAGCCCTATTCTCATCACCAAGGAGCCAGGAAATTGGTAATACAATATGATCACCATCTGTAACTTACAAAGACACAAATCGCCACTGATAAAAATGTATTTTTAGGTTGTTATGCAGTAAAAGAAGTTGGAAAAAAAAGTTTTTACACAGTTCATGTGGGGAAAAAAAACTGGGTTTTTCGCCTGTTCAGATGTATACAGCATAAAGCATACCACAGGATTCAGTACCGGGGTAATTACTAAAAAGTAGACAGATGATAGAAAGAATGAGATACAACTGACCAACTAAAGCAGAGGGGGAAATATTTTGAATGTGTTTTGAACAAATGCTTCATGGAGCGTGCAACACCTCAAAAAGGAACCCAAAACAGAGGAAGTTGTGCAATCAAAATGCAAGTTGGGGATTACTTTCTTGTCTCTTTTTAGGAAGTGCAGGTGTCTCAGAATCTAGAATTTATCGGGAATCCAGAGGGCGTGGCAGCAATGAGCCCCATATCAAGCGTCCAATGAATGCCTTCATGGTGTGGGCTAAAGATGAGCGAAGAAAGATCCTTCAAGCCTTCCCCGACATGCACAACTCCAATATCAGCAAGATACTTGGTAAGAAAACTGATTTTTCTGTACTAGAACTCATTGGCACTGACTGAGTGTTTTGAAGAGAATTTATTGTTTGATACTATTCAGAGTCTAGCCATTATATGGACAGCAGCAGCAGGAATACAATTTTCCCCAGTGCTGCTCAACAGTATGCATCAACTGTAACTTGGAGAACCCCTTCAGTCTTTATAATCTCTAAGTGTGTGTGTGTGTGTGTGTAAGGGTGGAGGGAGAGTTAGTATGAAGACACCTGTCCATTAGCAACTAGATATAAAACAACAGTTCACTTTCATAAACTACTGAATAGCTCTGAGATGATTTGTTTAAAGGGGTGGTATGAGATGATTTAGATTTGTTAGAGGAATAGGAAGGAAGGAACTGGATAGGAAGGCTAAGTTGGTTCTGTTGATGGTAAGATACCGTTATACAAGTTAAAAGGGATTAGATTAGTTTCAGGTATATGATGTGATTAGACTAGGGACTTGGGCAATAATAGTTTTGGTCTGCCTTTAAATTTATAATAGGCCTGATTAAACCTGTCTTTAAATAATCAGCTTCAAAAATCTACAAGATCATTCTGAATGGCCCTTTTCATATAGAAAGTACAAAGAAAGCTTGATGTTTTCCCTCTTAACTGATTGTTTTGGATAACAACCTCCGACAGCACGCTGCTAATTCATTCTACTTAAAACAGGCGCTTGAGCTGGGCTGACATTTTATGCAGTCTCTGGGGATCCTGGTTGACATTTTAAAGGGCTTCTAAGCATTTTATAATACCCTAAAATCTGGTTTTAATAATCCATTCTGCTGAAATTGTTAACATAAGGAATCACCTTTTACTGTTTGGCGCGAGATCAGGGAGATATGGGGACATCTTTTTCTGATTAGATATACAGTAGTTGGAATAAAATGTGCAAATTCATTACAGATCCTGTAGAGGTGACAGACAGCATAGCTGACTCCAAACTCTTTACTGTTTTGCTGCCAGATATAGGAAGAAATTAGGTTTGAAAGCAGTGAGAAAAGTTGCTCCTTTTTCTTCCCAGCATCACATTTATTTTTTTTCCAGCCTTCCTCTTCTGCAATGGAGAGGGATGCCCTGATGTCCTCCTCCTTGACAGAAATGTTACAAAGGTCTTCCCTCAATTGCGAAAGGCCAGTCTTTTGAAGTCAGCAGGGAGCTCTGCTGACTTCCCTGGCAAAGGGTGACTAGAAACTTACAGATCAGACAAGTATTTGGGTCTCCTTCTGAGAAACCTTCAATTTTTCTTTAGTGCTTTTTTTTAAAGCACGGCTGCTACTGACTGCGGTCAGAGATCTGCATTGCTATTGAAAATGGCTCAGATAGGGTTGTCACTGAGCAGGGGTCATTTTTATAGTGAAATGAGGAGGTGTCCTTCTTAGCATTAGAATTCTCTAGGGATTATGTTTGACACTGCGGAATTATGTTTTGAGCATAAAAATTAGATACATGGATTTGTCACTAAATTCATCTGTGCATACGCTTGTCATCCATCTGTTCAGTGCAACTTAAAGTTGCAGTAATGATTTTATTTTTTTTAGTAAATTGTTTAAAACATAAAAAATCATCTGTTGGATCTCTTTAGTTTATTTAGGGATTAATTTATTGTTCAGAAATTTCTGTAAATATTTTAATTGATTTTTAGAAAGAGATGAACAGTTTACATAAGGTGATTAAAACAGATAAAAAGTTATCCCCCAAAATTTCTACTCCATTATTCTTCATATGTACAAGCACATTTCTAAAAAATTCATGCAGGCACCTGGCATAGGGAATTTCATCCCAAGCAGCTGAAAGTTTGGCGCAGTTATAAATGACTTAAAATAGGTTCTTAAAACAGAAACTGTTTGGTTAAACTTGTCTCTGGGCAATGCTAACAGCCCTCCCCATATCTCCATGGATGCACAGACCTGGATGTGCACATGTCTGCTTGTATATGTAGATGCTACTTCAGTCCTGATGATGAGGTTGATTGCTGATGGTAGCTTTGATTCTGCAGTTGAAATCTTGCATGCATCCCCCTGAACCTGTGCAGGCCTCCCACTGACTTCACTTACATCCCCTGGGCAGAATCAGGAGACACAGGTCTTAACACAAGTATCAGGGTCAGATAGTCTTTAGAAGCTCATCATTCATCCTGAGACCTACTGAAACTCGCCAGATTTTGCATATTAATAAGTAAGCAAATAAAAATGATAAACAGAAAATCAAGACTACATCATCAAAAAATCTGCTGTTTATTTATTATGACAAAATTAGTTTAGTTTTAGTTATTTACAGTATTTCAATACATACTAGTAAATGAACTTTAGTGTATTTTGTAAAAACAATAAAGTTATAGTAATAGGAGGCATCGTTTCTGGAGGCAGCTATTAAATATTTGCTCGGAAGAGAAGCGAGACTGCCAGGATTTTTTCACTATTTAGTTTGCAGCTTAGCAAGGAAAAAATAACAATGGCATTTATGTATAAATGTTGTATGTGCAACTGTATGTATAAATATTACAAATCAAAATTCACTATTTATGGCCCTGAGCTGACAAAGATTTATACATATTCTTAACTTTATCCAGTGTGAGCAGTTCCTAGACAGAGGTCTGTCTGCCCAGATCCACTTGCAGAGGTTGTGCCGCGGGAATTTATCAACACAGTAAAGGACAGTGAATGGGTGGACAGAACACTGTCATGACAATTTAACAAAGCTGATTTTATTTTATATTTGTGTCTAAATAGACTCTCCGCATCCCTAACACCTCAACTCCTGCTCAGTGTATATAAAGTAATTTATGTGTGCACAGTTTTGCAGGACTGGGCCTATTTTAATTATTCTGTTAAACTTTTCTAGGATCTTTTAATTTTAATTCTTTCCCTGTGATGACATATTAAGCACAACTCTGTTTTGATATCAAAATATTTATTGTTTTAGTAAATACAAAATGATAAAAATGTTATTTGTTTAATGTATTGGGGGAGGCCAAGATAACTCTGTGTAATTCTAAATCTATCTAACAGTAAGTCATTTCATATTGTAAGACACTGGAAGTTCACTAGCAGGGCAAATTGTCACCAATAATTACACATAGGAATGCCAAGCTGTTTACATATATCCACCTTAAACTTGTGTTTTTTAATTTTTTTTACCCCTTCTGTTCTTTCTATTGATACACATATGTACCTCTGAAGTCTGGTATAGCTTGTGGTTTTCTTTCTCTTGTCTGACATTTAATATTAATTTTGCTCAACAGCTGTGAGGTTTCTAGCTTTATTATTTATAAAAGAAAACAGTTTGTCAGCAGAAACTCTTGTTTTAAAAGCAACAGGAACTAAAGCGGTTTGTGATTTGAGGCCTCTAGATTCAAATGAATTGTATCACTTCACAGTCTAGCAAAGCTACTGTGCTCTCTCTGTAAGGAATAGATTCTGAGAGCAAATTCACATCTTCATAATCCTGCCACCTCTTACAGGATGCAGCCCTGACACTTCAAATATGTTACCAGCCACCCTGAGCCCTGCTTACTTTTCATCATGGCTTTCATTCCGATTTATGAAGATTCAGCAGAAAGGGTACTCTACACTCTTGTCAGTTTCCAGTTGTTTATCCCTGCATCAGCTAAACCTGCTCGCATCTAACAGGCAGCAGCAAGGAGATAGATATAGAAACTCTGTGACACATTTAGTAATCATTTCCCTGTAGAAAAGTAATTCCATGATGGCTACTGCTAGCTACTACCAAGCTGCTTTCCAAGATTTTTAAGGCCCAGCTGGACAAAGCCCTGGCTGAAATAATCAAGTTGGGGGGTGGTCCTGCTTTTGAGCAGGGTGTTGGACTAGATGACCTCCTGAGGTCCTTTCCAATCCTACTTTTCTATGATTCTATGAATGTATGATTCTAAGATCATTTATGTAAAAGGTTGTTTCCTTGCTCCTCCTCTGAATGAAGACATTATTTTCCTTAAATTGGTTATCTTGAGATGTGAAGTCATGCGAGAGCAATGTTCAGCCTGCAGGTTGTTGGCCTTTTAGAAACCCAGGCTCTAGTCTGGAATGGAGAACAGTGAAGAGCCCACTCAGTCTGTGGGATCGGTCTTCCAAGGGCCTCTTTTCAGAAGGAATCAGACTGTTTTCTTCTTTAGAAAGACAGAACTATGCTCTTTGTATCTGAAGACACTCTTGAGGGCACAGTGTGAGTAACAGCATGAACTAAGTGCATAAGAAAAAAGGAAGGTACTGACAATCAAATATGACATTATGAATCCGTTATTTTGAGAAATGCTTTAAACCGTTTTTTCCCCAATAGGAAAATGGACTATTTTCCAACCAACTTTTCCTTATGGGGCACATGTTTCAAAGCTTAGTTTACTTCAGCTGCCTGGAATGGATCTTGTCCTGAAGCAGTGCTACCGTTGATTGAATAATAGGCACTGGATAATGTATTGAGTGAATCTTGCTTTATTGTTTCAATGCTTTATCTATTTTTAAAAATAATGTCAGTTTATGGATTCCATGATTTTTTTAATGAAATACTTAATTTCCATATTTTTCACCCAACTTGTGTAACAACACAGATAGAAAATAAATAGTGAAGCACTAATATTTTTTATTTATGCATTCATTGCCCTCATGGTTATCTCTGAATGGTAGTTTATCATGTAGAAACTGCTCTATTAATCCTCAGGGTTCTTTTTAATAACACATTTATTTTTAGATAGAATCTTTCATCTAAATGAACTGGACTCTGGCTTGGTAGATGCAACAGGCTGTGAAGGGCTCCAGGCCTAGCAATGCAGAGCTCTAGCTCCATGATAGCACAAGGATTGCAATGGCTGTAACACCATAACCCCACACCATAACTCTACCCTTCCCCATCCTGACCCCAAATGGCAGAATGATAGAAGGACACTTACCTTCCAGGCCAAGGCCTAGCCATAGAGCACCTGGACAGCAGTAGACCCCTCTGTTACTTACACCGTCAGAGTATATTGGACTGCAGCTGGAAGAGGAAGGCCTATTATAATATTCTTCTCCTCCAACAATACAAGTTTTCTGCTGAGTGGGAATTTATGACTCTGTAGATCAGGAGCTCTAGGAGTTAAGGCCTCATTGAGACATACAGGACAATTCACATATCTCATATCTGTTGTTTCAGGTTCACTGCAGACAGGTAGACATCAGTTATAATCAGCTTGTGGTTTTTCTTACCACAAAAAGAGCTGAAAATGCTTTTTTGATAATGAATGATTAGACATTGATATAATGCAGTTCTAACTGCCAGTACCCTAGACATGGATTTTTATCACTTGTGTCTTAGCCCTGGGTGGAACAGAACAGCCAGTTCACAGCCTACAGAACAGGCATTAGAACAGGAAATGAAGAATTATTCCAGGTCTTAATGAAATTGGGAGCGAACATGGGCAGTGAATCTTCCATGCCTACCCTTACAGAAAGTGTCAGGGATTTTCAGTGATTACTAGTAGTCAGTACCCTGGGTTTCTGCCTCATCTGGGCACATGGGCAAGTTTTCCAACATTTCCTTCTGCCAATATGCCTCATTTAAAAGCTGACATATCTAAGAGCAGTGTCAATAAAATACTGACTAAAAAGGAAAGAATGCCACAAACAAAACTACCCACAGCATTTCATGTACCACATTGCCATACTCTGGTTAATTTGATATCCAAAAAAAGGGCAAGACCTGACCTCCCTTGTCTAAGTGGCTGACAGTCTCACAGTGCAAAGCAATAAGTCCACTGGTGTCTTGTCCTGAAAGACATTTGTTTCTCTTACTTAGAAAATGTTTTCTTTTTCTGACAGGATCTCGCTGGAAAGCTATGACAAATCTAGAGAAGCAGCCATACTATGAAGAACAGGCCCGACTCAGTAAACAGCACCTGGAAAAGTACCCAGACTACAAATACAAGCCAAGGCCAAAGCGTACCTGTCTTGTAGATGGCAAAAAATTGCGGATTGGCGAGTACAAGGCAATCATGCGCAACAGACGCCAAGAGATGAGGCAATATTTTAACGTTGGGTATGAGACCTTCCAAGCATACTACAGAATCCAATATAAACGGTCTTGTTCTGGGGGTTTTAGTGTTGTAAAATTTGTGTTTTATTTAGAAAGGCTTATATGTTTCAAGGCCTGAGACTCTGCATTGGAAGTCAGAGCTGTTCCTAGCCCATTGCAGTTTCTTTCCTTTATAACTTGGGCCAAAATTCATCTCATTTCCATATTTGTAATACAGAAATGTGATATTTTATGATCTTCAAATGAAGAACACCACAAAAATGCTGAGTATTGTTTCATCATGGGGCTCTACAAAAGATAGGTGAATTAATCTGTGTAAGTTCCTGTTGATCCCATTGATCCAGTTTGCAAAAGAACAACTCTATACTGTATTGAAGACAATGGCCCACAGTAGGTTGATCCTTACTGGTAAGGCCAATGCAGCCAGAAACTCACCTTGAACACTGTCAATCAGCTCACACTGGGCATGTACTAAGAGCCTGATGGCTTTTAGTCATGCCACAGAGATGTTTCCTCTACAGTAAAATGCATCCTTTGCTGGGTACAAGTCTCAAGAGGACTAGTTCAGATAAATATCCAATTACTTATTGTCCTGATTTACCTGTTTTTTCCCTCTAGAAGCCTGCCTGTGATTCCCTCTGTGAATAGTTTTTGGCTTAAGCTACAATAGGTCAGAAGCAGTAAAAAGAAAGACTTGTTTGGGTTTTTTTCTGTGTCTCCACCAGGAAATGGAGAGCTACAGAAAACATTGTGGATTCAAGTAAAAAAAATAGCTTCCAAAAAGATGGCATTTGGGTCCTGGTCAGCTTGGGTTGAAAATAGAATAATTTTTACTGTGATTGAACTGGGTTGTGTGTGTCTCTAGTTAATGTATGAGAGCACCAATGAAGAGGAGAATATCTCTCAAGCTGCTGTGAAGTGTCATCAGACAGTGTTTTAAACAGTTACAGTGTGCATTGTTATAATAAGCAGCTCAACAGAAAATTTGAGCTGCTTAACCCTGTGGCGCTGGCAGGTCCAGGGATCCCACTGGTAAGCATTGAAACAAACAGGGAAGTCAGCCAACATTTGGCATCAAGAGATTAAAAAAAGAGGGAGGGGAGAGCCTTTTTGAAGAAGAATAAGTGGCAACAGAGCCCCCAAACCATTGCTTATCTGACCAGCATGCATGCTTTCTAATTTTTTTGAAATAACCTTGCAACATTTTAAATATTCAACTTTCCAGATAAGTCTGACAAATACCACTTGAAAACAAAGCATTCTGGAAATAATTTGTGTAGGGTTTAGAGAAAGGGACTGGGGTGAGAAATCCTGTCTCTGTTGAAGTCAGTGGTAAAACTCCCATTGACTTTAGTAGCACCCGTGGGAGTCAGGATACAGTTCCCTTCCTGTTGCTGGCTCTGATTTGCCAAGTAACCTTGTGCAGGTCATTTAGTGCTGACTTTTTTTTTAACAGAAATTCAGCTTCCGTTCAGGAACCAAAATAACAGACCAGGTTTTCACACTAGGTGCTGACAAATTTTGTAACCTGTCCAGGACTAGGATCTGAGTGATGGGCTTTTTTTCAAAAAAACTTTTTGTTTTCCTTTTCACTTTTCTCATTTGTAATAGATGTTTAATAATGCTCCTCTTGTGGAACCATTGTGAGCTTTAATATCCATAGAGTACTTTGAGATCTTCCACTGGAAGGTACTGAAGGGGTGGAAAATATTCTTTGATTATTGGACATTTGCAATGTTATGAAAGCCACCATTTAAGTGTAAAGTGCTCCTATTAAAGATTTAAAAAATTGAAAATCACTGAGTCCCATTTACACAAACACTGATTCAAACAAAATAATTTTAGCAGATGAGAAAAAGTAATTTATATCAATGACACAATATATATTGGTACAAAAATAAAACAATAATAATAATGATTGCAGATGAGATGGTGCTTTTGAAAGCAAGATGTTCTTCTTCAATTGGAACAGTAAAAGCTAGCACAGAATAGTAAAAGTAGTTGTAAGTGGGGGCAGGGGTGGGGGAGAGAGGATTCTCAAGGGTAGTGGACAAACAATTAGCAGAAGAAAAAAAGCGGATTACTGGGAGATCAAAGCGTATCAAAAGGGAAGTGCATCAAGGCAGAGACAGAAGTGACAATTTTTGCCCAGTCTAGCCCCTGATTGCGATCTACAGCTGTGACCAAACATAACTGCACAGCTGCAGAGTGCTTTAAAAGGGCCCGATCCCATGACAATTTGAATCCTCATTGCATGAGGGTTCAGATGAAGGTGCTTCAAAATGGAGTGCCTTCAGTAACTTGTACCTGCATGCACTGGAAGCAGGGCTAGGCTGATGCAGCTCAACCCTGCTCCTAGCACTGTCATCAGAATGGGAGGTGGGGAAGGGAGTGGAGGGAGTTCAGTCTGCTGGTTTTTCAGCTGGTACTAGAGGGTGGGGTGGGTGGACTGGAGTCCCCCCCCCTCCCCAAATCTACCTGACCCACCCTCCAGTGCTGGTTGGGCAACCCCTAGAATGAGCTCCATCTGTTCCCTTTCCCCCCTCCCATTCTGAAAACAGTGCCAGGGCCAGGAGAGGGAGAGGGAGAGGCATTGTTATGGGAATGCAGCTGCAGGCTCACAGGTGCTCTAAAGAGCAGCTCAATTCTCCAGCCCCCAGAACCCAACAGCATATGTCTGTTGGGTCTGGGGGATTGTTGTAACTCATGGCACTTCCTGCAAAGCACCATGAGTTACAAAGGGGAGTTGCTTTTCTGCCTGTGCCTTCAATTTCACTTTTCATGTGTTGAAAGAATCCAGGAATCAGGTAGGTTATTATGTGCCATAAACCAGTATCAGTGTTAAGCCCTTGGTTCCTAGTGTCCAGACAGCTTACGAATTTTTGTTCCCAAGTACGCTTTTTACAGGTGTTAGTAGATTTCCCTTGAGCATGAGGATAGTGGGGTAAGAGAGTGGCTGGTCCATGAGAAATGTGCTCTTAATAGTGTCTGTGTGTCTTTATCATTTATATTTTTTTCTGTGAGAGTTCATTCTGGTCTCTAGCTGCCATTTAGTTTCACTCACATAGTTGCCATTTAGTGCACTGAATCAAGTATTTTGGGAAAGGTGTGCGTAGGAACCATGGAAGGTGAGGTGGCATCCTAGAATGGCAAGCAGCAAGTATTTAAACATGTGGCAAGTAATTCCAAACCAATGTAAAGATGTTTGGCACTGCAGTCTTTCAGGATTGCTGTAGTGCACCAGGCTTAGTGTGTTGGCAGTACACAGTCAGGCTGAGGAACAGGGAAGGGTTTCATTCTTAATTAAGGATGTTTATCTCAAGAGATTGCACCCTGTCTCCTATGGCAAGGCTTTTCAGTACAGATGGACACACTGCTGATGACATTACAATGTGCAGCATGTACTGAAGAGCATTACTGCAATGGAATTACTTCATGCAGCAAAGAAACAAAAGGAGCATGAATTTTAAACCCCTAGGCTTGTTGGGACCCTGGAGCTTGTCAGGGAAATAAACACTGGTATAACACAGCTAGCGTTCTTGATATAAAAAGGGAATTTCGATGGCCTAAAATAATTCTGCTTTCATTACCGCATACACATTCCCAAGGCTTAAGTGTCCTATGGAGGATTTGATCAAACACTCACATTGCTCGCTTGTCTTATTTATTTATTTTAAAATAAAGCATGTTAATCATTTTAAGTATTTTTCCCAGTTTCATATGCCCCCCCTCAAAGAACCTAGTTTTGATAAATAGCCCTTGCTTTTGTAGGCCCAGGAGGTTGCCCTTACTTATCAAAAGCTGTGTTAACAGGCACTTTATAGCCAGAAAACTCTATTAACCAGCATCCGAGGGACGCGGCAAAAGTGAAATTGGAAGTACCACTTCCAGGTTGCAGCATTGCCACGAGCAGAGCTCTTGCCACTTGCCCATGGCCCAGGGCAAAGCAGCCTGTGTGAGGCAAAGCAGCCTGTGCAGGGCCCCCCTCCCTGTCCCCTGGCACACTGACACCAGGGAGTGCACATTTAATTAACCAGAATATTTGATTAACCGGCATCCCCCATTCCTCTTTCTTCTTCTCTCCCTGCCATCCTGTAGACTTTATTTGTGCTACCTCTAAGGTTTCATGGAATTACCACATTGCAGGGCAAAGCCTCTGGTAATCACTCACCTGCTCAGGTGGGCCACAGACTACTTCTTGTTCACCTTCCTTTTGTCCTTCAGGTTTCTGGATAAAGGGCTTATTTCAAGCCCGAATCAGGCTTTCAGCTAGACTCCCCATTCCCTAGTCCATCCCACAATACCTATTCAGTCTGGTCCAAGCTACCTTTCCTAGCAGTAAAACACTGTCTTGTTTTTGCCCCAGGTATGCTCTCCAACTTGCGATGCTTGCAGGGAAAAGCTTTTTTTTTTTTTTTTTTTTAAGGAAGGAATATTTGTCATTGGCTGCGCAGTTCTTCACCCAGGAGAGAACCTGGCATTAGAGGTTTCATAGTAGTTTCATAGTTTCATGGTAGCTAGGGTCAGAAAAGACCTGAACAGATCATCTAGCCTGACCCCCTGCCACAGGCAGGTGATCATCCAACCTCCTCTTGAATTTGCCCAAGGTAGGGGCGAGGACCACTTCCCTGGGAAGTTTGTTCCAGATTTTGGCCACCCTAACTGTAAAATATTGCCTTCCGATCTCTAACCTAAGCCTATTCTCCATCAGCCCTTTACCATTGTTCCTTGTTACCCCAGGAGAAAAGGGCTCTACCTATTTGCTGTTGTTCTCTCCTGATGAGTTTCTAGGCAGTCACCAGGTCCCCCCTCAGCCTCCTCTTGCTGAGGCTGAATAGGTTCAGGTCCCTCAGTCTCTCCTTGCAGGGCCTGTCCTGCTGCCCTCTCACCAAGAAGGTGACCCCCCTCTGAACCCTCTTCAGGCTGGCCACATCCCTTTTGAAGTGTGGCACCCAGTACTGGACGCAGTACTCCAACTGCGGCTTGACCAGTGTTGCACAGAGGTGAAGTATCACCTCTCTGGACCGGTTTGAGATGCACCTTTGGATGCATGAGAAGGTATGGCTGGCCTTACTGGCTGCGGTCTGGCATTGGCAGCTCATATTCATCTTGGAGTCAATAATGACTCTAAGATCCTTTTCTATCTCTGTGCTTTCAAGAAGGGAACTCCCCAGTCTGTATGTGTGCTGTGGATTCCTTCTCCCAAGGTGCAGCATACATACAGGCTGGGAACTCAATGAACCCAGGTGGTAAAGTTTAGATACAAACTCGGTTTCCTGAATCTTAGGGACATCTGCATCAGTTGTTTGTGTTAAGTCTGACTTAAATAACATGATCAATTAATGAAGGTTGGAAGATAAGGATGGGGGGATTTGTGGCGTGAATCAGCTAAGAACCTACCCCACCAATCTCACTATGATGTGCAGTGAAAGTACAAGTTGCTATCCTGCCAGTTCTTTCTTTCCTCTTCCCAGTATTTAAAATGTGTTTTTATTTTTCAATTACAGGCAACAAGCACAGATTCCGATTGCTACTGCCGGTGTAGTCTACCCGGGAGCCATTGCCATGGCAGGAATGCCTTCTCCACATTTGCCCTCAGAGCACTCAAGTGTGTCCAGCAGCCCAGAGCCCGGGATGCCCGTAATCCAGAGCACTTACGGTATCAAAGGCGAAGAGCCTCACATCAAGGAGGAGATGCAGACCGATGATGTCAATGGAGAAATTTATGATGAATATGATGAAGAAGAGGATGACCCTGATGTGGACTATGGCAGTGACAGTGAAAATCACATTGCAGGGCAAGCCAACTGATAAGGGTCCAAGTATTGTATGACCTAAAGGACTTCAAGGAAAAAAAAAAAAGCCCCATCTGGTTAAACTTTACCAGTGGTCAAGCACATTAACTTTCTCATACACTGACTGTTACTTTAACTGTTAGTCTTAACTAGTTGGGACATCAGCTGTCTAATAGACATCAGCCTGCATCAAAAAATGAAAAAGGCTCAGAAGAAAGGAAACAATGACAACGACGATGACAACAACAGAAAGAAATAAGCTATGGGTAAAATAATGCCAGTAATTCAGCTGCTATACCCAAGCACTGAAGTCTTACCCGTCGACCTTTTATTATTATTATTTTTTTTCAAATAAACTTTATGGCTGTTTGTTCTACAATGTTCTAGAAATTCTCACTCAGGTACACAGTGCCAACAAGTGGCTTGTGAATGTGTTTTGTTGTTTTGTGCTACAGTTTAAAGAGAAATAAGATTTTTTTTTGGTAATGCACCTGACAGGAAAAAAAAAGAGATAAAATTCCGTTTACCCCTCTGCCTCCTGCTCTATCTCTTCTCTTGCATATTTAGCATTAGAGGCACATGCACATGTGCATATGTCTGGCAGGGAAGAGAGTAGAGGGGAGTCTGTTTCTGTAAACTCCACAAAGCAGTTATTTCCCTTCTAGAGAGGACTTCTCTTCATCAGTTGCACACCACACTGAGTCTCTGAGCAAGTGCCAAATTTGTACTGAAGCGCTGAACTAGTCCAGTTTTATTTTTTTTTGATTGGTCTCTTTTGTTTTTGTTTCCTGTTCCGTCTTAAGTTAGGATATCGTTATGTCTTAGACAATCCCTTGAAAAACCTGATATACCAGCAGCTGGTGAGATTAGACACATTTCTGAGTTTTTGTTTTGTTTTTTAAAGGAAACTGTAGGTGCCATTCTCAGGTGAAAAAGAGAGAGAAAGACGTAAGAAATTTAGAGAAAAATATTTTATGATCTTGGATTTTCGTGCGTGCATATTTATGGTACTAATAATATTGGACCATTGTGGACAAAAAATAACAAGTTCCAGGATGAAATCCCACACCCTGCCAATGATTCGGCCTGTTAGGAGCCTTTGCTTTTAATTTACACTTCAAATGGCAGCATATATAGAAGATTGTTCAGAATGTAACCTCACCTATTTATTGCAAGGCAGGGAAATTGGAATCATTGATACATAACATGAGCCTAAATAGATTAATCTGATGTCCAGTTTTAATGGACATCAGATAGCATATGGGGCTGTGTTCAGATCTCTCATCCCATAAGACAAATTTTAACTAATATTTTGCTCCCCCTATACATTGGTATCAGTTGGGTGCCTATGTATGGAGAAAAAAGAAAATATCAAAGAGCAAATTTAAATCTGGCAGTAGAGTTTGACCCACCCCCTCCCCCAGGAGGATGGGGTATACCCAGACTCAACAATTTGCAGGACTGCAGACCAGAAAATAACTATTTCCGCTATGCTCCAATAACATTTTCAATACTATCCAGAGTCTGATTTTCTCTGTTATCTTACTTGTTAAATTCTTCTGTAGTGATATGCATCCTTGTTGAAGACGGTGGAGTCTCACATGTGCAGCTGGGCAGAATTTAGCCCATTTTATTTTCCACTGAGTATTAAAAAAGAAAGAAAAACACAATGAGATAGAGCCTCCTTGTGTTTCCTGACTCTGATCCTCTACTGAAAAAGAATGTCCAGTTTTGTGTAGGAAGATGGAAGTTTTAAATCTATACCAAACGTCGCAAACAAACAAAAAGGCTACCTCTGATTTCAAATAAAGGCTATCAGAGATTTCCCCACTGTCCTAGGAAACAGTCTCATGTTACAGAAAGAAAAGCATTCCACTGAGGCGCCTGTTTGCTAACATGGGGTTCCTTCCTGTTTCTCACAGCCATAGTCTTAACTCACAGCAGGAGTCTCATCATTATCTATCGGTCTCCTTATTTGAGTAAAGACTAAATGTTCATTAGAGCCCATTGCTAACCAAATAGAAGGAGGTTGGAGATGTGAGGGCCTGACTGTGCAAATGGTCCTTGTGCCAGCCAAATTTTAGACAGTAGAGCAATCAGCTCTCACAAATCCAGTTGCAGGACTGGGGCCTTTCTTTGCCCGAAGAAATACCACTTGAAGTGTAACATTACTCTGCAGATCTTGCAAAGTAAATGACAAACATATGCCATGTAAGAGTTAAGACAATACTCTGACCATGGGTTTGGATACATGATATTTTCTCCCTACACCATCTATTTTTATTCTTTTACTTTTCTGCTTTTGATTTCTGCATCAAAAATTCTTTCTTTTCCACTTTCTCTCTCTCAAAAAGCTTGCTCTGAGGTTATGCTTGGAGTAGCTGATCCTCTCCTCTATGTCAGAGAGTTTGTTTTTTGGATTTTATTTTATTTTTTTGGTTGTATTTGAGGACTGTATTCTTTTTCAGTTGAACTGCCTCTTCTTGCTAGTGTTGTAATGGTAATTATAATAATAATAATAATGGTCAGCTGTTCCCAGATTAGTAAATTATGTATAATTTATTTTATTTCCCTTTTTCTCCTACTTTATTCTGTTCTGATTTGGCAGTACAGCAAATGAAGATGTTAAGATATTTAAAAAAAGATACTGACATACTGCTCCTTCCCCCCACTTTTTTTTACATATATACATATGAAAAAAATCACTTCTTCCTCTGCTTAGACCATTCCTTTTTCCTTATTTTAATTTGGCCCTAGTCATGTCAACTTCCCATGTTTATTATGATGGAGTGTATTAATGGGAGTGTTGTTTTCAATCTTAATTAACTTCTGCTCTCTCATCACTCATTTTAGTTATTTAATTACACCAGTCATCTACAGCCAATTTTTGAAGTACTCTGTTTGGATAAGAAGAAAAAAACAGACAATTGTTTTTATATCATTATTATGTACAATGTGAAGACAGGTATTTGCTTCTTTCCAACCCTCTCCTTCCCCCCCCTTTTTATTTTTAAATTTGGTCCCAGTCTTTGTGAACAAATTACTTCTGACTCTTGTGGGTTTACCTCACATTTGCTGGATACTTGATTTCCACCATGTTATAGAGATGCTCTGATTTAATTACATCACTTTGGGCTATGAGAATACTTTGTTTTAGTTCCAGGTAGGTGCCACTGAGGCAGGTATGGTTGGAGCAAATCTCAAGCATAGAGGGTGAAATCCTGGCAGAGTGAAACCAGTGGAAAACTTGCCTTTGACTTCAACAGAACCAGGACTTGCCCCAAAACTTTGGGCTTGAGCCTGCAGACCTCACTCATGGGAGCAGCCTGTGAATGAGAAGTACTTGCATACAAGTAAAGGCTGCAGGCCTGAGCCCTATTTTAGATGATGGGTGGGTGTGAAAGAACTCCTTTTGGGGGCGAGCTGTGCTTTATATACTGTGTTGTCCTCGACTAAGGTTCAGAATGAATGCTAAAAAGAGAAAAAGGAAAATGCTTACATACAAATGTCAGTCTGTGAAACTATGCTAGGACCTGGGGTTTGGTCAAATTTTCAAATGGGTAACTTGAACGCACTATGCACCCCCAGCAGCCATGTAAAAATGGCTCTGAGGTCTCAAGACAAAATTAAAATAACGCTGAATTGCTTTGCTGGATCAGAGCCAGAGTGCCCATTTATGTGTAGTGAAACACCCATGTTTGAAAATGTAGCCCTGCTTACCCCATTTGATTTCTTTAAAGAAAACATGGATATTTATAGAAGGTGTTCTTGTCTTGTTTCTTTCTTTTCCTGGGTCTACATGCCCTATGGTGCGTAGAGAAACCAGGTTAGAAGAGATTAGGATAGTATTAACCTAAAAGGGCATAAATGGCCTAGCATATACATTGGCCTAACTCCCCTTTTTTCCTGGGAATCAGGAGATTGATGATTTTGTTAGAATGTTGTGTTGGCCACACATTCCGTTTCCTCTTAAACCGGGGTAGCTCCTTTCTCCAGTACGGCTTGTGCACTTCTTAGAGAACAATATCTGCGGTGAAGAATAGGGGTGAAAAGAAAAAGAAAACACAAGGCACTGGCTTCTAAGCTCAATGAAATAACAGAGTATATTCTTTCTCAATTTCTTCATGCCTTATATTAGTAAAATAGGATTTTTTAAGTGCATTTAACATCTTTATTTAACCGTTCCACTATATTAATCAGGACCCCAGAAAAGAACACTAGCTATTATTATAGCATTTAATTAGTTTGTAACCAAATCCTCTTATTACAAATGCATATGGAAGAAATTCTTTCTTCATAGACATTATTTCAAAGATTTGGTTTATGCAGTAGACTCTTTTTAATTAAATCATTTTTTAGAGAAGTAAATTGTCTTTAACCTTTTTACAGCACATTTTCAGAGCTTTTTCTTTTTTTAATCCAAAGAGATGAGCTGTTATTGTCCCCGAAGAAGCCTCTGACATCACATTTGTAACATCAAAAATAATTATACTCAGTGGAAACGTGGACTTCACTTAGCAAGAATTCATCTGTTAGAATTAATGGCAACTACATAATATATCAGATGTTTAAGGGCATGGTTTATCAAATATGAAATATTTTTGTCTGCCCTCTTCTTGATAGAATCATATCTTCAATTCTGCAAGGATATGTGAATAATTCACTAGATATGGATTCAAGTGTATCCTCAAATTCACAGGGCATAGGGTGGATGTTTAACTTGCTTTATATTTACATTTTTTTCAACTTTATCTTAACTTGTCGGTTTCCCAGATTGAAGAACATGTCAAGTTCGTTTTTCTACTGACTGATTTCTCTATTCCCCAGTGTTTTTTGTCACTGGTTTGCTGAAACAGTATTTATATAGCTCCATTGGCTCTAAAGCTCTTACTCCTTCTAACATTTTGGATTTTACAAGTGAAAAGAAAATAGAAAAGAATATAGAGACAATCAAATGCCTGGAGCTTAAAACAAAGTATGTGCAACCTACCATCTCACTTGAAATTTAATAAAAGAAATAATTATGTAAATATAACATAGAGTTATAGATTTATATTTTGTTCATAACACATAGTGTAATATAAGTTGTATATTTTCATGTTTTGGTTTTATGTTATCATTCATGCCACAATAAATAAAAAACAGGAGTTGATGTACTCTTTAAAAAAAATGTGGGTTGCCACCATCCTGGTTTTTCTTTTTTTTTTTTTTTTTTTTTTTTTTTCTTTTTTCTTTTTTTTTTTTTAATTCCCCATTTTTTCAGTATTATTGCCCTGCAAGGCACCAATAAAAACAGCAAATGTGTTCTTTACTTATACCGTGTTTCTGTTTCCCGCTTCTTACTGCCAAGGTGTGCTACTTAGTGTCATTATCAGAAGAACAAAACAGCTGAGCTCAAGGTGCAAAAAATTAGATCCAGATTTAGATTTCCAATCACTCAAAAAGTCAAGAGTACTAATCATAGGAGCCAAATTCTCTTCTGGCATAATTCCAGTGAAATGCCTGGAGGTATGCCAGCAAAGAAAAAGTTGGTCCCAGAGGCCTGTTTCAGACCATTATAAGATAGGAGCTATTAGCAACATACAAATCGAGGTTCAAATTTTGAGCATCTCTTTTGTGGGAAGGTTTGGATCCAGATTTTGCATTCAGGCCTATGCTTAAAGAACACATTTATTTTGTGTGAGTATAACTATTAAGTGCAAAAGCCAAGAGCAAAGTCAGGGAGAAATGCCTGATTATAAAGAAGGATAGTAAATAAGTACTAAGTAAATGTCCTTAGTGAATATACTTCAATATACTAGTTAACAGCTCATGAAGTTTCACAGCAGTACATGGCAGAAAGTGGGAGGAAAAAAAGTGCAACCTCCTTTCAGAAGAACTGTCAGAAGCAAAGTACAAATTCAGGCATGTACAATGGCACAAGACAGTAGGGAACTCCAAAATTCACACCAGTTGGGCAGGGATGCTTGGGAAAGCAGGAAATAGGATGTTCTGTTAACTCTGCTTTGTGTGTGAGTATGGGTATGTAAGATTCAACCCTAATTTGTTGAATCAATATCCCAGCTGCAATATCTAATCCTGATTTTTGTCAAGCTAGTAAGCACCCTCAACTCCCATTAACGAGAACACGAGGGTTCTTAGCCCTGGGCAGCACTGGGCCCAGGACAAGTATAAATGAGGGACTGAGAACAGCTTGAATAATGCATGGATGCCTGACACAGGTATGATTCTACTGACCTTTATTAAGTAGTGGACACATCAAGGTCTAGGATTTGGTCCCAAGGAGCTGGAATGGATGTACATGAGAGAAAAAAGCTGAGAATGAGAAAGAGTGCAATAAGAAATTACAAGGGTAAGATTTTCAGGGATATAAACAGAGACTTAATCCCCAAGCCACTGTTAAGGTAAAAAATCCTGAAGTGCTGAAGTGCCATCAGGATACTTATTCCATCCTTTAAAGAACATATTTATTTTGTATAAGCATAACTATTAAGCCAAGAGAAAATTCCAGGGAAAATGCCTAATTGTAAACAAGGTTAACAGATCACACACACTTTAATGCCTGATTTTCAAAGACTATGAGTGCCCGTGAGCTACCAGTGGACAAAAAATATCAAAAAATCAAGAGTCCAAAAAGTATGCTGTATAGTTCATTCCTAACTGAAGTATAACATGCAGAGGTACATCCTCAACACAGTACATACATGGATCCAAAGACGGAGCTTTAGATGAACTAGCAGAGAGTTATGACTATGGTGTCCATATGGAAGGATTCATGAAAAGTCCTCTAGTAACTGGGATTTTTAAACAAGGACCTTTCAGAAGAGGAAGCATGGGCAAGAAAAGAATACTGTAAGGGTGTTTACCAAGGCATAGAGGAGACAAGGTGAGTGATGCCTACTTCCGGTGAGCTATGCCTGAAGACAGTATTCAAGACAAGCCTTGGATAGCTCATCTTATACCTGCAACATTTACTATCATTTTTATTTGTTTTTCAGTCACACTGACAGCTGAAATCAGGGCTCTATTGTGCTTGCCTAAATTGGCAGACAGGGGAGAGGACACTACAAGGGTAAGTATTGTTCTCCCCCAGTTTAGAGAGGTACAGGCTATTCTGCTTTCAGATTTTCAGATGCCATGCTGATTTTTTGCAAGGCTTCCAGTTAAAAAAGTAGTGTGTGTTTTTGTTTTCTAAGTTTACTCATTAAAAGAAGAAAACTCGATCGGACGTCAATACAAAAGCAAAACTACGGCATCCTATGGTATCATTTTAACAGTGAAGTCCCTGCCTATAATCACAGTTTATGGACATAATTGTGCTGTTTCCCTATAAAGCAGATCAAAGGTTCTTACCACCCACATGCTTTGTAGTTTATTGCCTGCTGCAAATGCGTACACATGTTCACGCACCCAGTTCCACTTCTGTTTGTTTAACATCTCCACATTGCCGATGCTTGTCCTTGTATATGCTTCACATGAACAGAATATCCTTTTCTTGGTTTTCATGTAAGAGCTCGAGTCTCTCATCAGAAACTCAGTACAAACTTATTCTGACCCTCAAAGATGTTCCTCTTCTGAATCAACCCAGGGATCCAGTTTATACCCCACTATACCCACCTCTTTGCCAGCCTAATTTATTTAGTGAATTCAGTTTTTACCACCTCAAAAATACTGTGTGGCTTCAGGGTACTCAGTAGGGCTGTGCAAAGCTTCATACTCTGATTCGATTCAGCAGAGATTCAGCCTGATTCGGTGGCTGAATCTCTAATTCCGAACTGAATCAGGAGATGCTTTGATCTCTCTGAATCAAATCAGAACCCCCTGAATTGATCGAATGCTGAGATGCTGGGGTGGATGGAGTGTCCCACAGTAGCACGGGGCGGGGGGCGGTCAACAGCAGACTCAGAAGTGCGCAGCCCCTCCCCCCCACACCCCTTTGGCTCAGAAGCTGATACCTCCTGGGTCGGGGGGGGTCCCCCTGCAGCCAATTGCCAAGCCAGTGGAGGATGGCGGGGGCAGCACACTTCCCAGTGGACCCAGAAATGGACCAGAAGTACTTTCAGTCCACTTTCAGGTTCGCTGCTGAGCATGCAGGGGGCCCCCCTTGCACTTTTGTGCGATGCTCCATCTGCCCCAGCATCGCAGCATTCATGGTACCTTGAGGTACAGTGAAAAAAACATTTAAATCTGTGTCTATGTCTGAATCGCTGATTCTCTGAATCAGCATCGAATCTTAAGATTCGGATTCAGCCAAATCTAATCAGAGACAGTGATCTGAATCAACGAATCGAATCACTGTCCCTGATTTGGGCTGAATCCAAATTGAATACAGACTGCTTCACACAGCTCTAGCATTCAGGACCTATACCAAAAATGTTCCTTTCTGAACCTTTAACTTAATAAATGCAAACAAGTTGGTGTGAGATTAAGGCCTAAAGGTTTGTATGAGAAACTTTCATCGATATTATTTAAACTGTTTTACTTAAACTAGTGCAACCTTTTTGTTGGTATTTATTGAGGTTTTAGAGTGGCTTTAGGGATTATATTTTTAATTTGATTTAGGCCCAGTTTTCACACTGGCTTGTGTATTTCAATGGAAGAACATTCATTTTTCTACAACAGTTCAAACTTCTAGTGTAGATGCAGTCATATTACTCTAAATATGCCTTGTCTTGATGTAGCTTATTTCCCTACCCACACAGAAACAGCTATGCAAATTCTAGGCACAATTATTCCAAGATACCTGCAGTCACATTAGGGGTCTTAATGATGCTGGTATAGGTAATCAGTCCACTTTGTGTGTGTAGACAAGACATTAAACAGTCCTCTACTGAAGCAGAAGTATCCATGAATAAGTAGTGCTAGAAAAAGCATTTAAATACAGTAAGTGAATCAGAGTAGCTATTTAACATTTAAATGATTTAAAAGATTAAATGTGAAGAGAATTGCCCAGTGGTTAGAGCGGAGTATGAGGAACAGAACTTCAGTGTTTGATTCTTGACTCTGTCAGTGCCTTGCTGTACAACTTCAGGAAAATTACTCAGCCCATCTCCAAGACAGCTATAATAATACCTACTTCAAAGCAGTGTTATGAGGCTTAATTCATTAATGCCTGCAAAGCACTTTGAGATCTTTGGATTAAAGGCACTACAGCAGTGCAAAGTATTATTAGCTAGAGAAAAAAGCTCTCAGACAAGCATGGCATTAAATGTCTGCAGTTATAATAAATGGCAAAACACAGAGATGGGCAAATTGTGGGTGGTTTGAGTTATTTCCATAGTCAGCCAGGTTTGGTGTTGCAAAATGAAAAGTAGGAGTAGTTTAGTTCAAGTTACCTTTGATTCTCACTCTAAAGCTCCAAACAGGATGGGTTCGATTCCACTTGGGGTCTTCTATATCACAAACCCTGAATTTAGGATTCAATGCTATGTATGAAGCTCTAGTTTTACTAAAGTCAATACAGCTTTTGCCACTGAGTGCAATAAGGCTAAAAATTCTTTATATAGTACACATTTTTTGGCCTGACTCCAAAATGATTAAAAAATCTAATAACAAATAATGAAAAAGAAGGAAAATCTGAAATGATTTGGGTTAAATTGCTTTTAAGGGGTTGAGGGGGCTGCGTTTTTTTCCCTCCGGGGTGAGTGCTTTTCAACATACAGTATTTGTACTGCTTTAACTTTACCATTTCATGAACAAGGGCATAAAAATACAGGGACCGAGCATGTGTCAGCTGCTCCACAGTAACAGTCTACATACACACTCTTACTCTAAGGTAAGTGAAAGTTAAACTATGGTACCTTAGCCCTGGATTGGCAACTGGACAGTTACCATGGGACAACTGATGCATACAATAGATTCCAGCCTGTTTTCACTTCCTCTGCCTTGTGTAACTGCCCTTGCATAGACACAGGTATACTAGTCTAAGTGGGCCTAAGGTGGCTTAGCTTATTGTCATAACGATAGGAGAATAAGTTAGCTTTTGTATAATTATTTCTAAACTATGGGCTGTCTCAACCTAACTGTTTTGGGGAAAAGTCATACTGGGATCATCTACACTTGCACTTTACAGTGCAGTAGATTAATTTACTGGACAGTAAAGCATCACTGTATACATGTGAGCAGAAATTAGGGCACAATAGAATAATTTACTGTGCCTTTGGATCGTCTCATCAGACACAAATACTATGTGGTGGCACAGTAAATTATCGCGCTTAAACACACATGTAGATAGTGATAGGGCTCGCTGGGTCACAAGGGTGCTTCAGTGTGGGGCTAGCTGGCAGACAGACCCCATGCTGAAGCACCCTCATGCTTCAGCCAGCTCTTCTGCAGTATGTGGAGCCCCAGGGCTCCTCCAATGGGGCTCCACATACTGCAAAGCAGCTGGCTGAGGCATGAGCAGCCCCCATACTAAAGCACCCTCATGCCTTAGCTAGTCTCCCCCCTCCCCCTATTTCACATGGAGCATGGTCAGAGCAGCCCTGAGCTAGCAGGCTGACCTCCTAGGTTCTCTGCCAGCCTGGGCTGCTTCCTCCAAGCTCCATGTACTGTGTGTGAATAAACTCCAGAGAAATATGCTCCAGAATTTTTTGTTCCCAGGCACACAATCAAATGTGTACCTAGCAACAAAAAACTCTAGAGCAATAAGCTCTGGAATTACCCATGTGCATTAATTGCACGTGTAGATGTTCCCACTGTAATTGAACTAGTTACAGGACCTATTCTGTATAAAATCTATAAATTGAAAATAACCATTAGAAATAACATGTTTCATGTGTCTTAGGTCTGTATGGAAGGGTCTGTAAAGTCTTTGAGGCTTGTTATTATGAGCTCTAATAACATTGGACTTGTATAGACATTCTGTTTCCCTTGAAAAGAGTCACTGTTCTTCCAGAAGAAACTGCAAGTATACAGAAGTTCAGGCTTTTTCTTCCAGAGTAAAAATGGCTGCTGCAGTAGAAAAGTAACCTGGGAATAACCAGGATTAAATCACTCCCAGGATATTTTCTCCTATAAGTGAATATCTGTACATGCTATAGCTTCTCTCAGAAAAGAATGTAGTCCTACAGGATCCCCTGCCCTACATTCTCCTTCCAGGAAGACGGTGTGTCATTCACTAGGCTCTGCTACTCTAGCAGGGAGCAGAACATACCCCCTTTCCAACCTCCACATTGTGCTGCAGGGAAACACGAGGTCAGCATGGGCAGTCTGGGTCAGCCAATCAGGGCTGCCCTATATATTGCTGCCATATGTCATCAGGCAGACTAAGCAAGACTGCAGAGCCAGTTGAGATATTTGAACAGCACCCCCCAACCTGTTTCCTCCCCACTGCCCCCTGGCTGCCCAGTGTCAACGCAGCACGTTCTCCACTCTTCAGAGCCTCAGTATTCAAATTTCTGTACACAACCCACGATAGGTTTCTCTAGCAGGAGAACAAACCTGGGAGAATTGTCCAAGATTACTTGAATGTGTATATACAGCTTTAGTTAATAGGACAAAATTGTTGCCTTTCCAAAGGCTCCCTGAATCAAAAATTCTAATTAGTTGCTGAAGTATTAACAACAACAACTAACTAAAGAATCTACTTAAAATCTGACAACAAGCCCCTTCTCAGTTCAGTCACTCAACTTGTACTCTCTGTCTCTCTGTCTGTCTGTCTCTGTCACTATTACGCTGATTCTTCACTCTTCATGAAATCTTCCAGACTAGAGTAGGATATGAACGTCTGTTGTGAAAAATGAATCCATTAAAAGAAACCCTTCTAGGACTCTTTTATGTGTCACCAAAAATGACTTGAGTAGCAGGTCATCTTATAAAATTGTCATTTAAAGTGTTACATTTAGCCCACTAACAAAATGAAGCTAACTTTATTTTCTCAATAATTCCCCAAGTCTGGTTTAATGCCTTTTTTCCTTCCCTTCCAAAAAACTTTGGTCTGTAAAATTTGTTTTTCTTTAAATTAGGACTTTATTTTCTTTTTGTGAAGTTTCCAACTTTTGAGATCAAACCACATAACTCTATTTTGTTTCCAGGTCCCATTGAAAAGGAACACTGAAGAAATGAAGTATGAGTGATTTTGATTCTCAAAGATGCTTTGTTTCTCTTCTGATATGAAGCTACATGTAGGAGGTGGGTAGAACCATCATAACCTGCTTTCTTTTGACTGAATAAGGAAGGTCAATATATTATCATATCAGGAAAGAGGAAATTACATAGGCGATTCCCCAGCAGACAGTAAAGACAATTCTGACAGCACGATCAAAACAGCTGTACAACTTTTCTTTTCTTTTCTTGCAGATATATCAGTATTTAAGTGACAGCTGAAAGAGGTTGATGGACTAAGTGTATTCTTCTTAGTGTTCCTTCCACTTTTTTAATAGAAATATATCTTGAAGACTATATTCAAGTTGATCAAATAATAAGTCGATTTGTCAATAAAACAGATTAGGCAACCTGCCTGCAGATCTGATTTCTTTCAAACAGCTTACTTTGTTAATATAGCCTCCAAGCAACTGCCTACATGAAAAACAGTGTAAAAATGTATTATCCCTTTTACACTTACAGAAACAGAGTACACATTTCAACCTTGTTCAGTAATAGGTATTTGTGACTCATTTTTAAGTGTTAGTGGCTACTCAGTGGACTGTAGCTTTAGTGGGCTTACAAATGTATACAAGCAGCACACGTTAATGTTTATATTTTGTTTGTGGAGGTTACCTACATTTAATGCCTGCCTCCTGATACACCTTCTCACTATTTTATGGGAATGAATGGGCACTTCCCACCATGTTCTCACATCACCCCCTGCTGGAAAATAATCATACATATTTTAGGTGCACAAGTAAACAATAATATGGGTGTTCTTTAGAGAGAGAATATGAACTGTATTTCTCTGTTTTGGCTGTCATGTCTGTCACACATTCTGTGACCCCATAATTACTTCCTGTCTTTCACTATCTGCAACACATTCAGAATATTAAGTATTCTGCATTGTCATAGTATTAGCCATTTCAGTAAATGGTGGATATTTTGTATGTTAGTGCAAGTCATTTCCTAGAGATAAATTGTTGTATTCTGCCCACCTCATATGCAGTTGTTGTGGATTTCCACTGGTCCAATAGAAGAGAACCACTAGTGAATACCAGGGTATGTAGGACCACAAAACTGGAAGGACCAGTCCTGAGCCAATGAGCCCAGTCCCCTGCGATCATGGGCAACCAGATTGCACTCATCTGGCCTCATGGAGGCACTCCCTTGCCGCTTTGGAGTGTGTACTCGGTGCTGGCCGCAGGGTGTGTTCTGGTGGACTTGATGTTGGGTCACGTTCACCCCAAAAGAGGCCCTGATAATTTCCTGCCATGACTCGGTCTTTTTCTTCAGTGGTGGAGCTCTTTCTTGTAGCTTCTTGCAGACTGGGCACTGTCCCTAGTGGGCTTTCTTGGGGCTCCACCTTCCCTACACCCCAGCCATGCACCAACCCTCAGGACAGCCAGATGTTGGATTACTGGCTTGCTCTTTTGATGTCCTCACCTTCCTCCTTTTCTCCTTGCTCATCTCCTGGCCTCTTTCTGTGCAAGATGACCACGGGACATCGGACCGTCCCTGCCAAAGCACAGGGTCTTCTTTTGCCATGTCGCTACCTGCTGTGCTGTTCTAGCTCCTCCTGACCTGTGGAGACTTCCCTTTTAATTTTGTATTTTAATTTTATTTGAGTCATCCTGGGGCTTTGGGATTCATGGAGCCATCGCCACCCAGAGTGGGATTGCCTCTAGTTAATAGGTGGCATAATCAATGAACACCAGTATATACTGGTGCCCTGCGCTACTCTGGGGTAGGGGTCCCATCACATCCATTGCTAGCTGTGAGAATGGTACATCGATAATGGGTAATGGCTGGAGTGGGGCTCGAGCTGGGTGATCCTCCCACATCTGCTGGCATTCCAGACATGCTGCGCACTGATGGGCAATGTCTTGCCCCAGTCCCAGCCAAACAAACCAGCAAGCCACCCTGGCTATAGTTTTGTCCTGGCCTAGGTCCCCTCCTGTGGGGTTTGCGTGGGCCAACCGCCATACTAGTTGGCAGAATTGGGTGGGTACTACCAACTGAGCTTCCTCCTGCCCCATATGCCACCCCCTCTGGACCTGGTAAATCAACGGGTCCCTTACCTCATATTGCAAGGCTCAGGTGGTAGTCTCCTGCTGGTCATTCCTTGCTTCTAGGATTCATGTCCAGATTGCTCAAAGTTCCTAGTTTTCTTCTTGTGCTTCCCTGAACTGCAGCCCACTGACCATGTCACATAGGTCCACCTCCCCTGCATCCTCTGCCGACTCCCCACCATCTTCAATTTCCCCAAGCCACCCATCAGTCTCTGAGCCATTGACATCCAGTATCAGCATCCAGCACCCTTTCCAGGACATTGTAGATTGGGGTCCAATCTCACCCTAGCAATATATCACATGCCAGGCATGGGGCCAGTTCCAGCAACAGTGCGTGTTCCACTGGCCTTGATGTTGGGTCATGTTCATCCTGAATGAGCCCCCAAAACCTTCCTGCCATGACTTGGTCTTTTTCTTCAGTGTTGGGGCTCCTTCTCATAGCTTCATGTAGACTGGGTGCTGCCCTTAGCATGCATTCTTGGGGCTCCACCTCCCCTACATCCCAGCCATGCACCAACCCTCAGGACATCCAGATTTTGGATGGCTGGATCGCCCTTCTGATGTATTCATCTGGCTCCTCTTCTCCTTGCTCATCTCCTGGCCTCTTTCTGTGTGAGATGAACACAGGATGTCGGACTGTCCCTGCCAAAGTGCCGGATCTTCCTTCACTTGCTGTACTGTTCTCACTCCTCCTGACCTGTGGAGGCTGCCGGTGGACCCTCTCCCTGCTTTAGGGCCCCAGGATGACTCAAATAAAATTAAATCACAAAAAGGAAAAGTTTGGGTATGGGCCTCAGGCCACCTCACTCACAGGTCTGGCGTCTGTGACCCTAAGGTCCTTCAACACCATCCTCCCTGACCCAATTGCCCTGCCAGGACGATGTGGTACCTTTTTTCCCTAGTAGATCCAGGACCGCTCTGTTGGGTCCTGATCATGGTTGCCTCTGGGCTGCCAATGCAGCCTGCATGTGGCCTAGGGAGCAGCCCTTCTGTCTGGCTCTGAAGTTGCTCCCCCGGCCATTTCCCTGCTGCTGGCTTTTGAATCAGCTGGGTGGTGGTTTTCGATGACAGCAATAAAAGCAGCTGGTGAACCACATGGGCCGTTTGTCCCAGTTTGGTCAATCTGGCCCTGTTTCTTCTAAAAAAGGTAAGTTTGCCCTGTCCTCAGGGCTTTTTTCTCTCTTCCCAAGGTACATCAGCCCTGCCTTGGGTCCTGCCACAGGATGAGGTTTTAGGCCCACTGCTTGTGTCCCCCTAGGACACAGACAATAAATGTTAAGTCCCAAAGGACCAACAAGAACATCCACTCCAGTTCCTTCTATATACCAGAAGTCATAAAGCATTGCCTAACAGCCTGGAAAAATAAGTAAGATCATTAGTACAGGAAAGTAAGGCTCTTAAGATCTTCACTGCACGTTATGAAGAGCATGAGTTGGACCAAAAGCACAACTAATATGCTGGAACCCTGAAATAGCTAGAAATTTGTTAGGTAAGCTTTATTCTGATGATTGAAATTAATAGACAATTGTTCACATTAAAAAGAAAGGCAAAAAAGAAGACTCTTGCAGTGTGACCCAGGGGGAATGTTCCTTCTTGACCCTTAATCTGGTGGTCGGTTTCATCCTCAGTATGTGAGCCAGACACCCCAGCCACTCAAGATATGTAGCACAATTTTGGAAGGCTAATTTTTGGGGGAAAGGCTTATCTGGTGTGTGAGTAAATGTGGCAGTTTTTCCTCCCTTGTATTCAGCTGCTCCCCTAAAAGTACTTAGAAGGCATAATCCCATCTTCTCTCAACTTCCCTTTTGCCTATACATACCATGAAATCACTCATTCCTGGCCTTTCTACTAGCCCTTCTCTGCACCTGTTCAGCTTTTTTAGATGTAGTTGACTGGAATTATGCACAATATTCTAAACAGCATCTTAATGATGCCTTGCACAATGGTAATAATACTTCCCTGCCTACTAAAAAGATCGCACCATGCATCCCTTAGATTCTTCTTAAAGCTGTGAGACAATGGTGGTTCACAATCATATTGCACTCAACCACTGCTCTTCCTCTATCTTTTCTAATTGACAAACCTTCTATTGCTTTGTATTGGAATACTTACACAAGTACATAAATCCCTGTGCATTATGTACTATTAAATTTAATATCAGTTCTACTATCCCAATACACAACGTTACCATCTAATTTTTCCTGTATACAGGCAGTCCTCACACTTGCGGTTGGTTAATTCCTGGAAAAGGCACTTTAAGTGGAAACAATGTAAGTTGAATCTGATTTTCCCATAGAAACAATGTTATAATTGGGGGTTATGTTCCTGACCAAGGGCGTGATGCCCAACTTTTTATAGAAATAACCATAAACACTGGAGATGCTGGGGTGCAGGTGGGACGCGCCTGCCCCAAGAGTGATTCTCATGGCCCATCCCAGAGCCAGGCGCCTTGAACCCCCAGGCAGCGGTTCCAGCCCCATGAGCCTGTGCCAAGTGGCCAGGTGCAGCATCCATCACCATCACTAGAGCACTGCCTTTTCCTTTTATCAGCCATTTTTAAGGACTGAATATATAAAAAAGCCTAACATGCACTAGAAATCCAAAGAATACAAGAAACGGACATGCCAGAGTGCATCAGGAAGCAGACTGACTGAGTGACGTATGTACATTTGTGCACCGCCTGAGTTGCCATCATGCTGCCATGCCATAGGTGCAAGGATCCAGTGCCATAAGTAATAACATGCATGTAAATTGAGGAGCACTGCAAGTGCAAATCACTGTAAATCGAAATGCTGGAAGTTGAGAACTGCCTGTACTAATTCTCTGTATTGTCAATACCTTCCAACTTTGTGTTCATGCAAAAATTTCCTAATTAAACACCTGGTTATTATACCAAGGTGTCTAATGAAACTGATAAATAGGATTGTTCCAATCTGATAACCCCCCTTAATGTGTAGTCTCCCTTTTATCCACCTTACTATTGTATTATTAAACCTCATTTTCTACTTAAATAATAGTTTATTGTAAAGCACTGTATCAAATGCTTTGCTTATATTTAGAAGGATTAGGTCCACTATATTGTCCTTTCTGCAATATGTCAATTAGCCTATCCCAGAAAGACACTGGATGCATCTAATGTGAGCGTCCTTGGACAAAACAATGTTGTATTTTAACCCCACTTACCTTCATGTCTTTAATTATTCTCTCCTTCACAAGCTAAGCCCTCTCAGAATAGGTTTGCATAGAATGATCAAACATAAATTGGACCTGCAAATTCTGAAAAGCCAACGCTTAAAATGCAATGGAGCACGTTGTTTAGAAAGTACAGGTATGAAAATGGGAGACTCCATATTAGAACAGAAATACTGGTGGGGATATATGCAGGGCCAGCAGTTTTTGTGCCCTGGGCAACAGAAGTGGCTGAGCCAGCAGCAACAATGGTCAGGCCAGCAGTGGCAGATACCACCAATCTCACACTCCACTCTAAGTTGGTGCCTGGGGCTGATAATGCATTCACCTAACCTTAGCTACACTACTGGATAAATGGTATAATCACATACACACCCAGCCCTGTTTTTTGTGGGGGTTGTGGAGGGTGTGGCTCTGCCTTGTTGCTGGAATTTTTTATTGGAAGGCAACTCATATGTGTAGACATATATACTTAAGATAACCAGGCTTTCCAGAATTCGTATGTACACTATTAAAGGACAATAAGAACAACTGACATAATTCAATGAAAAAAATTAAGCACTAACTAAGAACGAGAAACTTTATGTAACTAAACATGCTACTGGCTGACTTTTGAGAGAAAAGCACCTCTCACAATAATCTGCAGAAAGAGCAAATATGGAGAACTACTGTCTAAAACAGGGGTGGACAAAATGGCAGATCTGGCTGGCAGCCAGACTTCATTTCTCAGCAGCCCCTGCCCACATGGCTGGGGCCAGTTTCCAGGGAGCCCCAACAACAGCCACACTGTGATAGCATGAGGATGGGATTTACATGGATACTGGCCCCAGCAGTTCTGGCAAGGTGCGCAGCAGGGCTCAAAGCTGTTCTGGAACCATGCTGGGATCTTGTGGCAGTGACAGCATGATCCAGAGGCAGGGCAGAGCCATCTGCAGCCTGTATGCCTCGGGCAGGGACGTGCAGGCAGCAGATCAAAACTCTGGCCCAGCTCCTTGCAGCAGTGACAGTATGGTCTGGAGCTGGAGCAGAGCCATGATCTGCTGCCTGCACTTCCCTGTGCAGATCACGCAGAGATCACGCAGGCTGCAGATAAAAACTCTGCCCTGCCTCTGGATCATGCTGTCACCACTGCAAGATCCCATCCCAGCTCTGGAACAGCTCCATGCCTGCCAGCAGGAGTGGCACTAAGGGGGCGGGGCTTGATGGGCCCACCCCAAGATCCCCTGTAGTCTCCCCTCCCAGGAACAATGCCACTACCTTCCTGCACAGGCAGCAGCAGCTGAGCCCACCCCACTCCCACCTGCAGTACAGCATCCCCTTACCCCTTCAGCCAGGAAGAAGCTGGTGCTGCTGCTGCCTGCCAGCACTGCTGGGGCCAGTCTCCATGGAAACCCCAGCACCACACTATCACAGTGTGGCTGCTGCTGGGATCTCCATGGAAACTGACCCTAGCCACATGGGCAGGGGCTGCTGGGAAATGGAGTCCACTGCTGGCCAGATCCAGCCTGCAGGCCAGACTTTGCCTGCCCCTGGTCTAAAACTTTTTGGCTTGTTGGGCGGAGCGAGCTCACCTGCAGGTTCATGGTCGCTGACAACAGGACCAATATGGCCAAGGTCATCCATGATGCCAACTTTCTTGGCATCCGCTGTGTGGCACACAGGATGCACCTCATAGCCAGGGACACCTTGGAGGGGGAGAGGGCTGCTGGTGATGGCACCGTCACTATCACCCAGATCATTTCAAAATGCAAGAAGGTGGCAGGCTTCTTCCATTGCAGCATCAAGGGGGACAAGATGTTGCAGGAGAAACAGGCAGAGCTGAGCATCCTGAAGCACACAATCATGCAGGTTTTGGACACTCAGTGGAACTCCACACACCTGATGCTGGAAAGGCTGGTGGTGCAACAGAAGGCCATCCGTGAGATGGCTTCACTTGGGGAGACTGGGATCAGTGGTCTCCTTAACAGAGCTGAGTGGGATACCATCTCCTAGATCTTGGTGGTTCTCAAGTCCTTCCTCAAGGCCACCAAGACCCTCAGCATTGGTGATTCACTCCTTAGCCAGGTGATCCCTGTAGTAAGGGAAATGGGGAACCAAATTGAGAAGTTCCAGGGGATCAGTGTTCCTGGCTGGGGCAAGCTGCTGTCACCAGATGTGCGGGCACTGGTAAGGCAGCTGAAGGAGGGCATCAGAAGATGGCTGGATCCCTTGTGGTCCAGTATGGTCCACATGCTGGCAGGTGTGTGTGGCCCAAAGGTGAAGGAGAGCATGTGCACTGGCACCACCAAAACCCTTGATCACTGGATGCAGGTGCTGGTCAACAGAATCAGGGAGGCAGAAGGGCAGAGGCAAGGGGATGTGGAAGAGGGGGATCCACTTTTCTGTGCCAGCACTCCCAGCACCAGCCAGTCTACTCTATGCCAGCTGCTACCAATGTGGGTCAAGGGCATGGGCTTCAGTGCTGGGATCCAGATGCACCAGGCCCCAGCCCTGGGCAGGTAGCGCCAAGGCTTTGGTGGCTACCTATCTTACTGAGGATATGGAGCTGCTGGACTGAGACTCCTTGGCCTACTGGGCAAGCTGCAGCCAGATGTGACAGAATCTGGCCATAGTTGCCCAGCAACACCTGTCCTGTCCACCAACCCGTGTTCTGAGTGAGAGTGTGTACAGCTTCATAGTTTCATAGTTTCTAGGGTCGGAAGGGACCTGAGATCATCTAGTCTGACCCCCCTGCCATGGCAGGAAATAATACTGGGGTCAAATGACCCCAGCAAGATGTTCCTCCAAACTCCTTTTAAACATCCCCAGGGTAGGAGCCAGCACCACTTCTCTTGGAAGCTGGTTCCAGACCCTAGCCGCCCTGACCGTGAAGTACTGCTTCCTGATATCTAGCCTAAACCTGCCCTCTGCCAGCTTGTGACAGTTATTCCTGGTCACTCCTGGCAGTGCACGGGAGAACAGGGACTCCCCCAATGCCTGCTGATCCTCCCTGACTAGTTTATAACAGGCCACTAGATCCCC
>NW_017728931.1:26315800-26393730 GCF_001723895.1 Crocodylus porosus | reverse complement strand
GGGCGCCTGCAGGACAGGTGTGGGGGTCCCCAGTCCCTGCCCCCCCAGGCCTTGCTGGGCAGCTCCCGCAGGCCAGGGGGTTGGGGGCCGCCAGCCCCCCCATGGGCTCTGTCTGGGTGGAGGCCTCAGACAAGCCCTGGGAAGGCTGCACCCCCCGGGCAGGGGCCCTGGTAGCACTCTGTGTCGAGACCATCGTAGGAGTTGCTGCCTGTTTCTAGCTAGATGCGGTGCCTCTGCCCTGCACTTGCAGGAGTCAGCCTCTAGGCCCTTCCTGCTTGCCCTCTGGCGTGAACACTGATGAAAATTCCGGCGTACTCTTACAGAACGCGCCTGTTTGCGCAGCTTGGGAGCGTGGCTCCCTACTGGCTCAGCTAAGAGGGATCCGGGGGACATCCCCTCCAGATCCGGCTCAGCTGCGTTGGTCCCTCCACCCCACTTACCTTAGGGGGATCAGCTGCTGCTGCCCCCACTGCTGCTCCATTTGCCTCTGCTGCCACTGCTGCTCTTGCCTCTGCTCCGGGTCCGGTAAGGGGGCACACGTGTGTGTAAGACACACGTGTGCCTGTGTCCTTCCTCTCCCTGCTGCTCCTGACTCCCGAGCCATTGCTCAGGGATGCTGGGGATGTTGTGACACCCCACCACACCTGCTTGGGTCCTGGTTTCATGGAGCAGCTGGTGTTCTTGAAGGTGAACCTCCCACTGCTGAGGTTCCCCAAGCTCCACCTGCAGACAGACTGCGTGCCACCTTTCTCACTCCATCTACACCTATTTACATTTTATTTTTTTTACATCAGTTACTACCCTGCTCTCAGAGCTGGAGGGTGCACTCACCACATCACCAGCCACCAGGGGAAGAACATGTCCTTGCTGAGCTTCCACGCCAGGATGAACTTGGAGGTACAGATATGCAGGCACACAGGAGAAAGCCCAGACCAGTCACATCTTTGACAGACCTGAGGCTTGCTGGTTGCAATGGACTTGTGAGGCTCCATGTGAGCTCAGATTAGTTGCCTGGGATACCAGCAGTGCAGGTAGAAGTGAAGAGTTACCTGGGGAGTCAGATGTCTGGCAGGTTGAAATTTGCATAAATCCACTGTCTGTATTGAGTTCCATACGTTTCTCTACCTAGGAGACTGATGATCTCCTTGAAACTTGGCAGGCTTTGTGTCCTTAGCAGGGGCTAGCACACCTACAGTTTTCACCCCACTGTGGCTTAACACACACATGTGACATGAATTTTGCTTGTCAGCAGTTTGAGGTGCAGTTTTCCAGAAACTCCTGCACCTATCTCCTTAAAACTCGGCAGAGTTCATGCCCTCAGAAAGGGCTACCTACCATCCCTGAAAGTTTCATCTGAAGCAGCCAAAACATGACAAAGTTATAGGTATTTCAGTGATTCCTCTATGGCCATATCTCCAAAACTCTCTGAATCAGCACTGAATCGATTTGGAACAGTGATCTGAAGCTCCAATTTGAATCATTGGCCTCCAAATTGACCCAATCCTAATCCAAATTGAATACTTCCCTATGATGCTTTACTGTGGAACCAACTATTCTACTCTGGATTAAAGTGCACATGTAGATGCACCCAGCGAGAGCTATCAACTGCTCTCACTGGCCTAGGGACTTATGGGGTTTTAAAAGTATATCTGAAAATCGAATGAAACTGGTTAAAAAATAAAACCTTTTCTACAGATATTTTTTTCCTTTTTTTTCAGTGAACATTCAGATGTTCTGATCAGTTCTACTGATGACTTTGTTAGGTTTCTTGCTTTGTACAATCTTGACAAAATTTTGTGGGAAAGAGAATAAAAAACCTGAGCATTTGTTATTTCTTCAATCCTTTGAGTTTATATCACAAAGTAGAAATGTCAGGAAAGCTTAATTAGCCAGCGAAGTTCTACAAACCTTGAAGCACAAGATAGCTAGCAATTCAATCTAATTCTGAACAGCTTGGCATATCTCCACATTGCAACTAACCAGCATTACCCCTAGCAATTGCTTTATAAAGTAAGAACATGTGCAAAATGTCTTCATTCAGCCTGGTAGTATTATGTGTCAATCACATTTAGGTTACAGAACTGGCCAGCAATGTCCTCAAAAAATCATCTCTCTTGTTTGGATCACTTTGAATTAGCTTGATTCTGTGTCAAGTTACTGGCAAGAGTCTTCTTTCTCAAGGATCTGATTTCTAGTTTTCTGGTCTTCTGATATATATACAGTTTCCAAGGAGTCAGTTTATGCTTTACAAGTTGAATTTAGCCACTGGTTCTGGCACAGATTTTTTTTAACACTGTCTCCTTCACATTAAAATGTATTAACTCCTTTCAAAAACTGAGAAGGTTACTGAATCACTCTCCCAAAAGGCTCAGAATCTGGTTTTGTATATGCACATATTAGGACTGTGTGTGTTGGGATGGGGTGGTGGGAGAGAATTGAGGAGTAGATGCTGAAACACCACGAAGATACAGGTAGATAAAATAAGTAGACAGAAATTTTCATTAGACTCTTATGCTTTAAAGTTGGAAAAGTGTTCCAATTCCTAATACCAGTGTTCAGAATCTGTGTTTCTCTCCTGTACTGCTGTATATTGACATCTGTCTTTTCCACTAGATAATCCCAAATATTAATGGCACAGAATTAAATGTACTTACAGCCAAATGAAAATTACAAGTGCTGGACCCACAAAAAAGACTTTCTTCCCTTTATACATCTTGTTTTGGTTTTGTCCTGTCTCCTTTTACCACAACTTGCTCATCCATGGCAGCATAGGCAGATTCAGGATTCTGTGAAGGGGTGTATGTGGGAGCAATGACCAGAGATGCAATGATGGCTGCACCCTGATTCCCATCTCACCCTGACCTCAAGAGGGCAGACTGTCCAGCAAGAGGAGTGGTAGGGGCTTTTCTTAAGTTCCCAAATCAGGTAAGAATCCAGTCCCCCCATATTGTTAGCACTTCCTCCGTTCTACTCTGTCCTCAGTGTTACCAAATTTGACTGTCACTTTGAGGTGTGTTCATTTATTAGGGGTACATTTCTGGGGTAATTCTATCAATGTGCTGCTTGTGTTACTTGTGTTTCTATATGGAGCTGTATCTCTCCCTTCTGCAAGTCCTCTCTCCCAATGAAGCTATCTTGCAGGACTCAGTTTCAATGGGGCTGGGTTCCTCCAACCACTGAATCAGTCAAACACATATATGCACAGATTAACAGGGCATGCCTGAGCCAGGCTGGGTTATTCAGCATTGACAGGCTAACACCTTCATATGCCTTGAACTCAGTTCATCAAGGCAACAATAAAATGCAGTCAGACACAAACACATGGGTTAACAGAGCACATCTGCGTCAGGCCGGGTTATTCAGCATTGACAGGCTGACACCCTCATGTGCCTTGAACTCAGTTCATCCCTTATTTCAGCAGGACAATAATAAATGCAGTTAGATACACATACACACATGCTAACAGAGTATGTCTGAGCAGGCTGGGTTCAATTAGCACTTTAAGCTGATACCTTTATGTGCCTCAAAACTCAGCACATCCCAGTCTCTTGTCATGATGGTCCTAGTAGTAACTCTCTTGATGAACAGACCCCACCATAGTTTTGGGCATTACAAGGATCCTTGGCTTAGGTAAAAGAAGCGTTGCTGCAGAGCAAATGGGGAGGTCAAAGGGAAGGAAGAGTAAGTGAGGTTCAGAGAGAGAGTATAGCAACCAGCTTGACCATAAAAGTTATTTATTGCCAGATATATGAACTTACAATGATACCAGTAATAATAGCCATGCAAGAGAGACTAATAAAACAGTTACAATATTACAGAGTTTCAGTTAGGTATTTGGGGAAGTCTACCTCAAGTTTGATCAGCAAAAGTCAGGTTTAGAAAGCTTTGCCTGGAGTAAAAAAGCAAAAGTCAGGTTCCTGGAGTCAAAGGAATGATAAGTCCAGATGAGCCCATACATGCCTCTTGCAGCATCTCAAACCCCTTTAAGAAGCTGCAAGAGGCATTTGCAGGAATGAGAAAATGTTCCCATGCTGAAAATTTGCAGTGCGGGGGCAAAATTAGACCCCTGGATATCCAGGGGTCAAAAAAAAAACCTGCACAAAAAAAAAGCAGGCCAGGGTACAGTCCCACACAGTGCCCTGAGGCAACTGGAGGCTGGGTCCTCCATAGAGATGCTCTGGATACCAGAGCGTCTCTATGGTTATCCCTCGCCCTGGTGCTGAAGCATGCTGCCTGCCTGTGCAGGGCAGGCAGCATACCAGCAGCAGGGAGCTGGACCCAGGCTCCACTGCTGGTAAGTAAAGGGTTGAGGGGCTTGAGGAGGGGGAGGGGACCATTGGGAGGACCCCTTCCAGCCCTGCCTGCTCCCCCAGCCCCCCTGATGCGTGCCTCACCCAGAGTGCCAGAGGGTGCGGTAGGGGGGGCAGCCATGGAGGGCTGGGGGTACAAGTGGGAGATAGGGCCAGGTGGGGCAGCCATTGTGTGGTATGGGGGAGCTGAGTAGTGGAGCTGGGTGGGGCAGCCATTGGGGGGGCTGCAGGAGCCAGCACAGGATGGGGCCAGGTGGGGATGCAATCCAGGGGGCTGAGGGAGCAAGTGGGGGTGGGGCATGTGGGCCCTGCAGGGGGGGTATCTCCTGTGGGGTATCTGTAGCCCCTGTTGGGGGCTGTGGCCCCTGTGGTGGGGGCATAGCCCCTGTTGGGGAGCTGTAGTCCCTGGGGAAGGGGCATATATTCATGTATTCATGAAACATGTATTTAGAATTCACTTTATTATGATGACAGAGACACTGGTAGTCTTCCAAATTGCTTTAAGACTGTAGATATATCAATAAAAACCAACTGATTGCCCAGCTGATTGCTGTATCTCTGTCTCTCTCACTAGTGGTCTTTTGTTTTAATTGTGGAAGAACATGGATTTGGGGGTATTTTACAGAGTGCCTTTGGGATTTTTTTATCAGGGATTTTTCAGTTTTCCAATAGGGAGCACTAGAATTCCTGCTGGGGAGGCCAGTGGCAGGACCCTGTCTGCTCTGATCTGGCACCTTGGACCCAGCTGGCTGTGGCTGACCTCCTGGCCAACTGGGGCCAGGAGGACATGCTTTGACAGTTCAAAGCAGGGCACCACACCAGGAACATCTGGGCAATAGCTGCCCAAATGTCTGGGCAGGGGGGCACACAAGGCAGCAGTGCTGCACAAAGACCAGCTCTGCAGCCACAGCCCAGTGGCAGCTGGCCCAGAGGGGCAGATGGCTCATCTGGGTCTGGCAGGTGGCAGCACGTCACAGACAGACAGTAGCCTCCACTGCCAGACTGCTGCCATGGGTAAAGGGTTCAGAGAACTCTCAGGCTGCTTCAGCAGTCCAGCTGGCACAAGGGCTAGTGTCCCCAGATACCAACTGGCTGGGCCCCAGAAGCTCCTGAGAGCGAGTAGCCCTGAGCTACTTGACAGGGCAGCTTTTTGTATTAAAGAGATCAGCACAGGTGATGGCCCCAGGCTCTAGTTCCCCCTGGTTGCAGAATCAGGAGCCAGGCAGGGTTATTTTGCCCCAAGTGACATAATTTGCTCCACAACAAAGTGCATGTCTGAGCATGTGCACTGAGGCAAAAAGCCCCGGCTCAAATTTGCACCGCTTCTATTAGAGCTGCTGCAAGTGCATGTGCCCAAATAATTCTGAAATTTATGCTTGCATGTGTGGATGCACCCAAAGAGAGAGAGAGAGTGTTCAGCAAATGTCTGGTTTAGAAAGATGAGAAAGTAAGAGAACAAAAATCAGGTTCTTGGAGTCAGAGAGAGAGAGAGAGAGTTGGGATCTTGCCACTATGCAAAGCTTGAACCAGTCGAGGTTCCCAGGTGTTTGTTGGAGCTTGCAGACAGGCAGAGGCCTCAGCATGACCAGTGGAGGGATTTCAGACAGAAAAGGAGTGGAACTGGTGCAGCTTTTAGATTCAAGCACCAGGACAGAAACTTGAGTTCGGGTAGGGTTTTTTGTAGAGAACTAACAATGACTTGAGGGAGAACACTAGGTTTATGGGTGAACAATGGCTCATATACTCCAGTAAAAGGAACTGATCACTCCTGGCTATGGGTGGCATTACTCTGAGGGAGCTCACAGTACAGATAGGCAGATTCAGTATTTTGGGTACCAATAAAGGAGTCATTACTAGGATTGGTCTGATAAATGCTGATCTGGGTGTGTGCAGATGTGGGCTGATTAGCATTTGGAGCAGGGATCCCCCATCATGCAGTGCTCCCCTGCTTCTCTGGTCCCAGAGTTCAGCGTGGTCCTTGCCTTGGAATCTCTGTTCTCCATTCTGAATGCTAATGTCCCATCTCCCATGTAAATGAGTTGTCATCTGGTTCCATCTCCAATGTAAATGAGACCAGGGGACTTGCTTCACTCCTATCACCCTTGTCTGGAGGGAATTAGGTGTGTCTATCACTGCATCGTCATTGCCTTTTTAAGTCCTTTCTTTAATCAGTTCTTGTTTAGGCAGAGGTGGGGGGTGAGTCCTTTGTGAGTCAGACAGGCTGTGTACTGTGTTAGGGTTCCCCCAGAACACAAACCTGACAGGTAACATTAGCAGCACATCCCCACTCCTGCCATTTGCTCACTCCCTTACCTTCTGAGGATGCTATCCCTGGCTGGTATGGATAAGGAGGTTCCAGAACTGCTCCTGCCCCATGCCAGCAGGATTCAGTAGGGGACAGCAGGCATGTGCAAGGTCCTCCTCCCTTTCCCAATCCCCTTGGGTGCTTCCTGTAAGCCTGGGAGCAAGCACAGACTGGAGGAACCCACCTGGTGCTGCCACCTCTGTCTGCTTCTGAGCCTGGCTGCAGTGGGTGTGGAATCACAGACCAGGAAGAAGAGAGCAGAACAGCAGATCAGACAGGGGAAGGGAGTGGGAGTGGCAATTGTGAAGGGTGTGGGACTAAATTGTGGCACACTGGCCAAAAAAATTGCCCCTCCCACCATATATAATAACAATACTGTATATTTAGGATATAGTGCAATTCTACACCTTCCAACTTCGGCAAGAACTAAGACTCCTATAAACAACAGATTCTTTCACTTTCTAACTCCATTTCTTCACCAGAGCAAGCCCAGCCAGTACAATGAATGAGGGATCCCATGGGGGAAAAAAAAGTGATCCTAAAAAGACTGAATATGAACAAAGGGTTTATATTAAAGGTAAATTAGCATCTTTAATTCCCCCACCCAGCCTGTCTCTCACTGATTGACTCCTCAATCTATATTTTCACTGATTGCCTATCTTGTATGCATACCAGTCCAGCCTCTGGCTTCTTTACTTTTCATTCCATCCGGGAAGAGCACACACCAACTGCTGAAACTTCCTTAGCCTAACGAAGGTTTCTGAACCTGAAAATTGTTCTCCAACTATTTAAGTTGGTCTAATAAAAGATACCAGATTCACCCAAAGAACCTTGTCTGTCCATCTTTAATTCTGACATTTACTAACTTTTGAATACTTGACTTTTCAATCTTAACAATGTTCTTTGACATATTTTATATATAATCTGTATCTATGCATATATACACTGTAACAAAACACTCACTCTGCATTAGAGAGCAGTGTTACAATACTCCTTAATGACCCCACCCATGCAGTAATTACAGTTAAAAGCATCTCCTTGGAATACTTGCAACTGGGCTAGCAAGGGACAGCCTAGATGTCTCATGTTGACTGGCTCCAGCATGTCAGCTCACACTAGCAGAGAATCCATTACTTCCCCCTCTTTCTATATCTCTTCCCATGTCTCTCCATCTTTCATTACTTCATCATCTTCTGAGCTCTACAAGCTGGTCAGATAAGGCCCACCCATACTTGCCTTGCCTTCCCAACGCACAAAACCTTAGCACTTTCTTTGTCCTGTGTCCCTAGACCTCCCAGGACAAACTCCTTCATGCCCCTTCATGACCCATGCATCACTTGGACATTGTTCATCTACCTTTTCTCCCACATTAGCATATCTGCGGCTCATTGCCTTTCATTGTGTCAACATTAGCATCCCATTTCATCTTGTCAACATTGGTCTCTGTGTGACTGTCTTTCTCAGTGCACAGTCATAGAACTACCATGCTTGAGCTCTGTAGGATAAAATCTCCCATCATTTATTGCAAAATTATAGGACATTTAATCATTCCTGCACTTGACAACACCATTAAGACCAGAGGTTCTACTTTTGGTGCTATGGGCAGAATTGGGCAATGACTCTGGCCTTGCTGGTACTGTCCAAGTCTCTAAGAAGGTAATACTCCATTCCTAGCCATTCCATACATCAGTTCTTGTCTTTCAGCTGTGCTTCTGGTTGTTTTATAGTGGTGGTTTAAATTCTTGGCAGGGGAGGAGGGTCTGGGCTGGGGGGAAGGAGGGACTGATAGGAGGCAAGTGCAGCTTGACCAGGGCTTTCACTTCAGAGAGCCCAAGCAGGGCTGAATGGCAGCAACATTCCCATGAAAAACATAGGAAAATAGATTCCTTGGAGCCTTAGGAATTAAGGGTTAAAGGTAAGAAGGATGAGGGCAGTGGCTTAACAAACAGGAGTTTGATTGCTGTACATATGGGCAGGAGCCTGTCCAAAGGCACAAATGATGTGATGATATGGAAAAATCTATGTACAGCTACAGTTTCCAGTTGATATCATGAAGTTGTTACTGTAAGAGTGACTAAATCATGGAATGCCTCTATGTGTAGCCACCTGCGCTGACAAGGCCTCTGATGCCTGTCTGCCAGGCTGGGAATGATGGCAAGTAGTTATTCTTCATGCTGGCATATGGCATTCTTACTCGCAACAATTCTTTATGCCCAGTCAAATCTGGATCATAGATGTAGTGTTAAAATATAACACACATCATTTTTTTTATAATTTTGTGCAGTTAACAATTCCGACTCTTCTCATTAGGATGGATTTTTTTGTGAAGGGATTTCCTATGACTGAAGGAGTGACATTTTTCATCAATATCTTCATCAGTGATCTGGAAGATAGGATGGGGTGCACCCTCAGCAAGTCTGCAGATGATACCAACCTGGGTGGAGTAATAGATACACTAGACAGTAGGGCTAAGATTCAGAGGGGGCATCTACAAGTGCAATTAATGCAACTGAATATACTCCAGCTCAATTTGAGCTGGAATAAACTAATCCTGATGTCACTGTCTACATGTGCATTTAAATGCAGTAATTTACAGTGCTACTGCCTACCACTTTCATCTGTTGGGACTATCTGGCAGTGCAGTAAATTAATCTACTGAGCCCTAATTGCCATCCAGGTGTAGATGGTGACACTTTACTGTGTGGCAAATTAGTTTACTATAGCCATGCCCAGAGAAACCTAGGGTGTATAAAAAGTTACACTTTGCACACGATGAGACCTCCAAAAGCGGTCTGTACCCATAACATAACAAATGCTCAGGGCTTCAGAGTGATTTAAAAATGGCAGATTGCACAAAAAGTTAAACCTCAACTAATTTAGTCGTATCAGATGAATATACTTTAGGGCAGAGCACCTTAGCAATCTTGTGTTCACATTGAGGATTAATTTTAGGTGATTCCACCTGCATCCCAGGGGCCTTTATGGGGCTAGGCTAGTTTTCCCACTCCCTGCCTGAGCCTCTTGACAGTAGCAGCATGTAGTTGCCAGCTCAAGTTTGCTACAGCCATAGCTAGGGAAGTGGTGGGTGAACAGAACCCCTCCACCTCATGGGCTCAGCCTGGTCCCCACAAGACCCTGGACCAACTTCATCCTCCCTACCCAGATGCTGCTGACAGTTGCCAGCTGGTGGGGAAGGGTAGACTGGGGAGAGGGGCAGGCTGGCAGCCTCCCAGGAGACTGTTGGAGCACCCCTACCCCTAGTTAGAGCGCCTCCCCAACAAGCTGCCTAAATGTCTGTACACACCCCTAGACAAATTGGAGGACTGGACCAAAAGAAATTTTGTGAGGTTCAATATGGACAAGTGCAAAGTCTGCACTGAGGATGGAAGAATCCCATGCACCAGTACAGGCTGGGGACTGACTGGCTAAGCAGCAGGTCTGCAGAAAAGGACCTGGGGGTTACAGTAGACAAGGAGCTGAATATAAGCCAACAGTTTGCCTTTGTTGCCACGAAGGCTAATGACATACTGGGCAGCATTAGTAGGTGTGTGGCCAGCAGATCAAGGGAACTGATTATTCCTCTCTATTAGGCACAGGTGAGGCCACATCCGGAGTACTGTGTCTAGTTTTGGGCACCCTCACTACCAAAAGAAAGTGGACAAATTGGAGAGAGTTCAAAGGAAATGGACAGGGGTCTAGGGCACGACTTCTGAGGAGTGGCTGTGGGAATTAGGGCACATGAATTCTAATGAGAGACTGAGGGAAGCGGTCTTATTTAATCTGGAGAAGAGAAGACTGAGAGGGGATTTAATAACTACCTGAAGGGTGGTTCCAAAGTGGATGGAGTTAGACTGTTCTCAGTGGTGACATGACAGAACAATGGGCAATGGTCTCAAGTTGCAGCCAGGAAAGTTTAGGTTAGATATTAGGAAAAACTTTCTCACTAAGAGAGTAGTAAACACTGGAACAGGTAACCCAGAGACACTGTGGAATCCCCATCCTTGGAAGTTTTTAAAGTCTGGGTTAACAAAACCTTGGGTGGGATGATCCAGTTGGGGACAGTCCTGCTTTGAGCAGGGGGGTTGGACTAGATGACCTCCTGAGGTCCCATCCAACCCTAATTTTCTATATATTTAATTTGCATACACACACACAAACACATGCTACAGATTACTATACATAACAGAATTCTAACTTTGGCAGAGCTAAATCCCTAATTTTTGCTGCAATTTTGAATAAGGATTTTTTTTAGAAGAAAAGAAAAAGGACAGAGTTTATTGAAATGTCATACCTGGAGGCCACAGATAGTGTGTAACTTCCTGTGCTTATTATCAAGGAATGACATCACTCAATGTTATTTTTATGTCATTATCCTTACCTAGTGTAAATATAGAATACTGTTATGTCATTACATGTTGTAAATATGTCATCATAATTTGCCTTAACACATCATAAATATTTTATTATATGACATTATTACACCTCTAGATATCTTTTGCCATATGAATAGTAATTACTCAAAGTATTTACTGTAATTATGTCACTTGATGAAATTACAGTAATTACATCGAAAAATGATAGCCCATGACTAATGAATTAAAATAGCATGGAAATTCACATAAAAATGACATTAAAAATGTTAAGGATCTGAGGCAAACGCACAAAAGCAAGGAAATTCATAATTAAGAATTTAATCTCCAATAACATTGCAGGGTGCCACGTTTTTAGATTAAATCAAAGCAGAGGAAAAATGTACAGTGGTATTACTTGAAGAGAAATAAAGTGCAAATCAAAAGAGAAACAGCACAAAGCATAAGCTCACATACTGTAAATTTGTGCACAGTATTATACCCAAGTGCAGAACAGCAGTATTCAATGATGTTTCATTGTGAATAAAGGCAATGAACCAAAGTCAAAGCTACTATAAAGGCAGCTGTTGTTTTTGGGGAAGTCACCAACACAAACCCAGTACATATAGAAATACTGCTGTAGTTATGCAGTGGGGTCCCATTAAACAGATATTTAGGCAACAAAAAGTGCAGAGAGATGCCTGGTGGGATACCAAAAAAGCACCCAGTTTTTCTGAAACATCAGTGGTTGTTTAGTGCCTAACCTGCATAGCCACGTTTGTAAATCCAGCAGGCACCTCTAAGCACCCAAATACCTTTGTAAATCGGCAATGTGGAGGAAGTGGCAAAACAATGTATACTTCCACTCATCTGGCAAGTCTGAGCCTGCTTCCACTGATATCTGTGGGAAGTTTTTACCTTGAGAGGAGCAAGAGAAGACCCATTCTGTCTGAAGAAAACGAAGGCATATAACTGTCTGTGAATGCTCCTGTGTTGTAATTGTACCTGTTTAAAATTATAATAATTTGAAGCTGCATAATTTTCCCTTGTAAAGAAAACTTCCATCTACCTTCTCAGTGATGTTTGAAAAGTTCCTACTAGTGATACCAAAGAGATGAGAGAGAACTTTTTAAATAAAAAGCGTACAACATTGCCACTAATAGTTTGGAGAAAGTTATGAATTAGAGCTGTATAGTGGCCTGCCACTTACGAGCAGTGTTAGCACATATGTAGAGGATCACAGCCCCAAGTCCTCAGCACTCAAAGTCTGCTCCAGGTATTCATATATCCAAGGTGGGTTCAGTTGCCTCCACAGCCCGATGTCCTCATTTCTTTTAAGCCTGACAGCACTCAGTATTCAGCTCCCAATATCTATGGACAGCAGAGGCAACTGCAGACAGACCCAGAATCCTGATCTTGACTCTCACTGATGCTGAAGGATACACAGGATCTGAGGCCTGACCCATGGCTTGCTTCAGGTATAACAGCCCTACTCCCCACCCCCAAGGTCCCTCACACAGAAGGAATCTCCACAAACTATATCTTACAGAGACTGCCTTTGCAGGATCAGGGTCTTTGTGGTTGTGGATTTCTCCTCCTCCTTTAATACTACTTTAAAGATCTGACTGTTCCAGGCCCCAGTGAGCTGCTGTACCTGTCCCTCTGACTATTTATTGAAGTTATCCCGACCATTATTAAATCATGTCGCTAAAATTACATGGTGTAATTGCATAGGAAACTGTACTAAACTGAGACAGCTTCCGAGTGAATATCATGTGAAGGCTGGGTTTCTAGCCAAGCTAAAAAAAAAAAATTCTGTTTCTAGTTAGAATATCCAGTAATAATTTAATATATGGTGCCATTTTAGAAAATGTGCTATTCATATTTATGAAAGGCTTAATAGATGCAGCTGCATCCTTTAACAAATTATTATAAGGCATGGTATGAAATGCATTAGTAAGAAATGCTTAACAGATGATGCTGTGACAAGCTGTTACAACGCATGTTATAAGACATCAATATTATTAAATCTATGTGCTTGGTTAGCACATGAATATAAATAATTTTTATGCATGCTACAAATTGCCATGCTTTATTAATAATGAAGTGTTTATAAATGGAACCTTACTGTAAAGCATTATTAAATACAGCTAGACAGAAGGCCTTATAGTAATACTGTATTTGTATTATCATGCTGTGTAGCAGACTGAAGGTTCTAACAAACCTGAGCTTTGTGCCTTGAAAAGCCATTCAGTAGGAGTCTCCTATAGATGCTAGTTGAAATTTGTTGTTTTCACTCTGTCTCATATTCTGATTTGAATTAAAGAAATGATAGGAGTCAATTAAGTGAATTCTGAACTCTTGCATACAGTTTTTCTGCCAGTGTAACATAACCATTATTAATGGATTTACTTCTGATGTACATGATTATAAGTGACAGAAATCAGGCCAAGCTATTTTGGGCTCAAACTAAAAATGCGTTGCATTGCTTTCTTTATGAAAAATCTGTGCAGTCTTGTATTATGCAATTCCACATGTCTCAGATGTCAGATTTTTGCTCCTCTAGGACATTTCTCTCAAAAGGCTTTTCTCTCCAGAAATTATGTCTCAGAAATAGGCTTCTTTCCGTGTTCATAGCACCATGTACAAAGGCGTGATTTTTGAGCTGTGCCATGACTCAATAATTTAAATATTTTAGTTACTTTGCCTAATGGTCCATCAAAATTACAGTCACCACTGCACTGATCTCTAAAGGCACAGCGATAGGTACTATAAAGCATTTAAGTCCTCAGTAAGGACTTAGTCTAATTAACCAAAGATAAAACAAGTAGCCATACCAGCAAGAAATATATATAACCTGATGCTTTCAAGTTCTTAGTCATTTTTAATATTGTCTTCATGCTTCAGTATTTTTAAAAACTGTGTCCATTAAGCCCTTCCTATATTAGAAGCAGTATTTTTATTTTTTCTGCACTTCCTTTTTAACAATCATCTTTCTCCATAGCCTTGAATATTATCCTCGGTGAACAGTTTGCTCCCGGGAATATCTCCCGTTAACCAACAAACATAACCTCCTGCCCTAACATACCCTATTCCCTTCTTAGGGCAGCTCTGGTACACAGATTCATGTTCAGACTAATGACTTCTTTTGCAGCACTGTATTTCCATTCACATGAAAGCATCAAAACTCAGGCATTTGAGAGGCAGATGAAACTTCCCACACTTTTGGCTAAGAGTCAGCAGTATTATCAATGTAATAATCAGATCTTACTTCTCATGGGAGACTGCATCCTGATGTGGCAAAGGGATTTATACATACTGCTTGCATCAGAGGCTGTCAGTCAGATTAAGGTTCTTAGGCTAACCAAATCATCCTGGTCTCTGACCACTTCACAATCTGTAATGTATTTATCCTCACACCACCCCTATGAAGATACAGAAGTGCTATTACCTTCATTTGAGAGAGACACTACCAAGGCACAGAGAGCAAGGGCCAGATTTTTTAAAAGTATTTAGATATTCAGTGCGTGCCAATTTGAGTAGAAACTGGATGTCTCAAATATCTCAATTATCTACCCCAAATGACTTGCCTTAATCACACAGGAAGTCTGTGGGGAAGCGGAAATATGAATGTACACTCCCTGGGTGCCCAGTGTCCTAGCCAGTAGACCATCTGTCCTTTGCATTTGGATCTCTCTTACAATAGATCAGATGAATCTCTTCGAACACAGGTGAATAAAATCCAGTTTTTTCACCATCATTATTATGACCCCAAAACAAAAGTTAACCAAATTCTTTGAAGCACAGAGATGTAGCATTCAGGTTCTATCTAAACTGTATGCAAGTGTTCAGGCAGATTTATTTTGTATAGAGAGCTCACCAAAAACCCTACACTTGGCTTTTCCAGTTTATTTTCATTCCCAATATCTCATGGCACACACAGACTTGTGTTATACAAGCATGCTGAAGGACTCCTACGGTATTTATCTGTGTTATACTGTCTTCAGCATCTATTAGCCTTGATGTGATCTTAATCTGTTGTATCTCGCTGCACTAATTCCTAGTCATATTTACGATTCCTCCTGTTACAGTGTAATTCATCAAGTACCACTCTTTTCTTTGTTTTACTTTTCTTCATCATTCATTTCTTAGCCAACTTTCTACTTATTCCATGACTCCTGCACTCAAAACAATATTAACCTTGGATGTGGAACTTTGTCAAAAATCCTTTCTGAAGTGTAAACAACTTTGTCATTTCATTACAAAATCTGCTATTGTGTTCCAGAACGCTCCTTACTTTAATCTTCAAGGTTATGTGTCGTCTTCCTTCTGTAACTATTTAAATTCCAGGTGGAACTCTGCTTTCACACTGAAGCCCATAAGCTGAGGGGCTGAAATCACTGTGGTCAAGCGCTTGCTGCCCCAGTACAGGAGCAAGGTGGGTGGATGTATGGTCACTCTAAGATGCCATATTCAAAGTCCCTACATTCCTTGCTTCTGCACGGCAGCAGCAGTGCCTCCCTGTCTGCCTGCCTGGTGCACCATGCTGCTCAGCCAGGACTCTGGCTTGGGACTTTTGACCAACTGTTTGGGCCTGGCTTATGGAATCCAGGACTGTCCTGGCCAAATGGGAATGTATGGTCACCCTAGACTTAAGGAAGTCCCAAGAGAGCAGAGTGGGGCTGGAAAGCCTTCTTACCTTGATTCTAAAAACAGGCTGATAAAACAGGGACTTGCAAATAGCACACCGACAATCATACATCCATTTAGTGGCACAGCTTGCATTGAAATTCTTTAGATGGGGTGGTTCCCTTAATTATCAGGTGCTCATTGGCACTTAAGTTATCTGTGCAAAGTGCTGCTCAGCACAAGGCTGTGGGAGCAAGGCTGTTTGAAAATAAAGAGTGCTCCACCTTCATGATCTGGAGGACTTTAACAGAGCGTGAGCTATTCTGCCTATACAAATGCTAGACCAGGAAGGACTATGTAGTTAAAAAGGCAGCAGTTACTCTCTGTTACAGTGTGGGGCAGCACCCCAGCTGCTTCAGTGGCAGATTCAGCACTGACAACTGGAAAAGAAGAGACAGGATCATTAATAAAAACTCGCCTTTACCCTTTATTTATACTCTTTATACATCCTGAGCTTCTATTTTATATGTTTCTCTAGTTAGATGATGTGTGAATTCTGTGTACACTTTTTTCCTCAGAGTCACACAGTGAGTGTTTGTTTGTACATCTGTATTATGCTCTACTTTTCCTCATGTTCACAGATTTTTATTAAAATATTTCCATAAAACAGGTTGTTACCAAAAATAAATGAACACATACAAATTAATACATAAAAACAGATGAGTTGTATAGAATATTTACAAACAATGGGATGAAATTCAAAGCTTCCCATAAACACAGCATATAAATATGCACATACATAGCACATATCTACTGTGAATTTAAGAGTTACTAAGCAGTTAGAAGGTAAGCTAGGGCTAATATAACAAGCCATTGTCTTCTCATGTCTTACACCAGGATGTAGCATTTTAACTGGTCAGAGTGGCAGCATTTTACATCCACTTTGCACCTCCATTCCCCACGAGTAATTACTACACAGTGGATGTGTCTATACAAGATGCTACTGTGCAGTAGCATTTTTAAAAAACCATGCAGTGACAGTACTGTGCAGTAACTCTGGTTACTGTGCCGTCATTTAGTACTTGCAGCAGTCCATTGCTTGTGTTGGTGCATCTACACATGAAATTTAGTCGATGCAGTAAACTGTGGAGTGGTTCGCACCAGAGTCCATTGCTCCTGGGTGTAGCATCTGCATGTGTGTCCAATACAACAGCAATTTGGGCTGGGCTGGAACAAGCCCCTTTAATAATAAAATTACACCAAAATAATGGGGAACCAAATTCCTCAAAACCTTATCATAAAATGATTTCTGCTAAAGGTAACAGACACTTCTTACATGACTAAACATTTAAAAGATCAGCCATTAAACATTATGTTGTGTCCTATTCTTCACTAACCACTGTCTGATGTTGAACCACCACAAAATTCAAAAGCTGGGGGGCTATTATTATTGAGAAGGGCCTTGCAGAAAGTTTCAGAGGTTTACCCAAAGCAACAAGAATCTCCCAGTTAATGAGGTAAAAGGTAAATGACAATGATAGAGTTAACTGCATCCCAGGCCATTAATCTTTTTAAAGATGATCAACTGTGTGGATTCCAGCTTAAAAAAGAAAAAGATTTGGTGTCCTAAGTATTACTGCACCCATAGAAGCTCTCACCAAGGAGAAGGGCCTTAAAGAAATGGAAACAGTCTAGGATTTGACCCTGTTCCATAACATGCATGCACAATGGACAGAGTTAAGGTTGCACATTCAATTACAGTGTAGGCACTTCCTGATGTTTCAGTGCTTAGCCATGTGAACTGATCATTGTGTTACTCTATTTACTCACATACAACAGGCACTTTTTTTCCAAAAACCAGCAGTGTGCATTATATGTGAGAAATATGGTAAGAGCCTTATCCGCTACTTACTGGGCAAAAGCTAAAGACTGCATATGATCCATAGGGAGCTAACCAATGAGCAGGCTCAGCTTCCTACATGCTGCTACTCGGTGGGTGCATTTATATGAGATGTTTAGTTAATGTGCAATTAACTAATGAACTGTGCAAACATCTCAGTGCCTACGCATATGTACCTGTTAGGGCACACAAAACTAAAAAACTCCATGTCAGGTTAGTCCTTATACTTACAAAGACTAGTTCATGTCTTTACATGGACTAACCTGCTGCAGAGTTCTTGGTGCACAGCAGCACATGTAGATACTGACTGGCTGGCTGGGGAGCAAGGGTGCTTCAGTGCAGAGGCTGCCTGGACTCATGTTGAACCCCTCCGCAGCACACTGAGCCCAACTGGAGCAGCCTTGGGCTGGCAGGCTAAGCCCCCAGGTGCCTTGCCAGCCAGGGCTGCTGTGACCAGGCTTATTGTGCTGCAGTCTGGGTGCATGTGTAAACCATGCATCCAGGAGCTTCCTAGGAGTAATAAACTGTAGAGTAATAAGCTTTGCAATTTATTGCTGCGCGTTAATGGCACATTTATACGTGCCCAGTTACTTACTACAAAGAAAGATCCTTTTTTCTTAATTCTCCCTTGCAAAAAAAGTGTGTATCTTTTCCATGGCACATAGTATGTGAGAAAATATAGTAGTATTTATGCATTTATGTTTAATATTTCCCATTAATGTTAAGTCTTTGGCCCCTGGCTGATGTTCAATTAAAGGTGCAATGGCTGCTGATTCATACACTCCCAATGATCACGCCTCCTGACATGCTATATGTGCATGGCAGGAAGCACAATTATGGGATTGTGGATCAGATCCCAATCATACCCTATTACCAGCGCAGGGGGAGCCCAGGACCATGAACCCATGCTTCCTCTTTTCTGGCAAGCAGCAAGTTTGCCTGGTGCACCCAGCTCAGAGCACCAATCAGCAGATGCTATGAGCCTCAGGAGTACATGGAGCTCCTGACCCCAGTGCACTCCCAAGGCCAAGACCACCCATCAGCTGACTGGCTCTGCCAGTCACAGAAGGCCCCTGGAACATAGGGCTGGGAACACAGATTGGCTGATCAGCCTGGCCACACATTCAATTTATGGTACAATGGGAACCAGCCACAAAGTTATTATACACTGTGCAATAACTTCGTGGTTTCTTCCCTGTTTTAATATGCCGTTAATTGCATGAATGCATGGCCGGATAACTACTTAAGATGTGCTTAACTGATTAATCACATCCTAAGTGTAATGTCTGCCAGGAGCCTTTGATGGGAACCACCTTTGAAATCACCTTTAAAATAAAGGTGGCCTGTAACATGCAGGGTTGACTTTTTTCCCTCCTTTTTCCAAGAGAAGGCTGTTTTGTCAACATTTTGCCAGACTCCAGGAGTGTGAAATTGGCTGTTCATGTGCAGGCTGCACAAGCACTGTAGTTTGAAAGTGAAGGCAATTAATTTTAGTTGTTGACTTAAACTGCTGTTGAGAGGTACTTCATTTCCCGATTCTTCCTCCTATAAATAGATTAAGGGTTACATGAAAGTCAAGTTGTGCTTGTTTGTCCTCCCTCTAGATAGATTTCCCATGACTGCTTATCTATCAGCTCCCCCCCTAACACAATTTGTTTCTCAAATTAATTTAGCTCTCTCACTCTCTCATTGGTCAACAGCCAAAAAAAAATGGTCTCCCATTTACATTTTTTAAAGAACACTTTAGAATTAATATATCTCTGGAAGGAAGGCTGAACAAAGTGTATCTTGAACTTATGATTGAAACAGCTACATAAAATGTGTCTTTTGGGGGGAGGAACGTTTATATCCACACTGTGGAAGAGAGCAAAGAATGAAGTCTCTGGACCCAATCTGTGACCAGCTGCAGGCATGGGAGTTGTATGAAGCAACTGCAGTGTAAATTCCTCTGTCTACCAACTAGATATTATTTGATAGATTATCTCATTGTAACGTATTAAACACAGTGGTTGCAGTCAGTGGGGATCCTGGTTTCTAAGTGGTGCCAGATCTATGACTTCAACAACGACATCTCTAAAAATGAAGGAAATTTTAGTTTCCTGGCCAAGCGTGTTTCTGAGACCTTTTCTAACACTGAGGATACTTAAATACTAAAGTTTTCTGATGTTGAACACCACGTGGAAAACAAAAACAAGGGAGAAACTTGTTCCCATTTGATGTCCCAAACTTTTTGTGAAATGAGGCTGGTGGCCTCAGGTCAATTCCCAGAGGGCAGGGTTCCAGCTTCCTGAAGTTACCACTCAAACTGGTATTTCGTGTAGCTATTGTCTTGCTGCTGTGACTGCCAACAAAGGACTCACTAGTTATAAAGACTGAACTACTCCCCTAGTCACATTGCTAGTGGCAATTCCCTACAGGTTAAAGTGTACTTGCCCTTAAATGTCCTCCATTAACCCAGAACATATCTATCGGAGGCAACAAAGTCTTACAAATTTTGCAGGTGTTTAGATCTTGGTTTTCAGTTCAGACTTGTCCAAATGCGTTTGGTGAGCATTAATCAGAGTACTCAGCCGCATGCCAACATAAAATGAAGACAAGGTCTCTGCTCCAAATTGTTTCCAATCAGTGGGCCCAATCCAAACAACAAGCATGCAGGTAATCACAGTTCTACACACTGCAGTTCAGACCAATGCAAATAATTGTTTTGAAGATCAAGTGCTGTTTCTCTCCCTTTCTCTTCCTCATACACACACAGACCAGCGCACCCACCAGGAAATTGTCACTGAAAATTGGTAGATATATTTTTAAGCCAGAACCATCTTCAGTTTTTTGCGGTATCCTTGTTGCTTCACTCTGACCACTAAACTGGAGCTGCAAAATAACTCTTTTACTCTAAAGCGTGTAATGTAGAGGTGGACTCCATAGAAGAAATCTGTGTTTTGTAACGGAGATGCTAAGTTGTTAATTGGAATTTCTGTGCTTCAGAATGCTCATCAAAATGAGGGTAGAAATATAATTTTAGAAAACTTACCTTTAAATAGTGGATATGGATTTGTGTGTGTTTGTGCACATGTGCCTTGACCTTGCATACCAACTGGCCTCCAAGCTGGTTTAATTCTAACCTTAAAAATACATAAGAATATTTGTAAATTGGATGACCTGAGCAGTCCCACAGAGTTATATACACAGTTTGGTGTTTACAGATTCAAGACCTTGGAAACATTTTGCATTAGGAACCTGTCATTTTTTCAAATAATGACAGGAGAATGAAGTCATAAGAGTTGGTTTGGACTGAAACAACAAAATATATATGTTGGCTTCAATAGCCTATTTGAAAGCTATACAGATATGGTATAGGTTGGTATCAGCTTTGTTGCTCCTTTTGTGATTTATTTAGGTAGTGTGGTCTTGGGTGCTAAGCAGCTGAAAAGTTAATCAATGAAAGATTTTTTTTGGCAGTCTCATGTTCCAAAGTAAAATTACGATATTTTTTGGGAAGAACCCCCTACCAGTACCATCTGTGAATTGAATGGTGTCATTACACCAAAGTACTGCAATTAGGACAATAGGGTAAAATTAATGCCAATGTTAACTACAGATGTGCCAAATATGATGGGTGATTGATAAACGGATAAAAATAAACAGTCAGGCACATGCAGTATGGAAACTGTCCAGGCAAAAACATGAATCCAACTGGCCAGTGGATGTCATGATTGCTCTACAGAGAATGCTTGGGAAAGAGCATTTTTTCCAGCGAAGAAACTTTAATATTATAAAGGACAATTTACCTTTCACATTTCAAATTATAAACCTGAACCAGTGCTCAGTGCATTGGCAATGCATAGGGGGGTGCATATGGGTGCACATGCACCCCTGAGATTGGCCATGCCCCCCCTTAAAGAAGCACTGGCACCACTTCTGGGTTTTGCCACTGGACAACCCAGCCACAGGCTGCTGCAGCAGGGGAGAGGGGTGCACTGAGCTTGCAGCCTGGACTGGCACAGCAGGAAGGTAGGTAAGGTTTCTTCTTTGGGAGGAGGAGATAAAAACTCCAACACTGCAGGAGGGAACGGGGTAGCAGCAGAGGCGAATCATTCACCTCCGCCTCTGACCTGCTCCCCTGTGAAAACTGTCCCATGACCTGGCCCAGCCAGGGCCCCCTTCACAGAGAAATTTCAAGCCCACTGGTTCCTGCTGTTGCGTGCACTGTGGGGGAGCTGGGGGAGGGGCAGCACGTTCCCCCAACCCCTTGGCTTCAACGTGCCATGGCCCTGGATGAGCTGCCAGGTTCTGACTGTCCCACACCCTGGCCTGGTCAGGGCCCCATTCATGGTGAATGGAGCCCCAGCCAGGCCGGGTCATGGGACAAGCAGAGCCTGGCAGCCCCTGCAGAGTCATGGCACTGAGGAGCCAAGGGGGGCATGTGCCCTTCCCCCCCCAATCTTTCCAGAGGGCAAGGGTGGGCTGCAGCTGTAAGGCAAGCTGGTGTCTGCCTGCTCCATGCCTAGGTTGCAAATCAGCTAGGCTTGCCACGCTTGTGGGTCCTGTGGCTCAGATTCTCACTGCAGTAAAGATCACACAACACAATTCAGGAGAGATAAGAAAGGTGGGGTATTCTGTCCACTGGGGCATTTTATCCATTTTTAGTTGGCTGTGTGCTGGGTTGGTCCCCCTGTCTGGGATAGGTCATGAACTATTCTGGGAAGATGGTATATTTTATATTGGAATATAAGTTTTTAAAGATTTATTTTAGCAAAATCAGGAGACATCACATTCTTTCTTTCTACTCTTTCTGAAAGGAATATACTTCTATGCATTATAGAAATAAGCAAGAGTCCACTTCTGGCCCGTTTCCATCTTTTCTCTCTGGCAAATAAGTGTGAATTGGCATCCTGCTTTTGCTTTCTGCTCGCCTGACAACTTCTATGTTTTTCAAACACTTGGATACATGAAAGTCATGATATAAAAATTATTCTTTTTCCTTTTACACTTACGCAAAATTTGATGTATACCATAAGGTTTACAGGTACATTCTGTCCTGGCTGAGCTGCAATGCAAAGATAATTGTTGCAGTGTTAAATTTTTATCTGATAGGTTGAGGACTTTGTTGACGGCTGTTTGAGATAAATTTCTATCTGGCCAAGTTCCTTCTTCCTCCTATTTGCCCCTGTCTGACTGTAGTAGCATCATCACTGCTGCTCTGTAGTCCACTCTTAGAGAACTTTACTCACCAAAATATTTTCAACAGTGTTGTCCTAAGCCAGTTCCATAAGTTCAAGTGCATTATATATTTAAAAATGCATGCATACATGAGAACACACATAGTACGCATAGACACAACTATAGATTGACTGGCTGGGGAGGGGAAGTACTTGGCTATCTTAACTGTTTACGGTTGTGTGGCAGTTCCATTAAGAGACAAATTTCAGCTGTGGATCTAGGTAAGCAGTATTACTTCAAAGGAAACTCTTGTAGCTAGCATAAACCCTCTGTCTGGGTTTCTATGGCACAAGGTAATTATAGCAATATATTAGGTTTTTAAATATCAATAGCTATACAAACATGGAAAGAGATCCTAGCCCTGGATCCAGCAGCTTTGTGTTGCTTTGATGGTGGAAGAAAACCATGGGTCAGGACCCTTACATAAAGGAATCCCTGGATGAAATAACGTACTTCAGCTTATCTTCTCCCCCATCTGTTGCACAGGGATATGCCTGGAAAAGAAAGAACCCACATCAACACCTGCCTAACCAGCTTTCGAAAGGCCCAGCATTAAAATAACAGAAAAGCTACTTTGGCCTCTCCTTTCCAGTTTTGCACCAAGCACAATTTATCTGGATCACTGGCAGTAGCTCCCAAGACCTACAGTAAAATTTATTAATTCATTTCCTGGGACTACCAATGAAATGGTATCTCTATTCTATTCATTCTATCCCTAAATGAATTTAAATATTGATTAAACACAGGAAACCAGTGTATTCAATATACCTTTTGGGTTTTTGTCTATCCTCTTGTTTGTATCACCTTTGTAAATCTAATTCAGTAGCAAAATCTAGAATTTATCTTTCTGTTTAGCACAGCAAGTGCTGTAGTAATATATGGTATCATTATATAGTATAATGTGATAGCCATTAGCACAATGCAAAATAATATTATGTGATTTTATTAGCTCATATTAGTAAACACAATTTATATTAAAATCTGTTTCAGTTTTATATTTTTAAAACACTTAGGTAAGAAAGACTAGCCCAAGCAACAGAAGTCTACACTTTTCTGATGCTGCAAAAATTAGCTTCCTGCAGTTCAGCTTATGCTGAAGTTTCCCTCTCTCTCTCTCTTTTTGCAAAGGTGAATAATAATGACTAGAAAATATATTTAGAGGTTTTCTTTTGGGAATTGTCTTGTAGGTAAAGTAGATCTGCATTAGAACAATGGTCCAGGGCAACAGCAAGGGTTAACTGATTTCTAAAAGCTTGTTTGTGCCTTCAAAGCCCACTGTGTCTGACACAGGCAAGTAGAAAGCAGACACACAGACTGGGAAACTGAAGCCATGTACCACACTGTTCTATAATGTGAGATAAGGTGGCACCAGGTGGCACCAGTGCCCAGCTGCAGAACCCTTGGGATTACAGGTTTTGGGCAACAGGCCAAATTAGAAGACCAGGAAAGCCCTAATTAGGATGTCTGCATGTGATGAGTTTGTGAAACAAAGGAATATGCCGACAGTACAGAACATGGACAGTATGACAACCACAGAGAGACCAGTCAGCGATATCCAAAAATGAAAAGTCATCAGAAGAGGCAAAGGATACAAGAAGAGGGATTTCAGAGCAGCAACGGGTCCATGTGAGAGGATCCCAAGGCCACCATGGACAGAGGGAACACTACCAGCCTGTCTAATCCACCCAAATGGGGGACAGAGGAGGGGTGGGGCTTGGCCTCCAACCTCCATGCTGCTGACATTCAAGAGAAAACCTCAGAGTAAAGCTCATGTACTGGCCAGACATACCTTCCCTCTGATGACAGCCCTGGCACTGGTAGATATAGAATTATTTGCATTATTCTTATCCGCTATCAGATTTGCCTATTATTGAATGGAGAGGTCATGGCCAGTCTGAGGATTTGGGTCCACCTGGAACAAGCTATCTGGGTCATAAATCCAGTGCCAACAAATAAATCTGAGGCTAAAGAAGACCCTGTACACTTGCTTATTAGGATTTTCAAAAGCCTTTTGAAAAGTTTTTATAACATAAGACTATAAAATAAACTAGTAATGAGATGATAAACAAAGATCGTAAGGGAATTAAAACCTAGAAAAATAATGGAAACTTCACTTTAATTTGGTCATTTTCTGATTCCCATCTTCCCATATCTACAGCATTTGTACTTAAAAAATGTGACCATTGTATAATGTTTTTGGGTTTGGATTTCCAAAAGTGAAATGTTTACAATAAAATGTTTAGTTAACATTTAAAAAAAAATCAAGAAGGCATTTGTAGTCATATTTGTTTAAAATCACTCACAATTTTAATCATAAATCTAGTGTTCCTTTAAACGTTGTGTCCTTCAAAACAGAAAGAATTAGTCAAATCCTCAGCAAGTTTAAGATGGTATAACTTTATTATATACAATAGAGCAATGCCACTTCACATCAGCTAAGAATCTGGATTAATTGCTGAAATAATATAGCAGTTATATTTAGTTATTTAAAAACAGAGAGAAAACCAAAGAGAAAGAGTTTAGATAAAAGATGTTATGCAATTTTATCAATGTTAAGTGAAAATGTCTTGCTCTAGGCTGTATACATTTCAATAGATAATAATCTTTTTCAAGCGTTTTCACTTAACTGACTGTACATGATGGGTTTTCATTTTGCCACAAACTATCACAATGACTCAGGTGATGCTTTATTTTTTGAAGGATGCACTGTCTGGTGTAACAAGCAACACCAGATTCAATACGTGGCTAGGTAAAGTTATCACCTAAAGTTAAAACATGAAGTGGGTTATAATGCATCCATCTCACATTTACTAGCTCTTAAAGGCAGATGTGGCATATTTCACGTTCTCTGATTCTTCTTTTTTTTTTTAATTTAAATTTTAAGCAGAAGTAAAACAAAGCATATACATGTATACAAGCATACACACAGGAACCCACACATACAAGACACATTTACTGCTACGATGGCTTAAAGCAGTGACTCCCAACCTTGGGTAGCGACCCAAATCAGGGTTATGGGAGGTCCACCCCTTGCTCCGCCCCTCCCATCTGCGGGGCTCTCCCAGTGCATGGTCCGCACGGCTCTCACCGCAGCTGCCCCCCCACGATCCCAGCCCAGCTTGGGCTCTGCTGGCACAGCTGGGCATGAGTGAGTCGGCGGCAGGGGCGGGGGGGTCACAATCTGGATTTAGGATTGCAGCAAAAAAGGATTGGGAGCCACTGGCTTAAGGAAATAGAGAAATCCATGGAAAAAACTTACCTGACTGGCAAGGGGAGGTCCCTAACCCCATTACTGAGAGACTAAGAGAAAGAGAGAGAGAGGAAGCAGTGTCTTTAAGACAAGACAGCCAGAAGTACCACCCCTGAAGGCTATGTAAGCCAAGCAGAAGAGATGCTTTGGCAAAAAGGTTTTTGGCAGTGCAAGTGACAAGAATTACTGTGGGCTACAGATGGTAAAACTGGATCCCAGAAACTGCAACCATGACATAGGCACAGGGAAGAACTAGAGCTGGGTGGAACCAAGCTACATCTAGAGAGGCCTGCAGGTGAAGGCACTTTGTAAGTACAAAATTGACTATAAGGCAGCCTGGCAACAAAAGCCTAAGCTAATCTTAAAGACTCTCAGTTACACTTAGAACAGACCTGTGAGTTAGACACATCAGTATTATTATGCCCTTTTTACAGTTTGCATTGTTCAGTGACAAGTCCACAGTAATTCAGTGACCCAGGAGTGGAACTGAAAATTTGAATATCCTACTCTAAAATTAAGATCCCTGTGGCTAAATTCTTATTCCATATACACCAGAATACATCAGTAGCAATGCCATTGATATTAGTGTCATAGTAGCATAGAATAAAGTACTTTCAGCATCTGCCCTAGACAAGATGTTGTCCAAATATTGTATAAGACCACTTCCAATCTGCAAATATTTAGTAATGTGGTAACATCTGTCAGTCATGTGAATAAGTGTGATTCCCTGTCCAGTATTGTGCTGCCCTTTGCATAGAACAAAGACCAAGGTTTCATTTAGTGATATCTTTTATTGAACAAGCTCTAGAGTTGGGAGAGATGTTAGACAAGCTTTTGTGCACAAAGTGCCCTTCTTCAGGTTTGAGAAAGGAGCAGGAAGTTTTATTGTTGCATCTATAAGTTTTGCTGTTATAGCTATTTTTTTTTTTTGGCTTTGGGTTCTGGGAGGAAAGCTGAAACATGCCATAGAAGCAACAGCACAGTTGCGCAGAATAGGCTCCATGTGAAAAAGGAACATTTTGCTGGTATAATATACAAGGATAAGTACACTGACAAAGTGTTCCTAGTTTAGATATTGTGAAATATATTCTTCCAAATCATATGAATCTTATACTTTTATGTCTTTTAGTTCTCATATACAGATAACTAATTTTGATCTGGGTGGAAACCCTATAGTTAGATAAGCACTGTACTATAGCATTTTAGTGTATTTACAAAGGGATTAAATTAGCCCTACCAATGCATACATGTGGGAGCTAAGCTGGAGCCCATGACCCTGAACCTGCAAAAGGAACTACAAGCATAAATCCTTATTTTCATGTGGAATCACACTAAAATAAAAGCGCTTCTTACCTGCAGGGCCCCTCCCAGGATAGGGGGCTCACTGGCCTACTAATTTCCTATTGGTTACCTAGAGATTCAAAGCACTGTTGCATCTAATACCGTAGCCTGAAGCTGTACTTAATAGCTAAATTGGGAAGACCACTGCATTGCTCTTGGAACACTTACATAGTTAACTAAAGATTAAGCATATTATGGAAATCCAGCAGACTGCTGCTATGTGATTCTTCAGCACAAATCTCACACCGATGTGTGTTCCTGAAACACTTCAGACATTGAACAGAACTTAAAAAAAGAAATGTAAAATCCCATAGAACTCTACTAAGATATAACATAATGAAATGCCATACAATGTCACTCTAAACGTATAGAGAAAAATAAAGGCAAAACAATGTCAACGGATGTCTGTGTAGACAATGTTATGATTTGAGGAAAGGCAAAATGCTGTCAATAGAAGTCTATATACTGTAGATGGCATTTCCACAGTATGTGAATAAAGGCAAAATGATGTCAGTGCAATACACAATATGCTCCAGACAGAGTATATTTAGTTTGAATAGAAAAACTGTCATGTAAAGTAGTTGCATTGATTCTCATCCTCCACAGTGATGTGTTGTCATTTCTTATGTTTGACTGTCTTTTTTACTTAGATTTACCATATATTCTAATATTTCTTCACATTAACACTTCCTTTACTTGCCATAGGTAAAGCCACTGAAATGTACTTTGCATAGAAGTTTCTTGAGGTTTGCAGCTGTCAGCTGTTACTGCCTTCAGGATTTATTTTTATTAATATGCCATTGCTTTTAAAAATTATTCTGGGCCAAAACCTGCTGCTGCTGAAAAGCCCAGAACAGTACCTCTAATGGATTTTAAAGGACCAAGATTTGATAGTCTTTCTTACTGAAATCACCACTAAAACACAGTAAATAAACACAGCAAATAAATATTGGGGCTAGGGACAGAAATTTCACATAAACTAGTATAAGTGATTGGAAGCCAGTTCAAATCTGTAACACAACAGAAGTTCAGTGTACACAAACCACTTTCAAAATGGCCAAAACCAGTTTAACATAAACCTGGATGGATTTATCTTAAATAAATAAGACTTAACTGAGGTTAAATCAGTTTATTGAACTTCTGTTCCAGATCCCCTCCAAATTCAAGTTAAGTCACAGTTCCCCAGTATCCGGCGATGCTTTACACCTCCCCTGCAGGATGGGCAGGCTAGCCTTGGCCCAATTGTGTTCTCCAGCTCAGCAGGGAGTTGTGCTCTAGCACCCCCTACCTTCTAGCTTGCTCCACAGCAGGCATGTGGCTGCATTTTCAGAGTCAAAAGTGAATGTCTGCTCACTTGCTTATCAGTTCAATCTATGCAATGTAGACTACCCTGCGAAGATTGAATTGATTCAGCCTTGGGCTTTTTGATTATCTGTATTTAGCCACATGTACACACAATTCTTACAACATTATAATTCCCCTTGATTAGAACTAGTACTTTTTATGAAAAGGAAATAGAATGATGTTAAGTTAGAGGTCAGCAACCTATGGCCATGGGCTGGATCCAGCTCACAAATAGGGCTGATATGGCATGGGGGAGTTGATGTCATGGAGCTGTTCTGTGCTGTGCTTTCCATCCCCTCTGCAGCTTTCCCCGCTGCTACAGAGCCTGCTGCTTCACAGAGTCTGAGATTATTGCCGCTGCAAGAGGGGTCAGGAATCTGACACCTGGCTGCTCAGGGTAGAGCGTGAAAACTTCTGGCCTGCAGCAACAGGTTGCCAGCTCAAGCCTGAATCAAAAAGCCTGCGACCCCTTCCTTAGGGAGAGAGGAGGGTTGCTTATTTCTTGTAGCATCATACCTGGCTAAGGCCAATGACAAATTCAGATAACAGTCATTTCTTTAAACTGGAGGCCTCATGCTCAACATAAATAGCTTTTAGGAAAAAAAAATATTTGTATAAGTAACAGTACATCTGCTATGTTTAAAAGGAGATTTCAAACACCTTAACTTGGCCGAGAACAACGTTTTGGTGCTGTATCACCAAGATCAGGGACAGAAGTTCAATAAACCAATTTAATTTACATTAATCTAGGTTTATCTTAAATTGGTTTCAGCCATTTTGAAAGTGGGTTATGTGCACTGAACTTCTGTTGTGTTACAGATTTGAACTACTTTCCAACCACTTACTGATTTATGTATAACTTTGGACCCAAGCCTAAAAGATCACCACTGAAATTTGGTGTGTTCCCTTTATCCTGGCATTCACAAGGAAGGGACATACCAAAAGTCAATTTTGTTGCTCAGGGGATTCTAACCCATAAACACAATCCAAGGTGGAGGGAACCTTCCAGAAATGGTTGAGGGAACCTCTGTTCTAGCTCAGTAGAAATTTGGAAATCAAGTATGTCACCATTACAAGTAAGATAATATCAGAACGTATTCACATTTTCTCCTATAACTCCAAAACCAAATTGTTTTGAAAGGGTGGAAAAACTTCTGTTAACTGACAAAAAAGATCAATCTGTCACTGCTGTCAGTGGGTACCTGTCCACGAGCCAGGAGGTGACTCCGACGCACTGTAATTACGGTGTGCCAGAGCAGACTCAATCAAGTCTGCTAGAGTGCTAATTAGCATGCTCCACCCAGCCTTTGTACTTTGTGTATCAGTGTATCAGTGTCCATGTACTTCAAAATGGTAGCGGGGGTGCTTTAACTAAAGCTTATTCTGGGAACTTTAGAGGAAGTGCCCCCACCTCCATTTTTAAGAGTGGGGATGCTGATACATGAGATGCTTTGGGCACTTTAATTAGAGTGTCTCTCGGATCCACTGTAATTAAAGTACCCCCACCCTCAGAGCATGTAAACGTGCCTATTGATTTCAGGGGAATTTATTGACAATTTAGATTAGCTTGAGATCAGAGTCAAACCCTATTTTTTTTAAACCTTTGTAATCTGGCACAAAAAGTTAATCTAAATATGCTCAAGAAGATTTTTGTTTGTTTGTTGGTTTGTTTTTTTAACAAAAGGCTAGGAGCATGGCTAGTTGAACCTTCTGAAGTTCATCCATCATTATTCCACACTATAAGTCAGCAAGCTAACATGCTAAATTCAGACTGGTTTGCAACTGATAATTCAGCATAAACTTCAATTTTTGTATCTATAATGTATACAAATCTTAAATATTTCATGTGTGTGATGAATGTACAATTTTTCTATGTCTACTGCTATGCTAGACTGTTACTGTTAAAGCAAATGAAATTTACAGAACAGTATTAAAACAAAATCAAAGTTACAATATAAATCATCTCTTTGTTTGCAGGTATCATCTTTTGGATACAAATTAAAACCAAGATATCGCAGTTCTGCCATCACTAATAACATTGCAAAACATTTTTTTTAAACAGGGCACATCTACATGAGACGTTGTTCACTTGGCATATCTGCACAGTAGTGCAGTACTGGTGTGTATCTACACATGGATACCTGTACTGTGGACTAAATATGGTGATTTGTGCTAACTTGAACATACCTGCATCATGCAGGCATCAATTTTATGCTTGATTAGTTACTGCACATGTAGACACACATGTAGATACCTCCCTGCACAGTAACACTTTGTGTGTGGACTGATTTAGGACCAACTTTAGTCCCAAATCAGTCCACACTTAGTGTTAATGCACTTTAATGCCTGCGTGTGTAGATTCTGGCTTATTCCCACTTACTGCACAGTAATTTACTGTGCAGTATGTTTAAGCTAGTGTAAATGCATGTGTAGACAGGCCCATTGTGGAGTTGCCCGATTACCTCCACAGCAAATGTCTCAGCATCTATGTGGGTGCTCCTATTAGGTCGCAGGAAACTAATAAAGTCCACAGCATATATACTTGTATTTACAAGTATTGTCTTGCTGCAGAGTTTTTTCATGTGCAGTAATGTGTAGACACTGTCCTGGCTTGCTAAAGCATGATGGCACTCCAGTACGGGGTCTGGCATCCCAAGGGCCCCCTGCAAGCTGGGGCTACTTTGACCCACCTCAACATGCTGCAATCTTGGGCTCATATGTAAACACGATGCCTAAGAGCAATAAATTCTGGCATGATATGCGCCAGAGTTTATTGCTTCACATTAATATGTACATGTAGATGTGCCTGCCCACAATGTTAAATGTACCCACAGAGTGTTAAAGTCTTCAGCTTCTAAAACAAATTTTCACTTAGATATTTTCATTTTGCTTAAATCCCCCTGAAGTTTTAATCAAATCACCTTCAATTCCTGCCCTAGATTGTATTATGGTTAGTTTGTATTATGTATCCCAAGTTTGAGTTCCAATAGTAGATGAAATGTCTTCTGTGTATTTTCAACCCATGGTAAAACTCACTTCAACTTCAAGTTAAAAGTTCTTTTTACTGATCAAGGAGTATGTTTTTTTTTTGACAGCTATGGGGGTCAGTACAAGGTCTAACCAACATTTAATTCAAGGGAAAAACATTTTCTGGAAATTCTCACCAACTCGATCAGCTTCTACACATATTTCAGTATAAATGTAAAAGATACATTCTGAGATCTAGGTACAACATACCTAAAGTCATAGTCTGGAGTGTCCTACATCAAATTTCTCCTGCTTTTGCATTTCAACATTTGCATTACTCTAGCACAGTGTTTCCATGCTTAATTTGCCTCTCATCTGGATAATGATAATGAGTTTTTATTGACTAGCATTTCCAGTTCAGTGCAGTGAACACTGGGAAGTATTCATAACACATTCTTCTTATGCCATCTGAAATTGGTAGTGGCTGTGAGGCATGAGGCCAGATTCATCAAAAGGATAATGGGAAGATATATTTTTTGTTGATTTAAAAAAAAAAATTTAGTGACCAAATTGCATTCCTATTCATTGTTTATCTATTTTTGAATGTTATGAAATAGCTTTAGTGATAACTACTCCATTTCTGTATTTATAAGAAACTGGCACAGATCAAGGCAACAGGACAATTCCATTTTTATGAACCATAAGTCTACAAAATGAATGTCAATATATTGAGTGCTAATGCACAGGAATTTTACAGTAAAATACATAGATCAGGACATACACAGTCTGTGTGCCTTCGCTGTGGTTATTTGGTAATTGCTCCTGCCAAAGATGACATACATTTTATGTTTCCATTAAGGGCAATGTATTCCCCTCCTGGTGGCTATTTTGCAAATGTTCTAGAACCTGCTCCTGCTCCTACTGAAGTCAACTGGGAAATAAGACACACACAAGACTCACGAGGCAACAGGGTCGAAAAGCCAGTTGAGACCTAATGTTAATGGAAATGAAGACACCCTGCCTGGCTTCTAGCTGCCCAGAAGGAATTGCCTGTACTCACAGAGTGGCAGGAAAGTACAAAGAGGGGCAGAGCCATTAAGGATCCCATGCAGACAACCCCCTTGCAGCCTCCAGAGTATGCAAAGAAACTTGGATGCATCCTCTTGCCCAAGGCCAATCCAAAGCACTGGATGGAGGCAGCAGACAGTACTGCTGACCCCTACTCCCCTAACCTGAAAGTTAAAGGCAGCTGCCCCCTCACCCCACTCCTATCATAACTGCACCTATGCCATTAGGGACTGCTGCTGCTGCATTCACTGAGAGCCCCAGAAACTAAAGTACCAGGTGCTGCTCATCCTGTTGGACAGTCCATCTCAGTTCATGCCCCTATCCAAGGCAGGGAAAGCACTAGAGATGTGTGAAGCAGGTCATATTTGATTTGGATTCAGATTCAGCCCGAATCGGAGACAGTGATCTGATTTGTTGATTCGGATCACTATGCTCAATTCAATTCAGCTGAATCAAAATCTGAAGATTTGATGCTAATTTGGAGAATCAGTGGTTCGGACATAGACGCAGCTTTAAGTATTTTTTCTACATACCTCAAGGTACCAGGCATGGCTTGTGAATACTACAATGCTGAGGCAATGGAGCATCCCACAGAAACATGCAGGAGGGGCCCCTACATGCTCAGTGGCAAACCCAGAAGTGGACCAGAAGTACTTCCTGTCCACTTTCAGGTCCACTGGAGAGCATTTTGGGGGGTCCCCACATACTTCCCTGGGTCAGTGATTGCCTGTGGAGGAATCCCCCAGACCCAGGAGGCACCAGTCGCTGAGTCAGGAGGATGCAGGGGAAGCCCTCAGCATGTTCCCCGGAGGACCCAGAAGTGGTCTGGAAGTGCTTCTGGTCCACTTCTAGACCTGCTGCCGAGCACACTGGGGAGCCCCCTGTGCTTCTGTGGGACTCTACATCCACCCAAGCATTGCAGCCTTCATGAGCCTGTTGCTACCTTGAGGTACGTAGAAAAAACATTTAAAGCTGTGTCTATGTCCAAATCACTGAATCTTTCTAAATCTCTCCAAATTAATTTGGAGGGTTCTGATTTGATTCGGAGAGATTAAAGGGTCTCCTAATTTGGATTCAGAGCTTTTGGCCATCTAATTGGGGACTGAAGCTTCACACAGCCCTAGAAAGCACCTTCTGTTTCTCTGGGAGCCCTGTGATCTTCATGGCTGGCATAATTTCTCTCTGTCTGCAACAGGGATTAATCATGGTATATACAGTAACGCATAACTTTGGCAGAGAGGGGGAGTTAAAAAGTACAGCAACGCTGGGCAACAGTGAAGGACAGGAAATATTAGAGGCTCCTCTTTCAGCTTCAGAGAGATAAGGGTACTGCGCAGTGTCACTGGGTAGGGCTGTGGGACTATGCCTTTAGGTTTACAGTAAGTTCCATAGTGTCTTTAATAGGCATATAAACTCAGGGTCCTTGTTTAATATTTAAAGGACTGTTACCTCCAGCAGCACAGAATGCTACACCACCTTTTGGAGGTCCTTCTTCATCCTTGTTTTAGAGAAAATAGCATTGCTGTTAAAAAAAAAAGGCTCATTTTTGTAACATTTGTATTTTATCACCTGCTGTCTACCACTCCCCTTGACCTTTCCTTTTTATGGGAAGACTTTATGGGGAGAATGGAGAGTTGGGTGTTAAAGCTGAGGACCTGGGCTCAATGCATTCTTACATAACAGAATCTCTCTGTCACTTAGGCTAAGTACAGGCAGTTAAAAAGACTGAGGCTGAATCAATTCAGTCTTTGCAGATTAGTCTAAACTGCAGAGATTGAACTGAGAAACAACTGGACAAGCACTTACCTTTGATTCGTGAAATGCAGACACATGCCTGCAGTGGCTTAGGCCAGAAGCTGTGGGGAGCTACAGCATGGCTCTGTGGCATGTAGTCAGCATGGCCTGTGTGTTTGCTTCCTCTTCCTGCTGCCTGCAATGTCTCTGGGATTTGCAGTCCAGAATCAAAGCAGCGGAGTTCTTTCCAGGGTTGCTCATCGCTTCTTCTTCCTGCTTCCTGGTGCCTCTGGAATTTGTAGTCCACAGTTGCAGCAAACAGTAACTTTCAGTAAGTTTAGCTGGGCAGAACCACTCTGTACTCAGGGAGAGGGAAATTTAACCGGGGAAGGGAGGCTTACCCCCCCTTCCTGGCCCTAAACCCCAGCTGGGGTTTGCTGCGGAGGCAGTCCCTGTCCCTGTCCCTGTCCCTCTCAGTTGAAGCAGAAAGGGCAGACCAGTCCCAGGCTAGAAAGCATGCTGGGATGCTAAGGGACTGTGATTTAACTTGAACCAGGAAGGGGTCTGGCTCAGAAGTTTCATAAACTGGTTTGACCCAAATCAGTTAAGTTTCATACTCCTTTAAACCAGGTACAGCTTAAACCAGTTTCAGCCATTTTGAAACTGGTTTATGTGCACTGAGCTTGTGTTCTGTTACAAGTTTAAACAGTTTCTGATCATTTAAACCAGTTTATGTGTAACTTCTGTCCCTAGCTTTAATTTCTCTGTGCTTGTGGCTGAACACTATTGGGGAGGAGGAATAAAGGTGCTATAAAATCTCTAGATACTGTACAGCCAGATCTGAAACTGTTGAGGATAGGGACTTGCCTTTTGTTCTGAATATGGTATTGATACACTGGGGCTCTGGTGTTACTCTTGTGACTGGGGCTTCTAGGTGTTACTATAATATAAAACAAATAATAATAGAGAGTGGGTTATCCAGCAACAGAGGGCTTCAGTTTTTGTACTCTTCCTTGGTTCACTCGAGGCAAAATCCTCTTTGCAGAGCTGATGTGAGGTAAGCACTTAATGACCTATTTCCCTTGCCTCATGGAAATGTGGCTTTCCTAGGTTCTTCCATTTTCCAAATAAGGACATAGAAATTTTGCCTGACACAGATAAATCCCCAAAAGAATGCTTGGCCTGGTGAAAGCCCAGCATTTTTTAGCTCGCAGCATTCGAAATGTGGTTTCTTCTGTCTGGAAATTTGTTGAAATGAAGACCATGTCATGCAGAAAAGATATTCCACCCCTTAGGTGGAGTAACTGATGTGCATAAGCCACCTCAGGTGAAGAGACACGAGCTGTGTCACATTCTCTTCTCTTCAGTGACATGCATGTGGAATGCCGCAAAGTGCTGCAGTCCCTACTGCTTTGCTTTGGAAGCTAACCTACTGGTGACAATAAACATGACTTGACAGACAGAGGGCCAGGAGTGGAGTTACATGCACTTTGACCTATGTCCGATGTGGAACATTTTTTTCAAAAACATCATCTGACAGTCCACTGTGAAACAATCTTTTAAATTAACTGTTATGACCTTGGTCTTCCAGCACAAACAGATGCTTGTCCCACTTAGAATTAGAATGCTATTCTTCTGTGTCCTTTCACCAGAAGAGAGGACAAAATGCGTGCTTGCTATCAGTTCCAGCTTACCTTGAACGGAGAGAGAACCTAGAGTAGTCATGAGATGGTTGCAGCAGGGTCCTAGGAACTAATCCACCTCCAGACATTCTCATTGTGTGACCTTGGACAAGTCAATGAACTCTGCTGTATCTCTGTCTTGCTGCCTGTAAAATAGGATTGATAATGTTAATAACGTTTTGGTTTTTGCCTCATTTCTGCTACCTCAGAGATTTAGTTAGACACTCAGAGGTCCTCTCATCACCTATGCTAAATGAGTGCATTTTTTTCCCCCTAGCCCCATGTATGGGATTGCCTGACTGCTGAACAGAGTTGCTGGTAGCAGGATCTGCAATGCCTTCCTACAGTAAATTTGAAACACACTTGCAGTCTGGATTCAAAGGTATAACTCAGCCATTATTGGGCTCTTGATATTTAGGAGAGATTGAAGGAAAAGGGCAGAAGTGTCAGAGGTGGGAAATGCTCTAGCCAAGCAATAGACTAATGAAGAAGAGCAGGATGTTTTGAGTGTTTTCATAATTTCTAATAAACATAGTAAACAGTATCTAATGTTTGGTGGAGGGATCTTTGATCAATGTGAGGGTTTGAGTTTGTTTGTTGTTAGAGTTTGGAGAGATTGCATTTGTTTGTTTTAGTAACTAACTTACACTTGCAAAAAGTATTACAGCGAAAAATGTTTAGGAAGTAGTTTCAGAGAGTCACAAAACTTCTAACTTGTAAGAGTTATTCATGTAAAGGGAGCTCTTCCTCCTGCTTGTGTAGAGTGGGGAGCTCGAAGGATGTATCCCTCTCCTAAAGTGGGGAGGCAACCTCAGTGGAATGAGAAGCCAGCTCACATGGAAGCATTTTTTTTTAAAAACAATGCAAAAAAGACTTGATAAAAAGCTTTGATTTGTGCTTTAAGAAACATAAATCTTTTAACAAGCCCTTTGAAAAATTATTGTGGGCAGCAGTTTAGTTGTTTTGCTTAATTATCCTTTTTCGCTCTCCACTCCTAATGTGATGATGTCTGTTTCACGTTTAGGGAAATGCTAAATGGCTATGACTAATAAATTATGTTATAAAGGGAGCGGCTACAGAAGCAAAACCTTCCAAGCTATTTTAACCTCTGCCATATAGACACAGTAGTTTTTGGCAACTAATTGGTATCTGTTGAGATACAGCTATTCCTCTGACCAAACATTACTAGCTGTTGTTTTCTTTTACTGTATATACAGCACATCCAGTGCCTCATGGAAAAAATCTAAAAACTTTCTAGTTGGAAAAAATTCTGTCTCTAGCCAAGTTTCTTCTCTGTTTCTTTGCTTGAGATTTTCATTGACATAAGCACATTTGCAAACCAGAATCTGAGGGCTAGTTTCTCATTTACATTTGCATTAGGCCTGTTTACACTTCTCTGGCAATGTAATTTGCATCCACCCTAAAGTCCCTTTATATTACAAAAGGGATGTAAAGAAACTATTGTGAAAATAAGAATCAGCCTCTTACATTTTTCAGTTTCACTGCAGTTATGACACCTCCTTTCCTCCCATCATAATCCTGTGATAATATTAATTCTAGCTGGTCTATATAGTCTCTGCTGCCTTTCTCATCTAAGTCTTACCTACATAACTCAAATGAGCTCTTCCCTTTACAAGAGCAAGTGGTTGCAGGACTGGAGTTATTACATCAAGGGTGCAGACAGAAAGTACATTTGTCATGCAATTAGTTCCCTGCAAGAGCTCTACAGCTATGCAGTGACACATATGCATGGCTGCAGAGCACTTTAAAGTGACCAATTGCATGACAAATTAACCCTCATCAAATGAATGTTCAGATGAAGAACTTTTATTTCCTAGGGTCAATCTGTCATATGATTGGGGCTGAGCTGGCACAGTCCAACTGTGTCCAGGATGCTGTCTGCAGGAAGGGAGGGGGGAGAAGGGAGGGAGAACAAGTTGTGGGCTGGTATTTCCCTGGCCTGAGGTGGTGGTGGGGGGTCAAATCAAGCTCCCTTGACTTGCAGCCCCCCTCAATCTTCCCCCCCACCAGCTCACTCCACCTCTCTTCTCCCTGATCTGTTCCTGAAGGCAACACTGGAGCTGGGGGTGGGGGGAGGGCTAGGGAGGAGAAGCTGCAGGCAAGCTCCTCTACTTAATTTTCCCCTCCTTCCCCACACCCAACAGGTGAACATCTGTCAGGTTGGGGGTGCCACTAACCCATGCTGCTTTCTGTAAAGTGCTGAGAGTTAGAGCGGGCCTGTGTATCCGTCAGCACCCCATATGCCTCTGCAGCAGCACCAGCTCCTACTATGTCTTTTCTCAACAACTAGCAGTTGGGGCCTCTAATCTTAGTGGAGTCACTATCCTTATTAATAATAATAGACTTATAATATTTGTTTGGAACTGAAAGACATGTTCCTTGCTCTCTGGGGAGATTTTTCTGTTTAAATAAGGTTAAATAAAATGTGAAAATATTGTTAAGACTGCAGAGCAGAACATTCAAAAGTTAGGAAATGCCAAGTTCAGTTTGTCTCTGCAACCTTAGGTTAGCTCCCTTGTGTATCAGGGGTGTGTATCAGGATCTGGGGGAACACCTGTTCACCAGAGCGCCCCAAGGGATAACAAGGTCCAATGATCACAAACTCCTCTGATGCAAAAAGCGGTTCGTTTCTCTGGAGGCTCGCTAAGAAATCTCAGACACACACTTATTAGCAGCACAAAAGGTGTATTTGCAAATAGGGTCGGAGCAGAGTCAAAGGACTCAGATTACTCCGAACCCCTGAGGAACTTTTTCAGCTGGTTTTTATCCTTCCCCTCCTGGGCACGTGTGCAGAAACAGGAACTCTTACAGCTCATTTCCGTTTACGTCACTTCATCCGTCGCATGTATATTATAATTAACTACTCAAGTATGCAGGGCGGATAAGTAAATATGCATCAGCTAATTGCGCATGCTCAGAAAGTTCTTTAGGTCACCAAGAGTTTAAATCCCCCCCCCTTTCAAGGACACGGTCAGTTGAATTCCAGCTTCTGTAATCTGCATGAGAAAACCAGGGGGAGTGTGGGGGAGAGAGTGGGGGAGAGAGAGTGATTTAGTATAAGAAAAACTGTAACAAGGCTGGCCAAGGAAAAAAGTCCTTGGCAGTGTTTTTTTCTTATCAGGTACGAGATGCAAACTGTGCGTTTCTAACAATACTCCATTTCTAACACCTCCAAGACCATTTTATACTGGATACAAGGAAAAACTTCTTTATTGTCTGAGTCCCCAAGGCCTGGAATAGACTCCCTCCAGAGGTAGTGCAAGCACCTACTCTGGACTCCTTTAAGAAGCATTTGGATGCTTATCTTGCTGGGATCCTATGACCCCAGCTGACTTCCTGCCCTTGGGGTAGGGAGCTGGACTTGATGATCTTCTGAGGTCCCTTCCAGCCCTAATGCCTATGAAGTCTATGAAATCTCTTGCACATATATATGCATAATGAAAAAGTCCTTAGTTATCTCATAACACTGTTTTTTTTAAGAAATCCTGATTCATTCACTGAATAAGTAATGGTTCAATATTTTTCATGGGGAGTTAAACAGATAAATATCTTTAAAAGCTCTCCATTGCAGAGCCAGCAATTGTTCTGTAGGGTAGCATTCAAGTTTTTTAACACTGAGACTCCCTTTCTTTTCTTATAGCCCTCTGCCTTATTGTCTACTTACTTTCTAATGCACAAAGCACATGACTTCACTTCACAACCCCAATTCATGTTCAGAGCAAGTCAACCCTGTACATCGAATCCTTTTGAAATATAGCATGTCATCACATAAATAAAGACTGTATAATAATGGACACACCAAATTAAGATTATGCAGACAATCTTAATTCTGGCATTTCCTGTCTTTTCCTGCTCAGTCACTGCACCATAGGTCAGAGTGTAATCCGTACAGGTGCTATCTTTGAAGAATTTAGCTGCCACACTAACAAGAATTAGAGTAATTACATATATGTATTTATACATGCCCTGTGTTAAATGAGTTTATTCAGAATATCTATAACGTGGCCAACTCTGGCCTATTTTCTCCAGGCAGTAAAAAGTAGATTCAAAGCAAGTACCAGCGGGACTCTGGGCAACTGCAAACAAAGGCTTGATCTTGCAAACTTTTCTCAGTGCCAAATCTAGCTGTCTTCCTTTAATTTGACAGACTTCAAGTCTATGCTCCAAATAATGGAGATTCTACAGCTTTTCAACAAAACTATTGTAGGAACTCTTTCATATGGGCAAAAGAGGTATTTCCTTTGTTTTTTTAAAGAAATGTTTGAAATTTTCTAGCTGAGACTTTCCAGGAAAAAATGGTCTGAGACACTAGGCCATTAAGAAAATTTCAGCAGTTTCAGGTTGGCAAAATTATAGCAGCTGAAAGCAAATTCTTATAAAGGGAAATGTCAGGCAATTTTTTCCTAAAGATGGTGCTACCAGCTCTGCCTATAAGAAATAAGGCTGGGGAGTAACATAGAACAATAAAAAAACCCCATACAAAACCAAACCAAACCACACCAAAACAACAAAAACACACAGCAAATCTCACCTCAGTCTTCCCTTAAGATAGGGATGATTTCATCATGGCACACTCCAGAAAAACCTGCCCTCAGGATGTGAGCCTGACTGAAAAAGGCTGCCAGAAAAACGGAGAATTGACTACCAAAAAAGGTGAGTTGTGGGAATGTTAGACAATTAGAGCTGGCAACATGAGAAAAGGTTGCAAGATCAAGCCTTTGTTTTTAAGTGCCCTGCGATCCTTATTTTCATCCCACTGAAGTCAGTGGCAAATATCCTAATAAAAAGTTTGTGGTGTAGCATCGACTCCATCCCTTGTCCTCTCTTGCTTGGAAAGAAAAGTGCACAGGTGGTCAGAATTACACATCACTTATGAAAAGCATCCCTCCCCCCCCCCATTTCCCTTTTAGAATCTTATTTGTTTGGGAAGTGCTTGGAAATCTGTCATTATGGTGTTTGTGACAGCTTGACAAGGCCTGTTGCCATGGAAAAGCTTTGTGATGTTATATAAATATATTCCTAGGTCAGAAGTTCCCATGTATTTTTTGGACAGAGATGCTTAAGGGAAAAAAAGTGACTAAACATTAAAAAGCATAATACTAAAAATAAAAACAATAACTAACATTCAGTAATATGTCTGTCCAGTAAACAAACAAAATATTTCCCAAAGCATTTCATTTATGCTGTAACAATCCTCTTAGCAGTAAAAGTTCATTTATTGCCAAGGCTCTCTCCCCCCTTTAAAATATTCTTATTACCACTCACTTTGCAATATTAACAGTTTCTCTATTAATAGACTAGGGAGCTATTATTTGTGATCTCTATCAGTTATTCCATTAGGTAAAGCTGGCAGTCTCTGATGGCAAGCAGCTCTATAGTGTACCATGTGCTTAAGCCTTGCTTAAGCCTTGCAGGATATACTGAGTAAAACTGATCTTCACACATTTCTGGTTAAAATTATGACTAGACAGGAAAAGGGACAACAACAGCATACAAAAGAAGTGTGAGAACACCTCACAGAGGTTAGCATCCAAAAGAGCAATATTTATTTGGACTTAGCTGAGGATAAGGAACTATTAGTGAAACGACATGGAAAGTCATCTAAGAATGTCGGTGTAATTTGTTCCCCTTCAAGACGGATGCCCTTTATTTTAGTTTGAAATGAGCCTTCAGTTTGACACACATACACGCAGTCTCGTTATCCATTTCTGCTTTTTGTCATACAGAAACTTTAATTTCTCATGTAATAAAAACAACAGTACTCTTAAGCATGGGCAAACTTGAGCTACCCTCATAGTCAACATGAACTGTCTATGCGCTTCACACGTCTGCCATATATATAGTTTTCTGTTTGTCTGTGCTTCATGACAGAGTTTTTACAAGCACCTTAATCGTGAAAAACTGTAAACATGCAGGAAACTCTGAACGACTAGCAGTCCTCACCTTCAGCTCTCCACTACTACTTTCACCACTGAACCTCTGAGATGGTAGCCAGTGGAATAGCCAATAAATAATTTACAAAAAAGAAAAGCAGCTCAGAAACAAAACTGAAACTTTCTCAAGCCACAAGTCTTTGATTTGCTGAGATCCCCAAACCTTTACTCACTGGATAATCCCTTATTTCCCATCCTTACACTTTCCACTTCTCTGCAATTCCTAATATAGGCTTCCACCTGTCTATCTAGTTAATTATTTTTCATCCACTCGCTAAGGAATCCCTCAATTTTCAACTAGAAAAATACTAAGGTGTACACAGCTTTCAGCTTCAGTTCATTTGAACTTTATTTTCTTAAACTGAAGGTTAATAAAATGAAAAGAAGGTTAGAACCATGTCTACACTAGACAATGACTGCGCAGTAGCCATTACTACTATGCAGTACTTCATGTGGCATGAAGCATGATGCAACACTACTGTGTGGTAGTAATGAGCTACTGCACAGTCAGTGTCACCAGAAAGCTGTTTGGGGACGCTACTGCACAGTAATGCTGGTTACTGCACGGTCAGCATCTTGTGTAGACGTGGTCAGTGAAATTAAAATCAGTGTAATTTTCAATACTTGCCATGCATGTACACAAAAACCCCCAAACATATGTGCACGTTGTTTCCCCCATACAAAAAATATACTCTCCTTATTTGATTTTGCAGATTCATATATTTTTTCAGACCATGATGGAACAAAATTAAAGCTATATACAGTATAAAAAATCTGGCATTCTCAAAAATCCGGCACTGCTCTGGGACCAGCCGCCATTCTTCCCCCCGCCCCCGTCCCCCAGTGTGAAGAGGGAAGCTTGCACGTGACACCTGCTGCTGACATCCGCCACCCCATGCCACCGTTCCATGCACAGCCACTGCTCCAGGACTGGCCACTACTTCTCTCCTCCCCCGGCCCCCCTGCTCCATGACTGGCTGCTTGGGTTTCAAAATCCAGCATTTTCAAATATTCGGCAGGTGCTGGGTCCCAAGCATGCCAGATTTATAAGATTATACTGTATTCCAAAACTGCCAACATTCTTGTACAATGTTTTTCAGTCATACTTCACCAGAGACTTAACACTGCAGTTCATATGCAGATAAACTCTCATGGAAGTTAAAAAGCCAAACCTTGAATTATTTTCAGCGGGAATAGGCAGAAAAAGTTATTTGGGTAAGTCTGATATCTTTTAGTAGACCAACTAAACAGTTGCAAAAACTCTTCTTTGCAAGCCTTCGGGCACAAATACCCTTTGTCAGGCTGAGGAAGGGGATGTAATTTATATAAAAACAAAGTAAAGTCTTCAGCATTTGATCTTCTATATCAGTAGTTTTTAACCTTTTTTCCATTTGCAGACCCCTTTGGAAATTTCAAAATGTAGGTGCAGATCTCTTTGAATTGTAAGGGTGAGTATTCACATATTTTTAATTGATCACAAGCACCTTTCAGTGACCCCTTAGACACAGTCTGTGGACCCCCAGGGGTTGAAAACTACTGCTTTATATCTTTTTTCCCCCCATGAATACTAGTTATACCCTTAATACTACCAAAATTTGATTAGTATAACACTTTAGCTGCTGGAAACACCATCTGTAAAATTGCAACTCAGGAAATAAGAAAAAGCACACCAACTACAGTTCTCCATTTGGTTTCACTTGCTGGTTAAAGCAAACAATTTTTGATTAATGCAAATCTCACTTCCATTTTCCCTCAGAATAGTGATGATTTCATCATGGTACACTGCAGAAAAGCTTGCCCTTAGGTTGTGAACCTGACTGAAGAAGGATGGCAGAAGAATGAAGAACGCTTGGAGCAATAACCAGCTACCAATTCAATACAAATGTGGGTTGTTACTTACTGAGATCTACAAAACAAGTCAAGTCTGAAAAAAAATCCTTCTGGTAGGATTGTCTTATGTATCCACACCATTTGTGTTTGGAACATATGTAGTTAATGCTTATAAATAATTGCAGAAATCAAAACAGTGAGCAGATTTGGCTGGAACTTTCTCAAAATTCAATAGCACTTTTGATAGAAGAAGCTTTGATAGATGCTCAGGCATAAAAAATCAGGACTTTTAGAAACTTCTGAGCCACTGAAAAAGGACGATTATAATGGAAGCAGCATTTCAACATTAACTGTTGCTAGAACTTCTTTCTCTTGTATGCAGAACAGATCCATTACAGGGAGAACTAAAGGCAGCCAAAGCTTGTGGCCTAGAACTGTGGGCCAAGCAGGTTCAGTTTAGACCTCTATGTTGTAAACTGGAACGATATTACCCTTTCATTTTACACTCCACAACTGTCAGATAATACCAGTCATGGTGGTCTCCAATTCATTAAAGCTTCATTCAGTAAATCCTTAAGTGCTGTTCTAAAGATGGATGAATTTTGGCTGGTGCTCAAGTAGTTTCCTTATTGGGGACCTTAGCTGTAAGTAAGCCAATGACTTACAGAAATAAAAGCTTAACATCCTCTTGCCAGTCCCATTAGCCTTTCAGTATTTTTTCCCTTGTAATCATAGTAATAATTCTCGTGACTGCTAATACAGCATATTCTATTCATGGTTGTTGAAGATCTTTATAAAGGAGAGCAATTATCACTTTTTGTAATGTTATAAGTGGGGAAACTGAGGCATGGAAAAGTGACATGACATGCCCTACTCAATACAGCAAGTCACCAGCTGAGTTCAGACTGAGGTCTCCTGGCTCTAAGTGCCATACCCCATCTATTAGAATGTACTGCTAGGCCCACATTGCCAAAGTACTGTTATGGAACACATTCTACAAGGAAACTAAAAAAGCAGTCATATATTTTAAAGCTTGTGACCCTGAAAGCTTTTAAGGGGAAGATACTAAATAAGGAACAAAAAAATGTCCCTGTTTCTCACCATGATTGTAAACTGAAAATAAGCACTTATATAACCTACCCAAATATTTAGTTAAAGAACAGGTTTATAACTAAGGATATCTAAAGCCTGTTTGAATTATTATATACACTACTTAAATAGTTAAACTGTCAGCTTACAATTTTGTATATCTACCTCATTAGACTGCCTCAAAGGCCCTGCGGTAGGTGAATCTGCATTTTAAAATTTTGTATTTTTCCATGCTTTATGCATCCTGTAAAATGCCTTGAGAACTTTATGAGGGATGCTGCATTAAAATGTGTGATTATAAATATGATTTAAATATCTGAAACATTACAGAGTGATTATTGTTCAATAAGGCAGTGTGCATAAAAGGGTTATCTGCACGCTGTGCTTAGGTTTCGACAATATAATGTAATGAATTGTTCAATATAGTTTGTATGCTATTTGTCTCTGTTTCTTCTCATACTCCAGAGATGCCTGATATGCAGTCCTCTAACAAGGCTATCATAAATTGCAGAACAATAAACAACCCTTGAGATTTTTAGATAGTATGTGGTTAGCATGTAATCCATCTTGAGGAACTTGATTTAGTGCCATAAAGGAACATCGTTGACAATGCTCAACATTGTTTTAAACTGCTGCTAAATCAATTACTGTATTTGGGAAATGGAATGTTTCTTCCGCTCTCTGTTCCATTCTGGTGGCCTGGCTGGCTGCTCTGATCAAGTGAAGGGTTTGGGAGCCACACTACAGAAGCAGTTGGGCTTCTCAAAAGTCACTGAGGATCACACAGCTTAAAAGAATAGCTAAGCAAAGCCTCCCAAAAATCTGGGCTCATCTACAAAACTTAAAAGGTTTTGTTTGCCTGGGTTGTTTTAACAAGGCCAAATGAGGAGTGAAATTGGACAAAAGAAGAATTGTTCCTTTGAAGGGAATGCTATATGATGGAACAATAATAACAATAATGATTAGTTGTATTTAGTGCTTAAAGTGAGCCTTTCATTTTCATAGTATCCTTTAATGAATCCTCACAACATCTCTGTGAAGCAGACAGGCACTATTATAGTATTTTAGAGATAAGTCCACACATTATTTGAGTTGTGCAGGGCCATAACTGAGACTGAAAGTTCCCTCACATACAATGGGGCAAAGGGTAGTACGAAAGACAGGGGACCGAACCCATTTATATTTCTTTGAATCCAGATTAAAACTACTGCTGGGAACAGTGGGCATGTCTACACGAGACACTATGGGGATGTCATGTCAGCGGGCACAAACCATTGCTACTGTATTGTAGGGTTGGAAACAAACCCATGCACAGTACGGTTGGAAATGACCTACACGCCATCAGGACTGAGCAGTAACGGTGGTTACTGCGCAGGCATTTAGTACTTGCTAAATCAAGTACTAAATGACTATGCAGTAACAACTGGGCAGTTGGGTGCATGTGTAGATGCGCTCAGAGTGAAGCCACATGGACCAGGACACAGTTGTGGAAAAGCGTGTAAAGCATAGTTCCCTTCTTAGCTCCAAGGAATGCAGCACAGATTCACATACCACTCCAACCCTCAGGATGATACAGATGCTAATGATCGATATGTAAGAGCAGGGCAGACTAAGGGAAAAAATCATCTCATGTGATAGCTAACATCCTGTTAGGAATACTGGCCCTTGTGTATGGGTAAATTATAGGGAGGGAAATTTTTGCATCCCAGTCTTGACTTGTATTCATACAGGGACCAATTATTATCTAGCCCTTTAGGTTTAGAAGTTTAATCTTCTAGAAGTTTTATCTATTGCAGGTGGCTTTTACTAATTCTTATTTGCCTAGGAAAAAGGGCAAATGGCTTCCTCTAAACAGAACAACTCATGCAGGGCTCAAGTACTGAAGGTTACATGATCCAAACACTGAAAAGTTCATTCACAGCCAATCCTGAAAGTTTACTTAAAGAGTCAGGGCCTTTAGAACCAAGTTCTTTAGAGTTTGTCTCTCCAACAAAGGGGAAGTCCTGCAAATCATCATTCCCAGGGATTCCTACTCTTAGACACTCCCTCAAATTCCACCTCCTTTTTAAACACTACAGTTTCCCTCAGAGCTTTTCTACTCTTTTGAGAGAGCAGCTGACTAGCAGGCTGGACACCTATCCCTCTAACTTGGGACCAGGTGCTCTTCTCACCTCTGACTTTGTTTCTCTCATAATATGAACCTGATCAGGTATTGATCTCCACTTTGTAACAGTGCTCAATATTGCTGCCAGCTGTAATTGTGAAGAACAACAACTGGCAGTCGCTCTGGTTAGTGCTGGCACTGATTCCCTCTTATGAGATCCAAATTCCTGGGAACCAAATGTTCTTGTGATTCAGGCTTTCTACTGCCAATAAAGCTTATGATACAAAGCTAATTGGCTTCTTGTAACTTTGCTTGGATATCTGTAAAGGAAACAGGTTGCTTTTATTTATATACCAGTATGCACAGAATCTGCCTAAAGTATGCATAGGAGACATAGTGGTAACCATTAAAAACCAACATTTACCCATGGCTACTGTGCAGTGTTTTCTAGGACAGTGAATTTTTTTCCCCCCTTTAAGCTTGTGACTGCACATGCAGTGCTGGTACGACAAGTTCCCCAGTTTGGTTTGTCACTTAGCTTTGACCTCCTCAGCATTGCTTCCAGACTCTCTGGGTCCTTTCCCTCCATGGTTATCTCACCTACCATGACTTGATGTTAAAGTTTCATAGGAAGGCTGCCCCCAAGAGGCAAGTGTGAGTTATAGGGTAAATCCTTATCAGAATCAGGGCTTTTCCTGGCCATGGCTCATCTTAATCTGGTTGGGTTCCTGGGCTCAGGGTCCAGCACACCAGGACTTTAGGTTCTGGGGCTCCAGCCCTCCCATAGGTTCTGGGGTACTCAGCCCCTAGGCATGTCCCTTGTGGGCATGAGGATTACAGCCCTTGTCACCAGATACCCAGTCCTCTGACAGCCCACAGTTGTCCTCCTGAAATGTATTTGGGCTTCTGCCCATACATATTGCCCCAGGGTTCTGGGCCCCAGAAATGCTCTGAGCTGGGTGACCCTGCCCAGCTCAAGCCACTCTGGTCCTCCAAGACACTCTGGTCCTCCAGTTTAAGCATAAATCAAAAGCAGGAGCATCTGCTCTCAAAACACAAAGCTCACCAAAACACAATGCTTCCCTGCCCGGATTAATCTCACCCCACAGTAACACTGGCACAAAGGTATTTAACTCCTGCTGCTCCGGGTTCAGGGGTCCTTCTCCCCCCCTGAGGTGCAGAGTCCTTCCTCTGTAGGCAGCCCGGCATGCTCTACCCAGGAACTTTGCCTCCTATAGCTCCTAGGCCAGACTGCCTCTTCTGGGCCAGGTCCTGGGCTTATGAGTCTCTCCTTGGGTCACCCAACCCTTTGTCCCCATCCCAAACCTGCCGATCACTATCCATACCTGGGGTGGGTGGCCATTTTATTTAAAGCTTTCTTTGCCCATGTGAGTCTGTTTAGAGGAGCTGAGCCAGCTGTTGGGCCCCTGGCTTCCCTGCACCTCTAAATAATGGGGCAGGGACCCCATTACAAAGCTGATCATAGCTGTAAGAGTTCTTTGCTTTGTTATGCTTGCAAGCAGAATAATAGGAAGAGTTAACAAGTGGTAGGAAGTTATTTGTACATATTCCCTTTCACAAAAGGTATTCATACAAGAGGAGTTCTTACGTGGTTTCCACAATCAAACTAGGGTCATGCACAATCCACTAAACTTGTAAAATAATTGTTTTGTGGCACTCTTAGTCAGCAACTCAGATGAACTCTTCAAGTATGATCCGCACTGTAGTATAAAAGGAAGAAAACAGCATGTCATCTGATCTCAGCCTTTTCCTTCTCCTCCTGATCAATTCATTTGTATCAGCTTATCCAACAGCACTAACATACAAGCTTTTGAAATTATGGAAGAGAAACTGTCTTGACCATAAAAAAGCCATACCTCTCTAATCGCTTCACGGGATTACCATGCTAGGTTGGCTATAATGACAGGTTGCTTGGTGCTTAAAAATCACATCAACCAATTACTTTTCAGTGTTTACTAACATTTTCCAGATGTTCAAACATGGAAACATAGTTCCCAGTTAGACAGAAAAAGAGCCTTGTGAGACTGAAGGAATTAAAAACAAAAATGTTGCCCGGAACACTTGTGCCAAAAGCCACACAGCCCTGCTACCCTGGGTTTGTGTGAGAGAAGAAACCTGTTTTGTGAACTTATTCCTCACATTATGGACCAAATTTCAGTTTCACTCCATAGCCGGGTGCTAAGTCTTGCTCCAAGTTGGGAAAGATATTTGTTTCAGAGGAACTTTCCATCTACTTGACCTGCTTCCCTAAAGCAGTGGCCTTCCTGCTTGACAGATCCATGGGAATTTGTACCTGAAAGAGAACTGTAAGGACATACTTTGCTTGATCCACATAACACTTCATAAGGAGTCATAGCAGATTCAGGATCCTGGCTCCTCGTTCTGTGCTCAAATCATTAGTTTGCTTGTGCTATTGCTCTTGTCTTTTTTCTTTTAAAAGCAAGAGAGAGAAATGGAAATTTCTTTTGCATACAGGTTTGTCTGAGGAGGTGAAGGCGTAAAATTCTATCATCCTTGATAGGTTCTTTTATTTTCCTTAGGTTCTCTTTTTCTCAGAAGTGTGCACAGGCATTATTTTTATCTTAGGTGTATCTACTTCAGTTGCTTTACTTTTCAGGCAGTTCTCTGACTATAAGCCAATGCTGCAAAATCGAATCCTGCCAATCATTTCAGGACTTAAAAAAAAATTCTTCCTGGAATTTCATCTTTTTTCATTTTTATTTCTTCATGTCATGCAATTTTTTCTTGTTAGCTTTGTTTGCTTCCTGTCACTCACTGTTTGGCAGCTCAGCTATCAGAACAGAATGGAACAGCTACATGCTAACCCAGGTTATATATATTACTGTCACTTTTGTACCACTGAAATATGCAAGCAGCAACCAAAAAGCAAGCAGATCTGAGGTAGGTCAGTAACTTAGACTAGAGTTCTTTGAATTATGCTAAGTGAAAGGAATTTTGAATTGCAGATACAAGAAAGCTTTTTTTAAAAATCTGTTTATTGAAGATGAAAGCAATACAATAACAATGAGTATAAGCACGAACATGATGAAAAGCAATGAAGAAGCAGCCCAAATCTTAGGCTAAGTGTAATATACACATAGATTCTTTTTATTCCTAAAAAGAACAAAAATGTATCTGTAATGGTCAGTCTCAGCCCAAAAGTTTGTTTGAATCGTTGAATCATAACCTCATAATGTTTAGAGCTATACATAGTTGCTATTGAGATGACTTTGGAACAATCCCCATCCACAGTTTAAGCATCCTTTTTCTTGCTGCTAATCATACTGAGCAGTCTGCTGAAGATTTACAGTGAAATGACAAGTATGCTCCTGTTTTTGAGGAAAAAAAAGTGTGTGTGGGGGTGCTAATTCAAAGCCTAACTTTCAGCTGTGCCAGGCTTCCTGTGATCAGAGACCTGATGAAGAATGCCTTGCATTTGAAACCTTGTGTAATTTTATCCCAACTACATAGTTGATCCAATAAAAGATATCACCCTAAGAAAGCCCTGCCTCTCACATAACTTTTAGCACACACTTTTGAGAATCTTAAGAACATAAAAACATAAGAATATAAGAAGTGCCATATTGGGTCAGACCAATGGTCCATGTAGCCCAGTATTCTGTCTCCAGCAGTGGCAGAAATGGATGCTATAGATGAAGAGCACCAAACCAGATAACCCCTATTCAATATCCTCCCTGGCACCCACCAGTATTGGCTTAGAGGTGCTAGAGGAAACATTTCCAACTATTTTGTTCAGAGGCCATTAATGACTCCATCATGCATGAATTTATTCAGTCCCATTTTGTACCTGGCTATGCCATAGATATTGCTGCATGGCTTGTGAGCTAACCTAGTGAGGAGGTGTAGCAGGGTGCCCTCCAGAGGTGACCAGGAAGTCCTCAGAGTCCCTTCAGCCCCTAACTACTCTGGTCTCCATGGGTAGTCACCCCTTCAATCACCCACCATGTCTTGAAATATCTGTTTTTATATAAGGGATGCTGCCCCAGTGCTTCCCAATCTGCTCTCATTCTAATGACCACCAGGTATCTGCAGTCATTGCTTTAAGGACTAACTGCAGAGCTCTGTCCATGCCTACAGCACACCCCATGCCTCACAGGTGTCATCACCTCAGCCCCCTCTGGGCTCCTCCACCGCTTGGTCCCTCACTCAGCCATTCTCTGAGGTCCCTGCTGGGCTCCTAGGGACCTCCTCCATCACTTAGTCCCTTTCCAAACACCCAGACTGCTGCAGGTTGGACTGTCCGCATTGGCACTGGAGTTGCAGCTATCCTGCTTCAGTGATGTTCCCTGAGCAGCCTCCAGGGTCTTACTGCCTGCTCAACTCAGGGCCTAGTCTTATATCCTGTATAAGCCCAACCATCTGCTAGTTAGGTGAGGCACTCATTAGCCCTCCTTGCCACCTGCAGGCTGCTTTTCAGGTTGTCTCTCCCTGTAACGTGACAGGCACTTGCCAAGCATCCTATCACAGAAGGGCTTCAAACTAAGTTCACCAGGGCGGGGGATGGGCCACCTATTTTGTGAGAGGGCAGCAGGACAGGCTCTATAAGGAGAGACTGAGGGACCTGAACCTGTTCAGCCTCAGTAAGAGGAGGCTGAGGGGGGACGTGGTGGCTGCCTGCAAACTCAGGGGAGATCATCAGCAAATAGGCAGAGCCCTATTCTCCCCAATACCACCTGCAGTGATGAGGAACAATGGTAATAAGCTGATGGAGAATAGGTTTAGGGTAGAGATCAGAAGACAATATTTTTATAGTTAGGGTGGCCAGAATCTGGAACTAACTTTCTATGGTAGAAAGTAGGTCCTCACCCCTACCTTGGGCAAATTCAGAAAGAGGTTAGATGATCACCTGTCTGGGGTCTTGTGAACCCAGCATGCATTCCTGCCTGTGGCAGGGGGTCAGGCTAAATGATCTGATCAGGTCCCTCCTGACCCTAGCTACTATGAAACTATGGATGAAGACCAAAGCCCTAAGGGATGTTGGGAAGTGGGTGACCTTGAGGAAGCACAAGAAGAAGGGAGCAAGAGGGGAAGCCTTTTTATTCTTCCTGAGAAAGTAGGGCAATTGCCTGTTTCTACAAGTATGTTAGCAACAAGAGGAAGATCAGGGAAAGTGTGTGTTCCTTACTGAATGGAGGAGGAAACCTAGTGATGGGTGATGCAGAAAAGACTCAAGTGCTCAATGCCCTTTTTACCTCAGTCTTTACAGACGAGGTCAGCTTTTAGACCTGACAACACAATTTGGGGAGGAGGTGGGCAGCCAACAGTGGTGAAAGAACTGGTTAGGGACTATTTAGAAAAGTTGGACGCATACAGGTTCATGGGGCTGGGTGCAATTCACTCAAGGATGCTGAGGGAGTTGGCCAGTATACAAAGCCATTGGCCATTATATTTGAAACTTGTGGCAACTGGGAGAGGTCCCAGTAGACTGGAAAAGGAGAAGGATCTGGGGAACTACATACTAGTAAGCCTCACCTCAGTCCCTGGAAAAGTCATGAAGCATGTCCTCAAGAAATCCATTTCTAAGCATTTGGAAGGCAAGAAAGTGATAAGGAACAGTCAGCATGGACTTGCCAAGGGCAAGTCATGCCTGACTGAGCTGGTTGCCATTTATGATGAGATGACCCTCTCTGTGGATGCAGGGAGAGCAGTGGACATGATATACCTTGACTTCAGCAAGACTTCTGACATGGTCTCCCACAATATTCTTCCAAGCAAGCTAAGGAAGAATGGGTTGGATGAATGGACTGTAAGTTGGATAGAAAACTGGCTGGATGGTCAGGCTCAAAGGGTACTAATTAATCAGTGGTTCAATGTCTAGTTGGCAGCTGGTATCAAATAGAGTGCTCTAGGAGTCAGTCCTGGGACCAGTTTTCTTCAAAACCTTCATCAATGATCTGGAGGATGGGATGGAAGTTTGTAGACGATACCAAGCTGGGTGTAATAGTAGATGCACTGCAGGGTAGGGTTAGGATTTAGAGATACATAGACAAATTGGAGGAGTGGACCAAAAGAAATCTCATGAAGTTCAATAAGGACAAGTGCAAAGTCCTATGCTTAGAATGGAAGAACCCCACGGGGACTGAATGGCTAAGCAAGCAATTCTGCAGAAAAGGACCTGGGGGTTACAGTGAACAAGAAGTTGAATGTGAACCAACTGTGTGCCCTTGTTGCCAAAAAGGCTAACAGCATACTGGACTGCACATTGCCTCTAGATTGAAGGAGGTGATTATTCCCCTCTAGCATTGTGTCTAGTTTTGGGTCCCCCACCAAGGAAAAGATATAGACAAATTGGAGAGAGTCCAGTGGAAGGCAACAAAAATGGTTAGGGGCCTGGGGCGCATGTCTACAACTTAGGTTGTAGCTGACAATCATATATTAGTCTTCTATTTCACATATACACAAACTATTCTTTCCATCCTTTGCAACTCCATTAGCACTCCTACCACTCACTATTTATTGTTCTTGCTTTTTGCTGTCTTTCAGACATCTAATGGCCCTTTCTAGTAATCAGAAACAAACAAAAAAGTTACATTTTAAATGTAAAAGTTCATTACAATGTAGGTCCTTAAAGGGCTCTCCAATCTTTTTGGAGGTGCTTGTTTCATCACAGTTTATACATGTGTCATCATACTCTTTATCTTTTGGACTGGAGCCATTAATTGTACTGATGCTTTCGTGCTATCATTTAGAATGCTAGAATAAAGTTTTGAATTTCATATTGTTACTGAGTCCTTACACAGTGAAAAAAATCATGCAGAGCCAGCTTCTGGGAGATACTAAGAAATTGTTGAGCATCTACAACAGCAATTGGACAAAATTCTAGAGTCCTAAGCTACTGAGCCTGAAGACACTAACCACTCACACTGAGTAAAACCGACTAAGGAGCTTTTAGAAGTTAAGGATCATAGAAAAGTAGGGCTGGAAGGGACCTCAAAAGATTATCTAGTCCAGGATCCTCCCTGACTAAACCAAACCTAGCAAAGTATCTGTCCAATATACTTTTGACAATTTTCAAGGATGGAGATTCCACAATTTCTCTAGGTAGTCTCTTCCAATTCCACCCCCCACCCCAAGAATCAAGAGGTTCCTCCTAATCTCAACCCAAAATTTCCTCTGCTGCAGTTTGAGGCTATTGTTCCTAATCCAAGTTTCTGTTTTTTATAGGCTTCCTTCTTCAAGTCTCAACTCATTGAAGAGATTGCTGTCTAGCTAGGATGGCCATCTGTTGCACTTCACGTTCTTCCATTGCTTCAGGATAACTTGCTCCTGTGCCCTTTAAAAGGCCTCTTTAAAGTATCGGCAGGTCTCCTGGACTCCTTTTCCCCTCAGAAATGCCAAAGGAACTTGCCCATCACCTCGCTGAATTTAACATCTACTTTTGTGAAGTCCAGTGTCTTTATTTCTTTGTAGGAAGGCCACTACTATTAGTGTACCACTGATAGACAAATATATATAGTCCTTGTCTCACAGAGCTAGACAGGAAGGCTTCTCCATCTCTCATCTCTCAGCGTCTAGGGCTGGATTGCTGCAGGGCATTTTCTAGATCTTAATTCAGTTAAATCATGCTTTCCAGCATTCCCTTTCAAGGGCTATTCCACAGTCTAATATATTTCATCACAGTAGTTTTTTTCCCCTAAACTATTTTTCCTTAATATCCCATTATTCTTCCTGTCATTCTGAGGAATTTTACCAGCTTTCTTTACTGTCATTATGTCTGTATTTGTATAATGGGTATGGTTTCTGTATATGAAATCCTTTCCCTACCTTCCAGTTGTCTAAACTGAATGAAATTCCTAAGACATTTGACTTAGTTAGCCAGGTACCTCTGGGCCAGATTCCTTTCTTTAAGATACTTTGTTACTTCTTTTAGTCTGGGGACATCAAAAACCCCACGTACCATGATCCACAGTACCATGATCCACAGTACCTTTCTGTAAATTATAAATGAAAAGTTATTGCCATTAAATAGCCTTACAGGATTAGCAGTGGATTTTCCCCTGTTGTGACAGAACACCATAAACTGAGCAGCCTTTTATTAAACATATGACAGACTCCTGTGCACTACAACTACACAGTGGGCTGTTCCTGCATTCCTGCTCCTAGTTTTTTGCCATCAAATCTCCCCAACTCACAGCTGAAGCAGTTGGCTCACACCTCAGATGCCATGGCAGTTTCAAGCCAAGACGACTGTCTTTAAGCTGTATAATGAGGAAGACATTTCTTACAGAGACCCATGTGATCCCTTTCTGCTCATCCCAGTGCAACAACATCCAGCATGGAGACAACCTGTACAGATTATCCTTCTGCTGATGGGTGTATGACAAGATGCCTCCCATATATTTTTGTAACCTGGCAGTCAGGAAAGTGTCAACCACATACTAGTTCCTGTGGTATTCTTGCCTGTCACTGCATTACCAACTCCTAAGTATCAGCCAGTAAAATCTCCTTGTATCTACCTAACCAAATTTTGTATATGCTCAAGGATAGTGCCTTCTGTCCTGTACTTGCGGACCTCATATATGCAGAACTATGTCTAATGCCTTTTAATCATTTTAATCTGGGCAAAATATAGCCATAACTTCACTCCTGCTTGCTCACTGCTTTATTGCCTTTACTAGATGGATTCCTTTTTGCTAGCCACCTTTGTATTTCATCCTTGACCTACTCCACTGCTACCTAGTATACCACATAGTGCCCCATCTTCCTGGCATGCCTTTCTACTGCAATGCCAGCAAGGCAAGGAAACATATTCATGTACAAGAATACCTGCTGTGAAATCTGCTGGCTGACAAAAACAATTGATAATACTTAAGGATCAAATTTTGATGTACCATTGATTTCAATTTGAGCAGGATCAAAAAATACTCTTTCCCTTTGTTCCCTGGTTTTTCCTCTGTTACATTGTGCACTGGAGAGAACAGTGTGATCATATAATTGCAGAATGATAATAATGTTTTTTCACAAGGGGCAAAATTCAGTTGGAAAAGCAACCTTAACTCTGGCATTTCCTCATTTTTGGTACTACTGTCTTTATGGCTCTGACTATTCCCCTTATGTGAATAACGGGAATTCATTGCTTCCATTATCATTTTTGACAGCTCTACTTCTAAGCTACCATCTTCTCTTTATCTTCTTTATATTTTGCATTCTTAATAACTTGTGAGACATACACACACACACATTTAGCTGATGCCTGGACTCATCTTACAGACACCAACATAACTTCTTCTTTCATTATCACTGAAGTAAAATCATATATGGTTTCATACTGCATCATTGAAAACAGGTGATTTGCACCTGGCATTAAGTGGCATATAATCTAACCCTTACTGAACTTGGCATACAATAGCTTTATTTTTAAAGATGCCTATACCTGTCTGCTATGTCTTTACTATCCCTCTTACTGTCCCAGTCAACCGTATTTCATTTTGTGCAAAAAGCTGGCACTGGTGGCACATTAGTGCTGCAAAACTAAACACATAAAACTGATAAAATGTAGACCTGCTGTTGAAAGAACAATCTGAAACCTGCCTTAATATGAATAATTATCTGTATTAGATAAATTCCTAGAGGTCCGGCCAAGAATAAAGAAAATCTCCTGCAATGAGGCGTTTATAATATATAACTAGACAAATTAGACAAAAGGTAGAAGAGAGAAATGACGTGATTGCTCCAATGTCCCACACCAGGGCAGTGGCAGGGAATGGAATGCTATTGTCCTGAGTCTCAGGGTAGTTTCCTATTCAGTAATCTAGCATTATGCCTTCATAATGTTTATAATAAATTTATTCATTACATAATTTAAAATAGCATTCCCTACACAAACAAATGTGAAATAAATTCCAGCAGATTTTATACTCAGCTTGACATCTAATTCTGAAACAGACTTACAACACTCGGAATCTGAATGTGTTGTACAGTTTTAAAGTTGTAAATGTTTGAGACTGAATGGTTCCATGTGTGAAAGAGTCTCAAATTTGAGATGATCTAAAATTTCAGATGACTTCCAGGTTGAGGAAACATAATTCTATGTAGTTATGATACTTTAAAACTTCTAAAAGAAGTTTAAGATATATTCCAGGTACTAAACCATGCACATTTTGAACCTATCTTTAAAAAACTATTGCATGTTCTTTCTGGACTTTTGCCTTGAAACACAAAAGCAATACTCAGCAAAAATGATACAAAATTCATGCCTAATTTGGTGAGACATAGAGACTGCCCAATTTGAGAAACCAAACAGTAAAGGCAGTGTCCCCCTCAGCAGGAAGATCAAATTTCAAATACTGAAATAAAATAAATAATGAGACAAGTTAGATTTTTGTTCCAAATATCTTTAGCGGTTTCTCTTTCTCTGTAATACTGAGTTGGAGCATAAACTGTAGATGACAACAGTCTCAGTAACAAATGATCCAATGCAAATTTATATTTAAGAATGAACAAGGATCTTTAGAAAATTATATTTAGCACACAGTTTTGTTTTCTCCTTACTTGGGTATGTGAATTATAATCTGATGCTGTACCTGGAACTTCATATGTGATACCTCACATTGGGGCTGAAGGCAGTTGGAAACCAAATGTATCACCATGTAGCCTTAGAACATGTAGGTCAGCTATATAAATTTGCCTGTTTTGAGCCTGCTAAACCTAGACTGGTCCTAAACTAGTTGGTTTAAAGCTAGTTTGGATATTTCTACCCAACCATGCAGTAACTATGGCTGCAGGGCAGACATATCAATAGATGCCTATTCACAATACTAACATCATTGCTCACCTACCACTGGTGAAACTGGTTTGTAGTAAAACCAGTGTGATTGAGGCACTAGCTCTATAGACGTTCCCATATATGGGTTCTATAGCAAGATATGCATGTGTTTGTCTAATTATAACCATGTAAGAAATCCCATTGATTTGAAGTTAGGTGTATGGTTAAGTACCTTGTCTGGAGCCATGAGAACTTTATGCATGGTTGTAACCCTATTAAAGTTAATGGGATTCTATGTAGAAGTAAAGTTAGTCATTGTGAAATTTTTGCAGAAATTGGGCCTTAATTTGTGATCACCTCATATCCCATTCACTTCATGACACTGAAGTAACATGGTATAATAAACTGTGTTATTATTCTACAATAATTTACACCTGGGGTGCATGGTTATGAGGCATGAAGTAAAGTGGAAGGCATTCAGTTATCCTAGCTGTGTAGCTATTATACCTGACTGCACACTCCTGAATGTCTTTCTCTTGCCCCCCCACCCTTTCCCACAGTTATAACAGATGTTGTTACATTAAAAGAAAAAAACATTAGAAAGGATTGTAAAGTAAATGTCATTTTAGGATATAATTTGGCTATTTTTAACTTTATACTTTATAGATAATAATCTAACTGCCTGCTGGAGATAGAAATTAGGGGGAAATAATATTTCGAAAACTGCCTTTTCACCAACTAATATTTTAATTGGTGTTATATTCAAGCATGCAGTAGTTTACTTTCAAAATATAAAATAAAATACAGAAAGTTAAAATTGCCATGGTCTCAGGTATAGGGAAATTTAAATAGGTTACAGGCAGAAATACAGTATAGTGCTTCAAAGGATTGTCAAGCAGAAACATAAAAATCCCAGAATTATATTAAATATGACTTAAAAGCTTAGTATCTTTTTTTAACTGCACATAGGTGATTCAATACAGGACAAGGTCTTATTAGTATTAGACTATCTTTAAAATAACTTTGTCTTTAGGTCATTCTCAGTGAATATTTATTCAAGCTTTGGTTCTGTCAGCATTTCCAAGCCAAATCTTCAGTGGTTTTCAAATTCATCCATAACACTTTTACTGTAGGTCAGAACTTGCAACCTAAGGACCCTATTCTGCACTCCTTTCTCAGACAAATCTGACACTAACATCAATGGGAATTTTTCCTGGTAATGGCATATAAAAACAGGGAACCAAAGGCAGAATGTAGCAGAAATCTTCTCATTTTATTGCTAACTGCTTTTATGATGTTTTATATCGGTGGGATAATCTAGTTTAAATCCAAGCCCAACTTGGTGGTGATTAGTAATGTACCTGAGCACAAAACTGCAGGAATATTTGAAAATGGATCTGCATCTGATTCTCAGATTTGCATCTGACTGCTGGCTGCAAAGTTCCAGTCAGTTGCACTACTATTTGCAATTTTAAGACCTACTTTAATAGGTCTAGCCATTGCTTTGTGGTTTATGGTACCCGGAGAAGTGCACAGATACTGGTCAGTACTGCCTTAGGCACTCACAGTCCTTATCCTAGCGATGTTTGATGCCGAGCACAAATCTCTGCCCTCATGCAAGTTCTAGCATATTGAAGACAAAGTTATTTTGAAGTTAGTCTAATACTAATAACACCTAGTCCTCCATATGATCAGAGAAAATTCACCTGTCCAGTGTATTTAATCCTGCCATCAGCCCCATGAAGATACTACAAAACCTTCATGAAACCTGCATCTGAACTGGTCAGAAATTTTTCTCTGGAAGTTTTCATTGAAGGATACTGATCTGTCAAATCAGAAATATTCCACAAACATACCATGTTTCAATAAAACTTTTGTTGGCAAGGATAGAGATAAAGCAGGCCTCAAGAGAAAAGGTATAAAAAAGAGTGTACTTGACTAGCCTTTAGCTTAGTAGTTAGGGCACTCATAGTAATTAGGGTGCTCTGAACCTTTCAGACAGGGTGGGATAAAAATCTAATAAATAAATAAATGTAGGACACCAAGATTTGAATGAAGGAGAGAAGAAATATGGACCTCTGTCTCCCACATTCCCAGGGCATGTCTACACATTGATTTGATCTGGGATCAGTTTACTCATGAGTAAACTACTTGTGAGTAAATGCTCCCAGGATGGCATCTACACATGCAGGGAAATGAGGGCAGATTTGCTGCTAATGACAGCAAACTACTCCCACTTCCTGGGGCTCTGCCATGGGCCCCTGCCATAATGAGGGGGAGCTATAGGTTAGCAGGGAGAACCAGGCCAGGACACAGCTGTATCTTGGCTGGGGCTGGGACATTACACCCTGCCTCTGGGGGCTGCTTTCTGCTGGGGTAGGGACAATGTCCCCCTGCCCCAGCAACAGGCAGCTCCTTTCCCTAATTCCCTGATTGGAGGCAGGGACTTGGAAAGAACTGCAGGGGAGGATCATGTCCCATCCTCCCTCCCCCTCCCCAATCTGCCAGTGGGGCAGCTGGCAGCTAGCTAGACAACTGCAGCTCTGTCCAAGCACTGTGCCTTGAATACCTGGGCGCCTGACCAAGACAGTTCCCAGCCCCTGCCCCACACACGATAAGGGAGGAGAAGGAAATGTGATCCAGTTTTATTTGGAATTTGAACTACCTTTTGACTATTAGGTGCAAAATGCAGGAGGTGATAGTGCCTCTCTACTTGACACTGGTTATGCCTCATGTGGAGTACTATGTGCAGTTCTGGGCTAGATATTTTAAACAGGATGTGAAGAAGTTAGAGAGGGTCCAGAGGTGGGCAACAAAGATATTAAAGGGCTTGGAAAGCAAATCATACAAGGAGAGGCTGAAGGAGCTAGGCATTTTCAGCTTGTGGAAAAGGTACTTAAGCGGGGACATGACAGCAGTCTTCAAATCCTTGACAGGCTCCAATAAAGAAGAGAGAAAGCACCTTTTCTCTCTTGCTGCAGAGAGCAGGACAGAGACCAATTACCTGAAATTGCAACAAACTAAGTTTAGCTTGGTTAGCAGGAAAAACTTCTTTGGTATTAAAATAGTGAGGTAGTGGAATAGGTTGCCTAGGGAAATTGTGGCCTGTCCATCACTGGAGGTGTCCAAGGAGAGGTTGGACAGCCACTGGTCAGGAATGATTAGGTGTAGTTACGCCTATGTTCTACTCTGGGTATTTTCCATGTTTCTGGGCTTTGCTGGTTGCCCCCTCTTTTCTGCTACAAGTGTCAGGGTGTTTTTAAGCCTCCCTGAGAGGCATTGTGTGTTAGCTGCAGCCAGGCCTGGGGATTTTGACTAGGGTATGCCAGTGCTCCTGCTGGGACCAAAGCTGGACATTCCTGGCTAGAGGAGCCCTCTGTTCAATGTTAGACTGATCACCATACTTGGGGTCTGAGGAAGGAATTTTACCCCATGTCAGATTGCTATGGACTGTGGTTTTGCTTTCCTCTGTAGTGGGGGTATGGCCCTCTGCCTGGGATCTCTTAAGCATATATTGACAACCTTTTATAGAAGCCGGACACTGGCTACTGTGGTTCACTTGCTTTACCCGTAGGATGTTATGTCTGTGTTATGTCATGGTTAATGGTAATCTTATGTAAGAGTTTAGATTATGATTTGTATAGGTTGGGTTGGATAGGGATGATACTGCCTCAGGCAGGGGATTGGACTAGATGACTCGTGGATGTCCCTTCCAGCCCTACTCCTCTAGGATTCTTTGATTACTTTTATGGTATCTAGAAGCTATGTTGAGGTACAGATTCGAAATCCATAGACAATAGACTTCATATCCATCCCTATATCTGAACGGATATCACTTTACTTTTCTTTGGTGTTTATTTTTTTTCATAGCACTTCTATATCTAATTAGTTCTTTTCTTTATAAATAGCAAGCTGCGGTATCATCTTTTGTCCTTAGAGTATTCCATTGTTCCTGTGAAACCGAAATTCTTGTAGCTCTGGAAGCTCTGTGAATCAAGAAAATAATTAAACAGGGTCACATTGTTGACGTTTTGTAGCATGACATGGAACTAACAGCCACTTCTTGCGTTTTAAGTTAAGAAATCATGCAGTCTAATTAGTTTCTTTAATCTGGCAAGCAAAGATGCCTCCTCTTGACTCTATTGCTCTTTTGCAAATACAACACGTTGAAGATCAGAAATGTTCAGTGAGTGATTGTACTATGGTAGGTAATTGAAATAAGTCAGGAGAGCCTGAAATCAGGACATTTCTCTGTTAGAAACAGTGGTTTGTAGTTAAGCCTTTTGTACAAGCATAAGAGCAGCCCAGGTGAAAATTTCTAAGTATTGTGTATCCTTTGCTTAAACATAAAATGAAATTTAATTCTACAGTTGAATCAGCTGATAGTGAATTTGTATAAATGGAAACTCCATATGTATAGCTTAGTAAATGTAAGTCCCTAATTACCTAAATGAAAGGGAGGAAAGACTTGCCTACTTTGAACCATTGTAAAGCCAGAAGGAAAATTTGTATGCTGTTTACATGTAATTACTTGTCTCACAAGGCTGTTGCACACTCACAAGAAATGAAATTTTCATTTTAGTGTTAAATCTTTATATTTGAAGAAGAGTTGCCTTGAGGAAAGAGATGGAAGTCCTGGTTTCCTGGTGAGGTGACAATAAGAAGCTTTTCACCCTTTGCCAGCGAGGGCCAAGGCTCCTGTAGCTCCTCACCTCTCTCTCTTTCTCAGTCCCCTCATGTTATTTGTTCCCTCTTCTCTTGAGCCCCATGTAAGTCTCTTCCTGGATCTTTCATTCCAGTTTTAGTCACCTTTTTCTTTTCTTTTCAAAGATTATCTTCTACCCAAATCTCAGGTATGACTTTCTGATGGGAAGGGAATGAGCTCTGGCCTAGCTGCCATGGTACTCAGGTACTCATGATACTCAGTTCCTATATATTTTTCTGTTTACAAAGATCCTTACAACCTGAGCCAATGGATAAACTAAGGAGAGTGAGTGCACAGAATAAGTACTCAGAGAGGAAGTGTCAGACTCAGTCTTTACAGTTAGGTATCTCAAGAGAGAACAGAGAAGCCAGAGGTTGGGTTGGAAATTAGAAAAATCTGTTACTAACAGATAATGCATACCCTAGCTGAACAAAACCTGATTCTATAATCAAATTCAAACTGAGTATGAAACCATCTTTGAAGGATTTTGAAATAATTGGAGAGATACCTATCACCTGCGGATTTTGGCTTAAAGTAGAATCTGGGTGGTAAGGTATATGTTTTGCAGGCCCCAGGGCATCTTCATCACATTGCCTAGGGCACTTACAGAAGTCACAGTTTCATGTGATAATGCCCTTGAAAGCATTCAACAGTTGCAGCATAACAAACATTCATGACTACAGAGCACTTCTAAAATGGCCAATTGTGCAAAAATTTAACCCTTGTCTGATGATTCATAAAGCATCAAATAGGGGCACTCTAAGGTAAAACGCCCTCTGGGGGTTAGTTTTTGATGATTCCATGCAGCTTTACAGGGCTGGGCTGATGCTTATGTGTGCAAGCACCAGGTCAGCTCTGTCCCCGGGGATATTAGACTTGGGGTCTGAGGAAGGAATTTTACCCCATGTCAGATTGCTATGGACTGTGGTTTTGCTGATATCAGGAGGGAAGTGTGGGGTGTAATAAGGGAGCCCCACCAGCTGTGTGTGCCCCCCCCCCAGCTACCCCTCCTGGGGTCTTGAGGACAGCCAGGCCAGGCTCATGGAGCAGGGTGGCTGCTGCACTGGGACCTGGGCCAGGGGGCGAAATGGAGCCCTGCTGACTTGTGGACCTGACCCAGCTCCCCACAAGACCCCAGCAAGGGTAGCAAGGCCGGACCCATGAGGTGTGTGTGGGGTGGAGCTCCATTTTACTTCCCCCTCCCCCATATCTGGGCGCAGCAGCCACAGCTGCTGCTGTCAAGAGCCTTAGGTGGGACAAGGAACAGAGGCCCTGGCCACACAGGCCCAGCCCAGCTACCCCTGCTGAGGTCTTGGGGGGAGCCCGAACAGGCCCAAAAGATGCGGAGCTCCATTTTCCTCCCTTCTGTCCTAGTTCCAGGTGCAGCAGCGACAGCCAAGAGTCTTATGTGCGGGAAGGAATGAAGCTCCCCCGCTGCATAGGCCCAGCCTATCTACCCTTGCTGGGGTTTTGGGGGGAGCTCGTCTGTTCCTATAAGGTGGAGGTCTCCATTACCTACCACCCCAGCTCTGGGTGCAGCAGCCTCTGCCACTGTCAAGATGCTCATGAAGGGGCAGGGGGGAATGGAGTCCAGCCCAGCTCCTCCAAGACCCCAGCCAGGTTTGGCCCAAGTGACCAGGATGCTCCATTCCTTCTCACACCTGAGGCTGTTGACAGTGGCAGGCTCAGAGTTGGGGCAGGGGGGAAGGAAACAGAGCACCCTGCCCAACCTCATGGGCCTGGCCCAGCTACCCCTTCTGGGATCTTGGGGAGTGTTGGGCCAGACCCATGTGGTGGGTGGGGGTCACATTTCCCCACCTTCCACCCCAGCTCTTTGGACAGCAGCCTCTGCCACAGTCAAGATGCTAGTGTGGGGGGCAATGGGGAAAAGAAGCTCCCCCCACTGCACAGGCGCAACTCAGCTCCCCACAAGACCCCAACAGGGGTAGCTGGGGGTACACACATGGCAGGGAGTGGCACTGTCCCTCTCCTTTCCCTGCCCCCCCCAGCTGCTGCCAACAGTTGCCAGCTGGTGGGGGGCCAGGTCAATGAGAGGGGTCCTGGGAGGCTGCTGGAGTACCCCCTCCTGCTGGCTAGGGCCAGTGCAGGAAGGCTCTGAGCCCCTCCCCCCCCCCCCACATACACACAGAATATTGAAATGCCTATTTGGGTGCTTTGTGTCAAGCACCATGAGTTAGACTATCTCTGACAGGCACTTGTGTTAGTGTCCCTAAATAAACTGCTATTTGTAGCTGAGCATGTAAACCTTTCCAACACATTATCTCCACAAAAGTTTTACCCAGTAGAACTAAAGCTTTCATGAATTCAGCCCTCCATGGCCATCTTAATAATGGGGATGTTTCATCCAAAATGAAGATGTTTATCACACAACATCAGTTTGCTATCAGAAGCTGATATGGTATGTAAAGAGATAACTTGACCATCAGTTAGCTGATATTAATGCCATAATACAATATCGGTGCATGACAACATACTCTGAAACAGGCCTGTACTCTCAGTATAAACTACCAGAGGATGGTACCTGGATGGACTGGACCATTATATTTGTGGTAACCTAACTCTTTCAAAGTTTCAGAACTCCTGACAGTGAAATACTGGAGCTGAAATGTTATTTTTTCCACTCTGAGTGATTGTCATATATCTCACACCATTGCTCCCTCCTTTTTCGCAGTTCCCCTGGATGCAGAGTTCATTAAAAACTGGTTGATAAATATGAATGGAAGCACACACTAATGTAGAAAAAAAGACTCATTGTCTCTTAATTCATGAATGAAGAATTAATTGATTTTTTTCTTCAGGAATGCTAGAAATAAATGCCTAGTGATTTTCTTTTCTTTAAACTGACAAACTAAAAGATACTTTTTTTTTAAATCTACACCTATCAGCACTAACTCACAGGTGTATTTGTACTACTGTAACAAATAATTCTAATAAAATGACACAAAAATAGTTTAAACAAATGTGACTATTCATGCTAATACATACTATATTTGATAGTAAAGGTTTGCAGTATCAGGCCATCACATGTGAGCAAACATCATTAGTATAAAAACCACCCAGTTGAGATGGTTCATATATAGGTTAGGTTACAAAGCAAAATTTTAAACTAGCTTCATCTTTGATTTCCACAGCTCTGTCCCTGAAGTTTGGAGGTGTTTGTGTTTTGAGTCAGGCTACTATAGAATAATAAAAGTGCATGTTTAAGAAATCCAGATCAAAGTTCAGATTTACAACTTCTTTAAAGTTCAAATGTGTTCAGTTTTAGGTTTTGTATTCTGTATTTTGTATTATTTTGGCCAATAGGCCAAAAAATGCCCTCATGTGAATATTATCTGCACATCTTACATGGGCTCTGAGTTGGCTTTCCAAACACAAGTAAAAATACTGTAAATGTAATCAAACAATTTTAAAATTCCCTAGGGTGTAAAAGGAAGGAAGAGTAGAATGAGAACTAGTAGAAAGTCAGTTATCCCTTTAAAGTGGTTTTTCCTTTATTTTCATCTTGTAATACCACTGCACATTCTGATTCCAGCAAACATGAATTACTGTTCTCAGATAGTTCTCACCTTACTAGATGCAAAAAACTACTAGAAAAATCTCATGTCAATAGATTTGTGAGATTTTCAGCTCATGTTGTGGAAACAAAAGGCTCATATAGCTCAGCTAAGGTTAAGACACATACTGGCAAACTGACTTATATAAACAGAATCCTTACATCCATTGAGGTCTGCCCCATCAGTTAGGCTGAAGACCTAGTTGAACTTTAGGTGACCCTGTGGCCAGCAGGTACAGGAGAGTAGAGGGCCATGTGGCAAAGAGAAGGTGCTGTGTGAAGAAATCTAGTGTGACGTGTGGAAACACTTGGATTTTGTGTGGAAGTTACCTGTATGAATGCCGTGCGCAGCACTGAGTGCGGCGTGCGGAGGGAGGATCAAAGGAATTTTCCCCTCAGAGTCAGTGTGTGTGTAAGGGTGTGTCTGAGAGCATGCCTGGAGTGCCTGGGATGTGGTTGAGAGCGCCAGTGAGTCTGGAGTGACTGGGAGGTGCTAGATCAAATGGATTTCTGTGTGAGAAAGTGCTTGGGTGGTTGCTTCTAGTGAATTTGTGCCTGAGAGGTGAAGGCTGTAAGGCAGAGAAACGAAAGGATACTTGAAGATGAAGTCTCCCACCCATGACACAGAATAGATGGACAATACTAGCTCACATCCAGACTACAGAGAAGGAAACTGCGTGAGGGTCGTCTTGGTTTATCTGTCCCTATTCCCCCAGTAGCACAACCTTGCAGTCCCTATAGGTAACCAGCACCCATCTTCCCTGTGTTTTATGTCTGTATGTACCCGTGTTGTACCCATGTAGGTAACTCAATTTGTGTGTGCGCACACGCGTTTGTGTGTATATTCACACTAATGAATGACAGGGCTGGGGCAGACAGGGAGAGAGGGGGAGAAGCTTGCTAACCCTAACCCTAACTCACCCCCTGACTCACTCAGGCCTGAATCCCTGACTCACACAGGCCCCATCCTCCACCCGCTGACCCAGCCCTGGCAATGGTTGCCCTGCCCACCCCAGCTCCCACGAGCCCCGCAACCTCCCCACCTTGCTCTCCCAGCCGCTCCCATGGCTGCGCCACTTGGCCCACTCCCAGCTCTTTTTAAAAAAAAAAAGCCCCCACTCACCAGTTCTTGCTCAGTGGGGGGCGATCCCCACTGCCTCCCACTGCCCTGTACTGTATGGGGGGCTATGCATGAGCCTCCAGAAGCCCCAAGGCTGCTGAAGGAGCCAGTGAGTCTGGGGTTTTTTGGGGTTTTTTTTCTTAAAGGGCTGGAGTTGGGGTGAGTGGGACAGCCATAGTAGGGGTCAGGGGCTCATGGCAGAGCTCCCCCATGCAGCATGGGGCATTTGGGGGGCAGCCAGGATTGCCCCCCCCACTGGGCAGTACCCAGTGAGTAGGGGCTTTTTTTTGAAGCACTGAAAGCTGGGGTGGGTGGGGCAGCCATGTGGGGCCTGAGAAAGGAGGCAGAGGATGGGGCCTGTCAGGGGTCCCCCCATGGTCCCCTCCCCACTCCTCCAGCCTCCCCTCCCCTGCCCCTACTTACCAGCTCTGAGTCCGTGTCCAGCTCCCTGATGCAGTGGGCAGGGACTGCCCAAATCACTAAAGTTCTCTGAAACTTTTCTGAATTGATTCAGAGGGCTTCAAATTGATCCAGATCCAGATCTTTTACTTGGTCCCCCAATTTGATTTGGATTTGAAAATGAAGAGGTGGGGCATCACTAATACAAGGAAATGAATTTTTCACATTTCAGTGAGGGAGCCCCTGATGAAGGCAGGCTGGTTATGGCTAATAAATCTTTGAGATGGAGATTGAGTTGTGCAGCTCGTATCTTCATTTTGTCTGATTTAGAAAAACATGTGCATGTGCCAGGGCAGCTCATTGTTCATCTGATGATTTATCATATCTATGTGGAATGGTTTTGTTTCTCTCTATGAAATGCAAATTTGGCTCACGGGAGTCCTGCTGTGTGTTTAAAGGTTAAAAAGATATATACATAGATATTTAATGCTATTCTTGCTACTTTTAGAATTGCCTTTGAATGATCAGTCTAAGAAAATATATATTTTTCACAGCCTATATTTTCTGATTCTAGTTAATTTTGTTTTAATTGCCTTTTTTTAACTTTGCAGTTAGAATTATGTAATCATTTGACCACAAGTTCACAAAACAGGATTTGTGCCAAGAAAAAGTACAGTTACTATGTCAAGGAAAATCCAAATATAGTTTCAGGGTCTCCTGAAAGGAACAGAAGGTTGGAAATACAAGAATCAGAAACTATCTGTATAACTTAGGGATTGCAAGAACATTTAGTAACAAAGAGATTTACAGTCTTAGCATGGGAGCAACTTGCAAAAATGCTCAAAGTGTTTTCAGACTTACAAGGTATCTCACTGAACAGTCACTGAATTGACAAAGAGATTGTGAAACTCTTGCAAGCTCCTCAGGCAAAACAAGTCCCACCAATACGAGTCACCAAAATGCAATGGCACTCACAGCAGATTGTGCAAATGTTCAAAATATGATTGTTCTCAAATAGCTTCTTCAACTTGTCTGTCCCTCAGCTAGGCTAAAATATGCATATGAGCTCTGGTAGGCTTTTTTGCCCTGAGAGCTTTTGTTAGGGGAAATATATCACCAAATAACACCTGTTTGTGGCATGAACGTAAAATCTTACTCACGGTAATCTCTGCAGATCTATAATACACTCTCTCTTCATTATGACAGGAAAGGTGAAATAATTAACAGTTCTGATCATCATTAAGGGCCTTGTCACACATTACACTTAGACATGTAAACTGTACTTAAAATACAAGCCTCCACTCATTCGCACAGTAAAACATGTGCTAAGTACAATTGTATCATAGCAAAGTTAGGACTTCTGTGGGGAAAAGTATCTCCAAATTGTATCAAGTAATCCGTATTCAGTTATTGACCAACTGCTCCATGGAGACAGTACCAGCACAACTTTCTATGCATCAGTCTCTTCCCTGACATTACACCAGATCTTGAACTGGATTTGGTGTACTCCTGCACCGCGTCTCATGTTGCACTCATTGATCATAGTATGCATTACCATGCAACTGCTCAGAAAACATTCTGACTCTTAATACAGCACATTCATGCATACTACAGTCTAAATAAAACAACTGAAAAGGCTCTAAGCCTCTGTGTTAACACCTCACTGAGATGAATGGACAATTCATTCTTCTCAGAGCTATTGTTCAAGGCTCTCTGCAGACTCAGGTAGATCTTTCTGCACTGTTTACTCTTTGTTCACACTTCAGCTGCTCTCCTCAAAACCACAAGATTGCTTTAAAAATGCCTGCTCAACCTGGACATCTGTGGCAAAAATACGAGGTGGTATCTTCCCTGAATGGGTACAGACAGAAGTACAGCTCCCAGCTGTAACTCAGAGCATTTTTTGCAAAGTGTTCTGAGTTACAGCGTTACTCCAGACCAAACAGAAGTTCACTCTTGATTCCAGATGGGTGGGGAATCTAGCTGGGGGCTGGGAGCCTGCAGCCAGATTCCCATTGCAATGCCACAGGTCTCTACCAGTGATCACTGTTTTCAGAATGGGAGGGAGGAAAAGCAGCAGAAGGAGCTTGTTCTTGGGGCTGCACAGCTTGTGCTGAAGGGTAGGGTGGGTGAATTGAGACACCCCACCCTCCAGGGGGAGCTGAAAACCCCCCAGACTGAACTCCCTCCACTCCCTTTCCCCCTCCCATTCTGAAAAATGTGACAGGGTGGGAGGCAGCACAGACACAAGTTACAGAAGATGCTACATTTTGAAATGTCTTTATCAGATTTTCACATGATCAGCCGTGTTTGAAGCTGTCTGCAGCCATGTGTTTGGTCACAGCTATAGACTACTTTCTGTAGCCAGATCGGGCAAAAATTCTCACTTGTGTTTGCATCCAACCGCAGCCAATTTCAGCTGCTGTCCTTGTGCATTGCCTGCTGCTAGAGAATATACAGGGACGGGAAGGAAGGGGGCTATCCCAGGGGAAATCCTGACCAGTTATGCCTCTGCTGAATTTACTGCATTGTCTTGGTTAGTCACTTGTCCAAAATGTGCAAACTCGTGACTAAATTCAAGTGCCCAAATTCATAATTAGATGCCTCAAATCTCCACATTGTGATTGTCACCAGTACTGAGCCCCTTACCAATTGATTTACTAGATGGCTTCTCCAGCTTAGGGATAGCAGAACCTGAATTCTAACTCTGAAATTTCCCTTGAAATCCACGTGAGCTGTGGGGAGATGATTCTGAGTCCAGATTGTATATTTTAGTAAGTGATGAAAACATACTACACAAATAAAAATCCAGATTCCACTCAAACAATAAGACATTCATACTGCAACATACATGCATGAAAACAATCCTATAGCTGTTTTTACAAACAATCAAAAAAGGAAAGACAATTGATCAATTTAATATACATGCCCATAGAAGTTTGCCTCCAATGAAAACAGGCCATAGGGAATGGCTAAAACTGAGTCAAGCTTAGGACAGTTGATGTAATGAACCATGCTTGCTGCTTTTTTCCCTTGGCATCTTTATTTTTTTCAGAAAATAAGATGGTGTATTCATTAGTATCATAGCTCCTTCCACATGTGGTGCTATCTGGAATAGCACAAAACAAGCACAACTATGAATTCAGATCAATATGTGACTCTGATAGAAAATGTGAAGCATACCTAACCCAGCTAACTATGCCCCTGATAAATGTTGTGAGAGCACTGTGTCACCCGTGCCTTTCCTTTCTTTATTTCCATTATCCATCAGGACAGCCCATGAGGGAATGCCTGGGAACTGTGTAGTTCTATGTAATAAGCCACAATGCTAATGAGGCATAACAAATTGAGGAAGTATCATGTATAATCCTGATCCCTCATTGACACTATTACCACTATAGATTTCAATTCACCATTTGTTATGTGCTTAGCACAGATGAAGTGGGAGGGTGTATCAGAACTACTCCTTCAATCGTTGCATTTTTCAAACAGTTGTCATTCTCCAAGACAAAACCGTGGTAATACCCTCTGTTTTTGCTACTGCTGTTTCTCAGCAGGATTTGCTGCTTGTTCTTGTAGGAGGTCAGACAGACTTTGTCTTTCTCACAGTTTCAGTTTCCTATTGGGATTAAGGGTCTAACATATTTCTGCAACACATCAACTGAACCCAAGATAAACAAGTGCATGGAACAACATGGCCCTGGTACATTCCTGTACTTTAGAAATCAGAGTTCCACAGTTTCTCCGCCGTAAGACTTTACCAAGGTGCATACGTGGTTTTAGCAAGGCTGCATCAAAATGGATGGCAAATGTTAGACTATATGCTTTTCAGAGCAAGGCCATGTCTTCACATATGTTTGTACACTATCAAGTACAATGCAGCCCCCTGGACAACTAATATTTTTCCTCACTTTTAAGGATCTCGGAACACTTTACAGACAATCAGCTTCACTGCATCTCTGTTAAGGAAGTATCATAGTATTAATTTAATAGATTAAAAAAAGGGGAGAGTAAGAATCTGACCCCTTTCTCGCCAGTGGCTTTGTGCTGTTCAGATGGCACAATGTAGCTGGATTCTTTGGATGCTTGCATGAATAAAACCTGGTTTAAAGGACGTACTGGGAAAGGAAGCTGCCCTGAAGAGCTTCACTGTAGTGTCAGTTCTCCTGTGCAGTAGCATAACTAAGAGTGGGCAACTGGGGCACAAGACCCAGGAGTTGATTTACAGTGGACATTAAAACAGACTTAAAGGGGACTTCACCCTACTTTCACCAGAAGCACACCCTGAGTGGCTGAACTGGATGGCTCCATCCATCACTTCTGCTGCCATCTGTTCTACCACTGCCCTCTCTCAGGAGAGAGGAAAATTCTCTACTGCACCACCTTGCACCACTCAACACCACACCTGCACTGGATTACTCCCTAATTGACTGATTGCTCCTTCCTTCCCCCATAGATGCCTCCCAAGACCATCATGTGGGGATAAGGAGCAGTTTAGCTTCTGGGGGCCTCCCCAGCTGTGCCTGACATCCTATCCCTAGGGAAGATTAAACAGGTTATCCCTGGGCATCTGGGGTTGGCCTACTGGCATTTCAATGCCAGTCTGCTGGAGGATGTGGGCTTCCAAAAGGCCTTCTAGGAGTTCTGGCAGGCCTGGCAGGAGCAATGGGCAGCTGTTCCCTTGGCTTGGAGATGGTGGGACATGGGGAAGGTGCGCATCTGGTTTTTTGGCTCAGCTACGCTCAGAGGCACACCTGGCAGAGGGAGGCAGTCCAGGAGTAGCCTGAGTGGGAAGTGCTAGAGCTGGAGAGGCACCTGACCACTGACCCAGATAACCTGTCTCTCTGCAGAGAGTTTCAGGAGAGGTGGGAAGAGCTTCATGCTCTGGATGACCACCATACCTGCAGTGTGTTTGTCTGCTCACATGTCCAACTCCTTCGGGAGATGGACTATGGCTCCCACTTCTATGCCCTGGAGGAGAGGCAGAAGGCCAAGAAGTACATCACCCCCCTCACAGATCCAGGTGAGATGTGCCAGTGTGCACGGGCCTTCTATGAAGAGCTCTTCTCCCTGGATCCCACAAACATTGAAGCACAGGTGACCAAGACCAGCTGACTGAGTTTTTGGCCGCCCTCCACCTGATGCCTGGCAACAAGGCATTGGGCATCAATGGGCTGACTGCAGAATTCAACACAGACTTTGCTGCAGTCTGCGCTGAATCTGAGGGAAGTGGGGAACTCCCTCTGTTGTGCCAGAGGGCCATGCTGACCCTCCTGCCGAAGAAGGGGGATCCCCATGACCTGTGGAACTGGTGTCCCATGTTCCTCCTCTGCATGGACTACAAGGTGGCAGCAAAGGCCATCTTGCTGCACCTGCAGTTCGTGCTGATGGACATGATGCACCCTGACCGGATGTACAAGGTGGACAGCTGTTCCATCTTTGATAACCTGTACCTGGTTTGGGACCTGCTAGAGTTAGCGCACTGGGAAGGCGTGTCTCTTGCCCTACTATCCCTGGACAAGGAGAAGGCATTTGACAGAGAGCTACCTCATGGCATGCTGCGGGCCTTTGGCTTCAGGCCGTGCTTCTTGTGGGCTTTCCAGGTGGTGTATGCCTCTGGAGAATGTTTGGTCACGCTCAGCTGGACCCTGACAGAGCCCATCCTGTTCAGGAGAGGGGTGCATCAAGGCTGCCTGCTGTCGGGCCAACTGTACACTTTGGCCCTGGAGCCCTTCCTCATTCTCCTGCAGAGGCAGGTGGTGGGGTTGATCCTCCAGGAGCTGGCGGTGCGGCTGGTCCTGTCAGTGTATGCTGATGATGCACTCCTCATGGTCCAGGATTCAGGTGACCTGGTGCAGGTAGAGGACTGCCAGGCATTGTACTCAGCCACCTCCTCTGCCCGGGTCGGTTGAGTCAAGAGCTTTGGCCTGATGGTGGGTGATGGGTGGCAGGTGGGCTTATCATGCTCCACAGATCCACTGAAATGTGGGCTCGCTGTTCTACCTGGGGGTATACCTGTCCCCCACGAACCCCTCCCTGCCAGAGAACTGGCACCAGCTGGAGGCAAGGGTAGTGAAGCGGCATGGGCAGGACTCCTGAGGTGTCTCTCTCTGCATGGGAGAGTGCTGGTGTTCAACCAGATGGTGCTGTCCATGATCTGGCACTGCTTACACACCCTGCCCATGCCCCATAAGATCCTGGCTGGGCTCCAGAAATGGGAACTGAAATTTTTTGGGCCAGGGTGGCACTGGGTTGCTACATGCTCATGTGCCGCAAAATCCATCATGCCACCCTCGTGTCCCACCCAGGCACCAAGTGGCAGGAGCTCCTCACCGAGGGCATGGTGGGGGCATCCCAGTAGGTGAGTCTGTACTCCACCTTTATCACTGGGGTGCCCCTGCCATGACCCCATCCATGGTCCCACCAAGTCCTGGGACCTCCTGGTCAACCTCCTCCTGGCCCTGGCCAAGTCAGCCCTGTACATGATCAGGAAGGAGACTCTGGCTGGGAAGGTGCCTGGAGACTGTGGGGCCACTTTCCTGTCACTCATCCGTGCATGTTTCCAGGCAGAGCACCACTGGGGGGTGTCCACCAGCTCCTTAGATGGCTTTGAGGACCGGTGGGTATGGCCTGGGGGGCTCTGCTCAGTGTCCCACTCCGGAACCCTTATTTTTACATTTTGATCCCCACATCACTCCTATCTTGTCTCTTGTTTTTTTTCTTAGTTGTTCCCCCCAAAAATAAGAATAAAATTATTAGTTATATCATTCACTTTTTGGTCCCACACAGTGGGGACTATTCATTAACTGGGTGGGCCTTAAAGACAATGTCCAATGAAAGATACAAATAGACAGGAGCTTCTGGAGCCTGGGTAATTGGTATCTGGGGACACTACCCTTTGTGCCAAATGGACTGCTAAAGCAGCATCCCAAATTTGCATTTTAATATACCCTCAAATCCATGTTCTTCCACAATTAGAGCAAAAGAGAGAGTGATTGATCAGATGGGCAATATTTTATTGCTATATTTACAATGTTAAAGCAATTTGGAAGCCTACCAGTTCTCTATCATCATAATAAAATAAATCCTAAAGAGCTATATGTTTTGATGTTTGCTTTTGGTTTCCTTATCATATGGTGGGTGTATGATTGGGGGATGTGGGGTTTCCAAGAGGGGGGTGAGAAGAGAGGTGGGGGGGATGTGGGTCAGTGTGTGCATAGGTGTGGGGGGATTGTGTGGAGGGGACTGCTTAGGAGGGGTGGGTCCCCTACCCCCCACAGAGTCCAGCCTCCTCACACAGCACATGTACTGTGCTGCCTGCAGGGTCCCAGCCCCCTCTGCTCCCCCGCTCATCTCCAGCCTTCTGCTAGTTCTCCTGCTCATCTCCAGCCTTCTGAAGCTGGAGATGAGCAGGAAAATGAGTAGGAGGCTGGAGATGAACAGGAGAATGAGCAGGCAACTGGAAACAAGTGCGGGAGTGATCCGGAGGCTAGAGAAGATTCAGGGATTCCCATGGTCAGCTCCTCCCCCTCTCCCCCCCACCTGGCTCCATCCTCCTGCACCATCCGTGGATTCCCAGGAGTGGCAGCAGTGATTGGGGCACTCAGGGCCTCATAGAACAGCCCCCCAGGGGGCAGTGTGGGGTTGCGGGGCTCAGCCCCAGCTGCCTGGAACCCGTGCTGCAGCTGCTTCATTGCACAGGTGCAGCCCAGCTCAGCAGGGTGCTGTACACTGTTTGGAAGCTTGGGGGTGCTGTGGCTGTCATCTGTGGCTTGGTGCCTCTCAGCCCCAGTGGCCCAGAGCTGTGAGACAGTGAGCCCTGCTGAGTCAGGCCTTACCCATGCGATGCAGTAGCAGCAGCACAGGTTCCAGACGGCTGCAGCCAAGCCCTGCTTCCTTGTGCTGTGCAGGGGATCTCTGCCATTAGGCCCTGAGCAGCCCCTATCACCAGTCCTAATGCTGGTGAGTGCAGGCTGTGCAGGGGGGCGGGGCTGGGGGGGAGCAAGGGGGGAGCTAGAAGAAGATGGGGAGTTAGTGGAGGATCAGGGAGCTGGGGAAGTGAGCGAGGGGTGGGGCTGGGTGGGCCCCTCCCCCATGGTCCCCTGTCCGGAGCCCAGGTCTAGGTCCCTGCAGCTTGCAATGCTGCTTGCCCTGCATGGGCAGGCAGCATGCTTCAGCAATGGGGCAAGGGCCAGCCATAGAGATGCTCTTGCTGGCTACCAGAGTGTCTCTGTGGAGGACTGAGCCTCTGGATGCCTCAGGGTATGGTCTAGGACTCTGCTTTTTTCCCCAAGGTATTTTTTGATACGTGGATCTCCAAGTATCAAGTTTTGAGCCCATTCTGCAAATTTGCAGTGCAGGGAAATTGGTTTTTTGTTCCCAGCGTGCACCTTGCAGCATCTCAAAGGAATTTGAGGTGCTGCAAGAGGCATGTTCACACTTGTCTGGACACGCCCTGTTTTTACAGAGCCTGTCACTGTGGGATCTGGGTCTACCATGGGGTCTCCCTAGGCTAGTGGAAAACTACTACTAATTAATACAGTTTAAAATACCATTTTCACATAAACAGTAATATATCATTAACAATGCACTAAATAAAAAAGCTTATAGAATAAAATTGTATTTTTCTGCACTTGTGGGTGTCACTATAAGCTATACATATTAAAGCCAGCCTCATTACTGCAACTGGGCCAGAGCTTACCAGCCTTATTCTTGAGTTGAGAGAGGTGGTTAGCTGCATTAGGCTAAAGTCAGGGAGAAAGGGCACACCTTAGAAACTAATGCTAAATTCAGACATTATTCTTTTACCAGTATAAGAGATCAGAAACCAGTCTATGCCCATAACAGAAGTTCAGCACATGACACCTGTCTATACACGTAACAAAACAGAAGATTAACACACATAGACTGGTTTAAAAAGGCAGAACCCAGTCTAAGATTTGTCCTTATCCCCCCACTAAAGGCCAAATGTGTGTTCTGTTTGCTACTGATCTAAACTAGGCTGCTTACAGAAAACCCTGTATCTTAGACTGCTTCTGCCTCGGGCTTTCTGAATGTCTGTACCTAGCCTAACTGGTTCAGAGGCATAAATTTGTGTAGGCAACAGCATATGATGAAGATGGCCATCGCCTACAAAAGATTAATGCTACTATGAACCTGTTAGTCTCTAAGGGCACATCCACACATGCAAGCATATGCGCTTGCAGCAGCTCAAAAAGAAAGGGTGCAAATTTGAGCTGGGGCTTTTTGCCTCAGCACATGTGCTTGGACATGCACTTTGTTGTGGAGCAAATTGTGCTACTTGGGGCAAAATAACCCTGCCTGGCTCCTCCCAGATTTTCAGCTGGCGCAGCTAGAGCCCAGGGCCAGTACCTGTACTGACCCCAGCAGTATAAAAAGCTGCTCTGTCCTGGCTCCAGCAGTATAAAAAGCCACCCTGACAAGTAGCTCAGGGCTACTAGCTCTCAGGAACTGCCAAAGCATGTCCTCCTGGCCCCATTTGGTGCCAGGTCTGAGCAGGTATGGCCCTGCCACTGGCCTCCCTAGCAGGAATTCTGGTGTTCCCTATTGGAAAACTGAAAAATCCCTGCTAAAAAAATTACCAAAGTCCTTCTCTAAAATACCCCCAAATCCATGTTCCTCCACAAGCAAAACAAAAGACAACTATAAAGAGAGAGAGAGAGACAGAGAAAGTGAGACAGAGACAGCAATCAGTTGGACAATGTTTTATTTATATAGCTACAGTGTTAAAGCAAGTCTCTTACAATAATAAAGTGAACTCTAAATACAGGTTTCATGAATGCATATTTTGGAGCCATCCCACAGCGTGATGACTCCCACACAAGGGGTTGGTCCCCCACACAAGGGCTACAGCCCCCCAATAGGGGATTCAGCCCCCCCACACAAGGGGTTCAGTCCCCAACATAGGGTTCAGCCCCCACACAAGGGCTACATCCCCACAACAGGGGGTTCAGCGCCCCAACAGGGGGTTCTTCCCCCCACACAAAGGGTTCAGACCCCCAACAGGGGTCCACACATGCCTGTTGCCCCACCTCAAAGGGATTTGAGGCGGGGCAAGAGGCACGTGCATGCTTGTGTGGACACATCACCATATGGCGGTGTTGCTACAATGCCATGCTTTAGTACTTTCTTTTGGAAGTACTAAAGCATGATGGAATACAGGTGGTTACTGCATCATATGTGCAACACATGGTTAAATTTCATAGTTTCATATTTTCATAGTTTCTAGGGTCGGAAGGGACCTGAGCAGATCATCTAGTCTGACCCCCTGCCATGGCAGGAAAGAATA
>NW_017728931.1:26208041-26315700 GCF_001723895.1 Crocodylus porosus | reverse complement strand
CTATAGTTTCCTGGGTCCTCCTTCCTGCCTTTTTTGAAGATGGGGACCACATTGGCCCTCTTCCAGTCCTCCGGTACCTCACCAGAGCACCATGAGTGCTCATAAAGTTGTGCCAGGGGACTTGCAATGACCTTGGCTAGTTCCTTTAGAACTCTAGGGTGGAGATCATCCGGGCCGGCTGACTTGAATACGTCCAACCCCTCCAGAAGCTCCTTAACTAAATCCCTAATTTCACTGCTATGTCACTGCGGTGACATAGCTGACTATCGTGTGTAGACCTGTGTGATCTCTACATCTCTGTAGTGTGCCATACGCCACCATACTGTGTCACTATGTCGCCATAGGGCAACATGTAGACATGCCCTAAGATGCTACCCTCTCCTGCCTTCAGTTTTATCCATGTTAAGTAGTACTTTAAGTTGTGAAAAAGGTGGTAGAATCTAATCTGTGGCAAATAATGTAAGGGAGAGACTTAAAAAACTTCAAACATCTAACAAAGACAAATAGGGAGCACAAAAAAATATTTAATGTTGTATACAAAGTTATTATAAAGTAACTCTGTGCCACGTTAGAGGCAGAGCACTGAGATACTTGGATATAATCACATTCAGTTAGGGCCCAGACTTTACATTAGCTTGTGTTAAATATAGTGTACAGGCATGGAGTTCTTAGGTCAATAGTTTCACTCACTGTTACTGCTTTGGCATGAGCTGTTGGTTCCTGCTCCAGTCAGTATTTTGTTTCCTGGACAAATGCATTCATTTGAGAGGAAAATATATTAGCTTTGGTTCACTTATAAGTGTTTCCATAAACATATATTTTACTTGAAAAGTCTTTGCTTTAATATCTTGACATGCTTTCAAATGATCAAGCATTGCAAAGAGTGGTAACTTTTGATCTCATTAACAAGCTAACTGAAAGATAGTTTAAATGTAGCATAACATTTTTGCAATTTAAAATTTTACCAGGCTGCTTAAAGTTCAGAGTTGATTAATTTTAATAATATTTCTATCATAAATGGGCAAGCTTCTGTCTAAATTTTGCAACCAATATATTGGTGACTGAAACAGTTACTTTATACTAAATGCAATATGAAGATAAATATAACCAACCTGAGGCAGATATACACTGTGGCATGCTGTTCTCTGTTGGCACATGTGCCCCTATGGCACTATTGTTACTGCCCCTTTTGAAAGTACTAAATGATGGTGTAGTAACAACCATTACTGTACCATGCCGGTGGCATACAGTTATTTTTAGCCCCTATGTCTCCACAGTGACATGCTATACTGAAGGAGTGTGCCACTACCGCAATGTAGCTGTGGTGTCACAATTTGTGCCCACCAATACTACATCACCATAGTGTGTTGCTATACTGACGAAGTATCACATGTAGACGTGCCATGTGTGGTGGTTTTTATCATAATGTATAATGATAATGACAGAAAATTATTAACATGTAAGAAAAAATAATAGCTAGCTAATATATGTTTTTGTGTGTGTGAGATTACAAGGTTGACTAACTTTTGGTAATGATCTTCATTATTAATGTCCTATAGCAATAAATAATCAAATCTATTACACATAATTAACTCTATCATTTATTATTATATGTACTATTCAGTCTTGTTCAAATAATTTCCAGTTATTTTATATTCTCTTAAATACTACAAGTAGACCTTGAGTAAGCCCTTGTTCTGAATAATAGAGACAGCACGTAAACATGGTATCTTAACCATGTAGATCTTGTGCTGACAGCAGGGAACTTAGACATAGAAGACCTGGGTTTCTTTTATTCCTGGCTTTTTGCCATGGCTTTATTCTGCTTTCTTGATCTGGCCACTTAAACACTCTGTACCTCAGTTTCACCATCTATACACCTGGAGTAACAATGCCTTCCTTTATGAAGTGTTTTGATATTCTTAGATAAAAAACCATTTCTTAAGCAGAAAGTATTATCTCTGGTAGATATAGCTTTGCTAAGTCTTTGTTATTTAATAACATAGTAAAGAGTTGTTGAAAATTGAGAAAATTTGCTTGCAAATAACAAAGAAGCCTGTCTTCAGCAGCCTTTACCTTTCCCATATTCATTTTTTTGTCATTATAATGCAAGTTATGAATATGTATTTGTGTTGCATTATGGCAACACAGATTTGTTTGTCCCTTGTGAAAAAGCAATAGATTATACTTCAAAGTAAAATAAAGACAACATTTGTTCCCTCTATCTTTTTTCTTCTTTAAAATTAGTTTGAGCAAATTGGAGGGATGAATGTAAAATCACCAAGTCTAGGGATATGAAAACACAAGTGGGAGAGTAATACAGATTAAAACAGAGAATCTGGAAGTCCTTTTTCCCCTAAATTGTGAAATATCAAGTGCAAGTTCACACATTTTTAGAATTTAAAGAGGTGAATTTAAGAGATGATTTAAGCAAAACCAAAGCAAATATATACTCAAAATTATAAGCCAGAAGCCTGTCCTGTATGTAGGCTTTTAACAGTTCTAAATATTTAGTTAAGGAGATGGCTTTTACCCACAAAACAGCTATACCAAAACAGCCCTTAGAGCAGGTGTCAGCAACATTTTCCAGCAGGGACCAAAATGAGCCAGCTTAAGTCTGAGGCATAAAGGCATCAGAACCCATCCATCTCCACCACTTCTCCCTGCCACTTGGCTGCAGCATGGCACACGAAGAGCTCCCCCTCCACCAAAGTTCCCAGCATCTGGCTGAAGCATGACATGAACAGAGCCCCTTGCTGCCAAAGCCATAGCTATTAGGGCTGTGTGAAGCTTTGGTTGCTGATTCGATTCGGACGAGATTCAGCTCGATTCGGTAGCCAAATCTCCAAATCTGAATTGAATCAGGGGACCAGTAAAAAAAGCCCAAATCAATTCACAGCTCTCTGAATCTTGGGTGAGCAGAGCAGTCATTGCTGGGGCTGAGAGAGTGCAGGTCCTGTGCAGCCTGTTATGCCCCTGGGCCATGGGGGCTCAGAGAAACCAGAAGTGCCATGGTGGGCACTTCTGGTTTCACTTTACTTTACAAACTGGCATGCCGTTTAATAGAGCATGCCAGTTTGTAAGGTGGCAGTTAGTGGAGCTTTTCCTGTATACCAGTATAAAGGTATCCATGCATGTACCACTTGGTTATACTGGCATTGTCTATGTAGAACAATTTTTGTTCATAGACAAGACCTTAATGAGTGTGAGCTTACTATACCGGGAGACACCAGTAGATCATTGGATGGACAACAACCATTGGATGGACAACTGAGGCATCTCTGGAACTATCCTTTGTTCCAGTTATTATTTTTTTTTATATTCTGATGGAAAATTTTAGGGCGTTTGAAGAAAACTAATAAAATGTTAAAGATAAATGGTAAGTGTTGCTGAGAAAAGTATGAGTGTTTGCAGTATGTATCCAATAGGTTTTCTTATAACTACCTGTACTGAATTTGGAGGGATAGTATCTATATGATATCATGGAGGATATTTCTTAATAACTTTCTGAGAAAAGTGTCAGATAATGTGATAGTTTATGAAGGTATAAATTACACGTTAAATGAGTCTAAGTGACCATACTTGAATCTCAGGGAGAGGAGATGTGAACAAATTATATGGAATTAAACAGGGACACTTACTACATAGCAGCTGGTACATGGTACTAATTTTGTGTATTCACTCCTACCCCATGGTGAAGGCCTCCCCCTTTTAACTTCATATCATTTGTCCATACCCTAAGGCTTGGTGTAACAATAAGAATTGCAGTGATTTAACAGAATTGATTTTAAATTCATCTGATTAAACCAGTGTAATCTCCCTACAGTAGAAATACTGGAAACTGATTTAGGTCTTGATTAAATCAGTTTGGCTTGCATGAGCAATTTACTGTAACTTAGTTTAGTTTGTAAATTGTAAATTAATGTAATGTACATGCTAAGGGGTCAAAAGAAAGTGGAAGTTACATGCTTAGAAACAAGCTTTAAAATTGCCTTCTTATACTGAATACTGTCATATAAAAATAGAAAGAATGTGTTAGGTCCCATGCTGAGATATCTGGGACAGCTTGTGGATTTTAAACCAGGGTGCTCAATCTCGAATCTGCAGGCCAAATGCAGCCCATGGAGCCTTGGTATCTAGCTCCTGGTGCTTCCCACAGGTCAGGAAATGTAGTGTTGGAGGAGCAGTGGTAGCTAATACTCCCACTCCTCCCTGCTTCCAAACTCCCAAGGCCTGTGCAAGTAGTTTGCAGCCAGGCTATAACCCCCCTGTTGCACAGCTGTTTTAGGACCAGCCCATGCCCGCCTCTCCCCCACCACAGGTCCAGACCAAAGCCTCTTCCCTCCACCGGGGTAATTTGGGGCTGGACCACACCCCCATCTCTCCCTGTGACTATGTCACACCCATTTTCCTGCTACCCCGCTATGTTGGGGTCAGGCTGTGCTCCCTCCCTTCCATAAGGTTGGGCCATGCTCCTTCCCCCTTGGGGTTAGAGTGGGACTGGGTCATGCCCCCTCCTCCCCTGCAGGTTGGGACCAGACCACACTCTCTTCCCCCACGCAGCTCAATGTGGGAAAGGCTGCCACCTCACTGTCCTCTGTGTGGCCAGATGGGGCCCTGCCACACCTGCCCCAGATGCCCGATTGGATCCACCAACTGGATCTGACCCATAGAGGGACCAGACACTGCCCATACAGCCTGCCAGGTAAAAAGTTTGAGCACCACTGATTTAAACTTAATATTTAACTCCTGTCAGTATATGTAAGTTCAGAGGACTTGAACCATCCGAGCAGTTTACTCATTGAATGTTAATATTTGCTACTAGATAGTTTTTCTAATTTTATTTAAACTGAAAGGTACTGTGAGAATGGGTTTTGTGCGGTTCCCCTGACTACTCTTATCAAGATATTTACTGGACCCTATATGTTACAATCAAATGGATCAGTCATTTGGTGTGTACAAGCACCCTTACTCATCAGTAGTTCACTCCTGTACAGCTGTATGGTCTTGGTGGCAAATCCTGAGGTTCTTACTCAGCCAAAACTAAGTCCTTATTCATGCAGAACTTACAGTAACTTCAGACTTTAGCCTTCACTTATCCTACAAACTGGACCTGAATACATATTTTTCCAGGTTTAGAAAAGTTAACTTTTTCTCTTTGACCAACATGGATACAATCAACTGCCCCCAAACTTTTGTAATAGATCAGAACTGGGGAAAGGGATGAGTGATTATACACAGCCAGTCATTGATGGGTGAACAATATGGTGATGTTGTTGATGAAATCAGGGGCAGGAAAGAGCTATAAAATGAATACAGTAGCCATTCTGGGCTATTTCCTCCAATCAACATTGCAAACTTTCTTCAAAAGTTTAGGAACACAGGCTCTTCCTTTAATCTCAGATATCCACTATCACACTTCTGACAGTGACCAGTACTTCGTGCTTCAAAGAAGAAAATGTTTATAATATAGTAGGCCAAATGTGCAATGTTAGGAGGAAAAATCTCTTTTCCAAGGTCTGAGGCGATTAGCTTATGCTCTGAAGCATGAGCCTTGATTATCCTTGCTCAGTTTCAGTGCTCTGAATTTGGCAGGGGTCCTGTGAAAGTAAGCATCCCTCCTCCATCTTGGAGACTTAGAAGCAGATTTTCAGGAGTTAGTCGTACAACTCCCATTAACATTAATGAGTGATGTGGGTGTAACTTCAATGCATCACACAGAAAATGTTTCTTAAATGACTTGTTCCTGCCTTTTCTTTTAAATATGCTTCAATATTCTTCTATATTCTTCTGTTTAAAAAAATATGCAGCATGAGTCACCAGCATTAACTATTTAACTATGTACAGAGAGCTTCAACTAAGCTAAGACTGGCTACATGTGTTACTTTGGGCCTGATCTTCATCTGCCTTGAATGGGTGTAAAATCCCATTTGCATTTAATACATATATTTACATTAATAAATGATGAATATAGGAATGTAGCAATACTGCGGGGAAAAAAAAACATTCAAAGATCTTGCTGTTGCATTTCATAAAATATTCTTGGTGGTGTCTCCCAACCATGTTCTTTTTTAAAAATATGCTCTCTTTAAAGTACGTACTTCTTCTCTACCTCACCAAATTATGTCTATCTATAAACATAAATGAAAAAAATCTTTACAATCTTAGGGTCCAATTCAAAAAAGTATGTAGGTACCTAACTTCTTATTGATTGTAATGGAAACTTCAGTGACAAAACAGGTACTTAAATACCATTTAGGGGTCTAGCCTTTGCAAAGTTCATCAGGACCTGAACTGTGACACCTGTGCTATAATTCATTGCCTATATGATCTTAAGAGTCATTCCAATGTTTATTTATATTGTATCAATTGAAAAATAATTTTTATAATTTCATAAATACAGGATAGAGATCACTAAAGGTGCTCAAAAATGGATACAAAAGTTTGTAAATATTTCATCTTGTTGAATGTAATCATGAAATGTTGGCCAATAATGTGCATGAATTTCTCATTTTAATATTTCTGATAAGCTCTTTAAAATGTATATTAAGGAATAAACCCAAAGATGAAAAAATAAGATTGAGCTTCTAGGCTTTTAACATTTGCTTTCTCAGCCATAATTTTGCATGTCCTGACTAGTTTTTCTAATACAGTTTTTCTAATTCATTTTTGCCCATAGCCTGAAAATAAAGATAACTTATAATTATGGGTAGAATCTACCTTTTCCTAGATACTTAAGTGAAATGGTTAAAAGGTATCCTGGGATGAGATGGTCTTCATCTTCCTTCTAAAGTTAAGAGTCTGTTCTCTTACTGGTTGGCTGATCTCCTCTAAAGAGCTTTAAACTAGGTTTGTCAGGGGATGGGGATCCAGTGGACAATGAAAATCTAGCATCAGAGAGACATGAGCCATGCACTGGATCAGCCCAGGTAAATACTAAGGGGCCCAATAGAAATCAAGACAGGGTGGAATCAAGGGCACCCATTGGGGGGTTAAAATGTCTCTAACACTAATGCTAGGAGCATGGGGAACAATCAGGAGGAACTTGCACTCCTGCTTGCAAGCAAGAACTTTGACCTGATTGGGATAACTGAAACCTGGTGGGACCCTACTCATGATTGGATGGTAGGCATTGAAGGGTATAGGTTGCGCAAACCGGATAGATGTGGGGGGGAGGGGGAGGAAGTGTGTGGGGGGTGTTGTTCTCTATATTAAGGAGCAATATACATCTTCTCTGGTCAGAATGAGATCAAAGAAGGGCCAAACTGAGGTACTGTGGGTTAGCATACAAGGGTGCCAGAGGGAAAGGGACTTGGTAGTGGGGGTTTACTATAGACTACCACACCAGAAAGATGGGATAGACCTGGAATTCTCTGGGCAGCTCTTAGAGGCCATACGATCAACGGATACAGTTGTCATGGATGACCTAAAATATCCTGACATCTGCTGGGAGATCAGTCAGCCAGGACTAACTGCTCACGTAGGTTCTTAACCTGCATACAGGACCTCCACCTAATGCAGGAGGTATATGATCCTACTATGGGGAATGCCTTGCTGGATTTAGTGTTGGCTACAGGGAATGACTTGGTGGCAGATCTGCAGGTACAACGTAACTAGGGGATAGTGACCATCAATTAATTGAATTTACTATCTGGCGAGGGTGGGAAAAGCATCCAGTATGGCAGAAGTGTTAGATTTCAGAAAGGCTGACTTCAGGATGCTTAGGAGATTATTTAGTGGGGCATTAAAACCCAAGAACACGGAAAAATGGGGGGTCCAGGAAGGGTAGTTATTCCTCAATGAAGCAATCCTTCGGGCACAGAAGGAGGCAATCCCACTGTGTATAAAAAGGATCAAAGGGGCCAAGAAATGCTCTTGGATAAACAAGGAAATTCAGGAAAGGCTAAGGGTAAAAAAAGGGGCATACAGGCTGTGGAAGCAGGGGGTTGCTACCAAGGAGGAGTATACCTCCTTGGCTCACACTTGCAGGGAATCAGTCGGGAAGGCCAAAGCAGTATTAGAACTTAAGCTGGTGATAAAAATTAAGGACAACAATAAGTCCTTCTTCAGGTATATAGGGAGCAAAAAGGTGGCACAGGGCAGTATAGGACCCCTGTACGATAGACCAGGGCAATTGGTAACAGATAGGAGGGACAAAGCAGAGTTTTTTGCGGCTGTATTCTTGACCGCAGATCTAGACAAATCTCCCAAATGCATTACAGGTAGAAGCAGGAGAAACACCAGACCACCTACTGTCAGCGTTGACCTAGTAAAGAGATGGTTGGAGGAGCTGGATGTGTTTAAGTCAGCAGGACCAGATGAGCTCTATCCAAGGGTGCTGAAAGAATTAGCCAGTGTCATAGCAGAAGCACTGGCACGGCTGTTTCAGCAGTTGTGGTGCTCAAGTGAGGGCCAGTCTGGTCCCTATTTTCAAGAAGGTGAGGAAGGAAGATCCTGGTAACTATAGATCAGTTAGTGTGACCTCCATCTTTGGGAAAACCCTTGAAAAAATTATCAAGGAACACATTTGTAGGAGTCCAGCAGGTAATATAATGCTGAAGGGCAACCAGCACAGGTTCATAGCAGGTAGATCCTGTCTGACTAACATTGTTTCTTTCTATGACAAGGTCGCTAAATATTTAGATGCAGAGTCAAGGTAGATGTCATCTACTTGGATTTTAAGAAGGTCTTTGACACAGTATCCCATCCTATTCCTATAAACAAATTGAACAGCTGTGCCATAGATGATTACACAGTCATGTGCATGGCAACTTGGCTTACGGGTCAAACCCAGAGAGTGGTGGTAGATGGTTCAGTATTGACCTGGAAAGACGTGGGCAGTGAGGTCCCTCAAGGCTCAGTCTTTGGGCCAGTTCTGTTCAATATCTTCATTAGTGACCTGGATGAGGGTGTGGAAAGCACTCTGTCCAAATACATAGATGACACAAAACTATTGGGCGAAGTAAACACACTAATGGGAAGAAGACAAATCCAGGCAGACTTGGAGAGGTTTGAGAAGTGGGCAGACAACAATAAGCTACAGTTCAACAAGGACAAGTGCAAGGTGCTGCACCTAGGGAGAGGGAACTACCAGCACACCTATAGGCTGGGGGATGACTTTCTCAGCAGCACAGCAGCAGAAAGAGATCTTGGAGTTGTTGTCAACTCCACGATGAATATAAATCTTCAGTGTGACAAAATAATTAGCAGAGCTAACCACACTTCGTCATGAATTAGTAGGTGGAACATGAACAGGTCCAGGGAGGTGGTACTTTCTGTCTATGCAGCACTGGTCAGGCCGCAGCTGGAGTATAGCTTCCAGTTCTGCACACCGCAATTCAAGCGGGATGTGGTCAACCTTGAGAGGGTCCAGAGAAGGGCCACTCATATGGTTAGAAGCCTGCAGGGAAGGTCCTATGAGGAAAGACTGAGGGACCTGAACCTTTTCAGACTCCTGAAGAGAAGACTGAGCGGGGATCTTGTGGCAGTATACAAATTCACCAGGTAGGATCAGCAGGGAATAGGAGATGCTTTGTTTACCAGGGCACCCCTTGGAATAGCCAGGAACAATGGCCACAGGCTGATAGAGAGTAGATTTAGGTTGGACATCAGAAAAAACTTCTTCATGGTTTGGGCTGCCAGAATCTGGAATGGGTTTCCAAGGGAGGTGATGCTCGTCCCTACCTTGGGATCTTCAAGAAGAGACTGGACAAGCACCTGGCAGGGGTCACATGACTCCAGCACTTTTTCCTGCCATGGGCAGGGGATTGGACTCGAAGATCCATTGAGGCCCCTTCCAATCCTAGCATCTATGAATCTAAGATGGGTCATAGATGAGTATGGTTATTAAACAAAATATAAGAGAACTTCTAAGACGAGATTTATGATGGTTTATAATCAGAGATTGTCTTTCCTAGGAAAGTACAATCTTAGGACATGTCCTTAAATGCATAGAATGAAATGTTGTGTGGGATATGCTTCTTAAGCACAGCTGAAGAAATGGTAGGTGCTGAAAAGATGTGAGACATGATAGATAGGGCAAAGGACCAATGGCATTTTGCCAGTTTGAGATAAATACCTGGCACATCTGTGATATCACCTAGTGGCCTATGATTTAGTTAAAGCATCATAAAGATATTCAGTGTCATAAAAGTAACACTTTATTTAACCTTCCTGTAACAACTTTAGGAACATTAATCTGTTACAGTAGGCTACATGTTTGGCACATAGGAGTGAATGAGAATGTGTAATCAAATATTAAATACATATTTGTAACAATGTAGCTTTTAAAGGGGATGTGATGGCAAGATATAAAATGAGATGGGGGGAACAGAATAGAATATGATTGTGCTTAGTTATAAGTCTCCCAGAATAAAGTCTCCCAGCACATCACAATTCTTTATTTATTGCTTCATGTAGCTTTATGAGGATCCCACGATTTTCCCCCCCATCCCCTACCACCAGCAATGGAGATAAATGATATGTCTAAGCAAAGAAAAACATGTTAAGCCTGTTCCTGGAGTATTTTAATTTTTTATTATTATTATTTTTTGCTGCATAACTCCAATTATGGATTTTAGCCCAGTGTTCAAAATACTTTGTGTCTGAGAACAGTACTGAAGAGAATGCACATTGTACATCCTGATGCTTTAAAAGGGCAGGCTGTAGCATCAGGTCTTGGGATTTTCACTGAGTGCCATTCCCACTCAAACTGTCTCAGAAGGAGAAGAAGCATTCCACAAGCCTTGCCAGGCTTTATTGGGATATGTGCCATATCCATTTCAGTCTGCTTTAGACCAGTTCATCTGGAAAGGTTCAAACCTAATGGACAAGGGCCGGGTGGGAGGGGTTAGGAGACACACATGCAAATTTCAGCAAAATCTTAGACTCCTACCACAGACAATTTGCTTCTGTAAGATTTAGGTAATCATTTTTTTAATATCTGTATATGACAAAGATTTTCTAGGTTATTGCTTTCTTATGCATTTTAGGCATAAAATGAAAAAAACCCTTAATTCATATTTGTACTTCACCTCTGATGGGGAGGCAGCACAAACCTCTGAAGGGGTTCAGATCATTCATATCTTTATGTTCTCTGATCAAGGCTAAAGAAGCTTCCAATATAATCTGTATACTTTGTTACTGTTAGTTTTCCCAGCATACTATGGGCCTCTGTACTGCCTAGATGTTCTGCAACACTACTTGCTGCAGCACTTTTCCCTGCTGCACCCAGCCTTAGCCCTGCCATACACGAGTGTCTGTGAGGGGATCCTCAGAAGCAAGAGTGAGCAAAATACGGCCCACAGGCTGGATCTAGCCCACCAGACTATTTCATCTGGTCTGTGGAGGGCGCCTACCAATTAACTGTATCCAGCCTGGGCACAGCTGCTCCTGCTGTGTGCCACATGAGTTGGAGCCCTGCCCATTCCCACCAGGGCACCACACTGCACTCCCACCCTCACCCTGACCAGAGCACACAGCCCTTGGGAGGGGCTGCTGCTGCCACTGCTGTAGCTGCCCTGGGAACTGCTTGGCTCTCCCAATGGGTAGGGAAACGGCAGTGGGCAGGGGGAAGCTACAGCTGGGTGGGAGCCTGGAGCCATCAGGAGTGTGGAGTCTGGAGCATGGGGCCCATGCCAGGCAGGGTGGAGGGAGTGTGGGGCCTGGGCTGTCCTTTAGCACAGGGCTCTCTGGGACTCATGTGCTGCCGGGAGAGAACCCTGTGCAATGGAGTCAGTGGCCATCCCCGTACCCTGCCAGTACATTCAGCTCCCAGGACTCTGCTGGGAGTGGTGGGGAGACCTGTGTGAGGGAGCCAGACCAGCTGGGCTCTGCTCTCTGTCATCCCAGCCAAGTCCCGGGAGCTGCATGTGGTGGTAAGAAGTGGGGCCAGGACAGTAGCTCCATGGTGTGGAGCTGCCCCACAGCAGCACGTGGCTCTGGCCAAGTCTCAGGAGCCGCTCATGAGTGACAGGGAGCCCTGTGTGATTGAACTGGGCCAGCCTGATGCTGATACCTGCCACCACATGCAGATCTTGGGATACAGCCAAACCTGTGCACTGCCAGGAGGCTCTACCAGATATGAGCCCTGAGGACCTGCTGACTGCAGCTGCTGCTGCTTTTGCCACCAATGGCAACAGGGGCTGTGTGTCATGGGGGCCCCACCTGCATACGCCACCACACACATACACACCCTCCCCCACAGCCTGCCCACACCCCTGAACGACACCCCACACACTCTGCCATACACCCTTCTCACACAACATACAAAAGTAAGACTTTATTTTGAGCTATTATGCAATCATATGCACTATGAAACACACATAAATCAGGACAACATACTTTTTAAAATAAAATTAAAATATGTATAGTAGATGTTTGATTTTTAGTGATTTGTTTTTTTTTCTGGTTCCAAAATGGCAACTCCCTGCCCTCCCGAAAGGAGTACTACCCTTGCAGTCCTCAACAGCTCACCAAAACTCATTAAGTGGACCTCCAGCCAAAATAATTTCCCACCTCTGCTAAGAAGTATTATAATTTTCTCCCACAATGTCTGCACAAGACACAGCCAGAAGACGGTCTTTGTGCCACTACACCTTGGCCTCTTTACTTTGTGTCCAGAGTAGGGAAAGGATCTCAACTCCTCATGTTAAACAATTAGTTAGAAAGAAACATTGACAGCTAGAGCTCCTGATGCACAATTTACTGGCTTCACTTGCATGTCCCGGACATTTTAGTGGACCAATTAAATGCCCCACCCCACAAACAATACTGTATTATGGATTTTGTGTGGAGCAAGCCCTAGCTATCAGGACACTGATAAAAACACATCTTGCCACCTCTCTCCCTAAGACTGACATAATTGTACTGACCCATCAAAAGCCACTGATCACTAATCAACTGTAGAAATGCACCCCTGCAACTCCACCACCCTGGGCAACTGCCCAGTTTGTCCTTAGGCCAGGCTGGCCCTGTTTGTTTGCATAATTTGGCCATTTGTCATGACAGAAATCTTGACTAAAGAATTTTTTTTACCTTTATATTTACTTTTCCTGCCTTAGAAGTAGTTCTCCTAGTTTTGTTTTTCCCTATTTACAAATAAAAGAGGAACAAAGTCCATGATTTGTAACTCACAGGCACTTTGGTCAAATAAGCCTCCTAATAATTACATAAAAGTGTCTGTTCACACAGGTAGCTGTGCATACATGCAGAGCAGAGCTATGTACTGATGCAGTAGGAAAGTATGAGGCCTTTTTTTCTTTTTTGTGAGTCTTCCAAGCAGCACTTCTCAACTGTCATATCTTTGTTCACACAAAAACGTTGTTTTCAAAGCAAGCCAAGGCACTACACCTCAGTCAGGTCTAATTCTGTGCTAATACCATGTATGCACATACACCACACACAGCAGCTGAAGCTGAGTACAACTTGCCCTTCCTAAGGAGCTGTAAGCAGCCACCCGTATCTGTCTGTGCTTAAAATAACAATCGTTGTGTCAGTCAGACAGAGGGTGACAATTCAGGAGATAAACTACCCAGCCCATACCCCCACTTTCATCTGTTATAGAACCTTTTTCTGTTCCTTCCACACTGAAACAGTTGTTTGCTAAACATGTTACATCACAGGCCAGTAAATGTGGCCTATTGCCATATTCATATCTTCCTTTTCTCATGTTCACCTTCTGTCTGCACTACATTAAAGAGAGAAAAATTAGCCAGTGCTTGTTCAGTTTTCTTAGGTGTGGTCTATGGATACTGAATAATGCCAAACAGTCCCAATCCTAGCTTGGTCTGTTATTCTTCTCACATTGAGGAAAAGGCAACCTGTTGGAGTTTATAATGCTCCCAATACAGTAGTTCGTCTCAGCCATGAAATTCCACCATTAGTTATAACAAACTTGATCATGTTCTTATCATGAGAAATGTGACAGATACTGCACAGGTAAATACAATCCCAGGATGTTTAGTCTGAGAGATGAGGAAGTATTAATACCATTTTATAAATGACTTCAGCTGGACTATTGCATTCTGATCTCCCAGGTTTGAGAAAGATGCAGTGTGAGGGGGGAGAATTATGGAAGTCAGTGGTTTTCAACTTTTTCTCATTTGCAGATCCCTAAAACATTTCAAATGGAGGTATGGACCTCTTTGGAAATTTTGACTGGAGGTGTGAACCCCTCTGAATTGTAAGTATGGATATTCAGATATTTGATTGACCCTAGACATCTTTCACAGACCCCTTAGACATAGTCTGCACACCCCCAGGACCCTCCTTTGAAAACCATTGATTTAAGCTAAAGAATAATGTTGAGACAAAAATAAATGAGTTTAAATTGGTTATAAATAAATAGAGACCAGACATTAGAATCTGTGGAATGAGGTTCTAGAACAGCTCCCAATAGCAGTAAGAGGCAAACAACCTAGCCAATTTTAAAGGAATTTGATTATTTATGAAGGGCATTATAAACAAAGCATGGCGCTAGACTAAGTGACCCAGAAAGGCTTTTCTAACCCTATGTTCCATGGCTCCTTTAATACCATTTTGTACCTAATAATAACTTTTGGAGATCTTTAGAATACTCAGTAAAGGCAAAGGTCATCATATACAGTGATTTACATTCATTTTACAACCTCCATTTCAGAAGGATGAAGAATAGATAGGTCACTTCATACAGTCATTGATTTTAGGGCCAGAAAGGACACCTAGATCATCTAGTCTGGACTTCTAAAGAATACCAGCCATAAAATTTCCCCATTACTTCTGTACTTCTGTACATACTGTATGTCATGGTGGACATGCTGTATAAGTTGACCCCATTTCTCTGATCCAAAAAGTTAGGAATTTCATAGATTTGATGTATAGGTTGACCTAACTTTTTGGATCTGAAATATGGGGTCAACTTAAACCAGCCCTGGCGCACCCTCACTGTGGGCCAGGCATCTGGTGGGTGGACATGTGCTCCAGCACCACTTGCAGGGTTGGAGCTGGGCTTGGCACTTGGCTGGTGTGGCCCAGGCAGCATCGCTTGCAGGGGATGGGGCACCGCCACCTGAGCACCGAGCCTGGCCCCATTCTCTGTGAACTGCACTGCCTGGCAATGCCAGTTGAATGCCAAGCCCAGCCTTGTCCCCTGAGAACAGGGTTGGGTTCAGTGCTCAGCTGGTGTGGCCCCATCCCCTGTAAGCACACTATGGAGATGCTGCTTGACTGGGAACTAAGCCCTGCTCCATCCCCTGCAAGCAGCACTGCCTGGCCTACACCAGCTGAGCCCACCACCAGTCACAGGGGGTGGGGCCAGGCTTGGCACTCAGCTGGCATAGCCCAGGCAGTGCTGCTTTCAGGGGACAGGCCAGGCTTGGCACTTGGCTGATGCAGCCTAGGCAACACCGCTCACAGGGGACAGGGCTGGGCTTGATGCCTGTGGTGGGCCAGTCGTGGGTGGTCCTGTGCTGAGCCACCCACCTCACTGCACCCAACTACCTTCCAGGCTCCAAGTGCCTCCCTGGGGGTGCCTCACGTCTGGCTGACCACCCTTCCTGGAGCATACCTGCTAGCCTGGGGGTAACACCACCACCACCCAGGGTCTGAAGTGATCCTGGCTATGTGTCCTCAGGGAAACACAGGCCTAGTAGCCCTTGAGGGTGCTCAACCCACTTCAAGAACTTGGGGTGCATCCCTGAGTCTGGAGCACAAATAGTGGTCTCCCTTAGTCAGCCGAAGCAAGGGGACCCCAAGGCATAATCTAGACCCACTTCCAATAAGTCTCCCATGCTAGGTACAAAGGAGAATTGTATTGGTTACAAGGAGTAGGTTTGAAATAGGGTACAAGGTAGAGCAATCTCAGAGAAATCCCATAGAACAAACAGGGTGGCTGGGTAGCCTTTAATCACACATCTGAGTTACTAAAAGCTATATATCTAATTAGATCTCAGGTAGCTTACTTATGAGTATCATCCAGAGGCAGGTGGAGATTCCCTCTGGAGGAAGGCAGTTTATTGATCATGAGTTTCAAGAGAGAGATCAAGTTTCAGATGGTCCAGTTTCTCTCTCTTTGAGTTTTCATCATGGCTACTGCCCCTCCTCATGGGCAGTCCTTAACTTATGTAGACCTTTGACCTCATTTACCTAGTCCAATGGAGGCCAGAACCTGTTGGTTGCCAGCCAACCAATTTGAAATGCATCACTGGTTGCTGGGTAGACTGGCATTGCTTAGAACAATAGGAAGCCTAAGCCTCCCACCCAGGTATGTGATGCCAGTCACGTAGGCAGAGGGAGCAGGTTTCCCCACTCCCTCAGGAATGTATCCAAATCAGGTTATCTAAAGAGATGGCATGTCTGCCCTCTGCAGGGCCCATACCAGGGCCAGGACCAAATTGTCACAGAGCAGAGTTTTTGGGGAGAGACAGAGGTGGCATTCTGCCACAGTGCCTGGCTGAGTGGCATCTGCATAGTGATGGCAAGGCCCACAGGCCATGCTCAGGTTGGGCCTAGGCCCCATGGCCTGCAGCAACAGGGATGCTGTTGGTAGGTGAAGAAGGTTGGGTCAGGACCAGCCTGGGGTTTGGTGGGGCCCGGGACAAGGCCAGGGCAATGCTGGGGTGGGGGTCAAAAGTATAGGATATGGTGTACAAATAAAGGTTGAATTTTAGGAGTTAAAAATTGGGCTCCAAAACTCAACATATACACCATGAAATACAGTATATTTGGCTAAGACAAGTATTAAAAAACAGTATCCAATCTTTAGATATTTACCTTCCTTACCCAAAGATTTCTCAATAGCAAAAGCAAACATTCTGCTGTAAACCTTTCCTAATACGGGTATTTTCCAAGTTTTTCTAAACATTATGACATCTTATGGATTTACTAAATGGTCACATGTACTGGTAAGGTTCGATACCCCAAAATACCTTAATTTCTTGCATACAACATGAAGCTTCTTCCCGCCACTCCCCCAGGGGCTCCTGGAAATTGGACCATGCATTAAATGCAATGAAATATAGTAAAAGCAGTTTTTGACACTCATCAAGGGAAAGCAAAAGAAAAATCTTTTTCTTCTTCATTCTGCCTTTCAAACACAAAGTATTTATCTTATTCTAGGATGCGCTATATGTGAGAAAATACAGAATTAGTCAAACATGGGTTAAAGGTTCAGACTGCTCAAACTCTTTGGATCCAGCCACTTGGATCATGTCACCCTTATAGTTCTGGTATAGTTTCAACAAAGCAATTTTCCTTTCTGCACGCTATGGACCAACAGGTTTTACAAAGGAACTTCCAAATAAATCATACTTATCTCCTAGAAAACCACAAGGGAGATATAGAGCTATGAAAATCTGTAGAGAAACCCTTTCTTCAATGTCCCCAATCACTTTTTAGGTTTTGAGTCAAGCTCTTAGTGCCCCTGTTTCCTTTTCCTCTTGCTATAGCTTTACCGTGTTTCTGGTCTTCTCTCTGAATTGGCTTATGTGAGAGAGATCACCTTCTTTTTATAAGGTAGCAGTTGCTCCATCACCTGACCCTCTTCAGTGGCTTCATATCCCTCATCAGATGATCTCTTACTTGATTATAAGCCCTCTGGAGTGCACTGGTTCTTCAGGCAGAAGTTAACTAATTATTCCAGGACTAGTTATTCCAGAAGTTAACTAATTATACTCTATTTGAACAGGAAACACTCAAAATTAATGCCTTATGATTGGTCTGCATTGCTAGGCCTTTGCAAATCCCTTTTGGATTCCCAGTCCAATGGAGAGGTGAATGGATTAAAACTGAGGTAAAGAACAATTTACACTCAAAATGGCATTCACAAAACAAAATGTAGTTGTAGTTTGATATACATGTACATATGTAAAGCTACTGATGAGAAAGGTATTTCAGTAAGAAATGTCTACTTAGTATATATGCTCAAGTGACATCAAAATGACAACTAAGTTATGATTTCAGATAAGAATGAATGTAAGATGAAGATTTAACAAGTTAATACTGGATACTCAGAGATTCAGCATATTTATATTCCTAACATTCAAAAGAAAACACAATAATATCTCAAAACAGATCATTTAAGTTGCACTCTCACCCCAACTAACCCTCCTCGTTAGATTTTCAAGTTTCTACATCTAAGTCATTGTCAACAATAATGATTCTGCTCCAAAAAAACTCTTCCAGACATGTTTTTCTTTATAAACTATGTTTAAGAACCTTTCAGGAACAGAATCTCAGGTTGTTTGCATAGTGAACTGCTTGCTTGCCTTAGCCAGCTGCCTTTCTCCCCAGACAAGTTATCCCTGTCTCCTAACAAAGACATTTAATTAAGAATTTGAGTTATTATTGGGGGTGATGCTGGTTGTGGGGAAATGGCACCTGTGATCTCCTAAGAAGGCCAGATTGAACTGGAATGAATTGAACTGGAACTTTACCAACAAACCTACCGTATTTGATTTTCTTCAACATCTGCATTTCATGGCACTCTTTGCAGTGCTTCCCTTAGGGTTCATACAGCCGCAATATCTTGAATAGATTAACAAGCTTTCTTTTTTCAATTCTTTTGGACAATAATATATCATTTTAATGACAATGGCCATATACGATTTCATATTTTTACACAGAAAGTGCTAGTTTGGATCTTCCCAGAAAATATGAAAGGAGTGTGTGTGTTTAGGGAAAGAGAAGGATGGCTTTGATGGGGATTTTGATTATGTTATATATGAGTAAAATGATCTCTTAATAATACAATATGTGCCATTTGTTCTCTGGAATATGTGCAAGTTCTGCTGAATGATTAGTGCTGTCCAAATCATGAAGCAGTCATGTCATGTTTACTGACAAACACTGGGTTACACACATGAAGGATGGCATCTCTCTGACTCTCTGTGGAGTAAGTGGTAGTCAAAAACTCCATCAATCCTTTACATTCTCTTTGAAACACCACATGCTTCCAGATTACTCCATACACATTATTTGGACTTGCATCCTAAAGGCTAGTGAAAAAACAGATGTGGCCATGCTGTGATCCCCTTCCTGTCAACTCAGTAAATGTAAGGGCTTGTCTCAAGATATGATAACAAAGTGATACCAGGCACGGAACTGTAGGTTCTCCTCTGAGTTCTGTCATCGAAGGCTTTGTTACATGATAATTTTGGGTAGCTCCTGGAACTCTTAACACCTGGATTGCCCGCACATAAACACCTGAAATTACTTTTTTTAGGATTCATTAGGTCACCCAAAATTCCTCCTCTCCAAGGGGGGATTATCTCTGACCCATGCTACCCAGCTCATGTTACACTGTGTAGCCACTCTAGGCTTCACCTTAGTGTGAATAGACTCCTACCTTCCCTCCCCTTAGGGCCTGGATCAGTTTCACTGCCTCCCTACTCCCTCCCCTTACTTGTGGCTGCCCATGCTGTCTGTCCTCAGCAGGTGGATACCTGTTGGCCTGGCTTGGCCACTGCTGCTGCCACTGCTGCTCTCTGGGCTGGGTTTAGCATCGAGAAGAGCAGCAGGCAGGGGCTGGACAGGCAGATTAACCCTTCCCTGCCTGCTTCTCTGGGACAGACAGAGAGGGCAGCCACAAGTAAGCAGGGGGAGAGCCCTGGGGACAGGAGGGCATGAGGAAGCCCTAAGGGGGAGGGGGAGGAAGCCTCGGGTGCAGAGTGGGGTGGGGAACCAGGTGAGCCCCAGGGAACAGCAGGCAGGGGGGAAGCCCAGAATGGGAGGTGGCAGGATTCAAACTTTCTGTTCTCCAGGCCCCTGCTGGCCTGAATATGTGACTGCCCCAGACCTAAGCTAGCACTAACACCCATCAACATTTCTGCATCTCACAGTGTAATGTGTAACAAGGCCCTGACTCATTATAAGCCCTTTAATAAGTAATGTTAATATACATTCATTTACCTCTCTATAAAATGCATAAACACTCATCTATTTCAAAGTTCTTTTGCTATGGTTAATTGACTAATATTTGAAAATGGCTTTATGCTAAAACAGTGGTGCTCAATCTCTGGCCTGAGGACCAAATCCAGCCCATGGGGGCCACATCATCTGGTCACTGGGGTTCCCCACAGGTCCAGAAATTTGGCAGTGGGGGAGTGGTGACAGCATTAATTGCCATGGCTTCTCTGAAAAGCAGGACCAGAGGGTTGAGCATCACCGCCCTAAAACAAGAGAAGTAATACTGTACATGCATAACAAGGAAAAACATGCACACAAAACAGCATAAAAAAATTGTAGACCAGACTGTGATTTTAAATACCCAGAGAAAATCCAAAGAAACACCACTGAAGCCAGTGCACTTACTACAATACAGCTAACACTAATGTAGCAGGCTCACCTTTCAGAGCTTGGGTTAAGTCCCAGGCTTGAGATCCTGCTGTTTTGATTGGTGGAGCCCATCCACCAATCAGGAGGCAGCAGGAGAAATAAAGTCACGCCCCTTTCCTAACAGGAGGGGAAGAAGAGCTCCCTTGGACCTGATTGAAGACTTCAGGGGCGGAGCCCTGGAGCATATAAAAGGAGCTGCATGCCCTGCACAAGAGACAGATGCAGCAAAGGAGTCAAGAAGATTAGAGCCAAAAAAAGCTGGGGAGCTCTCCCCCAGCAGGCAATAGGTCCAAGGCTCCTGAAGCTGCCACTGGAGGAGCAGCTTTGGGAGCGGTATGAGACCACTCGGGCTGTTGATGGCGCACAGGGACGGTGCATGGAAATCTGGCCCTGGGGGCGGTGTGAGACTGCTTGGGCTCATCACAGTGTACAGTTCAGTACACAGAGCCCAGGCTTTGGGAGCCGCAAGTGGCGGCTTGAGCCTGCAAACCCAGCAGGGCCTTGGGGACCATAGTGAGGCAGCTCAGGCTCCATCTCCCAGCAAGCGGCTAGGTCCCATGGTGCACAGGCTGGTGCACGGGCCCAAGCCTTGGGAGCCAGGGAGCAGCGGAGGCATGAGGCCCAGCTGTGAGGGGAGCTGGCAAGAGCTTGAAGGGCCCAGCCTGTGCTAAGAGAGCCCTCAATGCCAAGCCAGGGCACAGGGAAATAGTAGTGCTGCAGCATGAGGCCCAGCACCCAGGAGCCAGCAGCAGTGGTGCTGCAGCTAAGAGGAGCTGAGCCCTTGCTGCCTAGAGTGGGGCACAAGGTGGAGAGGAGCCCAGCGGTGCAGGAGAGGCCTGGAGAGACACTGCAGCAGAGGAGACCTCATTGAGCTGCACCCTGACCACCACCACCTGAGGGAGTGTGAGTCACTGGGCCCTTGAGTCCCACAGGGGAAAGAAATTTGGGGAGGGCAAACCCAGACAAGGGGCTGGGTGAGCAGTACCCTCCTAGTCCAGGCCCTAAGGGCAGGGGCCCCTGGTGCTTCCTGGAAACCCCCCAAGGGACCCCATTGGAAGAAGGACTATCTCTTGCCATGGGTCATGGACTATATTAAGGAATAGATGTTATTAAGACTGTTCATGTTTGTGCCTTATATTTTGTAATTGAAATGTTGTATTGTCATGTTGTAAATAGTGTTATTTAGGGTTTGACCTTGGTTATCAGTTAGTGTTCTTTCTCTGTGTGTATACATGTGGCGGGGTGTGTGTGTATATGTGTGTGTGTGTGTGTATGTGTGTGCATATATGTGTGTGCATGTGTGTATATATAGTGTATGTGTGTGTGCATGCATATGTGTGTGTGTGTATGAGATTTAGTTTTATGTTTACATATATTATAACTTAATAAATTGTATATAGTTAAAAATTTTGGGTTTGGGGCTGTAGAGGAAACAGGGATCTGCTTTAAATTCTGGCACCCCCTTCTGCCTACCCATCCTATTCATTTGAGAATAGGGCATACCCTTGGGTGTACCCAGTTTACATTAAAAATTATCTGAGTCTCAAAAAACTGAGACTATTAATGTGACAATACAAGTAGCAACTCCACAACCAAGCAATTAATGTACTGTATTTACCATTTCCAAGGCTCTTATGCAGTTCCTTTGGCTCTTACTGATAAAAAGGCCAGACTGCCTGCAGATTTCTTCAGCCGCTGGATCGTCTCTGGTTGTAGGGCCCAGAGTATCCTCCTATAACTATAGTTACAGTATAGTTCCACTGTAAGTATGCTCTGCATCCTCCTTAACAATGAAGAATGCTTGTAGCCAGACCTCAGGCTAGCCAGCAATCCAGAGAGCCACCCTTTGGTGCACTGCCTGAATCATTAATTAATACTTACTGGGTTTTACTCATAATGCATTTAGAACTGCAATTGTTCAGATGTTTTAGTTATTTTATATGCTCTTTTCTTTCTCTCCCACGTTAATCCGCTTTCATGAGAACAGAAATGAACAGAAAAAAAGCCAGTTATTTGACAATTTAGAAGAAGGGAGAGGGAAACTGTGGCTAAACAATAATGAAACTAATGATGAATGTCATTCAATTAATATTTATAATGTGCAGCAACATTAACAGCAGAATTACCTTATTTTTGTGTGTCTGACAGCTCTTTGGTTGATTAAGAATTGTGATGATATTTTGCATATTTTCATGAAATACTGTATTATTTTCAGAATTATTTTTATCCTTAATTAAGGTGTTGTTTTGAAATCACTGTTTTCTGCCATATGAAAGCTCTGTAAGTGATCAGGTTAGGTATTTTATTTTGCCTGTCACCTTATCATGCAAACTACTAAAAGCAACCCACAGACATTTTCTATGGAATTTATTGGTAGACCCTTCTGTCAAATGGCATGGCCCCACAAACACAGGAAGATTCTCACAGTGATTAGTCAGAGAATTTTTACTCCTTAATTTTACTATTTAATTTATATAACAGCAGTCCCTACAATCCATCAAGGACTAAGACTCTCTTGTGTTAGGTACTTTATGAACATTCTTGCCCCTAAAAGCTTGCAGTCCAAGTATATACCCTGTTCTCTAACACATTTCTAGAAAATGAAGGCTTGGGGAAATGACTTGGAACTGGCAACCTGGGACTCCTTGATATGGTCAGAAAGTTTACAGTTTTTGTATGTGTAATTACTACTGTATTTTATCACATACAACATGCATCTTTTCCCAAACCAGCTGATGGAAATTGGAGGGTATATTTTATGTGAGAAATATAGTATGAGCAGTATTTGCCATTTACTGGGTAAAAGCATAAGTAAAGTCTGCACTGATCCACAGAGACCAAAAAAACAAGCAGGCTGGGTTTCCTACCTGCTGCTAATCAGTGGGCAAGTCTAGATGTGTGCCTGAGTGCTGGCAGGCCTGCAGCTCTTGTAGCGATGGCAGGCACGAACTATGACACCAACACTACTGCACAGTAGTGTTGGTATCACAGTTCGTGCCCACCAGCACTACATCTCTGCAGCGACAAGCTACGTTGCCATTGCTCATCACTATGGTGACATAGCGTCTTGTGTAGATGTGCCCAATTACTCATAACAAGGAAAGATCTTTTCCCCTTAATTCTGCCTTTCAAAACAAGGTATATATCTCATTCCATAGTGCAATTACCTGTGAGAAAATAAGCAATAACACTTTCCTATTTGCTCTTCCGGCTTCCATATCACATCTTTTTTCTTTGCTCATCAAGTCTAATCAGAGTGTAGGTCTAGCATAGAGCATCACAATATGAATTGAAGCCTCTAGGCCAATTATACTGAACCGGAGTGCCCCAGCACCTTGAGGGGCCTTGAGATCCTTTCAGGGGTGCCACAGGTTGTCATGCAATGTTAACACTGTTAGATGTGCAAACATGATTCACAAGAGAAATACAGAGATTTCACATGGGAATCCATAGTGTCAAAAACATTCTGACCTGTTGTGGTCTTTCTGAATTCTTTACAACAGAAGAATTGCTCTGTTGAGGGGGGAGGGCTCTGAACTTTAAAAAGGTTGAGAACTACTGCTTGAAGTACTGTTCAGTTTTAGAAACATGTGTTGAGGAAAGAAGCATTTTATGGAAATGGTGAAATCTGAACAGATTGCAAAACTTTCCCATCAGAAAAGGGATGGAAGTACTCTTTATGTGAATCACTTACAAGTACAGTGGCCAACCTCTAAACGATACAGTGTGAGCATTGAACACAGTGGATTGAACACAGAGATCTATTAGGTCTTTTCAGTCGCTCATGTCAGAAATTCTGAAAGATCCTACACTATGAGCCATGACACTGAATTCCTGCATAAAAATCATATAAAGAGTGAATAGAGCAGGTAGATGTTTTGAAGGCTGATGTACAATGTTTTTCCATTATTACACTTCTGTCTTGCTTTAAACAACTAGGCAATAAAGGACGGATGTGGCAAAGAGAGAAGAGTGTCTGATTCCTTTCCTTCCTCTTTGGATGACATTCAGATGCCAGGCTGTGAAAAAAAAATCTTCTCATAACTGCATCTGTCTCTTTCATGAGCTCCACAGACAGCTGGGGTGACGTGTTTTGGAGCTACTTCTGCATCTTTATTTTCTTTACCATCCTTCTTTTTATCTTCCAAAATAACATTCGGAGATGTTCTGAGACATTTACATTTATTTAGGTGCTTTAAAATAAAGCCTGTCAAATTATTCATAAAGATCCATTTAAAAAGAATCCAGTTTTCTCTATTGTTTTGCTTCCATTTTTTAAAGAAGAAAGTAGTCAGTAGGAAAAGAAGAATAGTTCAGGATTTAGAGCACTTGCTTTGCACTTGGGAAACCCTGCTCTGTCACTGACTTCCTGATAGGCAAGATACTTAGCTCCTCGGTGCCACAGCTCTCCATCTGTAAAATGGGGATAATAGCACCTCCCTATCTCCATGGACACTGTGATACTAAATATATTCAAGACTGAGAGACAATCAGATACTATGGTATTACAGTTAGATAAAAATCTAAGCTAGGTAGCCAGGTTTAACTTTTGAGTTAGTAACCCAGAACCGACACAAAAATATTCTAAACTCATCTTTTGTATTAAGTATTCTGCTAATGTACAATTCATGCTAACCAAGTGGGGGCTTCAGTGTTACCCATGCTGCACTGTGGCTGTGCAGCAGAAAGAAGTGGCAGAAGGGAGAAATGATGGCAGCAACAGTGGCCAAGTCCTGGCATCAGCCCACCTTTGACCCAAGCTGCATAATTCCAATACACTCCCAGAAAATGTTGCCAACCTCTGATCTAGGTAATTATACCCGATTGTTTCTGAGGATGCAAAAAAGCTTAAATATAGGCCTGTCGGGAACTCTGCAGTCCAAACGGGAAGTGCTACCTTAACTTAGGCACCTACTAGTTTTTTGTGACTTGTGGCACAAAGCAAATTTAATTTCTTTTTGGAACTTACTCATCTAAATGCCCTCTCAGCCCTATTTGGATCACACCCAAAGATACTTAAGTTGCACCCATATGTGGTGCCTTCTAGGGCTGTGCAAAGCTTTGGATTGCGATTTGGAGTCAGAGATGATTCAGGCAATTCGGAGCCTGAATCTATGAATCCAAATTGAATCACTAGCAGCTTTAGGCTTTCTGAATCGATTTGGAGCCATAGGGTATAATGGGGAATCAATGAAATATCTATAACTTTGTTGTTTGTTGGCTGATTTGGATGAAACTTAAGGTGAGGGCATGAAGCATGCCAAGATTCAAGCAAGGAGATAGTACAGGGTTTTCTAGGAAACTACACCTCAAAGTCCTGAAAGCAAAACTCATGTTGCATGTGTGTGTTAAGCCACAGTGGGGTGAAAACTGCAGGAATGGTACCTCTTGCTGAGTCCACAAAGCCTGCCAACTTTCACAGAGATAGATGCAGGGGTTTCTGAAAAACTGCACTTCAACTGCTGACAAACAAAACTCATGACATAGGTGACTGTGTGTAGCAGAGCAGGTAAGAGTGCAGGGGTGCCTGGGATGTCAGATGTCCGGCAGGTCGCAGTGTGTCAGAATGCCACTGTGTCTATTGAGTCCATGAGTTTCTGTACCTACTACCTAGGAAGCTGATGAGGTGCAGTTCATAGGCCCAGCTCTAAAAAGCGCTACCACCCCTGCAGTTTTCACCCCACTGTGGCTTAACACATACACGACACAAGTTTTGCTTGTCAGCAGCTTGAGGTGCAGTTTCCCAGAAACCCCTCCACCTATCTCCTTGAAATTTGGCAGAGTTCACGCCCTCAGAAGGGACTACCTTCCCTGCAAGTTTCATCCAAATCAACCAAAAAGCAACAAATTTATAGCTATTTCATTGATTCCCCATTGTACCCTATGGCTGAATCTCTGAATCTCTGAATCTCTCCAAATTGGCTCTGAATCCTTTCTGAATTGATTCGGCTGAATTGAATTGGAAAAGCAGTTTGAATCTCCAAATTGAATCGGCCAAATCTGAAACCAAATCGAATAGTTGCCTATTCGTACAGGCCTAGTGCCTTCCTAATTTTCATTGTTGACCATTGTTCACAGTAGAAACCTATAATTATGATATTAATAGACCTATTAACACTAAAGAAATGGGGCCCACAGACTTTTGAGCTTTTCATATAAACTATTTCCCCTCCTTATTTGGGGTCTTTGTCACGTGTGGTGTCATGTATTAAGGCTCTGCATTTGGATGCACATGTGAGAGGAGAATCTAAGTGACCCTGTCAGTGCTTCACTAACCCTGCTGCACTAACAGGAGGAAGAAAGAATCAACATTTAATACAATTTTTATTATACCAGATCAGTTGAAAGGCTCTCATTGACTTCAAAAGGAATGGAATAGAACTTCCTGATATTTCTGGCCACAGATCAGTTAAGCACATAAGCGCAGGCTTAACTTGGATTTCAACACAGCTTTAGCACTCTCCTAAAATGGGGTCTCTAACATTTAAGAACAAGACCAAGTAAACTAGTTAGAAAAAATAAAATAAGCATGTGACTCTCTTGCTCAGTCTAAAACCAAACCTCAATTTTTACTTTTTCTATTCTTCAGATTCTGCAATATTTAGTTAAATTTGGTTCTCCATTACTATTCATTTTCTCATAATGTCTTTTTCCTGGATTGAAGTGAAAGTGTCATAATATGCAACAAAGTAAGATTTGGGACTATTTTCTCCCAGACTCTTAACAGAAAGTACTGGATCTTTGAACAGATTTCCAGTAATCTCTCTAGAGATTTCCAGCCCAATTCTACAAGCCTAAATAGTATAGAAAAGTATCAAAATTGTAAGCTGTTTATTTGAAATAGTCTACAGTCCAAACTTTTTGCAGTTTCCCCCCATGGCAACTAAGAACAGCAAAGGTTTCTCTTTTTTTTAAAGAAAAGACATGTGGAATGGAATGTGATGACCAGCAAGCAATAACAAATGCAAGAGAAATATTAGTTTCAGCTAATTGACTGAAACAGTTAGATCCCTTTTTGGTCATGTTTTGAAAGCCAAATGAAAGGGGCAACATTCTGATTTAAATTGTTTAGGAAAAGAAAAAAATAATAAGAAAAGCACACTGTGTATTGAAAAAAAGTCTAAAATTTCCCTGACTGTAAGTATGCTAAGTAGTGCAGAGTTCTCCAAATATGGACTTAGTAGTTCAGAGGGGCATGAGCCAGGTCTCATGAGTAAACAAAATAAAAATACCAGAGGGAATGTTTTAATAGCTACTTTTAATTCCCAGCTTAAATAGATTCTTTGCTTAATTTGTTAAAGTCTGAAGCAGTGTTGGGCTGTTAGATGTTTTGGATGTGTACTATTGTGCACACTGAGCCTGATTCTTTGTTCTATTATGCTACTTTTACAATCTGTGAAATTCCCTTGAAATCAGTGATGTTACATTAGTATGAAATTAATAAACAAAGCACTGAATCAAGTCTATTATTTCCAGCAGGCTGTCTTGTAAATAAACTTTTTAACCAATGGAAAATCACCCCTTTTCTAACAAGTGCAACACAATATGATTTGAAGCTCTGTGGAGTCTATTCAAAGGTCCGTTTCCTGAAGATTCCTCAAAAAGCATATTCAACTATTAGCTAAAAGAAATAACATACACAATGTATTGATGTGGGACTTGGGAGATCTGTATTCAATTCCTGGCTCTGTTTTTGGTCTCTGGAATAACTGGAGCAAGTCACTTATCCTGTTTGCACCTCATTTTCTCCAGTAGTAAGATGAAGATACTGATTTCCTTTGTTAAGTTATTTGAGATCTATTGAGGAAAAGCACTGCTGAACAACTAGCTGTTATTATTAGTAAAACCAAGCAACATGCAACAAGATCTCCAGAGTTCCAGGTGCTGGGCTGGTTGGGGGTGGGAGGTGGGTAGCAGACTGCTGCCTGGAGCAGCAAATCTGCTTCCAAAACCCTGCACTTGTAGATGCCTGCCTAGGGTAGGTTTACTTCAGGGTAAATTACTCAAAGTCTCTGAAGTGTGTTGTATAGTTGCATGTCCATATGTCCAACCATATGTATGATTGTCATATAGGAAGTTTTTTGAGTTACAGACTGCAGAATTTTACCACTTAAGCATACCAAGAAGGCCACTGACACTTAGTTATCAACCAGATTTTCTTCTCAGCTTTTTTAGTACATGAAACCAGCCACAACCACTGACTTTTTGGAGAAATGGAGTAAAGCAATGGAATTGCCTGCCCTTTGGGTCACAAAAAGTAGAAATCTATAGGTTCTTTACAGTGAAAATTTTGAAGAGAAGAAGATCACTGAAGGAATTATTTTTACTAAGTATCATAGTTTCGGTTTTCTCCCATCATCATCTTTTTCTATTATTTCAGCCCTTTGGTCCTTTTTCCAAGTCAGCTGATGATGACATGATGACTGAGAACACTATAGACATAACCTACCTTTCCCAGATATAAGAAGCTGCTGAATAAGCACAAAACAAAGCTAGAGTGGAAGAATCATGAGGACCTGAGTCATGGATTTCTTTCAGTCCTAATATAAATTACTTCCTGCCTCTTAACAGGAAAAAAAATGTACCACAGAATAAGCCCTGGCACTTCGTAAGCATATATAAAGCTGGGAAATCTGAAAGCAATTTCTTCCATAAGATATGCTATTTAAATAAATTTTATATACAATTTATTTTTGTATACCTATTGGAAAATTGCTGATTTTGCCATCACTAATTACAGTGCAGCTGATCAGATGTGCACAGTCTTTTAGTAGATTCTAGCCTGCATTCTCTTTCCAGACTGAGTCTAATGGTGCTAACAAGGGAAGAATTGGTTCTTTACTATGTGTAGGAATTCCTAGCAGAGCTGAGGATTAAATATGGCCATTTTAAACAGATTGGCTTTTCTTTAAAGTGATGTTAGCTAAACAAAGTTATCATTTCCTATCACAATATTTATGTTTGCTACTAACTCTTCTGTCTCCAAGCTCCTTGCTAGTGTGAGATGGTGACTAGAAGGGAGGAAAGTCTACATTTTAGGTCTCTTTTATTTATGAAACACTGAAAGAAGGATTAGGTAGCATTAATTCATCTTACAGTGTTTTCACAGGGAAAAAAAACTTGGCAAAAGAACATATTACGAGGGCTCAGTCAGCCAGCTCTCAGAACTGTAGTGCTATTTGCCCTGGGCCAATTATATTTTACACGATAAACACACCCAATAATTAAATAATGAATTGGTTTCTTTTGGAAACTCTATAAAATGTCATGGACTGAAGAATATTTATCTTGCCTCTGTGATTCCTGCTGAAGAAACATCTGGTTCTTTTTTCTTCAATCAACATGAAGCCTGAAGGGGCCCAAGTTCAAAACCAATTATATTTTATATCATTTATGAGCATTATGAATTGACAAATTTAACATGTAGGAATATGTGATCCCACCCTCCCCATCCAATTTATATTGATCCTATTTTCAGACAACCTAGGAAAGAAAGCTATTGCAGATTGATAAAAGTTGTTGACTGATCTGTTGATTCCCAGACCTTCATCTCCCTGGGGGAGTTTTAGCTTTGCAAAGTTCATGTTTATACAGTTCTTGTTCTGACATAAAAGCTGCTGCTGGATTGTGTTTCCCTTCTACAGGGATGATCATCAGGGAAAAACCCCAGAAAGTGTTTCTTTAGTACACACCTTGCAGGAAGTCCTTCAAAAGAATTCAGCCTTCATCCAGGAGGCAGCTTTATCAAAGATAAGAGCATTTTTTCTATTAAAAATAACTTTTAATTTGAGGGGGGAAAAACACTTTAATGGAACAAAACCTACAGATGCAAGTACTGGCCTGTATAATTTTCCATGTCACATATATATAATACCTGTTTTGACATGCTGTGTTTCAAGTTTCACTACTAAAGCACTGCATGGGATTGTGCCAGAATAAGTACTTTTGACAGAGCAGGGAGGCCTGTTACTTCCGTATGCAAGGAACTCACTCACACCACACAAGGCAGGTGTAATGCATCTCAACACACTATCAGATCCTGCCGTCCTACGAGATTCCATGCGCTGACCTGGATCAAAGACTCCATGGTTAAATACAGGTGTTCAAGAAGCCCGAGGCAGAAGTGCTCTAACTTCCACTTTAAGTGCCCAAGAACAAACAGAAAAATGCTAGATCTTTGGTGGGCCAGGGCTTGGAGTTTGCCTGCACAGGCTGAGCCCAGAAGGCAGGAGCGACTCTTGCATGTCTCCCAGCTTGCTCCATGCGCTCCCCTGGCTGCTGAAGACTCCTGACTCCGCCACATCCCTAACTCCTTGCTGCTGTGACTTGCACATGACTTCATTTCCCAACCTGCAAGCCCAAGCAGGGAGACACAAGAGCTACAGCAAGTTCTGCTGGTTGCCCTGTGTGAGTCTCACTGGAGGCTATGGAGCATCATGGCCACCTACCTTGACCTGATATGACAGTGGCGGGTTGTAGCATGTACTCCTATGGCCATGAGCCACCAGTCAGCCATCGTGCGCATGGCCACCTGGTACACCCTGCACCCATCAAGTGCATACGTGTGTCCTAGATACCTCTGTTTTTGTGTGTGCATGCACACACATGTATGCATGTATATATCAGATGCCTGGGTATTCTGTGTGTGTATGTGCACATATGCATGTGCACACACACACACACACCCACACATACACACAGAATCCAGGCATCTGGGACACACACACATAAAACACAGGCATTTGGGGCACAACTAGGCCACCAACTTTCACACAGCCAATGAAAACCATGTCCACATCTTGTGCAACTCCATTCTTCAGCCTGTTGGAGAGTTGGAGATGTCCAGGTATAGAACCCGGGACTTACCCTGGCAGGAAGAGCCAAGCAGTTGCAATAAGGGTTCCCATGTGGGAATGAATACTTCCATCACGTGTCCCTTTCCAGGACTGGAAAAGAGGGAGATAGGAGGCTGGTCTAGTTTTATTGACAAGCAGACATTTTGTTATTATTCCTGCTGCACCACAGCTGCAGCAGTTGTTAGACATATCTGTGTCATGTCTCCTGTCCCTAATCTGAGAGTGCTTTCTTGCCAAAACTGCTGTTTGCCCTTTACCTGCTGACCTCATAAACACTATCGATGCCTTTCTGTGAGTGCTTGGGAGGGGTGGGGATTGTTTACACATAAGCGCTTAGGGTAGCTGCGCTTAGACTCCAATTTCCCATTTAGAGCAGGGGAGCATGGCCTTGAGAGAAATGGCAAGGAAGTGTCAATGAGACAGATTTATAATCCCAGTGAATAGGACATGCCCAAGAGCAAGGACAGGGGAGACCTGGTGCCTTGGCCTAACTCCAGTCTTCTGTAGGGGAGGGAGGGGCAGGGAGAAAGCAGGCGATTCACCTCCCACTATACCTAAGCATTCCTGGCCCCTACCTTCCAAGCCCCAATCCCTTTGTGGGCTTCTTGGCCATAATGGCCTAAGAGAGGACTATAACCACAGGAGGTAGACTGTGGCAGGTTTGGCTTCCTCATCTGCCCCTTACTTTCTCCCCCTTCATCCTCAGGGGCTCTGCATTTCCCCCAGGGCATGGGTCCCCATCATGGTAGCATGGAGCTGGGGTGACCCTTACCATCATGGGTTGCATAGCATCCTCACGCATGGCTTCACTCATCAAGAGAATCGTTGGGACGACTGGCCACAGATCTTGTGGGTTGTGCTAGTGCAGCAGCTGCTGTACATTATTGGTTGGGGCTGGTATAGCACAATGGTTTGAGAGCACTTGCTCTGGAACAGCTGGTGGCCCTGTGTGGGGAACAGTGTCCTGGGGCCTCCCTGGACCCCCTCCTCCATTTCCTCACAAAAGCCTTCAGATGGACTAAGAAAGTGGAGTGCTCTTTAAATATTTCAGACAAGATTTTGCTTCCTAATTTACATCCACATACATACATAGCTCTTATTCTCATTTTCTTCACAGCTGTACAGAACTCAGTGGCTTCACCTAATAAGCCTTAGTTGGCTTCATTCGTCCGTGATTTGCTGTCTTTTCTCCCTTTCCTCCCAAACTGTAGAATTTCCGAATATTTGTAACTGCTCTTAATGATTACCCAGCTGCAGATTGGATTTTCCCAAGCTCAGGCTAGTTCTCTAAGTCATTGCTTGGGGATGAAACAAAGTCAGGCTAGAGATGTACCTTATAGACTAAACAGTACCATGCAAAGACCCAATCCTGCTCCAGCTGAAATCAAGGGAAAACTACCCCTGACCAGTGAGAGCAGGATCGGGCCATAAATCCTTCAAAAGTGACAAGCCCAATGTCAGGTTTGAATATTACTACATTTCAACAACTTGCATGTGACTGAAGCTGGATCCTTGAAGGTTTTCAAAACCCAGCTAGACAAAGCTTTGGTTAGGATGATCTAGTTGGGGCTGGTCCTGCTTTGAGCAGAGGGTTGGGATAGATGAACTCCTGAGGTCCCTGCCAACCCCAACTTTGTATGATTCTATGATGGACAATGTAATTCCAGCCTTCCTACTTAAATCTCCTTTTCTGTTTCAGTTTGCCCTGGCATTGTTCACTGTCTTTTACTCTTTTGGGACCCTGTTTTCTGTATTCCACTATGTGATGATGGGAGTTATACTGAACCAAGTGAAATAAAATCCTTATGTCAATTTGTTAATTTAGGGAAATGTTTTAAGTTTCCTTTCCTGCCTTTCTGATCCATGCATGTATTCAAGTCAACACTGTTTACTGATTAAAATAACCTGAGATTTTACTATAGCTGGCCTTGCAGAGGACAATTACCTTTGGATGAGTGAACTGGATTCTATCCTGCCTTGTGCATTTATCAAAATCAACAGCGAAGTTCTCCTTGCTGAATATCTATTCCTGGTGATGCAAGAGGAGTTGTTCCGATCTATTTCACAGGATCTGAGTCTTTCTACCACACTTCTCACACCATTCACTTGTCTGGCATTAGCCTCTGCTTCCTCGTGACAAAATGTCATGCTTTTGGAAGCAAGAGCCTTTGCAAATCCTACCAGCTAGACCAGATTTCTTGGTATCTTTGCTTCACTGACTCTAGCACTGGCTAGTAAATGTTTGGAGATGTTGCTTGTCCTAAATTAGTTTCTGGCTAGCCATCTAAACCTTTTTGCTGATGCATGGCTGCATATCAGTTCCCAATGTCACACAGCTAGAGCCATATTATTCCTGCCTCATTTCCAACTACTAAATTATATTAAATGACAGCTAAAAATATGCTGAATACTTTCCTAATGTTTCTTTTCCATGCAAGCAATTGCTGTGTTGCCACAGTGACATGGAAGAAATGGATTGTACATTTTTGTATGGTATGTGGTTCATACTCTGAAAAAGTTAAAGAACCTCCATACTAAACTGACTAATCTGCTATAAAATTCAATTTATTTTAAAGTAATCTTTGTACAATTGTACAAATTAAGTAAATTTTGGAACTGTCCTACAACTTGAAAGCTGCTGAAGCAATATTGTCATAAACATTCTCTTTCAGGCAGACAGTAACCAAAAATATTGATAAGTGCAAATCTTTGCTTGAGGTAGCATTTCAGCAAAATGTTTCTTCCAGAAGATCAGCATCTTTCTGATCTGGCAAAAATAGCACAATTAAAGAAGAGGCAAAAAATTCTCTGATCTAATCTACTGCCCGTGAAATGTTTTCAGTATTGAAAGTCAGAGTTTGGTGGTGGACAAGCACAAGCAGTTTACAAATGAAGTTATATGTTCTATAACCACCATTCCTTACTGAATTGTGTCTGTATGGCATTGTGTCTGGCATTGTTGCCTAATAAATCAAGTGTTCCAAGTCTTGCAGTATAGCCCTATTTAAGATTGTCTTGAAAACTTCTCCGTACTTCTTACTAGATGGTACTGGACTAAATGATTTCCTGAGGTCCCTTTCAACTCTAATTTTCTATGATTCTATTATTTATGTTGGCTTGGTTTTGAAGCAAAGAGTAGCCTGATAGGTAGGCTCTAGTCCTGATTGACAGAAATTTGCTTGAGTCAGTACTGAACCATTGCCATACCAAAGTGTGGATATGCTAAGATTCGGAAAAGATTTTCACTTCCCTGCACTCCCTACATCCAAATGAAATCAAAATGAAACATAACTAGTCCTGTCATACTTTGCTGCCTGGAAAGTTTCAAAAGTGTACCTGGAAAATCAAGCACTATTTTGAATTGGTTCAATGTGAACTGGTTCAGTGCTATGTGTGGACACCAAGCACTTCATGACACAGGTGTGGGGGATCTACCAGAAAGCCCACACTTCGTTGCTTCTCACCACGTACAGCAACTGGCTACTCTGGTACACAGCCAGAATGCTATTGCCCCTTTTTTTCTCCTTTCATTGGGATTTCTTTTCAAAGCGTTCCCTTATACTGCTTGTTCAATAAAAGTTATCTTCCTAACAACCAGCAGTGTCCTCATTCCACGCTCCCCCAGAGATTGCTACTGGATATCAACCCCTCCTTATGCTTTCCCCAGCCCCTGGGAACCAAAAAGCATTGGTCCGAGTACTTTCCCACCCCACCCCACCCCACAAGCCAAGTGAACACACTGCACACTTCAGTCAATTGCAGGCTACTGCAGCTTACCACGTTCATGTTTAGGGAAAAAGGAAAGGAAAAAAGTAAAAATGCCCCCAGTCACAAGTCACACACTCCCCTGGGATCCTCCCCAAGCACTCCAATCCTCACTCACACACTCTGAAGCAGACATGGTTGGGTGCTCATTGCCACACCCTGGTGACAGAGCCACAGCACTTCATACTACTATGAGCTGCTTTCCAATCAGTGATATTTGGGCACAGTTCAATTGTTACACGTGTCTGCACAAACTGCACTGGTCCCAAACACAAAATAGCTGTAAAAGGAGCATTTGCCAACACTGCTTTTTATTTAATAGCTCAGCAGTTAAAGTACTTGCCTGGCTATAGTAGAGCCAGGTTTAACTCCATCCCCTACTTGAACAAATGTGAACCCATCTTTAACCACCAGTCTCTAGAGTGCCCTGGGGTGTGTGTAGACAAAATGGGTGTTAATGTTGAGCACTTGAACTTTTTAATCCAGCTTTTTTTTTTTGGTGCAGCACATCTGTGTTTGCATGACATGGTGTTCATGTTTCCATGACAGGGCACTTTCGAGTGAGTTAGGTCTCCTGTGTCATTCCCCGCAGATTTCAGTAGCGGGAGTAAAATACCAATCTACACCCCCGTAATGTCTTTCCTAATGTATTACAGCAGGAGGTGCATGTATACACACACACACACACACATGTCCCTCTCACTGGGAGTCTCTCCTGGGCACGATCACCCCAAGAACCTTGTCACTTGCACCCACCTATGCTTAGTCAGTTGGTCTGGTCTCTCTCCATCAGTACACAATCCCAAAGACCCCATCACAATCCTCATTCCAAAGATAAGTCACATGAATCCTCCCCTCCCATTCCTTTTCCTTCCCATCCCACCATGTTATAAATATATGTGCTTTTTCTTTTATTTCCTATATGATACCTTTTATGATATCATAAAATTGTCAGGGTTTAGAGTAGCAGGGTGTTTGTTGCTGACCAGTTGGTTGGCGATTGCTGTCGATGATGTTGGTGGTGGTGGCAAGCTGGCAAGCTCTTCTGCTTTTTTTTTTGTTCTGGTGTTTTTGGACTATACTTCCCAGCTCATTAATCTTTGTACAGTTTTCAGTGGGGAAACTGCACAGTGAAGCTTTGAGTGCTATTTGATGTCCATACCTCTGCAACACGCAGCTCAAAAAAGGACACGGCAACATGCTCCATGTCACCTTTGATAAGTGACACCTCACACTTGTCTGTGCCCTAAGGGTGGCAGGGTCACACTAGGGGGCACAAATAGAAGTGACCACCCCAGGCACAGTGCTTTGGGAGCCCCATGGAGCGGATGGGGCAACTCCTCAGCACCGCCATTGGCCTTGCATCTGGATGCCCACCAACTCCCCTCCCCCACCCCTGCTGCTGCCACAGGATTGGCTCTGCATGTGTGTGTGTGGTGGGGTAATTTGCTCAAGACCCTGCACCAGTGGCATACTGTGGGTCTCTGGTGCCCAGGGGCTAAGCCCAGGGTGCCACTGCCCTTGCTCCCACATGCCCTAGGCCAAGCCACCTTTAGCAGTGGCCTCAGCAGTGGGGGAGAGGAGCAGAGATCAGTGCAGTGGTGGCACCCCCAAGCACCTGCCAATGGTGCCCCTTTGCATCCGTGCCCACTTCTGCACCCACTGCCATTGGTACACCACTGCTCTCCACCCTGATAGGGTCACCCTGATAGGGTGGAGAGGGGAATGCATTGTTTAGTCCAAATTTATTGTAAACAGGGCTGGTGGAATTTTATGGGTGTGAAGGAAAGTATGCAAGGTGCACAAGAGGCACCAGTATAAATTCCAATGCTCTTTCTATCCTTCCTCCAGTTTTTAGATCCCTTTCCACTGCTAGCCACAGGCTGGTCAATCCCTGTTGGTGTAACAAGAGGCAAAAAGAGAAAGGAAGAAAAAGAAGGTGAAGAGGATGACAACACTTCCTTCAGGAGTCTCTCAATAACTCAATTATGCATTATAATCATAGTTGACTTTCATCCTATAGACTTACAATAACAGGTAATATTAATAATAGGAGCCCATAATAATATTAATTCCAATAGTAATATATTAATAAGAGTTTGTAATAATATTAATGATGATTTATTAATGGTCAACAATAACTGTAATGGTTCAATTCCTTATCACAGCATTTCAAAGCAGGTAGATCACCCCAACACCTCCAGCTGCCTCTTGCAGCATGCACAGTACACATCCTAGGCACACATCACACACATCCTGGGCATCCACCATATATATATATATACACACACACACACACACACATGCACACATACACACACACACATATATAGACAATATATGATATAGACTTATGTTATATAGATTTATAATTACAGTTTGGTTCATTATGATGAGAAAGCAGACACTGAGCATAAGGCAGGTGATTATGTGCCCTCTCTCCCTAACTCTTTCCCCATGGTGTGAGGTGGGAGGGGTGGTGATTGCCCATCTCCTGGTTACTGGCCATAATAATGAGCAAACTCCTCCCTAGGTCCCTCTATTCCCTTGACTGGGCCTCATGGCTTGGGGAGAAGTATCTCTTTTCTGGAAAGTACCAAATTCTGAGCCTGATGCTGCATCAGGAGGAGAGCAAAGCTTTCTTCTCACTCTCCACCTTGGTTGCTGGCCAGGCCACAAATGCAGCTGAGGCTTGAGTTTCTTCTTTGAATAGCAGAGGCTTTCTTCTTGGTTGCTGGCCAAGCCCTTTTTCAAGTTCCCTCCCAGGGTCCGTGTAGTAGGTCCATGCCTGCACTCTGCACCCACCACTCTGTCTCCTTGAGTTTCTTCTCTGACTTGCGGAAGGAAGATTTTAAATAAATAAGGATAATAGAAAGTAGTATAATAGAAGGGGGGGGATTTTCCTCCTCAGTGCTTTAATAAATACTGTAGCACTGGGTTACAATAAAATATTGTAAAACCTCTATAAAACTATACTATAGGCACCAGCCCGCCTGCCTTCCTCTCTCTCCCTATCTGTCCATTCATCCATTTATCCATCTCTCCCTCCCTCCCTAAGCTTTGTGACCAGCAAAAATTGGAAAGTTACTATGTAATGGATATTAGGTTGGCTCAACTCAGCCAGCCAGCTGAGCCGGGCCATGCATCTCCATCTGAGGGGGCCCCTTTGGGACCATGCCTATGCCACCCTCCACCTTTACCCAGCTGTCTTCCTACTGGGACACTTTCAGTAACCAGGAAGGGGGGCTGGCTGCCTGCTTGCCTCCCTCCCTCCCTCCCTAAGCTTCGTGGCCAGCAACAATTCGAACGTTACTGTCTGTAACAGTTATTACCTACATCCATTTTCACCTGAGGAAAACCTCCTGGGGCCCCTTTGGGACCATGCCTGGGGCCTCCCTCCCCCCACCCCCTGATTCACACAACCCACCCATCTTCTGGTGGGGAACATTGTACCGCATTGCTAAAGTCTTTATAGAGTTGCTAAGGCCCTGGGATGTCCATGCTTACTGCTAGGGGTGGGTGGGGTTGTTTAGTCTTTCTTGCAAGAAATGCTGGTAGCACACTAGCACTAGCCAAGTATTCAACCTCCCTCCATCCAATAACAGTCCACACTGCAACTCTTTCCAGTAACGCCATGACTATAAAAGTTGTGCGGTCATCAGCTCTCCGAAAACCACCCCACCCACCTCCCATTGGCCATGCATGCCAATTCTGCCTATCAAAAAAAACCCCATAACACCTATATAGACCAAATATAAAACTTTATTCACCCATCTTCTGGCAGGGAACATTCCCTGTCCCCAGACATTCACTGCTGGGACACAGCCAGTAACCAGGAAGGGGGGCTGGCTGGCTGCCTTCCTGCTGGCCTCCCTCTCATCCTCCCCCATGCAGCCCTCCATCCTTCAACAAGTGACACACTACATGTGACTGGAGAAAGGGAACATTCACACTTATTATATGACAACAGTTGCTTGATAGTAGTAATACTGAGGGGAATATCAAGGGATTATTCAAGGGACCTTGGGAGCATATTGTGAATTAGTATTTTATCCTATTGTATTGCATTTACTGGCAATGGCTGTAACATCTTTAGAAAAAAAATGTATTCACCAATTGACTACCAATGGCCTTGTTGAGTAAAACAAAAATGTGTATACTGTTTTAGCTTTATTGTGATTTTGCAATCTAATTAATTGCAATTCAATTCATTGTGAAAAAAATTAAGATGAGGTAGAAAAAATGCTGATTTGTACTTGCTCTTGCTTGATTTCAGGGCATGGACCTGGGAGCAGGGGAGCGGTTTGCGGCCAGCCAGGGGTGCGAGTGCAGTAGCTTCCCAGGCTGAACACAAAGCTCGTCAGGACCCATATTTCAGATTGGTTGGCCTCCCCTACTGGCATCTCAGTAGTATGTCTGGGGATAGCCATCTGCTGCATAACACTTCTGGCCTTTCTATAAGGGAGCAGAGTGCTTTTTGAAACCCTGGCCTTGGCTGATTACCAGTTCCCTGCTAGGGTGACTCCCTGAGGTAGATGAGACCCATCTGGTGAGGACATGCCAATACCTAATGTAGGGCCCTGGCAGAACTTTTCTGGTGCTCTCACTTGAAATGTAAAGAAATTTCTTCAATTTGGATTAAAAAAAAACTGTTTTGGAGCTGTGGCAGCAGGCATTAGCCCCAACTCACCACCCCCACTCAGCGATCATGCATATGAAATGCACAGTAATGCATTAAAGACTTGCTCAAGTCTTTAAAGACTTGCTAAAGGCTAAAGGCCCTGGGAGGTCCATGCATGGAGAAGTTTTGCAGATTGCCTGCTTGCTGCTGGGGGTGGGTAGAGTTGTTTAGTCCTTTTTCTTACAAAAAATGCTGGCTGCACCCTAGCACTTAACAAGCATTCAACCTCCCTCCAATAACAGTCCACCCTGCAACTCATTGCAACTCTTTCCAGTAATGCCATGACTCCATAAAACTCCACAAGCAAAGCATCCCCATGCTTAGGCAAGCAGGGCCTCCAAAAACCACCCCACCCATCCACACCTAGATTGGCCATGCATGGTAACTCTGCCTATCAAAGAAAACATGACACATATATAGAGCAAAAATAAAACACTTTATTCAAAAAAGAGGGGTAATAAGTGATAATTAAATTAACAAAGATTTTAAATAAATAAGGATAACAGAAAGGGATCTTCCTGCCCAGCACCTTTACCATATAAAATATACACAACTGCAAGAACTGCAGATCTGCAAGATACATTTTCCACTCTTCTACAAATCTGCATTTTTGAATTTTACTGGTTCCTCCAGTGAGTTCTGCCTGCAAAAGTTTTCTGCAGGGAGGGGGAAAGAGAAATAACAGGAAGAGGAGAGGGGTTTGGAGCATAGTCAAAAACTTGGACTTTTGCCCCTGCCCCCCTCCACACACACATACACAATGTCAGTGGGACATATTACCTAAATATCACCCAAGAGGCTGCATATCCTGGGCATTGGGTCTGTCAGGCAGTGTCCTACCCCTGGACTATTGGTCATGGTTCTGCAATGGAATGGAATGAAGTTCAGAAGGTCTACAGTATTGAAGGAAGTCATGTAGCCACTCACTCCAAAGTTTCAAACTACTTGCAAAAAAACTTACCGTTATGGTGATGCTGCTGGAGCTGCCTTTGAGAGCTATGCCCACTGAAGTGGCAGCACACAGCAGGGGGTGTGGGGGGGCACAGGCGAAGGGTACATGGGCAGGGTTGGGAGGACAGGAGGGTAGATGGCAGGGGCAGGAGGACATACACTATAGGTGGTGGGGGAGAAGAAGAATTAACAGGGCGTAGTAAATTAAGAGAGGAATATTGCTTTCCTCCCCCATTTCATTTGTTAAAATAAAAATTGTAATTTGCAGATCCAAATTGTGGCTGACTACCTGTGGCCAGTGAGTGCTGTGAGGGAGGAGGGATAGGTGAGGAGTGAGCGAGGGTGAAAAAACTCCCCAACACAGTGGCACCTACTGGCTGAAGGCCGGAACACAGTGCCACCTCGTGGTGAAGGGGATTAATTAGAAGTCTTTGGAGTCTCTGGCTGTTTGGACAAAAATCCACAGCTGGGGCGGCATAACTGGGGAGCACCACAAAATAACACCTCTCAGAGTAGTGTTAGTTTAAGGAGCTAAATGGACTTTTACAGTGGTGGGAAATCCTGAGTCATGCAATCACGAACACAGTTGCATCAGCGTAAATGGAAAATTTTGTTTCGTCTACACACGCCCCTGGGGGACGGTTTTCAATTGGCCCCATTGAAGATTGTCTAATTTGACTGTAATAATTAAATAACCATTGGCCCAGAGAGATTACGGGAGAATAAACATGACCCTAACCTACTAATTAAAGCTCTCCCCAAGGAGGAAGGGAGACCCATATTCTAGTCCTTGTTGCAGTTACTCTTTATTATATTAATATAGAATATTCAGTGCATAAAATCACTATTATTTATTATATCATAGTATATTAATCTATTTCATTTAATAGATTATAATGATAATTATAATATAGACATACAGACGTACCCTCCCCCACACACACTAACATATTTATATATATACTGGTAAGAGAATGTAGTAGATTGATGAATAAGCTCCAAAATAAATTTAAGGAGGATAATTAATACATTCCAAGTAAGAGATGACAACACTTTGGTAGCAGGGAAATGATTCCAGTATGTACATCTACTAGGGCTGCACGCAATTTTGCCAGCTGTTTTGTTTCAACATGTTTCAACTCATTTCAAGCTCGAAACAGTGAAATTGAAATGAAACAAGGGGCTTCAAAACAACCTAAAAACAAAATGAAGCCAGTTGAAATGTTTTGAAAGTTTTGAAACTTTTCAAGTTTCAAAGCAGCCAGCAACCAGGTGGTGGGAGACAGGAGAGAACCAGGGCTTCTCCCAGCGGCTCCATAACCCCATGTGGCTCAGTCAGGCGGGGAGCAGCCCTGGCTTTCCCCACCTCCTGCGGCTGGGCTGTGAAAAGCCGATCACAGCATAGGGGAAGGGAACTGAGCCTGATCACTCAGTTCTCCTCCCCAGCACTGGGATTGATCCGGCTGGCAAAGGGAACTGAGTTCTGAGTTCTGGGAGCTGAAGGGCTCAGTTCCCTTTGCCAGCCCAATCAATCCCAATGCTGTGGAGGGGAACTGAGCAATCAGGCTCAGTTCCCTTCCCCAGCTCTATCAGGCTGGCGAAGGGAACGGAGCCTGATCACACAGCCCCCGCAGCCCTCCTGGGGTTGTGGCTCCCAAGCTGCCTGCTGGATGAGAGAAGCCAGGTGCTGCTGCCTGGGACTGGCGATGTGCTGGCACCGGTCCCAGGCAGCAGCACCTGGCTTCCCTCCCTTATCTGGCAGGTAGATTGGGGGCCCGCAACCTCAGGAGGACTGTGGCACAGCCCCTGCAGCCCTGCCAGGGTTGGGGGCCCCCAATCTGCCTGCCGGATGAGAGAGGCTGTTTCAAGCTTGCCTGTTACAGCCTATGGGTGAAACATTAAAACAACATTGAAACAGTGTCACTGTTTCAATGAAACGAAACAGAATAGCAGTTCTAAATCAAAATGAAATGGGAAACAAAACTTTGTTCTGCTGAAACATTGAAAAACAAGTTGAAATGGAACGGTGCCATTTTGTACAGCCCTAATATCCACTATCTGCTATGGATATCTGCTATGTCCATTTCCATCCTGCATGGTCAACATTAGCAGTGCTTCCTGATGTATACTGTAGGTAATGTGGAATATAGGGGGATGAGGCATAAATGTCAGAAATGGCTATTTTAAACTACTGTCCAAAACAGAACCACCTACTACACAAAACGTAAAGTAGAAGTTATTTGCCAGATGTGAATTTTATGACATGTGCTGTCCATATGTTCATCTTCAGCCTGGGTTTCTAAGTGCCTCAAGCACTTGATCATAGATTTTGCAGCAGCTGGTGGGTACACTACAGTCATGCCTCATGCCATTGCTCAAGGAGTAAAAGTTAGAGTCCATTTCTTGGACCTCAGTTTCCCCTCAGCTGTGAAGTCCTATACAGCATGTAAATGAGAAATAAGGGAGGGAGGGGGATGATGTGGAGAATCTGCCCTACTTATCAGAGAATCTGTGTGGGAGACTTCTGTGATTACATAGTACACAACAAATATATGTATGTATGCAGATATCTACAATGGAAATCTTACACAGATTTTGTTGTGGGATGTTTAGTAGTTGTCTGAGCTCTGCTGAAATGTACTCTCACCACCATGAAATCTCATAATACAGCTTAATATGGTTCAGTGTCTTGCTGGACAGTCTGTGCTGTTATCACTGTTTCTTTAGACCTCTTGACTTAAGAAACAAATAGCTGTGCAGACTTTCTGAAACCCTTAGCTCTATATAAGTGTAACCCTGCTACCATATATTTGTGTATGTCAACATCTCTGTGGTGCTTATCTGCACACCATTGTTAGTATACAGGGTCATATTGCTGAAAACTGTGTCCCTTATCTGCATATCCCCATTGGTATGCATAGGCAAGGTCAGTAGGAATGTACTTCACTATCCAACTGTGGCACTCCCAACCCTGGAGGAAGCAACAACTTTCACTCTATCCCTTTGTCCTTTGGGAAGAAACACCACCATTCTTCTTTCCTCCATCTCTTTTCTGCCTTCTCCTTTCCCATCTTGGGTACATCTTGATCTATATATATTTCAAATCATATATTGCTAACTCCATACATTTTCTTTTGGTGAAAGCCAGTTCCTTGATCAATGGTAGGTTTTTTTACCTTCCATATTACTATGGTTGCATGAAGTAGTTTGGTTCTCAGTCTCTGTGTCTCCAGTCCTTTGGGCATTAACCCATACAACACCATTTCATATGTTAAATCATAGTTTATATTGATTGCATGCAAAAAACAGTTCTTTCCCCACTGTTGGCTGCTCACCTCCTCTTCAAACTGTGCTGCCAGGTGCAGTAGTCTTGGAGCTGAACTTGCCTATGAAGACTGAAATGAAAAACGCACTGGGCACTTTAGCCTTTTCTGCATCCTCTGTCACAAAGTTGCCTCCCCCATTCAGTAAAGGACCCATACTTTCTCTGATCCTCTTGTTGTTACTGACATACTTCCAGAAACACTTCTTGTTACCCTTCACATCTCTTGCTAACCGCAACTCCAACCATGCTTTGGCCTTCCTGACTTCCTCCCTGCCTGCCCAAACAATACTCTTATACTCCTCCCTAGTTGTTTGTCCAAGTTTCCGCTTCTTATAAGCTTCTTTTTTGTGATTTAGTTTACTGAAGAGTTCCCTGCTAAACAAAACTGGTCTTCCCTCAGACTTGCTAGTCTTCCTGTACATCAGGATGGCTTGTTCCTGCACTCTCAGTAAGGCTTCTTTAAAAGTACAGCCAGCTCCTCTGAACTCCTCTCTCCCTCAGACTGCCTTCCAAGGGATCCTGCTCATGAGTTCCCTGAGCGAGTCAAAGTCTATTTTTCTGAAGTCCAGGTGTGGTAGTCTACATTTAAAGGGCTTATTGGCCACAAGTTGCCTAACACATTTTCGTTTCCCTTCTTGAATATCAAAATTACCACTTCTTCTGCAGAATCCTCCCCTATGTCCCCGCCATCCATTATTTCTCTGAATGCTCTATTATATCTGTCCCCAAGCATTGGCAAAATTTCACAGAATTCCATTGGAAGTCCATCTCTTCCTGGCTCCTTCCCTGTCTTGCAAGCTTTTAAGCAGTCCTCTACCTCTCTCGTATTTAACCTCCTCTTCAATTTTTGTTTCTTTCCATCCTCGATCCTTCCTGCATCCCCTCATGAAACACCGTCATTTTTTCTCTATCCACTTCTCTTTTGTACAGCTCATTATAAAACTGCCACCACAACCAACATCTTTGCCTTGTCTTCTACTTGGATTCCTTCTTCAGTTCTCACTGCTTTCAGTTCTTTCCTTCTTTTACTCATTTTAGCTGGAAAATACTTATAACATCCTTCCTCCTTCTCCACGCAAGATGCTCTAGTCAGAAAGGTTTTCTCATCCATTTTCCTTTTGAACCAGTCTTCAGTCCACTGCTTTATGTCTTCCAATTCTTCTTTCACTGGTGCCCCTCTTACTGCCTCCTCTAAGAATTCCTGCTCCTTTGCCTGCAGTTCTTCTAGATCTTCCATCCTTTTCTTCACTTTTCTTTGACCAATATTTCTAAAAAATGCTCTTGTTCTTCTCTTGATCACTGTCCACTGCTCCCAGATGGTTTTGTAGTGTCTCTTCAGCATCCTCTATCCTTTATACAGTTCCACATATTCTTCACAGGTCTTCTCAACTTGTAATAATTGATCATTTAATTTCCACATCCCTTTCCCCCTACCTTCTCTTTTATCTAAACTCACTTCCATTCTTAGCATCCAGTCATCACTGAAGGTCATATCTCCTTTTTTCCAATTCCTAGCCCATTTAAAGTTAATATAAAAATAAACTTTGACACCTGACTCCCATCCTTGTAATCACCTTCTCACCAGCCTTCTCCCAGCCTATACATCTTTTAAGACTCCTACTCTTATTATATTAATCAGTACTTTTGAAGAGTTGTCTAGTTCTCTCTCTCCTCCATCCCTTCCCCTATGCCCCTCCTCAATAATGCAGCTGAAATCCACCACCAGCCTACTCTGCCTACATACACCTCTAATTTCTTAAACAGGGCAATCCTTCCTTCTCTTTCAGCTGGTGCACATATAATAAAAATCTGTAACACTTTATTTACAAACTACACCACAATTCATTGAAGTCTTCCTTCCACAATCACTTGCACTTGCTGCTCTTCCATTTCCTCACACTTTGAGCAAAATCATGACTCCAACCTCTTTGATTATATCTGATCCCACTCACCATGATGGACCCCACCCCCATCTCTTTACAAAAAGCTTGTAATCCCTCTCCCATGGGATTCTACACTCCTGTAAACATATTGGGCATTTACAGTTGTGCTCCAGGAGGCGGAGGGGCACTTTAATTAGGGTGGCTCTGAGAGTGTCACACAGCATTACAGAGTTTGCTGGAGCATGGTAATTACCACACCCCAGAAGACTCTCGAGTTACATGCATTGGCATCCCTGCACTGAAAAATGGCATCAGGAATGCTTTAACTAAAGTCTGTTGAACCAGCTTTAGTTAAAGCATCTCCCCTGCCAGTTTTCAACATGGGGATGTTGATATATATGACTCTGGAATCTGCTCATGTGCAGTAATTATCATGCTCCAGCAGACTTGACTAACTGAGTCTACTCTAATGCATTGTAAATACAATGTGTTGGAGCAACCTCTCTGCATGTGTATAGGCACCAAATATGTCCATATTGACGCCACTCAGTATTGGTATAATCTTATACTACCTCCACCTCGATAACACACTTCTGACATTTACAGATGTAATACACAAAGTCATGCTTGTCTATTTAAATTACACATCTCTACCACTTTCATGAGTCTTCAATGCTGCTACTTGAGTCAGCAATAATCCTCCCCCTCTTCATATCCCTGTAGTCTTTGCCAGTTGTTTTACTGCTTTGATATTCCCCTTTCCCCTCTCTTCCACCTTTCCACTGCCCCACTCCTCTTTCCTCTCTGTTAGTCCCAGACCTCAGTAGCTCAGATGAGTTTTTTGTCAACCTGTCTCCCTCCTGCCCCCCTCTCCCTTTGTCCACTTTCTTCTTTCTTAACTTCACAGCATGTGATTTCTTTTTTTCACCAACTTGGTTATCTTCTTCTTTCACCTCCTCCATCCTCACTCCACCTGCTTCTTCCTATAGTATTCTCTCCTCTTTCTGTTGCTTCTCCTCTGTCTCAAATCACTTGTTCCTCTTATCTTTCCTTCTTTTCTCTCCTCCATCACCAGTTGTGCCCTTCAACTACTGAAACTTCACTCTCTTCCTCCCCAGCCTTTCCTTCTCATGGCATCTCCTCCATGATCATATAGTCTAACTCAACATCTTCTTCCCCACTTCCCCTTTCCTGTCTCTGCTGTTTCTCTGCAGCTCTGTACATTTGAATAACTATTGCCTTTTCTCTTGTCTTTTCTTCTGCAATAAATCTTATTCCCTTGAGTTCTTCTCTCTCACCTATTGCCACATACATCTTACAAAAATCCTCATAACCTTCTCGGCTCCTATATGAAAATTCCAAGACTTAAGAAAGGTAACAAGGCTACTCAAATGTTCAACTTTAACATCTAAAACTTCAGACCATATTTTCTACATAAATTCATATCTATTCATTGTCTGACTTCTCTGTTCTCCTTCCCCTGTTACTACTGCTCTTATCCTCAGGCATAGAAGAAGCTGCAGGAGATGGAGGACACTTGGTAGAGAAACAAAGCAACAGAACTATAAGCTTTTGCTGATACAAATAATACCCAAGGTTTTTTTTCAGGAGGTACTGTCCATTTATAGACTACAAAGAGCCAGTACTTGTCCAAACCTGTCCACTAATGTCACCACCCTCCTGACTGAGCACAGTATGATATTAGAAAGATGGAAAGAACATTTTGAGACCCTCCTCAATCATTAGTTGAGTGCAAGTGGTCAAATAATAGACTCAGTTGAGCAAAGACCAGTTCAATATGAAATCGAAGATCCCCCAGATTGTAGAGGAGACTAAAACCGTACTTACGGAAATGACAAATGGAAAGGCAATGGAGTTCATGAAATCCCAACTGAAGTGCCTAAATACGATGGTCCTACACTTCACAAAGCTTTACTAGACCTATTTACTTTCTGCTGGGAAAATGAGACTTCACCCCAGGATTTTAAAGATGCCAGAATTGTAACAATCTACAAGCACAAAGGAGATATACATGACTGTGGCAATTATTGTGGCATTTCACTCCTCTCCATCACTGGTAATACCTTCAGGAACCTGGCGCTGAAAAGGCTTCAGGTTATTGTAGATGATATACTCCCTGAGTCCCAGTGTACTTTTCAATCATCACAGAGCACTGCTGACATGATATTTACCCTATACCATTTACAGGAGAAAACTGCCAAACAGCAAATGCCCCTGTACATTGTATTTGTCATCTTTAATAAGGTGCTTGACTCTGTTGGATGCTCTGTTCTGTGGTGCCCTCTTGCAAAGTTTGACTGCCCAGACAAACTAATTAGCCTATATGCTGCTTCCAAGACAACATGTAGGTCCATGTATCAGTGGGTGCTGACCCATCTGTTGCCTTTTCTGTAGCCCATGGGATTAAAGTTCCTACATTATTCACTCTGTGTTTGGCTGGAGTGATAGAAGTTGGCCACATATATTACCATTACTGGTGTCACCCTAACAACACAATTTGATGGTAGACTTCTAAACCTCTGCTGATTCAAGGCCAAAAGCAAATCCCAACAAAGTGAAGTAAAGGATCTACTGTATGCTGATGACTCAGCATTTGTCATGCTTCCTGTGAATGACCTGCAGCATTTACCAAATTCCTTTGCCCATGCTGCATCCCCTTTTGACCTTTGTATTAATGTAAAAAAACAAAACCAAACCAAAGTCCTGTACCAACCATGTTCTGACAGAAACCTATCACCTTCATCACCACTAGAAGTAAAATTGAATGGAAGTCAACTAAACAATGTCAAGTCCTTTTGCTACCTAAATAGCAGTTACTGATGACACCAGCATTGACAAAGAACTTTCAGCCTGCTTAAAGTTAGCTGCCTCAGCTTTCAGTCATCTACAAAAAAGACTACAAACAAGACAGGGGGGTCAAAGTGTTTACAAAATGCCAATTTTACAGAGTTGTTGTAGTTCCTTGACTTGTATGCTTGTTAGACATCTCCCCCTTTATAACTGCCATGTAAAAAAAACTCACTGCCTGCAACAACACCACCTAACCAACATACTAGGAATGAAATGGTCAGGCAAACTCACCAACAATGAAGTAAGCCACACCAAGCATGGAGGTCATGCTAACATGGAGGCAAATGACCTGTGTCAGCCATTTCATACATATGGACAATGATTCACTGTATAAGAGAGTTCTGTACAGTGAATTTGAAAAATGCAGTAGGAAGTTTGATGGTTCCAAATTCCACTAAAAGAACTGCATTAAGTCTGCCAAGCTAGACTTAATCTCCTGGGAGGATATGGCAATGATAGGCAAGCTTGGCACTCCACTATGAAGGAAGCAGAATGAACACCAGAACATCATCACGCCCCCTTGGCCAACCGTAGGAGGGAACATAGACACCAACTTGCCCTGGCACGTCTCCTGAACCCTACACATGGAAACTGATTTCTAGTATCAGTAGTAGTCATACTTGAATATGAGTGAAAGTTATTCTGTCTCTTGTTTCCACCCATCTCCTTTCTCTTTGTGAGTCTGTCTTATTCCTCCAAGTAATCTACTTCTTCCCTTCAATCACGGTTTCCTGCTTCATTTCTTTCTCCTGACCACCTTTTCTCCTGTTCTTCCTACTGACTGGACTCTTCTTCCCTCATTGCTTCCTTCAGTAAAGCCTCCTCCAAAACTGCTGATCCCACCACACCTTTCTTTCCTACCTCCTTAGTATCCTCTTTCCCACCTGCATCCATCCTCCAGCAGACTCTTGATCTTCACTTCCACTCTCCAAGCCCATTCTTATCTTCTCCAAATATAGAATCTAATTATTAAGGGGTCATCCTATATTTGACTAAATATGGTAGTTGGCTGAGGTGGACTAGTGATTATTAAGGGTTTCCCAATTCTGTTTGTTGTCCCATTTTCCTTCCCCCACCAATCAGCTTGGTTACAGTGTAATATTGCTTGCAAGTGGAGAAGCTTGTTCACATTGAAACACTCAAGCAGAATTTATTTTCCCAGGTTCCTGGGTAGGGACTCAAGCTAAGAAAGTTAAATTGTGTAAAACCCCTAATTTGAACTTGGCCTTTGTTATTGCCATTCTGTGCCTTGCCAGAAGGGTTACATAAGGAAAAGGAGAGAACCCTTTATACACTGAGTATATGTAAGGACATCTCAGTTAAGGCAGAACCAGGTTTGGAAAGAACACCAATAAGTTGATTTGCTAGTGAAGGTGGAAAGCAGGAACCACTTTGGGAAGAAATTTTGAGTGAGTTCTTATGTTTATCTTTTCTGAGTAAAAGACCACGCAGGAAGGATCCACTATAAACTTTCAGGTCTCATTCACCATTTTTGCTGAAGTGATAACCCCAAAAGTGTTGCTTTCATAGACAGACAGACAGAGCAGAACACACAATGCAATAGGTTCAAATGGCAGCCTTATTACAGACATGAGGACCTAATTAGGTTCCATTATGGACCAGGGTCTCTCACTGGGATAAGACCTTCATCAGAAGCAAGAAGAAGCATCTACTGGGCACCAACAAGAGGACTGGGGGCTAAGATAGCTGCCAGGAGAATGTGGATTGAGCACTGGAATGGACAGGTCTGAAAGAAGATAATTTAATATAACTGAAACTGGTCAGTGTTTGGAAAATCAGCCCAGTCAGCCAGGTAAGTCCATCTATTGATGTGTTTTCCACTGTGAATAAAGTTGTCCATTACTTGGGCAGAACACTTCTGCTCTACTTCCTTGAGTCATCCAACATGCAGGCTGGATAAGCTACACTCCTGTCCCAAGAAAAGAGGCTGGGAACAGAGGCAGAACTCCAGGGTCCTTTATCAACATCAGCAAAAGATCTTGGTACCAAAACCATCTCAGGCACATAAAGGCTAATAGGATCACTGATATCTAACCTTGCCCAGTACCTCTGGGATCAGAGCTGTGAGTCCAAAGGCATTCATTAGGGTTCCTGACTGCAAGATAAAGAGACATCAGACAGAGATTTTTGAAAGAGGCCTCCCCTGAAGCAAAATGACTGTTGCTTTCTGTCAACAGTGATACAAGCAAAACTATGTTCAGGTAACCCAACTGCATAGGTGGACTGGCGAATTGAATTCTTCATTTCCCACCTCATAGTGGGAGAAGCTAACTTTATTAAAATGATCTGTTAATAGAGACTGAAGATGTGCACTGCTAACAAGTGTATCATGGCAATGCAACATTGCCACAGGCAGACTGGTTTTCTCTTCAGAGTGGTGTGTCTTGCTCCATCTTGCCTGCTGATGTAAAATTCTGCTGAAGTTGTCTTTCATAATCTGTTTGCTGCTCCAACTGCAGTGGAGAAAAGTTTGGCAAACTCCTTATTACGCTGAGTTCTGATGCACTGGAATTCCTTCTCTAACCAAGACATTAAACAGGACACAAGAATGAGACATCCTTCATGCCTCCGCTCATGGCACAAAGGAAGGAGGGGTTATGGTGCACCCTACAGGTACTGTTAAGGTAAAAAGTCTCGAGGTGAGTGCTTGTCATATGTGCATACTCAGTGAAGATGTGCATCACTGAAGGAGAACAATGTACCTGTATCTCTGAGCCTTCATTTTAAAATTTAAAAGATTTTAAATGCAAAATAATATCTATTCTCTTAGAAAAAAAATCTTCCAATGTTTTTAAATCTGGAGAGTATTAACATCTAGAACATTTCCCCTTAGACACATACTAAGCTGCATTTGTGATTCTGCCAATATTGTCTATGAATCAAAGGAAAAATTAAAAGAGTTGTGGTGCGCTGGTATCTCCCCACTCCTCTGACCTTCATATTTTCACCTGTTCATTGTGTGAACACCTGTGGGTTTCTGGCAACACAGTTGGTTGCCATGTGTGAGACATCTAGTCTCAGTGCTAATCATATCCTGTACAATACCTGTGTCCCTACAATACAGGCTTTTCACAGGAGCCCCAGGTTGCTTCTGCATAGCTGATCCTGCACTCCCCATTCAGGTGAAATTCCAATTATTTCATTGCAAAACTGGAACTAGAAAATAACTTGTAACTATGTCAATTTCCTCATTAACACATGTTGCATTACTGTTTTTAAATACCGTTAAAATATAAATGGTCATAATAGACTGGAAACGAAAAACCCAACAAATCCCCATTATGCATTCCTTTTGGCATAATCATTTTAAAAAAATGATTTCATAATGACATAATATATTAAAATTATTTTTTTTAATCATCTTACAGGATAGATCCATGTCCCAGGAAAGCTCAAAATTGGCTGGGAAAATAGAACCTAGTACAGCACTTGAAATGGAAGCCACTAAAGGCATGTCCAGACAAGCGTGCATGTGTAGGTATGAAGTGCCTCAAAACTGTTTGAGCTGCCATATTTGAACTGCACAGAACCCATATGCAAGCATTTGGTGCACTGCTAATTTGCAGTACAGCACCAAAATGTGACACTGGGAGATTCCAGTGTCAAAAAAGCCATGGAAAAAAAAGCAATGTGGTGCATGTGGCAGTAGCATGTGCTGCCAGAAAGGGAGCTTGACCATCTAGAGCCATGTCCTGGGTGTCGGCCAGGCTCCAAGCAGCTGGATCGGGGCCACTGCTGCCCTAAGGAAGCTCCCAGGACCCCAGCTAAGGCTGCTGGGGCCAGAACAGGTGCTGGTCCCAGCCTCCCCTTCCTCACCTGGAACCATTTGCCATGTGCCAGAGCACAGGTGCAGGGATGTGCCCTGCAGCAAAAGGCAGTGGCACAAATATATGTGCCACTGCTGTTTGTGCATCCCTGAAAGTGCGTACTCATCTGAATGCACCTAAGGGGCATAAAAGCCCTGGCTTAAAGCCCAACAAAATTAGTAGGACTCTTTTCTTTGATTTCAGCAGGGTCTGAATCAAGTCCCAAAAGACCAAACATATGTATGGTAACATTAGCATGCCAAATACCATCTTGCACTTCAAAGCATTAAACAAGCATCTGATATAGAATGTTGTAATTTTTAAGGCAACCTGCCAGAGTGATGGCCCTGAAATCATAGAAAGAAAAGAGTCAAAGTAACTGTGACATTCTCCTGCCAGTGCAGAATGGTTCATTAAAGCTAATCCTATATTCATCACTGCTTTGTCCAGTGTAATGGCTGGTACAACTTACTTTGAAGAGGCTTTTCAGCAGTTTTCCTTTAAGACTGCTCTGCATAATGACAGAGCAGGTACTGCACAAGACATAATAGACTAAACATCCCTAGAGTGCTCTGCTCCTGTGTATCAGCTATGATCTGCAAAGAAGCTGACTTCAGTCACAAAGCTGAAACACCAGCAAAGTGTAGGCTACTACTGCATGCTCTATTCCAGTTTAATTCTATTATTTATTTTAAGAAATGCCAAAACCACATTTCCCAAAGTCCATTGTTTTCAACATTTTGGATGCATAATGCTTTCTATCTAATGTTTTATGCCTTTCTATTTGTGAAATAAAATATCCTGTACATTCAGTCAAATTCTCCTCTCAAGCATGTGCAAAGTCATTTGGAATCAGCCGGTTTGCCCAGGTGATGGCAGAGATTTTCCCTAAACATCCTAAAGCACTTAAAGCCAGAAATCCATGTATACTGGGGCCTGAGGTTAACTTTCAAAATCCATATTTAAGTACCTAAATAAGTAGTGAGCTACTCCTCTTTGATGCAAGGTACTCAACACTAAAAAATCAAGCCACTTATTACGTACCTAATCATGAATTTAGGAGATTAATTTAGGTCCATTTAAAAAAATCTTGGTCTTAAGATGAGACTAAAGGTTAAATTCTGCTTTCAATTATTACATTGCAGCTCCATTGATCAGAGGGGGCCAAACTGAGCCACATTTGTAAAACTTGGTCTTAAGACTCTGGAACTGAAAACATTTCATATTTCCCTCCATTTAGCAATCATAATACCAGAGCTATTCTGTTTTAGAGCTTAACTACTACAGATCCCTGTAGGAAATCTGAAAGGAATAGCTTTATATTCAGCTGCAGGAAAAAAAAATCCTGTACAGTTTGATAGTCTTCACTTTTCTATCTACTCAGTGTCAACACCCATTTGGTTGTAGTTTTTCAAAAAGCAATAAAATACTTTTAATGGAACTGCAAAACTATTTTATTTCTATATATAATAATAATGCAGTCTAATTTTATCTCATAAAATCCAACACAAGTTATTTCTACTATATGTCTATGGGTGGAGGGATAGGAAGAGAAGGGAAAAGAATCTCTAGTGAACATATACTAGTGAGTTCTAGAAAGGCAGATAATTTCTTTTGCTTAATAATAGTTTTCTTTCCTCTTGGCTGCAGACTCTCATAACTAGCACCATGCCAAACATTCGAAGATTGGATTATGGCCTGTCGTACTTGATTATTTTTGTCAGCATGCTGACCCAGGGTGCCCTTTTCTTGTGTTGTTCCTTCTGTTTCCATTTTTCATGTCATCCAGCTTTTCATCTTGTCAATCAGCTTTTGACTTCCTGATTAAAGTGTCTGTCACAGGAGCAGCCTGGTCTCCAGTCAGTTGTTTAATTTGTTCCTCATGGCATCCAATTGAGTTATTCATCTGGCCCAGCTGTTCCCAAGTGCTTCCAGCATCACTTTTTCATGTGTTTGGGTTTAACCTCTATATCTATGTACAACAGTGTGAATTGTTCCATTCATTCTGTTGACTGTGGATTGCTTAGCCTCTGTCTAATGTCCTGACACTGCTAGGTTGGCTGCTACCGTTTTCTGTGGCTTAACCAGCTGAGGGAGAAGCAATATTTCAGCCTGGTGTTATGGAAACAAGTACAACTAAACAGACTAGTTTTTAAGTATTCCAACAGGCCCAGTTTTTAACAATTAGGATCATGTAATGGAAAACTCCACTCTGTGAGATCTGAATACACCCAAAAAATAATGTTGAAGTTGCTTGGCAGAAGAGGAGAAATGCCTGTTTGCCAGTTTGTTTGCTTTTTAGCATTTGCTTGAAATCAGTCTGCTGCATGATCATGCAAGCTATTATCTCTGCAGCCAATGCAGCCATAGTATAACCTACTGACTCATGAGGGAATACTTACAAGCAGGACTAAGTTTAGTCCTGTGACTAACATGGTAGAAATATTAGTTGGAACAATGGAATTCAAGCCAACACAGTGACACTGCAGTATGATATGCACACTGTCTTGATGAGTTACTTTATCCAATGTTCTTTCAGCAAGGAAGTTAGGGGAGGGAAATCCACTCTCAGTCTAATTCTGTCTGATAATTGCTCCCACCATGGGTTTGATCAAGTAACAAGTTCCATGCATCAGTTTCCCCACTAGAAATAATGACAAATGCATCAGAGTGGTGCACAAGGATTCAAGTTGAACTATTTGAAAACACTTACTAAGTTTTATAATTATTAGAAGTCAAAAACCAAAAGAACATTAAAATGGTAGAAGTTAAATTGTTTCAGGGAAAAGAAGTAACTTTCTGATGATCAATATTTACAGTTACACAGGCTAAAATTACTTTAATCAAATCACATGTTCCAGGGCACCGACCAATTATTTTAGAGAGCAGGAAAAATATTGTATCACATTCAGAGAATGGCAAAATTGGCAAGGCATATTCATTTTTTCAACTTTACTGCAGCACAAATTATTGGCTCCTGGATGACCTAATGATCTAGTCTCATATAGCAAAACCTATGTTTCAGTGTAAAAGAACATTTTTAAATGCTTCATTCTTGTTGACAGATTAAAAGAATGCAATCCAAAATCAGCAGATTTTCAGCAAACTGTAGCATTTCTCCCATACCTATGATACTCATTTCTCTGTAGTCACATCAAAACTTAGACAGATCATTCCAAAGCACTGTGAGTTTTTAGTAGTTTTATATACCAGAAGAATTCTATTAAAACAATATTAATTCTGTCAAGTCTCTGTGCATCCACATCATAAAAACCACCAGGTCAACTGGTACTGGCACCCAGACTGGAATTCTCAAAAGGGAGTCCAAGGCCTGTCAGGACATGGAGACTGAACTGTCCTTTCAACCTTAGAGGTAGCCTTTCCAACTCAGGATTGACGTACATTGTTGGAGCAGTCTCATACCTGTTTTATGGCTAAACAAATAACTTCAGTTTCCATCACCTTCAAGCCAAAGCATTTCAGAAGTGTTACATTCTTTTTCAAACAGAGCCTCTAAATATTTTCTTCCTTTTTTTAAAGGAAACTCCATTCTCTCCATCTGCTGATATTGTGATTATTAAAAAACACAGAGGTATACACAGCCAATGATCTGAAAGTGCTTGTAGTAGCAATTTGACTTGTGGACAAAGATGTGTTCATGCTTTGTAAAGAGGGGATCTCTGTTGTCTTCTCTGAAGCTCTCTACATTTTCAGAGAATGTAACAAATATGGTGGAGTGGGTGTGCCCACAACAATGTGCACTGCACCTTAAAAAATTTATGTTCACATAAGTATGAGCAACTGTAGCATGAACTGAGCTAATGTAGCTGATGTTAACATAGAGTGTAATAATAGTGAAATATAACCATGTTAGTCTTGTCCTGTAAGCAACTTGAAAACTCCATTTTGTATGCTTCTGCTTGACATAAGTGAATAAACTCTGCATAGCCTTTATGTAAAAGGGTGTAAAAGGGTGAGTGGTGAGAAAATGGCATAGAGATGGGAGAAGAAGATTTAACTGTTTATGTAAACAACAAGGCACCAAATATAAGTTACCAGTCAGTAACTAACTAAAAAATGGCTGAAGAATCCCTTTGAAGCTCGAAGGCACCAAGGAGATAACAGAAGAAGAAATTCTGCCAGATGGGCAACAAGAACACTCCAAGGCTAAGATAAGCTGAAGATAAAAGAAGAACAACCGCAAAAAGAGAAGCTGGGTATGGAAAAACCCCAAAGCACTGAGACAAAAGATGCCAATCCCTATAAAAGAACACTTTAAAAATGCCAAGTTGGGTGAGTCTCTTTCTCTACTGCTGTTTCATCGGAGCACAGATGCATCTGTTCACCCCGCTCCAGCTGTTATCTTCAGATCTGCTATCTTCAAATCATCATCATCTACCCAGTAAGCCCAGGTTAGCTACCCTGGGCTGATATTGAGCAACTATTGCTGGTAACTATATCTGGTGTATGTGTAGATTAAATGATTGTTTTGTGTATGTGTATGCCTGTGTGTAATGATGTGTATGATGATTTGTGTGTGTTTGTATGAATGGTGTACCCAACCTCTATGTCTAGCTCATGTAATCAATAAAGACGGCACCTTGCTCTATCCCCCTTTATAAAGTCTTGCTCGTGATTTAAGCAATTGATAATTTGAGCAACACAACTACAGGATTAAGATCAGGAAAAAAGGCAGCCCTTTTCTTTCCAGCTCTACTCACAAAATAAGCTCTATCCATACAAGGCATCACTCAAAGCAGGTTGTGCAGCTATTCAAAATAAGATAATATATGTCATCTGGATCCACCGGACTCCTTGACCTTGGCTCTCTGCATACTTTTCCTTTATGGGTTCTACTAAACTCCTTGGGCTTTGTTCCTTCTTGATTAAATGGCAAAAAAGAGTGATGTTGTCTCCCAAACACCACCAACATGAGGCACTAAAAAGAGACATCAAGTCTAGCCTATGCTATAAAGCTTTGGACTTCACTGTGAACTCTGAATGCAGCTACATTGATAACTGCGGGTGGCTGCTCTTGGGCTAGGGCCTTACATTCAAAAAGCCTGAGCCTGAATTGATTCAATCTTTGCAGGCTAGTCTAACCTGGCTAGGCTAAACTGCTTTGAAACAGGACAGACATTCTGTCTGGACTGAGGAAATTCAGGCACATGCCTCAGTGGCTCAGGCTAGAAACGAGGGGTGGGGGTGCTAGAGCAGCCCTCCCTTCCCTTCTGCAGGGAGCTGAGCTGAAGAGGCCATGGCCAAGCCCCAGAAAGACTCTCTCACAAGGGAGGTCTGCCTGTACTGTCCCAGGCTTTTCCCCACTGGCTGCTCAAGGGGCAGGAGTGTTGCCAGCACCCTGCCCTGGGCTAGCACTCTTAGGCAAGGGGGGCTGGGAAGTGGGGTGTGGAGTGCATGCATCTATTGATGGTATGGACTTTTCAATCTCCCTCTCTGCTTCATCATACTGTCTACAGCAAACTAAAAGGTAAGCAAGCCAGCGGAAGGCTGATAGTCATAACAGTCTTTATCACCTGAAGCAAACCAATGGCCTCTTTCCATTACTTTAAACTTCTTAAACAGCTTACCAGCTGACTTGTTGATTAGCTCTAAACAACCCTAAACAGTCACCGGTCTGTCTGCCGGCCCCAGCGAAATTGGACAGACATACACACAGACACCTCTTGGCATTCGGTAGCATACTACATGCCTAGGGTCTGTGGGGCTGGGATCCATGCTGTGGGAGATGGGAAGGAGGGGGGATTTCCTGCTTGAGCAGCGAGGGGGACTAGGGCAGGGGGAAGCCAAGCAGACCCTGCTGTGTCTGCAGTCTTCTGCTGGAGCTTTAGACAGCATTAGGTAGCAGATCACATACTGGCTATGGTCTATGCTGTGGTAGAGAGGAGAAAGGGATCCCCGCTTATGCTGCGAGTGCTGAGGGGGCTAGGAGTAGAGGGGCATGGGGAAGTCAGTAGATCCTGCTGTGCCTGCAAGTCTCTGCCAAAGCTCTGGCCAGGGGGAAGAGGAAAGGGGCCAGCTCTGCTGTGAGCAGAGAGCTCTGCCTATCCCAGAGAGTATGCTGGGATGCTGGGGGACTGATCTAACTTAAACCAGCAAGTAATCTGGGACAGACATTGCATAAACCGATTTAAGTCAAATCAGTTAAGTCTGATTGAGCTCTGGCATACTACATTCAACCAGGTTTATCTCAAACCAATTTTAGCCATTTTCACACTGGTTTATGTGCACTGAATGTCTGTTCTGTTACAGGTTTAAACCAGTTTCTGATCTGGTTTATGTGTAACATCTGTCCCTAGCCTTGCATTCCACATCCGAAGCTCCTCTGTGGCAGCAGAGCCCTCCTTTCTGATAGTAGAGTTATGCCACCTCTGCAGAATGAAGGAAGACTTCTTCTGATTCCTGGCAATCAACAGAAGGTGCAGGTAGACATTTCTGTGCCTTCTACAGACTGCCATATTCCCTTTGGTAGTTGGTGTTTTCCTAGGATGCACATTGAGCTCTGGCATCACAGTTACATAGTGCCTGGGTTTGCAAGTATGCTGGCAGCTTGACAATAAGTATAGAGATGGTGGTAAGAGTAGGAGTAATCATACTCAAGGCCTTAGTCATAGCATATTCTGTGGATCTGTGATCTTACCTCTCCTTTCTTACATGAGGGATAACACAGTTAACAAAGGTCTCTTTTAAATGCCAGGCATCTGAGTTTACAGCTTGCTGAGTGGAATGGGGAAGAGTTCATATTTCTCATACTATTTTAGGTTCTAAGCTTATATTTCTGAGGGTTTACTTTTCCCCGTAATCATAAAGAAAATAACTGAACTTTAAAAGAACAAGATAATAACTTAAGAGCATATGGGGTGGCAGAGATTATGAATGCACATACACCGTTCCTGAGAAACAAACCTGGTAGCTGGGCATTCACTTGCTAGGCCTGTGAAATACTTTGCACAGAACTCAAATTACAATAGGTTTGTTCTTTGGGGAGGGACTGTGGTGTATGACATTGGGACACCTGCTTGGTATGCTTTACTTTTACAATGCTTGTGTGTAGCGGAGCAGCCATTTTACTTTCCAAGTTCAGCACAGACTATAAAAAGAAATACATGGTGAATGTTCTTCCTTAGAAGTTTACTTTTTGTTCTTCCTTACTCTGTCTAAAATAAAGGTCATTCCAACTATTAGTGCTCTTTATACACCTAACAAGATTACGCTTACTCTCTAAAAGGCTCAAGCTCTGCACCCCCTTACCCCCTTTACCTTTGATGTCTTCAAGGAATGCCTGAAATATCAATATGTTTATAGAACCTAGGGAATATTCTACCTTCTCAGGGTGAGGTAATAGAGTTTAGGTTGGCTCACGAGACACCACCCTTATGCAGGAGGAGATGAGCTCCAGGGCAAATATAAATATGCATTATATGCACATAGTCACTATTCCAGCCAGAAGAAATACATATGTTTAACAAGCACATTTAGAATGCAACCTGGTTAGTTTCTGCTGCACTAATAACTCCTGCAATTAAGCAATGCTAGTAGCCAGTTAACTTCTGTGTGTCTCAGGGCTGAAGGAGTAGATATGGGCAGGTACTTAACCCACTAAATGCCCTTGGGCAATCAAGATGACTAAGATAGGGGAACTGTAAATGTAAATCTCTTGGACATAGTTTTGCTGCTTCTATTACGTCAGGAGGTGATAAATTGAAACAACATGGTTGAATCTTAAAAAACAAACGAACTTTATATTACTTTATATTACCACTAATAACAAAACCTTATGTTTAAATAAGTCTTAACATGATGGAGGATCTCAAAACTTTACAGTCTAAATATAGGGATAATTTACCTAGCACTGATTTGCAGCTGCCTCTGGGGTGAAACGTGGCAGCTGTTTAAAAGCACAGAGAGACAAGAATTCCAAGCCATCAAGTACAGCAGAATATTGGACTAAAATTGCAGGGTGACTTTTCATAGGCAGAAAGTAATTACCAGAGTTGGGATTAAACCATTTTGCTATATATCTCATCTTTTAATTTAATCCTAAATTTAATTTAATCCTAAATAAGCATGATTATTATTTATTACCTGCATTACAACTGTGCCTGGAGGGCACAACATCACCATGTGCTAAGACATTGTACAAACATAGATAGCTATGGTCTTTGCCCTTACAGATCACCCTATATGGCCATGAACCTGCCATCTTTTAAATCCTTTGGCCAAATCCTGCTGAATTACTTTCTCTGCAATGACTCTTCCTTTACATGCAATCTTCCAGTAGGACAGCAGACAGAAAAGAAATTCTGCTCATGTAGGCATAGGCTTACTGGAGGCATCCACTTTATATTACAAAATCTTGCTATTGTCTCTGCCCAAAGTAATGTTTATACATGTATGCTCACCTAAATGACTCGCCCAAATTTGTGTATAACATCCCTTTGCTATATAAAACAATGCTGACATTTATGACTTTTTAATGCACATTTATTTCCATTTAAAATTCTGTAGAAAAAAGTAAATAATCCTAACTACTTTCCCCGCTCTTTTTTGTGAATAGAGTCTTTAATGCTCAAGTTTAAATGAATGGTGTATTTTTTGGCTAGGTGTCAAAGGTTTAACAGAACTTGTACTATAGTCTTCTCACAGGAAAAAACAAATAGTTTCACACTGAGGTATTTGGAAACAGGTGGGCTGAACAATTACAGAATATTACAACTCTTGGAGGCACTGTTCCAAGAAATTAAGATTAAAAAATGTATAGTAACACTGTCACATTGATAAAATATCCAGTAATGAATCCCTGTAGTAAGGGAGAAACTGACTGGAGCACAGAGGGAAGATGGGATTAGTATTATGTCAGAGCATGAGGCAGCTACAATTGCTGCTAATAAACTTGGACTAAAAGACAATAGAAAAACTTCAATGAGAACTTAAGGTGTCTATACACATGACAGAACTATGCTCTGACACACGCTAATTAGCACGTGTTGGAGCAGATTAATTGAGTCTGCTGTGAGTCTGCTGGAGCATGGTAATTAATGTGCTCCAGCAGCCTCTGCACTACATGTATTCAGTGTCCCCACATTTCAAAATGGTGGCATAGGCACCTTAACTAAAACTCATTGAATGAGATTTAGTTAAAGTACTCCCTCCACCATTTTGAAGTGCAGGATGCTGAATGCACGTGATGCTGTAAGCACTTTAAATAGAGTGGCTCTCAGAGGGTCTGACAGTAAGGAGAGGACAAAGGGGGAAAAACTGGGGGGAAGCAGAAAATAAAGTGGCTATCTGTGGCGGAGCACCTTTGGGGTGCTTGCCACTTTAGGGTTCTCACAGGTTCTGAGGGGAGCCTGCTTGGAGGAGCAGCAGGGGAAACATCCCCCATGTACCATTTAAAAGGGGGTGGTATGTGACCTGGAGCCAAGCAGCCAGCAGGGGCTTAATTGTGGCAGCCATTTTAGAGCTCTGACCTCCCATATAAACAGGACAGTTCGCTGCTGGCAGTCCAGGCAGCAACATTGCCTAGCTGTGAGGCTCCATAACATCCTGGAGGTAAGACAGGAGCTGTAGTGGATGGTTTAGGAGGCTTGTGGTCCTGAGCATGACATAAAAATGCACCCTGCCGGGAGTGGGTAGCTCCCAGTGGCACGGGAGTCCCTAGGAAATGCCAGGCCAGTGATCACCCCAGTGAAAGGGGCACCTTAACCCTAGCCCTCACCTTCTGGTGGATCACATAACACCAGAGGCAGTTGGGGCCAGGCACAACTATGGCCACCTGAACCTTGTGGGGTGAGAGACCCTGAAGAGGGAGAGTGGGGGCCAGGCATAGCTATGACTACCTCAGCCCTGTGAGGTGCAAGACCCCGAGGAGAGAGCGAGTAGGGGCCAGGCACAGCTGCAGCCACCTGAGCCCTGTGGGGGGTGCAAGACCCAGAGAAAAGGTAGTTGGGGCCAGGCATGGCAACAGCCACCTGAGCCCACCAGGAAGGGAAGCCCCCATGGCCCTGAGTGAGGGGTGGTATGGAGCCCCAAGTGAGGGGCTGTGTGGAGCCCCAGTGTGTGGTTGGAGATGAGGAGCCCTAGTGAAGGCGGGGAAAACCAGAGGGCTAAGAGCCCAGTATGCTTATATATGTATGTACAGAGTTGCCCCTGGAAGGGGCCAGAGCAAGCTTAGACCTGGTCAGGTAATTGGCTGGCCACTACCTTGGTGAGGGTCACAGGAAAGGCCCAAAAGATGGTACATCTGCCACCCTAGGAATGGATTAGCTAAGCCTATGGCCTAAGGAGCCCACTCCTAGAGGGAACAAGGCAGAATAAGTTGCTGACGCATGAAAGAGACCCTGTGAGAGAAGGTGGAGTGCGAGAGGCCCTAGTGAGAGGAGGGCAGTATGAATGTCTATGTGACTGAGGCCTGACAACGAGGCCTAAGCTTGGTCCAGCTGTAGGCTGGGAGCACTGTGACATCAGGATGCCACCTGCGAGGCATGGGCTGCAGTGTAGGGAAGGTACAGAGCCGCAGATAGCGTCCCCTGGCATCGGGGCATGAATGGGTAGCCTGCCACTTTAATTAACATCTTAATTAATTAAGAACAAGGCATGGCAGAAAAGTCAGGTGGAGGACCTAGCACTGTGGCTAGGCGGGGAACCCCATTTTTCCACTCTAATCCCCTAGATTTATTTTCCCTGCTGTAGCAGTGGGAGGGGGATAGCTTCAATGCAAACCTCCAGTAATTAGAATTTATACCTGGAAAATTATAACAAATTTATAAATTCTCCATATATAGAATCGAATTGCTGGGAGGGGGGTGTCTTAATAATCAGGGTCTTCTTCTATTTGAGTAAATATGGTATTGTATTGATCAACAATCAATACCTCAAATTAAGGTGACCCACTTCTCCTGATTCTCCATAATCCATCAGGTTAATTGTACAAAACTAGATGCAAAGTAGTGGGGAATTCCTTCTTGAACCTTGCTTCGATCAGGCTATGCCCATATAATTATTTTAGCATGTATAGCTACACATTTTATGATTTGTCATAAAATTATTCTTCCTTTTTTTCAATCCAGCAACAGTATTTGACTGTATGACCTCATATGGCAGTAGAATTCAGAGATGATTCCCCTTCTTTGCCAAGACTATAACAGAATGTTTAATGTTGAAGGATGAAAATACATTATCCCATCTTTGATGTTTTAAGAGAGTGGAGAGACCTTAGACCTTTCTGCATATTATACAGTGCAACACATTTATATGCCCTCTGCAGAGCTTGCATGTCTTAGTCAAGGTCAGCTCTACTCTACTCTTTGCTCTAACAGCATCCCTTCTTAAGTTTTCATATATCAGTTGCGCAGTTGGTTATTTAATCTGAACCCAAATCTAAACAAAACCAAGAGTGAAACAGCAGTAGCAATCAATCCTAGCACATCATAGTGTTTTCTCCAGTACTTCTACTTCTACTTCTATTCTGTCTTTCATCCAAAGAGATCTGTAATATCAGCTCCATTATACAAATAGGGTTCCATACTGTGAGCTCATTTAGAGCAGGGTAAAGCAGAAGTAAATGATCTCTGTTGCCAGATCCAAATGTGCAGGCACATGCAGTTTGTGGTGCCACAAACCTCGTTGCAGCACCACAAACTGCATGTGGTGCACATTAAACTATGCACAGTGGTGCTGATTAGCAGTGCTGGGGCAAATTTACTACCAGGATCTTGTAGTAGCAACCCCCGCTCTCCCCCCCCCCAAAAAAAAATAGCGGCAAAAAGCATGCCAAAGGGCGGGGCTTCACAGCCTACAGAGACAGGCAAGCAGGCAGCCCTGGGGCACCTATTCCCCTGTCTCCACATTCCCCACTCTGCATGGGGGCTGTCTGCCAGCTAGCCCCACACTGAGGGACCTTCCCCTCCCCCTGAAGCACATGCAGCAGTGGAACAATGTGTCCTACAACAACCTGCAGAAGCAGAGGCATGCACTGCAGCACAAAGCAGCAGCACAAATTTACGCTGCTACTATTTGTGCTGCTGCAAATACATGTCCCTGGTCGTGTGGACATGGCCTATGTGATGTAAAACTTATATGTTACAGAAGTATTAGGCCCAAAGAATCTGAGGACCAGGGAAGTCAACAGACCACAATCACAACTCAAACCACAATCACAAAGCAAGTTAGCATCAGAGTAAAGACTAGAATGCAGGTATCCTCGCATTCTTTCAGACCTCTCCTTTCTAACTGCTAAGCTCCTGTTAAGCATACTATGAGATGAATAAATTATATGAATGCTAATGAGTTGCAAGCTAGCCTTAGGAAGCTCTTCAGGGTTCAGCAAGCCCTTCTTCTCTTGCAAGCCTTTATCCCCAACATACGAAAAGTGGATAATCAACCACTTAAAATGCCAAAGAAACATAATAATGATCTTTAATATTTAATACCAAGCTAGCCTTCTGGTCCCTTTATGATACATTTAGGATTGCCAAGGGACTGATGAACATACATAGGTTTGTTGGGATTTACTAATCCTACTAAGGTTTCCAACAGGAAGAAGTCTCATTGATAAATACTTTGCAACTTGGCGTTCTACCTTGAGCTAATCCAAAGGAGGACGTATTTTTCACCAAAAATCCCTCCCAAAACATATTCCTTTTTTCATTGCAAAACGTCATACATTTTCAACCGTCTCTAGTTTTATTAAAAAGTACATTTTTCCCCTAAGAAGAATTACTGGAGGCATTCTATTTTTTTATACCCATAATCTCCACCAGTTTTCTGGCACCTGCACAGAAGCTCACCATTGCCACATGGTGGTTCTCTGTTTTGATCTTTGAAAACCTTAATAACTTTTTAAATTAGTTAATTTAATTAACCAATTAAACTTTGAGTCTGTGCAGGAGACCTCAGTTAGAAGAGTCCAGTAATCCAAGATTGATCTCCCTCTTCAGTTTATTCTATTTTTTTGTTTTCCCAGAAGGTAACATAAAAATGAGAAAATACTCCATCTATAACCATTACATTTTTTTTTGATCACCAGTGAACATTTCAGACAATGTGGCCTATATCATGGGAATGCAAGAGATCTAGAATCTATTCCTAGTTTTGTCACTGCCTCAGTTTCCCTGTCTGTTTGGGACTAGTGATACTTATTTGCTCAATAAACTGGTATCAGATTGACTGATGAAAAGTACTACTTACCAGCTAATTATTATTATTATTGCGTTATAATTCAGGAGCTGCTGGTCCAACTGACCTCACATTTGGTTGGAAAAATATGCCTCAGCCTAGTGTACCAATTTTGATTTTAATATATATTTTTGTGGGTATTAGAATGATGGATAAAGGCAGGTTTGCACCTGAGTTTCTACTGTAACCTTAATTATGGAATGTATATTGTTAGTCTATAATATTATATTAACTATAAATATATATGCATAAATACATATTCTCACATACACCCCCATACCAAACCACACAAGTGTTTTAGCATTCTTTGTGAGGAAAGATGCTATATAAATGTAAGTCATTATCATCACATACAAAATTCATTTCAGTCAGAAATTTCCACATTTACATTTTCAGAGAGTTACGAGATATTTTTTTTTAATTTGGCTCTACCCCATGTCATAATAAAAGCTCTTTCTCTTACACTTATTCAGCCCCTAAGCTTAATTGTATTCATCATTATCAAGTCTTGAAACTGGCTGATATATTTAAATAAGCTGAAATTAAAAGGTTTGAGGCTACTGAAGTCTCTTCAATAAACTGAAGAAAATTCTCCAAAAGACTAAGGAAGTGACCAAAGCAGTAAAGAAGAAAGATTTAAAAAGTAATAAAGTTACCAATTGGATCCTTTTCTTAATTAGTCCTTCTTTCAAAAAACCAGTGGATAAACACTTCATCTAAGAAAATGAAGTGAAATTTGAATATAACAAACTTTTTATAAACACAACTTAAATTAGTCTTTTATTTGGACTGGGAAAATTCTATTTTGTATGTTTGAATATTCTCATTTCCTTATCTTGCTTGCCCTTCCCTGTCAGATGCAACTCTGATTACTGGAGGAGTCTATGACTGTTCTTCATCAATTACAAGCACAGAACAGTAATACACTTCCACATTTGTCTGTGACTAAAATTTGCCACCCCCCTAAAAAATAGATGTCTTTGGAAAAATCTTAACAAAGAGAGGAAGAATAGTCCTTTCTTATGACTCTGGGGTGAAATTCAGGAGGTCTGGGTTTAATTATCCAGCTTTTCCACACACTGCTTTGGTAACCTTGGACAAGTGGCTTAATCTGTAAGATAAGAGTAAGTAAAAGTAAAATAAGAGTATAATTCCACATTTATCCTATTCTTTTTCTTTGTTTTCCCTGCTTAGAATATAAACTCTTAATGGTTTGAATAACTTGTTTCTATGTGTTTTTATAATGCCTAATGCAATGAAGCCCTAATTATTATTTGTGGTTTTCTATTTGTTTTGTGTTAATTGTCAATAGCAACTTCCCTCTTGGTTTAGTAATTGATACAATATCAAACAGCCCTGGGACTCTAAGGGCACCTATACATGTACACTGAGGCTACTCTTGATGTGCTTGTACTCCATGACTCCAGTGTCATGTGCATCAGTGTCCCTGTGCTGAACAATGGCAGCAGAGGCACTTTAACTAAAGCCCATCACCATTTTTTAGTGTAGGGACACTGGCACACATGACACTCCGGATGCTTTAATTAGAAGGGCTCTCAAAGCCACTCTAATTAAAGCTCCCTCCTCCCCTCCCCACACCCACACCCACACCCACACCTTCCAGTGCATGTATATAAGTGCCCCTCATCTCCAGTATTTTCAGGGGGCAGGTAGCTCTACCCTACCAGGCTCTTTGAAGCTCCAGTTTGGGGCCAGAGCAAAATGTAGCAGTCTAGGTTTGCTTCATAAATGCTCAACTGTTTTCCATTGATCACGTCATCTCCCTCACAGACTGATGTCTTTGTCCCCTCAGACATGTCCATCCAGTGAATCCTGAAATGGAATACAGCTGGTCCTGGAGGCTTCCTTCCTGAAACTTCATTTATTCATTTTTTGGTGCACAGAAAGAAACATATACATTTCTTAACTTATTAGAGTGCTTTGTAACATTATTGCCTATTACACAGAGTATTCAGGCCTGTAAAAATGATTTGGGGAGTGTATCCAACACCAAAGGTGAATCCCATAACACCAGGCGTGAGAGCCCAAGTGTCACGGGGGCACTCGGGTGCCCCGTTCCTAGGAAGAAATTAGGGCAGCCCAGGTGCCAGTTGCTGGGGCAACCGCAGCAGGTCACCTGACCAGAAGGGGGCAGGGCCTGGCATTTATAAGCAGCCCAGGCCAAAGCCTAGCTGGCAGTTCCCTTCTGGCAGCCGGAGGAGAAAGAGCTCTGCAGTGGAGTTGGGCTGAGTCGAGCAGACCGACAGAACGAGTAGTGGCATCACATTGCAGGGTAGAGAGAACCCTCCCTGGGAGGCTTGGCAGGAGAGACTGGTGGGACTGGGTTGTACATTATAGCCGGTAGGCTTATTGTTCTGTTACAGCTGATTGGCTTAGGGTTCTGTGGTGTTATTTGTGTAAAATCCGGAGGACCAGGAGAGGCTGTAGGGGATGGAGGAGGCCTCAATAGGAGCTCCCCAGTGGAGTGTGGGGGTTCCTGGGTGCCCTGGGAGGGCACAGTGATTGATGCCGGAGCTGGCACTGCGGGTGAGCGCCGGAGAGAGGTGCGACGTTGTGGGGTGTTGTGACCCCAGCCCCGTGGGGGGGGAGGTATTCTGCCCAGCGCCGCGTAGGCCCCAGAGAGGGCGAGGGGTGCGAGAAGCGCCGCGTAGGCCCCGGAGAGGGCTGAGCGTGCGACTAGGAGCTGGAGAGGGCTGAGCGCGAGAGTAAGAGCCCGGACAGGGCTGCACATACATTTGACAGGCCTGGAGAGGGCGCGTATACAGTAAGGGCACAAAGGGCGCGTATACTGGGGAGGCCCTGGGAGAGGGGCACTTATATTGGAAAGACCCCGGAGAGGGCATTTACAGGAGAGAAGCCTGGAAAAGGGTGAGAGTGTAAACAGAAGCCTGGGAGGGGTGAGTATATTGGGCGCGCATACTGAGGGACCCCAGAGAGAGGGGGTGCACGTATTGAGAGACCCCAGGAAGGGGCGAGCATATAGACACGAGAATGTCCAGCACATCTGCGAGGCTTGGGGCGTGCTAAAGGGGAGGTTGGAGGCATGCGTAGCCCCATAAGGCCGGGGTGCACCAGGTCTCTACAACCAGGATAGGGGACAGGAGATACTTGAGCACCGTGTCCAAGGGGACAATAAGGCAGCCTCCATTATAAAACTATATGACACCAAGACATGGCGGGCGAGATAGAGGGTGCTGAATCACCTACTTGGCACAGCAGGGGGCGCTAGGGAGATCACGGCCGCTCCTAGGTCCCTGCGCCGTGACACAGGCTATGTACTTGGCCTTATATGAAGACAGCTTGGCCTGAACACGTGCCTCACCTGCGAGCCTCCCTTCTGTTCTTGTCTACCCCGTCTTGATCTTACTGGGTAAACAGAAGGCTCCCGATGTCACTGGAGCTACATTTGTAGGGCCAAAGATCTCTCTCATGGGGCTCCTGCCTCCCCTTCACTCCATCCAGATGTTTCCAAGGTGAAAAATTGATTGTAAATTAAGAGAAAGGAAAAGAAATAGATTCCATTTACCTGACACCTAGTCAGGGTTGTCAAAATGTCTTAGTAATCTTTTTAGAGTCTCAGGACAGGGCTTCCCCCCACTGTCATGCTGGCCACTTTCAACCTTCAGTTCTGGCTATCTCTTGACCACCTCTGGCCATGGTGAGTCCCCATCAGCTGTTCCAAGCTCTGGGCACCTTCTGTCAGATACTCCTCCAAGTGCCTGGATTTCACATGCACTCTCCCTTGAGTGCAGGGATTGCCAACAGGATGCTGAGCCCCCAGAGTCTCTAAAGTCTGGCTCATGCTGCTGGCTGTTTCCCTGCTGCACCAGCCTCCTTCCCCAGTTGATGCTGAGCTTCTGGTTACACCAGAAGCTGCCAAAGCTCCTGCTCGGAAGTAAGAAGCACAATTGGCTGTTACTGGGCCCACCAATTCTTCCCCAGTGTCCTAAGATGAGTCCCTGAGGTCTCCTTGTCCCACATTTCTTGGGACACCAGGAGCAAAGTTCCCACAGGGAGGCAGAAACACATATGTCAAAAAGAATGACCACTCCAGCTTGGGGCAACTCAGGATTCTCTGGAGCTAGATCAAAGAAATGGAAGCCAATCGCTAGATTCTTATTCGGTCAGTGTTTACATGACTGTTCCTAGAACACTTAAGGAAGCGTGCCCTGCTAGCCCACTCCCTGTCACATGCACTGAACCCAGAAAAATAGCAGTAAAGCTGCTCTACAGGCTCCCAGAGCTGCTGTCCAGACCTCAGTTTATAGTATGTTTGAGATCACGCAGCTGCCACAGGCACCGTAAGAATGGCTTCACTACCATATTTCTGGGTTTAGCATGTGTGAATGGGAGTGGGTGGGTAGGGTGTGCTTTAGAGGGTCCTTCCCTGAGAATGCAAGGGATGCAGTGTCGACATACCCAAAATGAGATGCTGACTCACTGTGTGACCATGGACAAGTCAACAAAGTCATAACATTATTAAATAGAAAAAATAAAAACCCATGATTTTGCTGAAAACCAAACACTTCCTCTGAGCTCAGTCTTCCTGGGTGAATAAATGACAAAAATAAAACATGGGTGTAACCCACAGCTCTGGCAAACCAACCATGAAAATATAGAAAAAGTAGAGAAGAAGTGAAGGCAGAAAAACATAAGATCAGTAAGAACACAGGGATGCCAACACATGCACTACAGCATATTAAAAGAAATAATTCCAGTCAAGATGCCCAAATGATGGTGAACAGATGGGTGTATTTAAATGAAAAACAGCAACAAAATGACCTAATGCCTCTTCCATCTCAAAGTGCTTTAAAAGCTATACAGATACCTCTTTCCCTTCCTACGGGTGCAATGTGGCACTTATTTACAAGCATTCAGCAACACTACCAGACACACTGTAGCCCAGGATGTGAAATGACTTGCACAGAAACAACTGCAGGTAGAATTTATTTAACCTGAATTAGTTGGAATTAGACATGGACAACAGACTTAACACCATTTTCTCTTCCATAAAAGTATTATGTGTGGATAATACTGGTGAGATCCTCCAGTTTTTATGTCTTCTGAATAACAATATGTGCTACGAAACAGCCTTCCCAACTGTTGATTAGAATATTATTTCAGAGTGTGTACAAGAGAAGGGTGATACCAACTGAGACATCAGAATCATTTTTGTTTCATTGTTTCTTGTCCATACAATATCCATGCCCTGCTTGGCTTAGTTTGTTAGCTAGAAAAGGATTGCAGCACAAGACGGTATTGGGTGGAATGTTCTCTTCAAAGCAAATGTGAATGACACTTCAACCGTGGCTAAAGAAGTCAAGTGGTCATAAAGAAGGTAAAAATATAAAATACAGGACAAAATATTGAAGAGTAGAAAAGTCAAAGTTAGCCCTGAAGCAAGCAAGAGGCTACAAAGTTAGCTTCAAAGTGCTTCCTCAACAACAACAACAAAAAATTGGAACAGACAACATACATATTAATGAACCAGAGACAATATTGAAAAACAGCCCATTACCATTATTCAGATCAAAAGAACATACAAGATTAACACCTCAGACAGGATGAGGATTTAGCAATATACTTGCTCCCCTCCCCCCTGAACCTCCTTTTGCTTTTGCTTGTAAGACCAGGAAAAGAGAGAAACAGAAGGAAATTAAGAAACCGTAGGAGTGATTCTAAAATCTAGCAAGTGCACAAGAGAAATTTAAAGAAATGAGAGTTAAAACCAAGCAATAAAGACTCAATAAAATCTTGGTGGTGGTAAGAAAGACAGTAAGAAAGAAATTATGTGGTGTGCAAACTGAAGACAATATTTACTGCCTTCCCTTCCTTCAGGGAAATACTGACGTGCTCAAGGAAAGATGGGACATTATTTGCATATCCTTATTGAATTGCCAAGAGGCTTCCTCATGACTGTCCATCTTTCTTCCATTATGCTACCCTTTCCCTGGAAGCCTCTGAGGTTTTGTAGCTCTTGCATAGGAAAAAAGAGTACTCAGATGCTCTTCACTGTAAATGCCTTTTTGATCAAGAGCTGGTATCGCCTTGCCATAGGAATGGCTCACTGATCTATGATTTTTATCCATCTTTAATTACTAAGATTGACAAAACAGTAATCAAATCAAATTACATTTTCCTTTAATAATTTTCCTGATCATGACCTGCTATTTAGGGAGTTTTGCCTGGCCAATGAAACTGTTTCTGCATGATGAGGGATTTTATGGTAATGAAATTAAAGCTGCTCCAAAGGTGGTTACAGTAAAAAAAAAAAAGTGCCTCTAAAAATGACAATGTGGGGGTAGTACATTAATGCTCTCTCAGTGACTCTATATCAAATTTACTCACTTTATCAGTAAGATGATGTTTTCATTTTATGACTACCAGCACCCCAGATACATCATGGGATTTGAACATCAGAATGAACTCTTTGGGCTTATGTCATTCCACACACACACCTACACATATATACCTACATTCTCTCACACAAAGGTTTTGTACAGCTGGAATGCTAGAATTTTGTATATAGTTTTGTTGCTGGTATGAGAGTCACAATAGGAAATAATAATCCAGCTCATTTTCTTGACAGCTCCTTTGACTTTGCAGGAATTACAGAAATAGAACCTGATTTTGTCAGAAAAGTCCTGATCTGGGCATTTGTCAAAGATTCTCATTCAACCAGGTTTTCACCAACTACATACATAAAACATAGCACAGATAGGGTTTTTCACAAAGCCACATTCACAATTTTAGCCACATGTTAAAACACGAGATATAACATGCAAAAGTTAAATTACAACAGGTTTGTACAAGGTACAAATGGCCTTGGGCTATTTGGCCTTTAGGCACCATGGCCAAACAGTTGTGAAATAAGAATGAAGCCAAATTCAGATTTAGAACAACTCGTGCAACTCAGTGGAGAGGTGTCCATTCACCCAGGCTGGATCCAGATACGCAGGCACGTGCAGTTTGTGGGACCACAAACCTCTTTGTGGCACCACAAACCACACATGTGGCATTTAAACCATATTTGCAGTGCTGGGGCAAAATTTGCTACTGGGATTTTCCAGGGAGTAGCTGGCTGGGGCACAGGGTGCCTCAACACAGGGGCACCCCATCTCCATGTGCCACTCCACTCCCTGGCTGTCTGGGGCACAGGGTGCCTCAGTGTGGGGGCTGCCTGCCAGCTAGCCCCATGCTGATGCACCCTGTGCCCCAGACAGCTTCCCCTTGCAGCACATGGGGAGCAGCGAGACAAAGTGTCACATTGCAAACCACATAAGCAGGAGCGTGCACTGCAGCACAAAGTAGCGGTACTATTTGTGTTACTGTAATGCATGCCCCTGCTCATGTGGATTTAGCCACAAAGACTGAATTAGGTCTAATACGCTGTTACCAGTTGGTCTAAGATTTAGACCAATCCCAAATACATATTGCTAAAAGCCTAAATGTATACTTTGGAACTATTTCAGTCTTTTATTTAAATAATAGCAATAGGATCATGAAAAACTTTGGTTATGCATCAAAATTTGGAGAGCCAAATTCTGTGTGAGGTTACACCCAATGCATCTCCAAAGAAGAGGAAAATGCCCATATATTAGCAAGCATAAAATGTCCCTGATATGCTTATCTAAATTTATAAATCTTTCCAGTCTAGAGACTGGGCTAGGTTTTTGGAAGGATGGACTAACTCTTGAACTCCCCGATTTCCTGTTGCAACAATTAGGCTTGTGTTGTCTTTTTAAGCCTGCTCAAATTTCTGAAACATGTTTTCCCATCACAAATTATTAACTCACTTGTGAATAATTTTAAGCAAAAAAAAAGACAACCAGTCAATACTGAATGGTGTAAAATAATGAATAAAGGATTTAGGCAGATGAGTCATTGCACATCATTGTTTCCTTGGTGGGACATGAATAACTAGCTAGTGACTATGGAAGATGAATACATCAAGATGAAAGTATATTTAACATCATATGATGAATTTGCAGGGGAAACATTATTATTTTTGTTTTCCTGAAGCAGGGTCAATCATCAAAAGTCTGGGAAATGCCAATGATACATTACAATCCAATGCATATTCCAGCTTGTGACACAGGTCCATAGCTGCGTATGTCTATAGCTGGTGATTCTGGGAATTTCTCTCAGTCCAAGTTATTCTGCTACGTTGCTTGTGGGAGGACATCACACACATGGAAAATGTATTCCCATTCCTCCAGAAAGCTGTAAGCTGGTCCCCTACCTACTCCCTGAGGAGCTCCACAGCCTGTCCTCCAGCTAAAACACAGTCTTTGAGCAGCCAATAAATGAACAAATAAAGAAACAAAACCAAACACTCTGCCCTGTTCCAGGCTCTTGGAGGGGAACAAACCCTTTGGGTCTGGCCCCAACACAGTAGCCTAGCCTTCCTCAGTATCAAGCTTGTTCAGCTTACAGCTTATCTTTGGCTCTCAACTGCTCCCTCACATTTTGCTGCCCTTCTGCTCTCTCTGTGGGGTTTTTAAGCTCCCAGTGGAACACTCCTTCATTATCTAAGGCTGCTTACAGACCTTAAAAAATAAAAAAACAAAAACCCAACGCTTTACTTTAAATTCAACACACTCCCACGTATCTAGTCCAGCGCATGCCCAAAAGAGGCATTGCATTAGTTGGACCCAACTCACCCAACATTTGTATAAATTGGGAGCTTTAGTTGGGCTTTTTTGGCTCTTTTATCTAATAAATGATTGACTCAGATGTAGATGAACGCGCCAAATAGCCCTGCTGGAGAACCTAATCTATACAGATGCTGTGGAGCCAGGTTGAACTAACACACTGCTTCTTCCAGAAAGCTCAGGGTTTTTGGTTTTTTGGAGGTTTTTTAATATCTTTCAGCAGCCTAAATGCCCCAGAGCTGGGTTTCATCAACATGGCTGACTTCCCGTTTAAAGGGCCAGGCCACCCTGCAACAGTGTGTGTATACTTTTAACTAGTGATACATGCTAGGTAGCTGAATACATGACCATTAAAGAAGAAATGGGCCTATCCTAACCTTCACAAAAACCCTACTTTTTCAAACCAACTTGGGCACCTGCACAGCACAGGATAAATCTGGACCACATTCAGGAGTGGGTTACCCAAGCGTGACCCAAACTATTTTGGTGGTTCAGAAATGTTCTCAGTTACATATATGTTGCTATTTGTGCTCCCCTACACTTCCTAGTTTTGATCTGAACTGAAAGTAAGAGTACCATATTACCAACAGGAAAGGTTGTTCTGATGGTATTTCTTGCTCTGTTATGTTTGTGCACCATGTGGCGTTGAAGGGGAGGAATAACAACATGAAAGAAATCCATTCTTGAATGCTAAACTGTCTCTTTATTAAGAAAACTATTTACAGAGATGCTTTAGCTACAGATGTGCATGCAGACTGCCTTGCTTGTGTCTGTTCCAAAACCTTCCTTCCTGCAACATATACTTCTCCCTCCAAACTCCATGTAGGTTGCAACCTGCCAGATAGGGTATGCAGGTGAAATTTAATAAGAAGGCCTGTTCTTGTAAAACTTCCAGACAAAGTTTGAAGATGCTGGAGGTTCAGAAAAATTACATGAGAGTTTTGGATTTGCTATGTTTTACACACATACACCTACACCTTTTTGGGTGTAAACGTGAGGCATGCTGCAAATTTTAATCCTGAAAAAAGCATGCTCCAGCTATCAAAAGTTTTGGAAACTCTGCCCTAACCTCTGAGCTGATGCATGACACTTGTATCTCTGGTGGTTTTGTAAATCTAGAACTTTGATTTTTTTATTTTTCCTACTAACGCTTGAAAATGAAACATTCTGTTTTGAGTCAAATGGAACATTCTGTTTGATGTAAAATAAATTTATAGGGGACGAGGGTGTTCGGCAATAAAAAAATAACTTTGGTTAAATCCTAACAGAAAGTTTTTTTAGTTTAGCAGCTGAGCTGAACAATAATTTTCAAGTCAGTACCAAAAATATTTCCTTTCAACTCTTGCAAGCATTTTATATGTTGTCCTTTAGCTGCAACTCCAAGAAGCTAACAGAACCCAATTATTCCGAGTGAATTGCTTCTGTGACGCTCTTGATTGATGTGCGTGTGTTAGGCTGTTGTCAAATACTAACCATGAAAGTTGACTTGGTTATTGATGTTTGCTGTAACTGGTATTTCCACTCAAAATACTCCTCCCATCCATCAATGAGAGCCTTCTGTTTTATCAAGTTATTTTTTTTGATGATACCTATTCTTTTCTCTAGACAACTAAGCACCACTAATCAATTTTTCAGAAACCACAATTAGTAGCTTAAACCACCCTAAATTACACCCTGTGGAAAAAGACAAGGACTGAATGGATGTAGAGACTGAAATATCCCCTTACCTTTCAAGATGTTCTTTTAGGTCAGGCCTGAAGTATATCAGTAGAGTAACAAGGAGAAGCCTGCATTTCAGTTACTTGCAACCTGTTCTGTAGATAGAGTATTTTAGTCTCCAGGGCAGACGTTAATATTATTTATAAAACATGGATGACATTCTCGGTTGTAGAACGGACAGTCTGTGATCATGTACCTGCGTCACTGGGCTGGCTACCTAACAAAGTAGATGAGGCAGACTAGGCCTGGCTCTGTAATCAGATCTGTACAGATAGAGCCTTACAACAGGGATGGATCCAGAGGGGCTACAATGACATAGATGCTCTCTGCCTTTAGTCAACATTGCAGGAGTTGGGGACTTTTAATTTCCCAAAGCTAGCAAGAATTCCACCCCACTCCCATCCCTCCTGTGCTCAGTGGTACTCCTCCTTTTTCTTTTCTTCTCCTTCCTTCCCTACCTGCCACTTCCACTGTCCCCAGCTGCCCCAGGGCTGGGGTGGGTATATGCTCCTAAGCCTCTTTTGCCTGCTCCCAATGGGCTAAGTAGGGAGGTAGGCTCAGTCAGGAACAGCAGCACTGGTGGGTGGGTTCCTCCTCCTGCCTTGTCCCTCTCAGGTGTTTTCTTCCAGTTTGGGAGCAGGAATTAAGGACGATAACCATCCAGGTGCTACCATTGCTATTTCCAGTACTGGTGCCTGGTTGCCTGTGCAGCCTAGCTGGAACAGGGCAGGAGAGGCTCTGGAATCACACCCCTTCCCCTGATCCCACCCTAAGGCCAGCTGGGGACAGTGGAGACAACAGCAGCAGTAGTCAGGGGAAGGAGGAATGAAGGGGAGGGGACATGCCACTGAGCTCAAAGGGGAAGGGAAAGAGGAGCGAAGATTCTTTCCTGATTCAGGGATTTGAAAAAAGACCCAGGCTGCTGCTCTTACGTTGTGGTCTGCCTCCCCTAGCTGGGAGCTGGGCATACAGGCATCTCTGCAGTGCCAGTCACTGATCCTACACCTCCCCACCTTTACAAATACAGAATTGAGTTCTTAAAACAAATTACACACATACACATATATAAATGCGTCCATGTGTATCTGTGTGTGTGGGTATGTGCACAAAACATAAGGTAAGGACAGCCGTTCAGTTACAAGTATTTTAACTAGAAGAATTAGCATTTATAGGCTTCACAGGAGGAGGGGACTAGTTTGGTATATCCAAAATTATTCTAAGTAGAGCACTATTTTTAAAATGGTCCTTATTGCAATACCAACTATTGAATATGAAAAGAATTACATTACTCTTTAGACAGCTCAGAGAGAGCTGACTACCCATCCGCATGGATGAACAGTCATAACCAACCACAAAGAAATATCTGATTTTTAAAACCTTACATAAAATATATATATTTTATTCTGATGCTATTTGAGCATTTAACTGTGCCCATATATATATGCCTTTTCTAGTTAGGGCACAGTTAAATGCTCAAATAGCATCAGAATAAAATAAAATATAATATACTTTTGCATTTCATATGGATATTTTAATCAACTGAAAAATGGACAGAAGATGGTAAAATACTTTATTAAGCTCTACGCTAGCTCCACTGAATGTTCGAAGATTTGCCTCTGATTTTAAAGTTCTGCAGCTCAAGAAGATGTAGATTTTCTTGGCAACAGCTGCTGTGTAAAATATTCTAAGATAGAATTTTTTATCATAATTAATAATAGATGAAAATTTCTGCGTTTTTGATGTTCTAAACTCTATGCTGTTTGATTTACGATGTCTTTATAGTTGTTTTTCTAGTAATTCTATGCCTCTTTCTGTTGGTATAAGGCTGGTTGTCTCTTTTATTTCCCTAGTGGAGTTGGTAGAGCACTCTTTTCTTCCTCCTTTGCTCTTTTTCTGTAAATATATTTCATAAAGTTCCCCTTTCTTCCTTAATGAGACTGATCCCCCTGTTCTATAAGTCTGTTTCTGTGGAATTTTTTTTAAAACTCAGCACAGTGGTACTAATAATAAACTCGGTAGCTGCTCTTGCAGGTAAGAGGATGTTCTGTGTCCACTCTGATCGCTGTCTATATTCTCTGTAATGAATGTTTTAAACTAGACAGTGACTGAAGTTTATGGAAAGCCTGTGCTCTCTTTTTTTCCAAGACTGGTGTCACTTACAAAAGTTATTGGATGATACTTAATAATAATTGTTAGCTTAACCGACAGTTCAGTACAGGTGCTTGTAGGCTATTATTACAGCATCAGCACTTCCAGTTTCTGTGATAATAAACAACTCTGAATCATAGCTGGAGTACTAGTGACAACTATTGTTAAGGTTGCCAAAGAGTTTCCAATACAGCCCCCTTGTTTTCTATCATTCATAACTTTTTGATTCACCTACCTAATTCAAATTTTCCAGGCATCTTCTCCCTGAAAGTGAATTTTCAGTGAAAGTCTGAGTAAACAAGGCTCAGCCAGTTCTGAGTATGAGGAGAATAAGGAAACCATAAAAACACCTTCTCTTTCATAAAAAAATAAAAATCTTGCAACAGATTTTCCCTTTTTAACCAGTTCTGCATCTATAGGTAAAAAAAGACTGGCAGGGCTTAGTCCTCACTGGGGGAAAATGCATTTGGGTACACCAGTACAGGCTGACTGAAATTTGACCGAAGCATTCATAAAGAAGGCAAGGTGCATTCTGTGTACATGTGCAACTCTATGTGCATATCTTATCCTGCTGTATAATGAATGTGCATGTCTCCACAGGTAAGTAGTTTGAGACAGACCATCTGCAGATGCTTCCTCAACCTGAAAAAGGGTGTTTGTGCCCGAAAGCTTGCTAAGAAGAATTTTTCCAACTATTTGAGTTGGTCTAATAAAAGATTTACCTAAAGAATCTTGTCTGAAAGGATCATTTCATTTAATGCACTTGAGGCTGGGTATATACCCTTCTGTTAAGTCATTCCCAACTCTCACAATCTTTTGGGAGGCAGGAATTCACCAAGGAGTCACTCCCCTGCACAGATCTATCCTGTACCTTTATTGACTTTTGCAGGAACCCTGCTTTCACCAATTGCCAATCCTATCCTCCAGTCAGTAGAAACATAGATGCAGGGTCAGGATGTCCTGCCACTCTGGGAAGTGGGGTAGAAAAGCTGCTATCTCCCCTCTGCCCATCTCTACCCATTCCCTGGCAATCTAGGCCTCAAGAGGGGACAAGTTTTCATGATACTGCAGTTGACAGCCTGATTTTGTAACCCTTTTGTGACTGCCCTGAGGAAGAGTGCCAGCACAGATCTCTGTACCATGTAAGGACCATTTCAGTCCTGGTTTGAAGATTCCATGGATGCATAAGTTTTGTGTGTTTGTCCTCAAGACTGAGATGTGTTCCTGCTCCACTTTCCCACCAAATCACTGGCCATAAGAACAGCTCACGAGGTTCACTGATGCAGGTTTGTACTCACAGGCTATGTCCAGACAAGCGTTGCTGTGCAGTATGTGATGCCGCAGACCCATCTATGGCACTGGTGCCTTGCAGCATGGGGGGTTTTCTTTACCTGGGGAGATCTCAGGGTCAAAAAAATCCTCACAGAAAAAAAGCAAGGCAGAGTATATGAAGGCAGTGTGTGCCACCCAAAACAGGAGTCATACTGCAGCAGCCAGCCAGGCTCCCAGTGCAACACAATTTCCCATTCCTCTACATATATCTTTACCTCTTCCCAGCACCCTTTGAAGCCCCATGCAAGCTCAGAGGGGAAAATAGATGGTAGAAGATAGTGTCCCATATGAACATGGAATGGAGTTCTGCTTGGTCTTTATGTTGACCATAAAAGGAGAAAGTCTTCTCTGCCCCTTTCCTGTACAGCAGCCAGGAAAATAATAGCCCTCAGTACGACAGAACCTTTGGCTCATTAAGTGTGAACTCTGTATGAGATAAACCCTTAATACAATCACATGACAGAAGCCTTCTTTACAATTAGAATTCCCTTTGATCTCCTATGCTGTATGCCTCCTTTTCAGGACTTCACACTTTGAAATGGCTGCTTCTGTCCTCATTCTATGTTAGCACAGTATTACTATTTTAGCAAGATGGCAGGTCATTTGGTGTTTGCCCACTGCAGTTGGATTAATAACATCATTGTTTAGTTATGCAATTATCTATAGAAAGTTGTAAAAGTTTTGTTAGATTGTTTCACTTCTGTATTTTTCAGCCAAATCTATATATTTGCTTATAATGCAACATGCCATATGGATATAGTCCTGTCATTGTGGAGTTTTCTGCTATCTGTATTTTTTTATTTGTAACACTGTGCTTTCCATAAAATATGGTGGCAAAAGAAACGGAGAGTTATAGCTTAAATATAATAATATTAAAGCAGTTTACCATTATTATCCTCCCCTCCCCCCATTTTCTTTTTGGGGCTATAACTTAATAAACAGCCTCTAGTGCACAAGCACTGATTTCTTATTTGATAAGCCCAGGAGATAACGTTCTGGAATTCTTTAGTAAAATAGACCTTCTAAAAACTATACTTGGATGGTCTAGGATTATCTCTCTGGAACTAGGCTGTTCCCAATCAGTAATTTCTTTTTTTTTTTTTTGAGAATTAGGAGAATGCACGGTGACAATTGTTCCTCCTGAAAACTGCTGCATTTTTTAATGCTTGCTGAGTTATAACAATTAGGCATACTGTAAACAGCAGCATTTTCATTCTCAGATTGTGAACATTGTTGCCTTAGAAGCATGTTTTTAACAAAGCTTAATAGTGTATTAATATCTTGTATTTATATTCCAACATTCATCCTATAGGATCCCTTAATTGTGTCTAGAGTTCTCACTGGATCCACAATGTAGAACTAAATAGATCTGCACATGTATATCATTAATTTGCACAATACCCATGGTGAATGTGAAAACAGTGTCATGTGAAGCTTTGGTCTTGCTCATACAGCCCCAAGTGGACTGTGCTGCAAGGACCACAGGCCACAGCTGAAAGGCAAGTGACACTGATATTTGACCAAACCCTTCACAGATAGGACCACACAAAGCTCATTTAGCAGAGGCAATTAAATAAGCCAGGCAAGGATCTGGCCTTACCCTTCCTGGCTGGCACAATATACACATGTATCATGCAGAATTACTTTGTGTGAATGTGGTGAGTGAATTAATTCATTATATATATCTGACCACAGCCTCTGGCACTACAATAACAATATTGCTTGCACTAATCTATTGAGCAAAGCCTGATTCAAGTAGACTGGGAAAAAAGAGTATTAAAACATACTAAACTAGGTTTAAATTGGCAGACCTAGTTCATTAACTCTGGAAACTCCCCCTGTCCTCCACACACACACACACACACACACACACACACACACTCAAAAGTCCACCGAATAGATACTACCCTCTCCTTCCCCACACAGTTTATCAAGGAATATTCAATCACCCAGGGAACAGGAACAATGCCATGTGACTGAAGTGACCAATCATACACAGGCAAAAAATTAATAAATATAGAGCAAACTGTGAGTGAACCATGGGAAGAAACTTAATTACATAAAACAATAATGAAATAATATAGAACCACAAACAAATCTGTAAAACCTGTACCTCTGTTTACAGAAAATGAATTAAAACTGTTGAAAACACTGAATATTTGAGTAGTTCATCATTACGAACATCCAGACAGTAGAACATAGCAATTGTGTCACAGTGCTTTCTGTGCAGTATAACAGGTTAAGACAAAAACAAAGACCAATAACCTCTTTTGGGTGGAACTACTGAAGTAATCAAGGCATATGAAATATAATTGCCCAGAATAAAATCTGGCCAGGCGAAATAACTTTTTGTTTGTGATATTCTTAATAACCAAAAAATTTAGAACCTCAACTTTATTCTTATGTGAAAACTTACAGGAAGCCCATTATAGCTCTTCAATATCTCCAACATTTTGCTCTCCACTATCATCACTTGCTCAGTATTGGCGCAGAAGGCATGCCACAGCCTTCTCTATTACCAAATGAATGTTTCTCAGGCTCCTATAGCTAACTTCTATTCTAGCCAGACTCAGAACTGCTCAGTTTATGAGATCAGGGGTGATAATTGACTGAGGCTGCATTACTGCACTCCAAAGAAAGCCACAGGTGATAGGTTCTAAACCATACTGCTTGTCAACTAGCCTAATAATGTAGGGATATCTTGCATTAGGGATATCTTGCTAGATTCATAATATAGTAGTAGACTATAAACAGCAGAGTTTTAAAAGTATTTTAATCCTAAAAGATACTTTCCAAAAAAACAGCAGAGGCTTCATTCATCTTGCTTTCGTATTATACAAAGTGGAATGCATTTTTTTTCCATGAATGTATTTCTTACGGGCATTTTCTTCTCCATAGCATCATAGGAATGAAGGGTCAGATGCATTATTGAATCCAATCCCCTATTATTGCGGGAAACCATATCATATAATCCCTTTCAAAAACTGATCAAGCTCCATTTAAAATTAGTTGTCCCCACTAATCCTATTCAGCACCTCATTTTATGGCATGTTTATAACCATTTATTAATATTCCAACATTGTCCTTGAGCTTAAGTAGCTCTTTTCCTTCCTTAGTGTTTACCTCCCTGCTATGTTTATTAAAACCCACTGTGTTCACTCTTAGCCTTCATTTTGCTAAGCTAAACATGCCAAACTCTTTTTGTCTCCTGTCATAAGGCAGGCTCTCCATTTCCTTTCACCATCTTCATAACCATTTATGCAAGTATTCCAATCTGCATTTTTCTTTCTTGAAAGAAAAGTATGCAGATAGCAATGTACAGACTTTTAGTTTCTTCTGAGAGAGTTGTTCTTCTCCCAGTAGAAACCATGAGTGTAAAGATGTTCAGATTTTTCTCCCAGAGCAAAAAAGTCTGCTCTAGGAGAAAAATAGCCCAGGGACAACCAGGTTTAAATAGCTCCTGGGGGAGTTTCTCTTGAGAGGGTGAATGTCTATACATTTTTTCTTCTAAGAGAAGCCACAACACAATCCTCCAGCACCCCAAGGTGCTTTGCTCCTCTTTCTCCCCCAGGGAGACAGTGTATTGCTTAGACTGGACTCTACTACTCCAGCTGAGCAGAACACACCCCCTTCACAATCCCCATGCTATGCTGCAGAGAGACACAGGCTGACCTTGGGTAGTCTGGATCAACCAATCAGGACTGCCCTGTGTACTGCTACTACCTGTTTCCAGGCAGACTGAGCGAGCCTACAGAACATGCTGAGATGTATCCATAGAAGCCCACTGGCTGCAGAACATCAGCACTGCAAGCTCTGCTCTTCAGAGGTTCAGCATACAAATGTCTATTCAGGAATCTCCAGGTAAGTTTTTCTACCAGGAAAACAAACCTAGGAGAATTCTCCCAGTTCATTTTAACTAGTGTACATAGCAAGTGTTCCACATGAGATCTTACACTGATGTTAATATGTCCCAGTTCTACTAGAAATACCTCATGATGTATACTATGATTGTGGCTGCCTTTTTGCTTCACCGTAGACAGGACCATATCTCTAAATAGGAAGGCAATTTTCATATGTGCTAGGGGTGGAAAAAGCTGCTAGGCAATCTAGTCCATCCCCCGATACATCTCATGCATCAAAGTCAAATAGGTGACTTAAACAATATTTGCACTGATATTAATATGGCAGCATGGTGCTATGCCTGGGGGCCAGTAGCAGGCATCATATTTCCAAGGATGCTAGATAAGAACACAGTTGTCTGTGGTCCTTGCTAAAACAATTCCATTGATACAGCACACACTTTTCATGGCACAGCTCTGTACCTGCCAGCTGGTGTAGTGGGTTGTGGGAGAAATGAGACATGCCTTCCATGAGTCTAAAGAGTAATTTTGACTGAACTCCCTGGGTTTCTGCACTCTTTAGTTTGTGCTACCTGCCATAGAGTTGAACTTAAATGAAACCTCCCTGTTCCCTCTCCTACCTTTCCAAGCAACAAGCTATCATTGGTAATGAGATGTTTCATGATAATTTTCCTGGTTGAAGATTTTGATAGTGTGAAGTCTACTTGTTGGAAGAAAAACTATTCAACACAGAGATGCACTCCAAATAACTTATTTACAGCCATCCACTCCCGTTCCTTTTAAATACCAGTTTACAGAAGAACATAGAAGGGACGAGTATATTCAATCAACCAGTTCAATCAGCTTGTGGTACTTCTGTGGTGCCCTTCATGCAGAATGATCACAAGGGACTTCACTTAAACTGAATTCAAACACTCACCAAACTACAACAGAAGGGAGACAGAATAAAACAAATTAGTCTTCAAGACTAAGGCTTAAAAATGCCAAGGGCCCTATTAAGTATAAAAAGCTTACAGTGTTTCTCTCTGTGCATGCACTTACAAGCATGAAACTATGAAAAAAAAAAGAAATTAGCAATCCATGCTGCCTCAGAGAGATTGTGCACTTCACTTTTGTTTTACAAAGAAAAATTTACTTCTAAGTAGCCCACATTTGAGGATCTGAGCCCCTCTAAGGTCTTTATTCAAATTAACATAGATAATAAAAATGGTCAAGAGAAAGCTAAAAGATATCTGGGAAATAAAATTATAAAATTAAACAGAGATAGAGAAGCACAACTTTCCACAGGTTTATAAATACTGAAAACATGTGAAGTACAAATTAGCCAAAATTGACAGGAATAGTATCTGTTACAACATTAGGTTAAAAGTCTGCAACTACTGAAAATGTAGTGCATCTCATTGCTACCTTTTTGTTAACATTTTCCTAAAGCAGTAGAGAGAAAATAATTGTAAGTTTTTCCTGCATGAATATATCCTTCTAGTTTAATAGATGATGGTGGGAAAAAAAACAGGAAAGCAGTACAGTAACCATAAATCCTCCTACCAACCAGTTTGGGTACAGTCAAAAGAAAAACAGATATTTCTAGGCCTGAGTATTCAGTTGTTTTGCCAGTTCTGGGACTTAATAGAGAAAGAAGCTAAAAGGCTGTTTAAGCGTCTTAGGAAAAGAAAGGGAGATAGTTGTCAAGTCCATAGAGAGAGAGTTGCATCTGAGAGTTGAGTCTTTACCTAGATGCAGGAAATAGTAAGCTTTAGGGAAAAACAGGCAGACACATAGACCTGTTTAGCATTTTAAATACCTGTTTTCTGTAAATGATTTTGCTCTATATAAATAATAATTTATTTATGAAACCTGCTTGGTTACTGCTGACCATTGTCAGTGATCCTGGAAGCTCCTGGGAGGGAAAGGAACTTCAGACACTTAAGATAAAATATGGCTTGGTAAAGCCAAACAGGATTGTTTGTAGAGAACTGCAAGTACAGGGTCCAATGTGGGAATGAAAGTATCACGTGATCTAACTTGAGATATGTGAGGGCTAAAGGACTAAAATATGGAGGTGTCCCTTGAAGAGACCAGGAAGGGTAAGAAGTATAGTTAACCTGGTAACTATATCATGAACATAAACTTTGATATTGAATGGGGAAAAGGTGCTACAATTGGTCTTGTCAGGAGATGCAATAGTGCAAATACATATAAGAACAGAAGTCTGGTAGCTCAAAAGGCTAACATCGTGGAATTAAAGAAATGATCACTATAACTTATTAACTGAATTTTGAGGTAGCTAGGAACTGGTTTTACCAAAAGAAATGTCTCTGCCCTCATCCAAAATAAACAAAGACTACACCCAAAACCTAAGATTCTAAGATTATGTCTTGGCAGGAAAAGTAGATGTTTTACTCAGTAATGTCAGCCAGGTGTTAGCCTGCATTTTAACAGCTAGGAGACCCTTTCAATCATGTTAATCTTTGGGCTTGCCTATACGGGGGAAATAGCCTAGAATAGATACTGCAGAGTAGCTAGTATAGGATAACTATTCTGAGCTAGATCTCCTTTTGCCTGTATAATTTAGCTTAATCCTTTTCCAAAGCATATCAAATTAAACTGGAGTGCACAAATTAAGCTACACATAAATTAGGGAGTTAGGGCAGGCCAAAATAGGTATTGTACTTTAAATTCATATCATAGCCTATTTCTGTGGTATCTATTCTGCATAGAATCACCACACAGACCAGCATTTACTTAGTTAAACACATGATATTCTTTGCATTTGATGTAAGATGGCTGGAAAAGAGCTTTTAAAATTAAAAAGGTAGAGTATCTTCTTTTTTTTATTATTATTATTATTGCTACTTACTCTATTTTTTCTCCATGCAAGAAAACTTTAGTTCCCCTACACCACCCTGATTTTCCTTTCTAACCTCAGAAACATCAGGAAGAACACAAATATTGAGTTCAGTTTCTTTCACTGTGATAGCTCAGAGGAAGTTGATTTTTAACATTAAATCTAAAGCTGTTTGAGAAACTACAAAGAAAAAAAATGGTTTTTTAACTTTTTTTCAAATTTCAATATAATTTTCAGTTCTCCAAAAATGTTTCAGTCCTCCTTACAATAACTGGCTGATAAACCTAAACAGTTTTACATAAATGTTTGTCCCTTGAAAATTGAACTTTGAGGGGTAATTGTTGAAAACCCAATACAGTATTCAGAAAATTTTGACCAGCTCCAATTAAGAAAAAACATATTTAAAAAAGATAGCTGTCCCAAGGACAGAAGTAATGGAGGATACTTACTGGCAGCACGAGACACAGCACAAAAGGGCGGAATGAAGAGCAGCTCGTCAGCTGCCTCTTTATTCAATTACGGCCAGCTGATGAGGTCAGCTTCAGACGCCGGCCGCAAAAAGAAATGGTGGCTGATGCCGCGGAGGAGGTGGGCAGCATGGGAGAAGAGCTGCAGCCACCACGGGGAGTGAAAGGGATCCTCCCCATGTGACCCTTGGAGCCTGGCAAGCAGGGGCAGACTCTGGCAGGGCAAGGCAGAGCACCCCAACTGGAGCCTGCATGGGACTGCAAGGGAGTGAGAAGCATGCTGGCCAGAAGCAGAGCTGGAGCTGCACCCGGAGGCAGAGCTGACCCCAGGTGGGAGTGCCGGGATGACCGGGGTGAGGAGGAAGCCACACCAAGGGGAGAAGACCCCAGGAGAGCACTGAGGGGTTTATGTGAGGGAGAGAAGGAGCCAGCGGGCTCCAAGACTCCCCGCCCTGGCACAATCGCGCTAATCCCATGCACACAGGCCCAGAATGCTGGGTGGGAACTCACCTCTTCCAGGTGCAAGGAGGAGGGAGGAGCCGGGATGGCAAGGGCCGGCATAAAAGGGATGCCAGCATCGGACAGGAGGGCAGCAGAACCAGAAGAAGACAACGGAGGAGCTGACACCAGCGGGAGCACCCTTGTGCAGATGCGAGCCGTCCGGAGACGCGGCCGGACCTTCTGGGGTAAGGGTAAGCCCCAGCAGGGCTTGTAAGCCCGGGCAGCTGGCCCTGGGAGGCCGTGGACTGTTTGACACCGCCGGGAGCGGTTGGAGCCCGGCTGGGCCAGATACCGTATAGACTATAATAGAGGAGCATTTACCGACTAGGAGACTGCCACTCCAGTAGTGAGGGGCTGAGCGGTCTTGGGACAGCCCTAGAGAGGGCTGAAACACTCTTTGAGAGTTGGGGAAGGGGTCCCAACCCCGTGGCATACAGGGGATGGGAGGAGAATGTCTGCTGAAGAGTGAAGCAGTTTCCAAGCCCTGGGGAATCCCTGGACGTACCCTTTGGTGTTGATCTTTGCCTTTCTTTTATGAACAAATGGGGGTGAGATCCTGACACGCGGCCTACCCAGATAGGCGGCCACGTCCTGGTGGAACGGGCGAGGGTGTAGGGGTGGCGGAGCCCTCATCAACGCGGGACTCGCGAGAAACTAAGGAGTCTCATTTTTGGAACGACACGTGCCAGACCATCTGAACCAAACAGTATTATCATCAAAGTCGTGGCAGGAAAGGCAAGCACGTGCAAAGAACGTACACTCATAGGTGAGCCACTCCTTGGCATCTGGTAAGCGGTCCCGATGTGGGGAGGCGGTAGCGACTTGGACAGAACAATCCCCCCACCGACAGTTTACAGTCAGGGCGGGAATTGCCGTCGGTCCCAGCCAGGTTGACAGGCAGATGGGAGTGAATACTGGAGGTGGCGGGTCAAAAGTAAAGCAATCCCCACCCCCGCTAGAGTCCGGGGAAAGATAGTAAGGGGGCAGGAGGCCAGCACGTCAGGAAGTGGCTTATTATTTTTGTGTTTTGTTACTATGTTTATTTAGTTACCCCGTAAGAAGGAGCATAGGGGGAGAGTGCAGGTATCCCTGAGGGACAGGGCTGAGAAGAAGCCTTGGAAGGTTTACCTTTTATTCGTGTTTCCCCGAATGAAGGGGTGGAGGCAAGGAGGGCCTCGGGGTAGGCCCACACGGGTGAACGCTGCTATATGCCATGGACACCTAGATACCAAGTCAGGAGGTGTTATCCCAATGGAGGGGATGAGGCCAACAGTCGGACGAAGCACCAAAGGAGGCGTGAGGCCAGGGTGTAGGGGTGGTAGAGCCCCATCAATGACCGCCAGGTGAACCACGGGCCACTGAGTACACTCGACAATCAATCCCACCTACTGAGAAACAACAAGTCGTGGTAGGAGAGAACGGGGGAGGTGACTTGAGGGGGAGAAATCTACTCGGTCTGTGACACGAGTCCATAAGGCGCTTGATGTCTACCACCAGAGCGAAGGCCACATAAGAGTGGGTATTCAAGGCCCAGCAGCCACAATAGCCTTTGTGTAAAAGGTTAAACAGTCAGTAAAATTAAATAGGGATTGATAAATTTAAAAATCATAAAACCTTATTTCTGACATAATATGGGATACCAAATTCTACTAGTAATTTCTGCATCTAAGCTTATATAGTTAAATAACAGCATTTATTAGATAAATGTATTTATTTGTTTGTGCTAACATCTGTCTCAATTTAAAAACTTCCAATGATAGAAAGTGTACTCTTTCCCCTTGGTATGTTGTTTCAGCCGTTAACTACCATTTCTATTAAATGTGTTTACAAAAAAAAAAATCAACCTTTATTTGAAAGACTTGGTAAGGAATCTGGAAAGGAAAATTCAGGTTAGTACACTATTAAATGCAAATTTGAGGGAAATGCATAACACATATACATGTATTTACAGGCAAAAAAAAAAGAAGAGATACACCATATTTACTTGAATTCAAGATGAGGTTTTAATCCCCAGTCACCATGCGAAGAAAAGCTTCTCGTCTTAAATCCACATACAAGGAAACCTCATTAAATACCTCTATCATTAAACTGCTTCCAAAATACTAGGAAGCTGATTAAATGCAGCCACCACTGAACATGATTGTAAAACACATAGCCCATATGGGGCCAAGATGCTAATGGGAACCTACCACAAGGATAGGTGTCTTAGAATGAACTACTGGGTTCAGAAGATTGCCCACGCTTGAACAAAGGACGTACTCACAGTTGTTTTAACCCTTGCAAAACTTTATTTAGGATACTCGCAGAAGCAGGTGATAGAAAAGAGCAGAGAGGACAGTCACCTCACATCAGCCCTAGGCAGCAGCCGCTACCCTGCATGGTTCTCTTGGCCCCGGAGTGTCCTGATCCCGGGGATGTGATAGCCTGTGCCAGGGCTCCACGCAAGTCAGAACTCTTGCCAGAGTTGAGGAACCCACAGTAACTTAAGAATATACAGCTTATATAGTCTGAAGTAAACAACATTATCTCGAGCTAAGGATTTGGTTATCTCAAGCTAGGAATTTGGGGATGAGTCATGATCCAACGCACATGGTGTTTATCACATTCCATGGTCTTACAACATTCTGCTATCTAGGTTCAGGGTTCAGTCACGCTCACAAAGCAGGAGGCTACATGCCACTACACCAGCCTACTATGGAATCAGCGTGCAAAACTCTAGCTCTTAGCAAAGCTCTTACTATTACAATAGGCTAGTGCAGGCTATCTGAATAAGATATATAGTAGTACCCATTGTGCTCAGTCTCCCTCAGTACATATTCTTTTTCAAGTCATGGTGAACCACTACAATTAATATATTTCAATTTTCTCCTCACTCCCACAACTGAGCTACACCTTTCTTTCCCATTTCCAAAGAGTCCTTGTTTCTTCACCAGCCTTAAATGTCTGGCAAACATCACTGAACAGGGTCTCAAACAGTTCAGTCCCTCCCTCCATGTTCTCTAGTCTACTCGTCTTTGCCTCTTCTTCTCCCCCCCATTCTCTCTCTATCCTCTGGTTCCTCCTGTCCTTCCTTCTTACCCATTCCAATTCCTTTTCTATTTCTCCTTTTGTATTCCTCCTGATTCCTCCTCCTCTGTGGCCCACATCTCCCTCTCCCCCTCTAACCTATTTTTCACTGCCTCATCTGCTTCCTTTTCTCTTTTCTGTGCTCCCTGCAATCCCTCTACCACTCCTCTCCCTTCCCACTTTCCCCTGCTGTACTTTCTCTATCTTGTCTTCTTTTGATTGTTTTTTTGAATGATCTGGGACAGGTGTGAAACACCTGACCTAATTCTCCATACATATTACATTTCTACTTCTTCTTATACTCTCAGTTCTCATGACCCTTTTCCCTGCTTGCTGTCCAAATCTTATAAGTCAAGCCATTGCCACATGCCCCATGTCCTTGCACCTCAAGCATAACTTTGGCTGTCAATAGCAAATCACCAGTCCTTTGAGGGGCCTTAAGATGATTCCTGGAAGGCAGGTGGTGTACCTCACCTGTCCCTGTTGAATTCACCCAGGCTCTCCAGACTCTAGTCTATACCCTGTCTGGGTCTCAGAGTGCTCCACATTCTCCACTCTCTCACAGCGCCTTGATAGCCAAAATCTTACATCCTTCTCTTCAAAAAAGTCTGTACAGATCTTAATTATGACTACTTTTTCTTGGGTGTCCTCCACAGCCCCAAAATCAAAATATGCTAGGATGGGGTCTTTCTGACTTTCCTTGTAGGCCTGCCAGAATTTTCAGTGTGCTGTCTTATCCCTAAATGTTACATCCCACTCCAAGTTGCTCAGTATCTTGATTGGGCAATTTATATCAAGCACCCAAATCTTCAATGTCCCCTGTAGTATCAGCCTGCTGAAATCTAGCTAAGTCATCTCTAGCTTCAAAACTCCTAAGCAAAAACCTTGCCTTGTAGAGATCCTCCTGCAGAACTGCTTCCTCCCCCAGCTGTCATCCACTGTCCTCCACCAGGTGCAGTCTGTCCCTGCTCTTTCTTTGCTGCCACCATTGCCACTGCTGTGGCTTCAGCCACTGCCAATCCCTCCTAGGCCTTCTAGCCAGATTAGGCTGAGGAAGCAATCTACATATAGGAGCCTATCCCAAAGCTATGTTATGGCAGCCTATCAGAATAAGACATAAGGTAATGCCCACTGCACTCAGTCCCCTCAACACTGGTATTGGACAATTTTTCAAATAATGGTGAGCCACTACACTGAATATATTTTGATTTATTCTGTACCCCCACAGCTGAGCTGTGCTTTTCTTTACCATTCCAATTATTCTTGTTGCTTCACTAACCTAAATGGTGCAGATAGAAGTGAAAAAATTTGCCCAATCTGGTCTCAGAAATCAATCTGTAGATGTGACCAAACAAAAGTGCACAGCTCCAAACAGCTTCAAAAATGTCCGATCAGGTAAAAATCTGTCCCCTCATTGCATGAGGTATCAGATAAATATTTGAAAAAGTAGTGTCTTATATAACTTCTATCTGTGGAGTTCCCAGCCTGTTGCTGTTTTCAGAATGGGGGGGGGAGACAAGGAGTTCAGGCTAGGGGGTTTTCAGCCCCCCCAGAGGGTGGGATGGCTGTACTGGAGCCCCTCCAGGGTGGGGGGGGGGGTTCTAATTCACTAGCTGGGAAGACCCAAGCATGAGCTCACTCTTCTGTCTTTCCCCCTCCCATTCTAAAAAGTGTGAGCACTGGCAGAGAGCCATGGCCATTGCTATGGGAACCTGGTTGCAGGCTTCCAGCCCCCAGATAAATTCCCCTCCCCCCTGGAACCAAGAGTGAATGCCTGTTTGGTCTAGGGTAACATTGTAAGTCAGAACACTTTTCAAAAAATCGTTCTGAGTTACAGCTGGGAGCTACACTTCTGTCTGCACCCTAAAAGTCTGGCAACCGTTACCAGACAAGGTACCAACATTTCACTCAGAATCCCTCTGTCACCCCCTTTCTCAGCCTGTCACATATGATAACTGCATATAATTTAGTGGAGAATCCCAGGACTTGTGACAAGAACGCTTAGTTGCAGCTATGAGTGGGGGGAGAGGTACTAATTAGCAGGTCAATCCTTTGTGGGGAGGTATCTGGAGTACTGGTGCACATGTCTACATGAGAGATACTGGGTGGGTCTACATGAGACATTTACTGCGCAATTGCCTAATTAGCTCCACTGTATAACATTAGCACCTACAGGTGCAGTTCTATTAGGACAGAATACTGCCAGACACAAGTACTCTCCTATGGTGGTTATTTACTCCACCACAATGAATGTCTAGATGTTGACAGGGCTGACTGTGCATCAGCCAGCCCTTCTGTAACATGTTGAGTCAGGTTGAAGCAGCCCTGGGCTGAGCCCTGGGAGGCTGGCAGGCTGACCTTGGGCTGGTAGGCTGACCCCGGGCTGGCAGGCTGACCTCAATGGGCCATGGTCCCAGGCACATATGCAAATAACAAACCCAGGAGCAATAAACTGTTGTGCAAACTGCACCAAGCTTTATTAAGGGATGCTAATTGCCTGTGTAGACCTGCCCACAGAGTAGTGCTGAGTTATGGAGACACCATGATTTGAAACGCTGTTGACTTTGCTGGGGCCCAGCCCAGTGAATATTTTGGCTTTTGGTAAATCATGAGTCTTTTGGCTTTGAACTACTATCATGAATATTTTTTACTATATATAAACAGGTACAAAAGTTCTGCTTAAAAGTGTATTTAAGTAGTACCTATGCTAAAACTTGCAGCAGTTTCAAACAAGATATGATGGATCATTTCTGGATGAACTAAGTCTATGGGTACCCATAGTGATTTGCCTATATGTAAATTACTATAGGCAGGTTTATTTCAAAGTCAATGGGCACAGCTACATGAAACATTTACTGTGCAGTAGACTAATTACCTGTGCAATAAATATTTTGGCGTGTACAGGACATTAGACTGGAGTAAACTAATTTATTCTGTAGCAAGATAGTACTTGTAAATACATGTAGTAAATACAAGTACTATCCCATTGCAGAGTAAAAATCTCTGCAGCATCACACATATAGATGCTGCCCTGGCTAGCTAGGGCGTGAGGGTGCTTCAGTGCAGGGGCTGCCTGCTGGCCAGCCCCTGCACTAAAGCACCCTCGTGCCCCAGCCAGCCCCTTCATAGCATGTTGAGCTGGTGGAGCATCCCCAGGCTGGCAGGATGACCCCCACAGGCTCCTTGCCAGCTAGGGATGCTCCACCCCAGTTCAGTGCGCTGCAGTCTCTGGTGCATGTGCATATGTGTGCCTGGGAGCAATAAGGTCTTGAGTTTATTACTGCACATTAATAGGCATATGTAGATGTGCCCAGTGTTTTTGAATTTATTCCTTACTTCTTTGTGCTCAGGGACAGCAGGGGGGGGAAAGGGAAGAAATTTCAGGGGCATGGAGCAAGAAAGCCATCTGATCCCCCCCAAATTTATTTTCTCTATTGTAACAGTGGGAGGGGCACAAATTCAAGGCAAACCTCCAATAATTGATTCTATGCCTGGAAAATTATAACAAATTTATAGATTTTCCACATAAAATCTAGTTATTGGTGGGTCATCTTATATTTAAGTAAACAGAAATTTTATGAAGGGGCAGGATTAAAAGAACCACAGCTAAAGCTTTTTAAGTTATCTTGAAAGCAGAATGCCTGTTACCTGGAACTCTCATAATAGAGAACAAAAATATATTTTGAACACAAGATCTCTGTTCCCATCACATCAGATGAACACAATTTAGAAAACTTCACAGTTATTAAAAATAAATGATAAAATGTAATATTTTCTCATCTTGAAAATATATACTTGGTAATTGTTTGCTTATGGCTACAGCAAAAGACTCATGCTCAGTGACATAATTCTTTAAGAGGGTGTCTACTAAAGACACAGTGCACTTTGCTGAGAGTGAAATTACATTTTGCAGGATACTTCCAAATATTATAAATTAATGACTAGGCTGGACACATATTTCATCCCCTTGTATAAACACTGGATGTCAGTTAAAGTTATAGGCACAGTTACTGGGGAATATGATTTGGTGGGAAGATGAGAGAGAGTGCATCTTCCTAAAAATTTTCCAAAAGTGTGTCTCTTTTTTCCCCAGTGAAACTTGGTTGAAAATTAGCAATACTAACTTTTCCAAAACTTTATTTTTATTTTTTAAAAAGGTTACACCCAGAAACAACAGTGAAATCCAGAAGTGAAAGCAGCAGAATGAATAGGGTGGGAAAATCCATGCTTCCAACATATGGGGAATTATAGAATGTGCACGCCAGGTGAATACTGCATTCCACTTAGGTCACAGCTTTGCTATAGGATCTGTTTTTGTTCTATTAGCCTACATGGAAATATACTTTAAGTCACAGAAATTAGAGATGGAAAAGAAAACCTATTAAACTGTTGAGTCTAAAACCATACCAGGACAAGATATAATCCCAAAATAAAAGATCTGCCAGATAATAACATGTAACATGCATAATTTAAAAACATTAGAAAAGATGCAAAAGTAACTCTGTTCTTACTCTGCGTTAATAAACTCATGGTTTACCCAACATTTTGTATACTTATTTATTCCCTACAACTTTGATGAAATTGCTCAGGAATTTTTGTTAGAAAATTTTAATTCATGAGAACGGAAACTGTTCTCAAGAAAAGGTCCGCGTCAATAAGTTGCCTGTTAAGAAATATTGAAAGTTTTGAAATAGTAAAGAATGCAGGGGAAGAGCACTGAAACAGCAATTAAACTTTCTAATTGACCTAGATGGAATCTTTTATCAAGACTTTTAGTCTATAGAAAATTCTGATTTTTCAACTTTTAATACCATATTATGACAGAAAAATGTTATCACCATTCTAAAATTGTTATGTAAAAGTATAAACATTTTCTATTCAACTCTAGATCTTTAATGTTAACACTGAAGCAGTGTTCTGACTTGTTTTCAGTGCGAGTATTTATGGTTATGGCATCCATCTGTTAAATATTAGCAACACATTTTTGTTGTTTACCATTCCTTTAAGCAAAACTATTACAATTTCATCAAGAGGGGTTAGTAAACATGCAGTGATCTGACTGGCTTACACTGGATAATTTTTCTGAGGATGGCATTTTGTTGTTTACCATTTCTTTAGCAGAACTACTAAAATTTCAGCTGAAAAGTTCTCAGAACTTGAGAACGAGGCATCATAGCTAGAGCTAGATAAAGTAGAAATCCTGAACAGATTCATCAGTGAAATGTGCCTGGATTTTAGTGTCATTCTCACATCAAGTCTATCTGGATCCCTCTTGAAAAGGGTAACATTTTTTTTTTATCCTTAAGCTTTAAATGTGACACAGGAGCTGACTGCACACTTCCCTCTATAAAGGCATGTCTGGAGCCAGTTTTTGGAATGTATCGTATCTTCGCATGAAAAATCTGTCCTTGCACTTTGACTGGAGGTTTTACTCTCCCTCAAAATTTTACAGGGAAACCAGGAGTAACCTATGTACACTTTTTAAAGGTAATGCTGCAAGCCTAAGGAATCACTTAACATACAAAATTAAAAAGTGTCTGTGTAGACTAGGAAACCCACCCCCAAAAGGAAAATTATAGGAAAATTCTAGATGCATGAGTAAACATGTAAAAACACAGGGGCTCTCTCTGCCATTCATGTTAATTACCATGATGAATGTTTGTCAGGCAAATGCCTCAGCCTTAAGGCACAAATGATGGCGAAACTATTTTGACAGATAAACGAACCCTAGAGATAGAGTAGGTAAGGTGCAGATATGAGGGAGAACTCTGAGGAAGTATTCAGTCTGTATATAGAGGGGCCGCTCTGAAACCTGCCCTTAAAAAAACAAAAACAAAACCCTATCAACAATCTCTGCCCAGGTAAGAATGTCTCCTCTTCTACATTGGGATCTAGCTTGCTCTGTTTACCCATGCCCTTACCAGCTGTATTAAAAAAAAGCCTTGGATCCTTTGTGCCAACAGTGCCTGACTAAAGCTTGGCTGAATGTTTAATTTCCCAAGGAGCAGCCAGTCTGCCTTTCCCAAATTTCAGTGTTGGCTCTCTTCATTTTTTTATTCTTGGGCAGAAGGAAAAGATACCATATTTTGTTTGTGTTTTTTTTCCCTAAAAGTAGCAGGTGACTTTTACTGTTTTCTGTAGGCTTGTTTTCTGAAGAAGTAAATTCTTGTTTAGTGTCAATTTTAGTTCCCATAACAAGACTTTCGGTGAGGTCTTTGTTTTGGAACCACCATGGCCAATGGACCTGTCTTTGGACACCAGTACTCGCCTACCTTTCCCAATATGTTCAACAAATTTCTGGCAGGACTCACAAACAAATGAGGAAATCGCTCAGGTAGAGTTTCTATTTTAAAACGAAAAAGGAATTTTCCCTCAGCAGTATAGATTGTCAGCCTGAGTATAAGTTATCCGTTCAGTGATGGTCCTCAGATGAACCATTTACAGATAAACCACAACAGATGAAGCATGCAGGGCCAAAATTAAAACTCCAGTGTTGTAAAAAATATTCTGAAATCCTTGACTAGTATCCTTTACTAGTACTTCATCCAAGTACTCATGTATTTCCATGATTATATTGATGCAATAACAGAGACAAAACACACCTTCTATTCCTTTACAATCAGTGTGGTACATTCATAGACAGCAGACCTATTTCATACAAGGAACCAGGTAATCAGATTGTGTAGGCTAAATACAAGACCCAAGCATCAACTCCTGTTAAGAGCTGTCAACATATTTCACTGATTAGATCAACTGAATACACATGGAACTAATTGGGAAGAAAAAAAGACCCCAAGCCTGACCTTGTTGTATTGTCCATTCCATTCGCTCTGAGAATTTGGCCTTGTCTGAAGTTCAAGAGGTCCTGGAAAATGGTATGCTCACAACCCATGAAATAGATCCCATCTTCCAGGCTGGTCAAAGCCAGTGAACATTTATGTACACTGCTCCTTGAAAATTCCTTGAAAAATACAATAGGTCAACCAATCATCAAGAAGCCAACCTATCAACCTGAAAGGTCTTTTCATTTACTGTCCTGTCTCCAATTTTCTGTCCTTGGATTGAATACTTGTGAAAGTAATCAGTAAGCTCCAACAATATGTGATAGCAGCCGTCATCCTGAATGTCTCACAATTACTCATGTCACAACAAGAGACTGCTCTAGTAGCACTAAGAGGCAATCTCACTGCTATGGGCTGAGATAATATCTCCATACTTATACTGCTGGATTCCCTGTGGCCTTCGACACAGTGGACCTCAAGGTGCCACAATGTACCTATATAAGATAATAAGAAGTGACTCTGGGGATCCGTTCATTTCTCTCTTGTAAAACTCAGAGTGATGATGGTAAGCGCTGATCTTCTATGAAGGCCCTTGCCTGCTAAGTCTTCTAGGGATTGACACTGTCCACTAGGGCTGTGCAAAATGGCTATGTTTCATTTCAGTTTCAGGTTCGGCCATTTCGGAGGACAGTGATTCATTTCAGTGTTTTGGATCACTGTTCCATTTTGATTCAGCCAAATCTGTTTCAGAGTTTCGATGCTGTTTTGGAGATTTGGATCTGCCGAGGAGAGACAGACACAGCCAAGTGCCTGCAAGTTTTCCTGTGGCTCCTCCATCTGTGCCTGTCTCTACCCCAGTGCGGGGAGCTGCGGGAGAAGCCCCCATGGCTGCCGTGCCCAGTCCCATCCCCTGCCCAGACCCAGCCTCCCGACACTTAAAAAAAAAAAAAAGTCCGACACTCACTGGCTGCAGCAGAGGCAATCAGGGCTTCTGAGGGCCTGTGGCAGAGCCACCCCATACAGCGCAAGGCAGTGGGGGGGCAGCAGGCACCCTGGCACCCACATGGCAGCTGCCCCATGACACAGGTGTAATGCAGCTCGGCAGGATGCCACACACTGTCTGTGACCTGGGACCACTGGGGCTGAGTGGTGCCTGGCTCCAGCTGACAGGATCCCTGCTGCCCCTGACTGCCCTGGGCTGCATAGGGGACTCTGCCATGAGCCCTCAGAGGTCTGACTGCCACTGCTGCAGCTGATCAGTGCAGGGCTTTTTTTTTTTTAAAGCATCAGAAGGCTGGGGCCAGGCAGGGGCTGGGGCTGGGAAGGGCAGCCAGGGGGGCTTCTCCTGTGGACTGTGCCAGACTATTCCTAGGAGGCATCTCTGAAACATTTCAAAACATCCAAAACATGTCCAAAACATTTTGGATGGTTTCATTTAGTTTCAGAGCTATTTTGGAGCCTTCCATTTCATTTCAGATTCCATGTTTTGGGCACTGAAATGGGCCAAAATACCTCCAAAACAAAATGGCTGCCAAAATTTCCCACCGCCCTCCTGTTCACCCATCTTGTCAATATCTATATGATAGCACTGAGAGAAACACTGAGTTGCTTTGGGTTTAGCTGCCAACAGTATGCAGATGACACTCTACTACATCTTTCATTCTCAACTGATGTAATAATCTCTACTCCTAAAATAGCTCTTGGATGAAGAAACAGCTGGCTCAAGTGGAACCCACAAAAGAAAAATGGTGCTATTCAGAAGAAAATACTATGAATAGCTGGTCAAGACATTATTTCCACTGTCCCTGGAAAGCCTTCACATCCCATTCATCAAAATTGCGTGATATCTCAGAGTGATCTTGAACTTCTCAGTAACATGGATGCACAGGTAACAACAGTTTCCATAGATGATTTCTTTTATCACCAGCTTTTTGGGGAAATTTAATTCCTTTCTCCCAGGAAAGGACCTGGTCTCACTAAACCATGAAATTGGCACCTCCAGGCTAGATTACTATAGATTACTATAACTAATCTTCCCATTCAGCTTCACATACAAGCTCCAACTGGTGCAGAATGCAGCTTTCCATAGTATGCATAACTCAGGCTGTTGATAGTGCATTTCAATTGCTTTCTATCAACAGGTTTTCAAAGCCCATTTCCTGCATTGGTTATAACCTTCAAAGGCATTAATGGATTATGCACAAGAAATTCCATGCTTGTAAAATATAACTAGCTCTTCATTAAGAGAACCACTTACAGAGGTATTTTAGCTGCAGTTTAAGGCCACATGCATATGGGATAATGTCCTTGTGACTCCTCTAAACTTTTGCCTCCTGCTACCTCCAAGTTCTTGCAGTTTGCTACAGTTCTGACAATTTAATAATAAACCCTTCTATTCCCAAACCCCAATTACCTCCCATCCAAGAAAACTCTGAACCCCCTTATAAAAAACATTCAGCAAAGTGCCATCCCAAGCACAATTTTGTCCCGGAAAATTAAGAAATACCAAAGACTGTGTTTGAAACTTTGCTAGCTTTATTGATTTCATGTGGAAAGTCCTCAAATACTGTGGTGATGGGCAACACTATAAAATCCTGTAAAGCAAAATACTATATAAATATATACTATATACCAGGGTGACAAAGATATGGCCCACAGGCCAGATCCAGCCTGTGGAGCCATGTCATCTAGCCATTAGCCACAAGTTCAGAAATTTGGCAATGAAAGAGCGGTGGTGGTATTAATCGCCACCATTCTCAGAAGCATGGCAATTAATGCTGCTGCTACTCATGTTACTACATTTCTGGACATACAAGGAGCCTTGCAGGCCACATTATATTGCCCTGGGCCCCAGACTGGTGTCCCGTCCCATTTGGCGGGGTGAAGGGAGAGGTACTTTTGCAATCCTCTGTGCGGCGTGGTTAGGCAACACTCTCAAAGTGAACAATTCACTGCTTTATTTTGGTTAACTCAATAACAACATTAAAACCCTTGGTCAAAACTCAGTACTAGAAACATTCGCATGAGGCAAGGAGAAGGAAGAAAACTTGAGAGAGAGAGAGAGAGAGAGAGAGAGATATCACCACCCCTGGATCCTGTGTTGTCAGTGCGTGTCTCCGTTGCTGGCGCTTCTTTCTTGATCCGTGGATGATGGGTCGACAAGCGCACGCTTTCCTGTCTGCCTTTTATCTTCTTCCCTCATGGTGGCTCCGCCTCTGGCTGTCGTCACTCGGACTTGCGCAGTTTAGAGTTCTAGAAGCTTCCCCATTTGAGTCGGTGGGCTCATTGGGGGTTTCTAATGGTAGCTGTGTTGACCGAAATGTGACCTTTGTTCGGCACATGCTCAGATTAACAAACAACCAACTTTACACAAGCTGCAGCTTAAGGAAGCTGGTACAGTACACAGACCCGCCTACGCAGGACCTGCATTGCTTCCCACTTCCCCCAGCACTTGTTACCACAGAGTCAGCATTTGCGGTAATGTGCTTGCTGACAGTGTTTGAGACAAACTGTTTAACTCCAGGCTGTCCCCAGGTTATTTCAAATGTTTAGGCAACTTTCAAAACAATTCAACTCTGGGTTATCACACCACCCAGTGGCTCAAACATTGTTCTTTAGTTCCTCTTCGAGGGTGGTGATTCTCACATATCGGACAGAAGGAGTGAAAAGAGAAGAAGCAGTAGAAAGGAGACGAGTTATCATACAACGTATAACAAGACCAATCATTAAAAATAGAAATCTGACTAATACTGTTATTCCAATTTGTATTAACCATTCTCCCTACCCTGTGAGTCCTAATGACTGCAGGAAGGAAGTAAACCAAGAATCTGGTGAGAGTCCATTGAACCAGTCTTTTGGTTGAAGGGACTGGAATAGTTCAGCAGTTTGATTGGTGGTTTCTTTCATTTTAGCACGAGCTTCTTCAATAGAAGTAGTGGCATTATGGATGGTTATGCAGCATTCTCCATCGGTCAAATTTAATGTACCCCACACACCTTGTTCCTTAAGTAACATCATATCTAAGGCTAACCTGTTTTGTAAAGCCATTTTCGATACTTGTTGGACTTGCAAATTTAATTCCCCAAAAGCGTATCTAGTCCAATTAGACAGCACATGGACCTGCCAGGTTGTGTTCTCTAAAGCCCACTGATGCACTTTCAATAGTCCTGATGGGGCGAAAAAAGCTTCCAATTCAAAAGCCAGTTTCATCCCAAAAGTCCAATAATCGGGTTTTCTTATGTTTAGTATCCAATTTCTAGCATGGGAAGGAGCATCTAGAGATCGCCTCTTCAATTGATGGGGTTTACTAAAATTAAATATTTGACTTGGACAGAGGGAGGGTAAAACAATTCCACATTGCAATCCTGTATGTTGAACCAAATTTAATGATGAGTAAAACTTCCCATCAGAGCAGCCCCAAGCTAGATTAAAAGGAGCAGGATAGAAACTAGTCTAGCAAGTCCGTGTGTCAGTATAATTCAAGAGGATAAGATCAGGAGTCGATGGGAGAGGTGAGCTTTTTAAGGGGTAATGGGTGCGGGGTACGCCACAATACCGAGCTCAGTTATAGCTCTTATCATAAGACGCATTACAATGAGGGTCTTGGTTCATATATCCTTGCGAGGGGTATCCCCAACATATACACATATCCCGTATTAAAACTCTTATCCCTTCTATAAGCCATGTTTCGGGGGGATTTCCAGTTCCTATACTACAATTGAGGACTTGATTACATACAAAGCGTACAGATCGATCATGTGGTATGGGTTTGACATATTTTAGAGGTTTAAGAAGGGGGCTAGTTGTTGACCACATCCATTGTATGTGAGATAGGTTTTGGTGTTCCATACCAGTGTTATTAGGGAGCTGTATACACCATGGGAGGGTTAGATTTTGTGAAAATTCGGCTTCATAGTAGTCTGGTTGTTTTAAGGGATGGAAAAGAGGGTCAAAAGGAAAATCACTACAGGGAAGAGGATATGGTCCAGCACGAGTCATACTATAGGTTCCTGGAAGAACTACTTGATTCCCCCCCGTGATACTACGAGAAATTCCAATTTGGTGTGACTGTAGGGTGAACTTAATGTCCCGGTAAGATGCATTATAAATATTTCACTGTATATATTTTTTACTGGACAGATTATAAAAAATAAGGTAAGTATCATTCTGTCCCAGAGAATGGTTATTCCAAGAGGGGCGGAAGGTAATTTCCCTATGAGCATTCGTAAGAAGGTGGTGGGCATTCCATTTAACATAGGAGTTGTTTTCAAACCTCCATGTAATGGGTAACAGGACATAGGTTCATTTTATGGTCTGACTTTTATTTAGGTTTAAGGTTATGTTAACAGGTGTAACAAAAAACCCTAATCCTTGTTCAGCTGATTGGGGGAGGGCTATGCATGTTCCTTGATCAGTTTGGTTCCACACTTTTACAAAACCTTGAATTAATTCCCACGCAAGGTTTGGAGAATTATGCTTTCTATCCCTCCCTTCTCCTCCAAATCTGGAGAAGAGGGTGAGAGGACCACCCACAATGAAAAACACAAATGCATAATAAACATACAGTTAAAGCTACAAGCAAAACTATTAGAGACAAACTAAAAAACAGCATGGGATTCCACCGAGGTAGGGTCTTCAGATTGGCGACATCCAATGTCCCCTTTTACCTAGAAGATAAAAGAAAAGATGTCTGGAACCGGTATCTGAAAGAAGGCACAATCCAACGGGTGTTAATTTTGTGCTTTTTTCCATAAGCATCTATAGCAACCCATGCAAAGATATTAATGGGCGTCTTTAAAACTAATGGTACTTTTCCCACCGTAGGCAGGTCGACAAGGACAGGTTGCCCCGGGTAATGGAGAGGAGTCCTTAAGTCCCTTTTTTCTTGACTCCTAGGGATGAGAGAGGGAGGCTTTGGACAGAAAGCGGTAAATCGAGGGCATCCATTTACTCCCCATCGATCGTTCACCCTGGTCACTGCTTTCCAGAGACGGTTGGACCAGCCTGGTTCATGGGGCTTAAGAAAACGTTTCAAGAGCCCATTTGTTGTCTCAACTATTCCGTTAGCTTGGGGATAGTAGGGCGTATGAAATACCCATTGTATTCCTTCTGTTTTTGCCCATTCTTGAACAACCCCGGCAGTAAAGTGGCTCCCATTATCTGACTGTATGGTTTTAGGTTTGGGAAGGTAACTAAACCAGGATTGTAGGCTCTCTACTGTGTTATCTCCTGTTGCTCGCAATACTGCTTTTGCTTGCATCAGCCCTGAAATTACTTCAACCCCTACTAACACATAGCGTTTACCCCCTGAAAGTTGGAAAGGACCTACGTAGTCTACCTGCCAAGTGTCCCAAAAACCTTTTCCCTCTCTTAAATGAAGTGGGGAATCTTGTAAAGGGTGTCTTTCTAATTTTGTGCGACATATACCACAAGCAGAGATTATGGTGCTGCACATTTCCTGGGTTACAGGCCATCCTCGGCTTCCTGCCTCTCTAAAGAGATCCTTAACTCCTGAGTGACCACGCTTGACATGTAACCTTTCCAATAAATGCTCCCATTTTTCTTCTTCTGCTTCTGTAGCTAATGTTGCCAAGCGTGTAAGAAAATCAACTTGATTGTTTAAAACCTGAGTTGGCTGGGTCTCCTTTTGGTGGGCAGCTACCCATCCTACCAATATGGGTTTTTCCTTGGCTCTATCCAATATTTCTATCCATTTTTCCTTTTGCCATGCCAGCACTCGGTTCACCTCCCACTGATTCTGTTCCCAAAAGGGGAGCCATTCTGTGCCTTGAATACTGCATAAGAGTCAGTGTAAACGTATATGGGATCAGTATTATCTTTCTCTTGTGTGATTGCACTCCATACAACTATTAACTCCCCCACTTGGGCACTGCCCTCACCCTCAGTAATTATTTGTTTTCCCGAATCAATGTGTAGAGCAACTGCTCTATATTTCCATATTTTTTCCTCTCTGCGGGAAGAAGCGTCTGTAAACCAAACATTCTTTAGCTCCGAGCTATATGGAGGTGCTTCCTCAATATAAGAGGTTGTGACATCCTTCTCAGGGGAGATGGAAGACTGTTCTTGTATTTGTAGCAACTTAGGCATGCCCTCCTCTATTTTATAAGTATGATAATAATGATCTAATTGGGCATACCATTTTCTAACTGTTTCTCGCTGTGCCACCCCAACAGGAGGTGGTGTGCCAGCTATTACAGGTTTTAAAACCTAGAAGGGCCCCCGTAAAATGAGTGATTGTTGGTGAATGGTCCGTTCTGCTTCCTGCAGGGATAAGCAGACTACAAAAAGGCCTTTTTCCCAAGTGGAATATCACTTTTCAGCATCTTTGAAACTACGCAAATAAAATCCAATAGGGCGCGTTGGACCCTCTGGCCCTCGCTGCCACATATGTACTGAGGCTCCATGAATTGCAAAGCCCCATTCAGTGTGGAGCGGGTCACTCGGATGTATTGGACCCAGAGCCTGATATGCTCCTGCTTCAAAAATTAACAATTTCAGAGCCTCCTCATGCAAAGGGGTCCAGTCCCAGATAACTTTTTTCTTTGTTAGGTCATATAGAGGACGAGCGATAATTGAAAAATCAGGGATGTGTTTTCTCCAAAATATCAGCAGGCCAAGGGCATGCTGCAGTTCCTTTTTATTTGCCGGGATTTTAATCTGTTCTAAGACAGTTAAGGTTTCCAGGGGAATACACACTGTTCCTCCCTTCCACCATATGCCTAAAAATGTTACCTCTGTGGAGGGGGCTTGCCTTTTTTCTAATGGGATTTTAAGTCCTAATTTCTCTAAGTGATTGATTATTTTAATTTGGGTCCTTTTTATGGCATCAACATCGTGACCGCCGATCATCACGTCATCAATGTACTGATAGATTTTTACCCCATTCTCAGGAATAATTTTATCAAGTTCCTGAGCTAATGCATGATGAGCTAAAGTAGGGGAATGACGGTACCCTTGGGGCAGCAGGGTAAAGGTGTATTGGATTCCCTTCCATGTAAAGGCAAATTTGCTTTGATCACTTTCCTGCAGGGGTACCATGAAAAACATATCCTTCACATCTATAGTAGCTAAAACCGGGTGCGCCTGTTCCTGTATGACGACTACTAGCTCAGCTATATTTGGTACTGCCACTGTTAAAGGGCCAGTGTTAGCGTTCAGGCGTCGGTAATCTATAGTTAATCGCCATTTCCCATTTGGTTTTCCTACTGGCCATACAGGGGAATTATATGGAGAGTGGATCTGTATAACCACTCCATCCTTTAATAATTCTTTAATGACTGGAGTAATTCCTTCCTTCACCCCCAGGGGTAAGGAATAAAGTTTTACATTTACTATTTTGGAGGGGGGGAGTGGCAGCGCAGTCTGCAAAAGTCTAATTAGAGGGGCTGGGGAGCCAAACTTCCACTCTTGTCCCTGAGAATCTGTCCAGGCTTTTCCCTTTAATAGATCTAATCCTAAGATGTTGGTGGGAAGGGTGCCTACAATCATAATGGTGTTTGTTGGAGTTGCATCACCAGGCAACCAACATTTTACTCAGGCAGTGGGTTGGGGCTTAGAGTTCCCAAAAACATCTGTAACCTGTATTTTTTATCTAGTACAATTCCACTTTGATCTGCTGTATCTTTGCTTAATGCTGACATTTGAGCTCCTGTATCTACGAGAAAGGTAACTGGGGTTTTGTAAGGACCCAAGGGGAAGGTTACTAAGAGGTCCCCTTTTTTATTTTCTGTGAGCCTTCTAAGGTATACCCACGAGCCATCCCCCGGTTCATCTACTGGGGATGGTGGAAAGGGTTTCCCTGGTGGGAGAGGGGATAACTGCCCAGAGAGGCTTGTTTGGGAGGGGCTGAGGGAGCAACCACCTTTTCAAAATTATGTCTGGTAAGAGGTAATCCTTCTCCGGGGGGGGGGCTTCTTTTCTACTTGCCACATTTTCACTAATAACTGTAAATTTGGGAGTGGCAACCCATCCATTAACTGTTTAGGAATCCCTTTTTCCATCCCTTCTCTCCATAATTGGTTACGTGAAATCTTTAAAGGGAAGCGAGGGAGAGGGGGTTGAGCATAAAGCTCGGCCCTACGGAGGACTGTCTGGCTCTTTGATTCCTTGTCCGTTATTCCCATTCTCCAACCATAATTAATCAATTCTTGGGCCACCTCTCCCCAGGTGAGGTGAGGTCCCGCTTTGCAACCCCCTGGTGCTACTACTCTAAGACGGTCCTGGAGCTGGGCAGTGTACAATTTTAAAGAATCAGGCAGTCCCCTAATTGATCAGGGTCAGCAAACATCAACATAGGAGAAGGATGTCGGGGTATCAAGCGCCGATTGTGCATTAATTGAAGGCATGCAGCCTTTTGAATACTTTCAGTAAGCTGATTAATTCCAGGTGTAGGAATGGCAAGGGGGTCCCCCCATTCTAGGGGATCAAGACCATCAGCCCAATATGCTGCCCTTTGGGTCAAGGACCATGGTTCACGTTCATCACTGACTGTTAAAAACACTCCAGGTCCCCAGTATCCCTGATCCTCTTCCTCTGATAGTCTAATCCTGTCTCCTCCCATTAAGGAAACCCTCCATACATATTCTGTCTTAGATTCTTTGGCCAATCTACTATATTTCTCCTGCAGCTTAGCTAATTCTGTTGCACTATAAGGAATTTGTTTAGTAGTGACAGCAGGTGGTACCTCCTTGTCCCCATCCTCATATTCAATCTCCGTCTTTATGAGGGGACGAAGTTTTTTATCCATATCTGATTCAACCCTAGCCTTATCCATTTAGTCCCAAGGATAAAGAGGGATTACTTCACTCACTACTGGATATTCTTTGCATTGTTGGGTTAATGACACTCTCAGCTCCTTTTCCCTTTCAAAAGCTTCTTTAAGGTTGCACTGTAGCTTTCCAACTGTCAATCTCTCACTAGCTAAGGCTAGCCTCTCATTAGCTAAAGCCACCTCAGCTTGGCCACGTTTCTCCTTTTCTGCTGCCAACTCAGCTTGCAGGTTTTTCACTAACTCCTGCAAGGATTCAGTCACTTCCCTTTCTGCTTTTTTTACAATAAGCTTGTCCTTCTGGGCAGCTAACAAAGCTGCTCCCAGCACCCCACAAACTAAAGCCTTTCCTTTTCCTCGTTTCTGCTTCTGTTCCTTGGCCAAGGTTTTTATTCATTCAGCCACGGTGCCTGGGGATTGCCAATTCTCCTCAGACCACTGATGCCCAGCTGGAGCTGGACATGCCTTATATTCTTTCAATAGTTCCAGAAGAGGGGAGCAGTTCAGGTCGGGCTTTTCCTGGATTGCCATGACCTTCCTGCCGGAGGTTTCGAACTCAGTCAAAAATCAGTCCTCCTTTCTTAGCACTCAGGCCAATATCCCCTGATTACTAACCACCCGCCGCTGCACACAGAGGATCCTGTTTGTGACGCCAATTAAATGTCCCGTCCTGCTCGGCGGGGTGAAGGGAGAGGTACTTTTGCAATCCTCTGTGCAGTGTGGTTAGGCAACACTCTCAAAGTGAACAATTCACTGCTTTATTTTGGTTAACTCAATAACAACATTAAAACCCTTGGTCAAAACTCAGTACTAG